>NC_091000.1:44192500-44848500 GCF_041146395.1 Eulemur rufifrons | reverse complement strand
TAAGATGTTCCAGGGAGACTAAAGCCTTGGAACCTATAAGTCAGCTAAAAAATAGGGACCATGAAAAAGCCCAAAGTCTCTAGAGTTAATAGTTTCAGTACGTGTAAGAATTCCTACACAGCATGGTGCTTGATCTTGGACAATTAGCATGTAGAAAGACTTCCCATTGTTACCTGTGGCTTGCATACATTGTTCCAGGAATTCACCACTACACAAAACTGAAGTGTGTACCCTCTAATTAAAGAGCTCTTCAACTTTCAGTTTTATTCATCCAAATGTAGGAATCATTCCAAAATAGAGATTTTTAAATCAAGAAGTATATTTATGATAGGTAAGACTATGTCTGTTTAATATAGTAAATGTTAGGAAGGTACAGGCCAATGTAAGTAAGAATAGGTCTTTGTTCATTTACGTATCTCTAAGTGTGCCTAACTTCACTGATAGTTTTGTTTCATCTTACTGTGCCCTCTAATAAAATTTATTTTCTCTTCCTGAGATAGAACAGTCTTTGAGTGTGACTTCTGAAAGCTCCATCACCCCATTCTGACTGCTGACATCCTAAGGGCTTCCCAGTCATGGCATCATGGCTGTGTTAGAAATCAAAAAAATAAACACAAAATCTATGACACCACTGCTGTGTCTCAGTGATATACATGACATATCTACTCTACAAATGTATCATTCACCCAATTATTAATTCATTAATGCTTTTAAAAATGAGACACGTACATGCTCAATTGAAAATATTATTCTTGACCTTTGGGAATAATTTGAAATAACACATCCAATTTCGTCCTTGTAGCTCTTTAAGATAACCGTGGAAGAACTGCTGGATAACCATGATCTTGAATTTCACGCAGCGAATCCTGCAAACAGATTACTTTTTTTTTATTTGGACTTAGAAGTGGATCATTGATAAACCTGAAGAGCAAGCAAACTAAACTACATTATGGACTTGCATTTCATGGAGAAAAACTAAAACTAAACCATATAAATCCTAATTGAGGATTTTTGTTAAATATTAGCCAAAGAAGCTTTAAATGACAGAATAGAAAATCAAATCACATAAGTCAACATGCCCCTTAGCACAATGGCAAAGCATGGTGATGATGTGGCTTCTATCACTAGAACAAATCAATGGTACATGGGTAAATTAGGATTTAACTTGTATATAATTCTAATACATTTAGATCTGCCTTTGACATCACGTTCAATTTCAGTTTTTTGAGCAGTTTCATTACCAGCAAATCTAAATCATAATCCTTATACAACTAAAAATGATTAGCTGTATCTGTAACCATGAAGTCCTGGAACACAATTATTGTATTTTAAATGAGATAAGCTTTGAAACTCTCCACAGGGCATATATAAAAAACAAAACAAACAACTTCCAGAAGGCAGCTAGTTGTTGCAGGGTGAATTGACTCAGACAAGAGAAAGAAGGGTGGGCATCAATATGTACAGTTGCTAGCTGTGTAAAGCAACATTAGAAGAGATATTCTCACCACAAGCTGCAGGATAGATTCAGTGTCTATAAAGAGGTATATCAGAAAGCAGTTTTTAGAGCTTTCAGATTAGCTATCAAAGGCAGAACATATTTTTATTCTGATATGCAATTACGGCCATATGTGTGTATAGATAGATACACAGTAAACATACATGTGTGTATATATATTATACACAGACACACACACACACAAATACATATACATAAAGGGGAAGAGAGAGAGAGAAAGAAAGAGAGCGAGAGCTCAAGCTATATTAAATAAGAGGATGAAATCATTCTTCCTACTGAAATTGTACTATGGAAATTTCACCCTAAATAATTGTAACTTAGGTTTTTACTCACTTTCCACTCACTTTAAGCATCTTTCCATTGCCATAAATCATGCCAATAGTTTAAGTCTCTGGTTGGTAAAAATGAGTTAAGAGATTTTGACAGGAAATGTTATGTGACTCATGGGACAGTCAGAGAAAATTAGTGAGACAGCCAGTTGATCAGAGTGCCATTTTAGATAGTGCAAGAGCAGTACATTTTTAAACAGTGGTGACAATGCTGGCAGATTCTAAATAAAAATTAATTAAGATTCTGCAAACTGGCCGGGCGCGGTGGCTCACGCCTGTAATCCTAGCACTCTGGGAGGCCGAGGTGGGCGGATCGTTTGAGCTCAGGAGTTCGAGACCAGCCTGAGCAAGAGCGAGACCCCATCTCTACTAAAAAATAGAAAGAAATTATATGGACAGCTAAAAATATATATATAGAAAAAATTAGCCGGGCATGGTGGTGCATGCCTGTAGTCCCAGCTACTCGGGAGGCTGAGACAGGAGGATCGCTTGAGCTCAGGAGTTTGAGGTTGCTGTGAGCTAGGCTAACGCCACGGCACTCACTCTAGCCTGGGCAACAGAGTGAGACTCTGTCTCAAAAAAAAAAAAGATTCTGCAAACTTAATAAATATGATGACAGATGACGTTTATATGGTATATATAGCTAACTCTAAAAAAGTAGCTTTAGAAGCTGTTACAATAGTCTCACTGCTGATACACAGAAAGATTCTATCACTAAATCTAATTAAATCTTTTATTGATGAAATCAGGGGCATTTAGATAATAAAAAGCCACAATACCAAACTGTATTAACATTTCTTTTTTTAATCAAACTTTTACTGATTATCTATTAGTTCTCTGATACCATGCTACATGCTAGTATTATAACAAACCATGAAAAAGGCAGACATAGTAACTAAGCTCGTTACTTATAACAGAGTGTCAGATAAAGATGAATAAATAGGCAGCACTAGTGTATTATATATATATATTTTTTTGCATATCTGCCTTTTATATGTTGATCTTACTCTACAAATGTTGATCATTATGTCCCCTTTCCAAGACAGAAATAGATTTCTTTTTTTAATAGTGTAATATATTTGGCACTATGTTAGAGGATATAGTTCTCGTCTCCTTCTCCTTCTATTGTGGGAGAAGGACTGAATGTGCCTAACACACTTTCTTGAGGAATGGGCATTTATGGGGACATCTAAAGGATGAGTTGGGATAAGTCAGGGAAAGAGAAGGGTGGTGCTGTATGTGTGCTTTTCTCAGCATTGTGGCCAAATAGGTGTTCTGAATAAACCTCTCATTGTAAAACAATTGGATGCTGGATAGGATGCACTTGGGTTCTCATTGTCTGACACTGAAACACAAGGTGATGTGTCTAGAATTAAAGCACGGAGATGATATAAAGTGTGAGTATTGAGGGTAGAATTAAATTTGGAATTAGGAAATGAAGGAGAAAATGGCAATTCCTAACTGAGGGCACGAAGAGAAGCCCTCAATATCTCATCGACCTATAATTAGTAGGGTATACTACCCCTCTAAAGGCAATCTTGACAAATCAGGGATAATCTCCAGGGCCTTTCTATTCTTTAGGCAAATTAACTTTTTTGTGTGTGAGCATCCAAAGTGTTCCACTTGGGGACAGTTGTATAAGAACCATATTTTCTTTCCTCCCTTTCTCTTCCACAGCTTGAATGCTGATTCATACATACTCCAGTGCGACGGTCATTACAAGCTAGAATGATGCAAGGAGTTTTGCAATAAGGCAGACGATATAGTAAACAGTTTATCTTTGTATTTAACATTTGTCATTCCAAGGCTGAATGAGGCGAGCTATTTTTCTCGTTCACTCCTTCTATGCGCCAGTCCTATGATTAGTCACAAGGCCAATCTCCATCCAGCCGGAAACTGGTGCAATTTTTGTACTGAAAACAAAAACCACTAACTGAGGGCAGAACATTGAGATAGACTTTATTTTTGTAGAACAGTGAGGTACAAGATCTAGAGAAGCAGCATGGAGAAAGACTGGGCAGAAGAGAGTTTATGACAGAAAACGAAGGTCAACCTAACAACATTTAAAAGGGAATGATAGGTGTCAAGATAGAATGAACAAGAAATCCTTTGCACCGTCATCTCTAGTATGTGAATATGTTCAATCGTGTAATTTAAAAAAAATTTTTCGCTCTGCTAATAGACATTCCCCACTTGACTTTGCAAAGCTTATGAACATTACTGAAAGGATATAAAATAAAGTTTAATATAATAATATTAGAGCATCATATGATAGAGTTCTCTCTAAATATTTAATCAGTATGGCTAGAATAGCAGGTGAGCATTGGTCTGATTTGGATTTTTTTCATTCAAAATACTGGTCTATTTATACTTTACTGGCATATATAGACAATGCTGGTCTGAATTCTTTCTTGATAATGCAGATGACATATTCATTAATCAAGAGATTGATTAATCTCTTGTAGTGCTTTAAAGTTCTGTCTCAACAGGAGTAGAATTAAAATTCTCCATATATTTTTATTATTCCAGTTATTTTTATTACTACTGGCTTGGATACTACAAAAACTCAGTAAAATGATAAAAGGCAAATAGCCAGGACACTTTTCTAGTATGAATGCTTAGAAATTGTCTATGCTAGATGCTTGTGCCTGGGAATATACTTTCCAAAATTTGATTGAGGCTTTGATGACATAGATTTAAATTCTAGTTTTCCCCCTAAAGCAAAACCTGAGACAGAGGTTCATATGGGAGGGAATCACAGGGAGCAGGGATGAGGGGAGGGTGAAGGGAAAACAGGAAAGGCCATGAGGAAGATGCCCAATTGACGTGGCCATTCCTCCGGGCAAGTGCTGCCCAAACCCTGGGCAGGGGGGCCATTCTGAGTCTCCATGGGACTCCGCCTACCTCTCCCGCTTCACAGGCGTGGTTTCCTCCTTCTGCAACACTGCCTTCCTTGCTTCCATTCCCAGCAGGCTGACTCTGTGCCTCTTTATAGTCTCAGTTTATTAATTTGAATGCCAATTATCATGGAAGATTGCTTGAACTTTTTAATATTTATTTCCATCCTCCTGTTAGCACCGTTTTAGCAAATACTCTTTCCTTTGCAGGACTTGTCTCAGTTATCATTGCTTGGTTGGTCTTTGGATAAATTATTGGTTTCATACTCACCTCCCTCACTAGGTGGGAAGTTAGGCAGGCACCATGCATCTTCTCTGCACTGCAGTTAACACAGCTCTAGGTACATGCTGGCACTCAGTGTAGCTTTTCATGAATAACAGAAGAATGAATGAAAGTCATACTAGATTGACAAATATAAAAACAACATCTATAATGAGAAGTAGTTTTATAAAATCATCAAATTTCACATACTTTTTTTATTCTCTATTTTATTTCTCATGATATGTCTATCCATGAATGTAAGCCCAATAAACCACAAAAAAATCATTTTTATTGTGATGTCAATTTCATTAAATATAACATGTTTTGTTAACCGGTTTTAGTACTGTATGCTTCCATGGCTTGCCACAGTGTTAAGTTCAAATTTCTATGACAGTTTCCTGCAAAAAGTTAGATAACCTTTTTTTTCCATACATTTAAGCGCTAAAAGCTAGATGTGGGCAAATATTGGGAAGGTATGAAAGGTCTGCCAATGTATCTATTACGTATGATCTGTGTATATAATTCTATTATCAACTAAAATATCTATCAGTTTAAATTGTCATCTCCCTAAATCTGCCAACAGTAAAATATGATGTGCTTAAAATCCATAAAAATGTATGTATTTCAAGGCCATAGTAGTGGCCAACTTTGAATGTCTTTTTAGTGAAGAATAATGAAGCAGGAAATACATATTTCTTATACTTGAAATATAAATGTGACTTGGATTAAATGTCTAAGAGAATTCCTCTTAAATATATAAATGTATTAGCCTAGTTACAGAGAGACTCCCAACTCTGCTGATCATCAGAAGCATCTAAAGAGGGGTGTATATATTTCAATGTACTGGGCCTAGTGCTGGAGATTTTGATTGAGCCTAAATGGAACCGATCCTCAGATTCTATGTTTCAAAACATTTTGAAAATGATTCTGACTGTCAGCCAGAGTTGTGGCCCCTGGTCTAATACTTATTCGTAGTGTTTGACCACATTGTACATTTATGCAGACAATATTTTCATAAGAATACAAAAGAGAAAGAAAGAAATGCAGGGATTGTTATTATGAATAATTATCCTCACAAAAACCACTCAGTTCGTTTAGTGAAGGTGCGAATACTCTCCAGACCTGATTACCTCTGTGGATAAAAGCACTGGGGATTTGATTTTTGGTTATGCAATATTAGCTTTCCCTTTATTTACATAAAAATTACTTTTCTAGTGCCTGCACTTCTAGTTGAGGAAAAATGAAAGATTATATGAACTTCAAGTGTCAAAAGTTTTAAATATAGCTTAATTCTTTATACTCGGTTAAATTATTTTAATACTATTTTTCCCCTGAATATTCCACCATATGCCACCTTCTAAGAGCTGCTCACTCATTAAGTGCATATTTTAGTGCAGAAATATGTATTGTGATATTTTTAGAAAGCATGTATGATAAAAACGATATGAGTAGAACAGTATATTTGCTTGCAATATTCTTTTGTATTTTTTCTAGGGCTTTTAACTGTTGATTTTTAGAAAAACCTCCCACTCTGTACCAAATGCAGCTAAATAATGAGAGAATATTCTTTGAAAAAGTAAAAGTGCAAATCCAGGAGGGGGTTATGTAACAGAATAGTTATCCCTCCTCCCATAGATATGGAAGAGTAAAATTGAGAGTGAGGAATATGTAGCAGAGGGAATAGCCTGGAAAAAAAATGGCAAGGGATGTATTCTGTCTCTTTAAAGGTTCCCCTACTCTTTTTGGGAACTGAGACCTATATTCCTGCCTGGGAGCAAGTAGTCAAGCAGGTGGTCAGGAGGGGCAGGGGAATGTGCTTTGTTCTTGGTGCTGCAGGAGATGGCTCAGCTGAACTGTAGCTCCATCCCAGGCCTGTCCCTGGCCAGCAGAGTTCTGGGTGGGCTTCCCAGGTGGGCGGAGGTCACAGGCTTTGGCTTCACAGAAATGGGATGATTAGAATTGTTAACAACAATCGCCTACAACTGAGGGCCCTCTCTTTACAAGCTCTGTGTTTCTCTTATGTACAGGAATTTGGATTTTGAGATGAAAGTCTACCATTTTCTTCCCTTGCCAGCAAAGTGATAACTTGCTTTTCCTTCTCTTCAAACCATTTGCTCTCATTCTTCTGATATGGCCTTGAGGACAAGTGCTGAGCCTTCAGTAACAGTTACTGCCATCAAGTACTGAAATGACTTTCAATCTGTAAGTGCTTTTCATAATTCATGATTTTATTCAATTATTCTCCAGCTAAATTTAGTATACATAATATGACAGGAAAAGTTTACTTTAGGAACATATAGAGAAACCTTGGTATTTATTAATTCTGTTGGCGATTGTTGATATAAGCACGGGATGCAAAGACAAACTTGCTGCATTTGCTAATATAGACACTGAAACACTCATAAACTTCTATGAGGCTAGATTGGCATTGGATGTAGGCAAATAAAATGGTGCCTACATGGTGTAATTCCTAGAAAAGCCAAAAAAATTTGTTTCCTTTTTTCTTTCTTGTCTTTCCTGATGTAGCATATGGTAGTCATTTTATACATGTTGGAGAAAGGGCATATGGGTTAAATTCTAGCTCAGCCATTAACTAGCTCTAGAAAGGCTCTTTAACAAATTCCTTAATCTCTCTGTGCCTTCACTTCTTCCCATGTTAATCATATCATCTTGAAAATGTGAGCACCAATAGCACGTGCCTCATATGATGGTTATGAGGATGATACAAGTTAACACAGTTAATACAGATTAAGTATTTAAAATAATGCTCAGTAAGAGTTAACTCTTACTTTCCTCCTCAAACTTCTGCTACTTGCAAATTGATCTTTGGTTTAAGTTTCCTACCTATTTCAATCCAAATGGACAAGAGAAGTATTTGGTTTACTAAGTCTGGTAGATCATTTGCACCTTGAGACAAATGCACATATGAAACTTTTTCTGAGAGCAATTTTGAGAAGAGAGAAGGATGGATAATGAAATGACTGCACAACTATTTGAGAGATTGAGTCAACGATGCCAGCAAAGAACCAGCAACATTGAGGTCAGAGATGTTAAAGGAAACCTGAAGGCCTTATAATAAGTTTGCATAGGACCAATTAAATGACAAACAAAGCTATCACACAGGTAGATATTAAATGTTATTTTTATAACTAAAAAAGAAAAAAAGAAGACTCGTTTAGAGAACATGGCTTCAATTTATGGCCAAGTGGGCTTTTCTTGCAAATTAAACTTCCTACCCTTTCTTGGGAGACAGTTTCTCGTGGATTTCTCATGTTTCTCCACAACTTCTGAGAAAGAGCCACAGACCCCTTTGTTTGCTTTGTGCTGGACTATTTTTTCCTAAGGATGTTAGCATAGAGAAAAGCTTTGGAAGTTTGCACAGCTCCTGATTTGGCGGCTTCCAAAAAAAAAAAAGAAAGAAAAACAAAGATTTATTAGCCTGTATATATCCACAGTTCCTTTCTTGACAATTGGATGAAAATTGCCTTCGGTGTTTACCTCTAAATCTTTTTTTGCTTTGAAGAGAGCAGGGGCTGTTTTTCTGTCTGTGGGTACCTGTGGGAAATAAATGCAAAGAAAAAAAAACAACCTTGCCATGCAGTGTGACTTACACATTTTCAGACAAAATCAGGTACACATATGTCTTCCTTCCTAAATTCCTTCCAGATGGAGGAGCACATCTCTGTTGGACATAAAGCTCATAAATCCTTTCAGATTCCCTTCCACCCCTACCTTCTTTCTTTCTCCTTGTTGACAACAGTCCATTTGGGAGTCACACTGGCAGTGCCAGACTTGAGTAAAATACCAAACTGCAGTCCCTGGGATCTGGCTTCTGGAGTGGTTAACAAGATGAAGTGAGGAAGTTAGCTCTACATGGGGTGCATCTTGATTAATGAGAAATGTGACACATGATGGTTAAAATGGACAAATACCCTCTCCTTTTCCATTTTCAATGTGCAGATCTTTTTTTGCAGCTCTTGCAAAGAAGTTCCTAGTATTGAATACATACAAATTCTGAGTCACCTACACCTTTGCAGCTCATCGTAAAGCAGCAACCAGTGTAGTGACATGTCTCTTCTTTTGATTTGCAACTTTCCTGGCTTTAGGATAAGATAGAGGGAGATTTTTCCAAAAATAATAACAACCCAATAGACTATACTTTTCTTTTTAATTGTAATGCAGAACACCAGAAAAAAAAAAAATTGCAGAACTATAGTCTCATACTGGGTGACTTCAGGTAATGTAACATGGAAGTTTTATTATTCTGCTTGACAATGCTGTATATCTGACGGAATCAGCAGCCAAGCTAATATTAACAGATCAAACTGTACAGTTCACTGACTCACCATATGGCAGATATGAACGTTCTCTTTGGCTTCAGAATAGAGATTAAATTCCTTAACCTAGTGCAGAAGACTCTTCAGGACCTGCTGGCTACCCCTGTCTCCAGCCCCGCCCCCAACATATATTACTCTGTCAACTTACTACTCCTACCCTAGTTTGTTTTCTCTCTTTCTATGGCCCAGCCAAAATTTCCTTTTGTTCTCTGATTTTTCTTTCTGGAATTAATTTTCCTGTTTATATTTCTAGCTAACTCCTGCAAACCTTAAAATTTTAGCTTAAACAGAACTGCCTGCAGAAAATAATTTCTGATCTCTTGGCCTTTCTAGCTTAGACCCATCCGCTGTGTTCTCAGAGCATTCTGAGCTTCATCTGGTAGAGACTGTATGACAGTTTTCAGTTAGTGCTTGTGTGAAGTAGAAAAATTCTGAATGGGAAAGGGTTTACAGATGGCCCTCTCCTAGATTAAGGATTTCAACAAGTTGCTAATCTTTTGTGGTACAGATTGAGTAAAGGCAGTTCCCAATGGGGGCTACAGGGTAGAGAGAGTGGCTTGGTCATGGTGAAGTGCGGTGGCAAATGTAGCTTCTCTTTGCTGTCCACCACCACTCAAACCTCCAACCTAATATCATCATCAACCCCATATCCTTCTTTTGTAGACGTTCAGATTCAATATTATGCAGAAAGGAACAGGACTCATCAGAAAGAAAAACAAATTATTTGACTCATTTTGCAACAAGAAAAATTTATTGGTAGAAAAAGATTCAATTAGAGAAAAATTCCTTTCAAAAATGGAAAATGTTTTAGACACTAGGTGTCAAGAAAATTGTGTGTGGATGTCCTGCTGAGAAAAAGTTTCCAGAAAGGATACAATTAAAGAATTTATAAAAAGCATTGCTATCACCTTCGAATTGTAATCCCTTTTGTGTCTTTCAAAAATCTCTAGTAAAGAAAAATGTTCTCAGTTATTATTTTGTATTTTTTCTAAAGTAATATATATTATATACTTCTAATTAAAAAACAAAATTATATCGAGGGCTTAAGATGAAATGAAACAATTTCCTACTTTGTCTTTTCCACTTATAGTTTGATTTTGTTTTATTTCTTCTGCAAGTTATAGTTAAACATCTAACATTAAGTTAACTCAATAATTTTTGAAATTAATTTTTGCACCCCTCCCCACGCTGTTTAAATAATCTTCAGTCCTTTTCTCTTTATACTGAGGATACTGGCGGGGCAGGATGGCTCACACCTGTAATCTCAGCACTTTGAGAGGCTGAGGCAGGAAGATGGCTTGAGGCCAAAATCTGCGGTAAGCTATGAATTCTACCATTTTGCACTCCAGCCTGGGCGACAGAGCAAGATCCTGTATCAAAAAAACGAAAAACAAAACAACAAAACCAAATTGAGGATACTATTTAAAAAATGACAGGAGATTGTGACTTTTTGTATATTTCAGAGGATGGTGTAGAGTAGGGGGCAAATCTTGCACACTGAAATCATTTTCTTGTCTGCTATTTTTGAAGTTTATTGTGTAAGATTATACTTCTTTCACTGACTACCCCCTCTTTTTTTTCCACTTTCTTGAGTGGAAGAGAGAAAGTCTGAGATCTATCTTTACTCTCTTATTGTTAATCAAAAATTATATTTAATCTCAGAGAAAATAAGAAGAGCTTAAATTAAGGATTATATAATAGGTTGGCTGGGCTGCACTGTTAAAACATGGCAATGTCATGAAAATTAAACATGACTGAGGAACTGTTCCAAATTAATGGAGACTAAAGAGACATCATGCCTTTAGGCAATGTGTGATCCTTGTTGGATCCTATATTTTAGAAAATTAAGCTGTAAAGAATATGGCTTGAGCAATTAGGGAAGATTTAATTTAGACTGTGTATCACATAATACTATTATGTTAGTGTTAAACTTGCTGAAGTGACACATATATATATAATTTTATTATATAGGAGAATTCCCTCATTCTTAGGGGCTGCATGCTGAAGTACTTAAGTGGTAGCAAAGTGTCATGAGAGTTGCAAGGAAGTATATCTGATGTGGCATGATACAGTCACACATTTTTTAACTCTGAGCCAATAAGAAACATGGAGTTTAGAAGGAAAAAAACTCACCAACAACAATAATAACCACCTGGGTTCAAATTCTGCATGTAGTATTAATACTTTGTACTGAGAAAGGTGAAATGATGTTGTCTTAACTGGGAAGCAAGAAGAATAATGTCTACCTCTCAACCGTTGTGAGTTTAAGTGAAAAATGTATGTGAAATGAGTTTGGAAAATGCAATAGTAGCTCTTCTTTCTCCTTTTCTTCCTTTGTGTCCTTATTATCTTCATCATCATTTGGAATTTGCTTTCATTAAGAACTCTTTTCAAAAGTTTGTAAGAGGTCCATGTGGTCTTCACAAAAAACAATCATTCCCTACAGAAATTTAGAATCTAATCTCATGAAGATCAATGTGACATTTTCAAAGAAAACTGGAGGATTATCATTTGTTATTGGCTGGGATGGCAGATGGGCTGCAGACTGAGCAATGGGTACTTTTGCTTTACAAGGTCAACTCAAGTGTGGCCTATGATATTGTTTCTAGATGAGTCATTTTGTATTAATAGCTTTCTCAACTGATCTGATTGACAAAGTAGGGAATACTTCAAACTCTCAGATAATGAAGATTTATGAGAGCTCACGCATCCCAGAGAGAAAATTATTAAAACAATCCATGCATAAATGGAAGACTAGGAACAAGACTTTTCATCATCTGTTCTCCTCCCTCTGCCCTGAAGCCTTGTGAGGGTGGCAGGAACAGGAAACATTCAGGGAGAGGCCCGTGCTTTAAGGGAGCTAGCCCAGCACTACCAGCTCTTGTAATTTGATGATTATTTCCTATTCACCTTTGGAGAACTAGATATTTTCTTCCGACGCTCTTTTAGTTTGGCAACATGTATGCTAGACAATAAATGGGAAAGTATAGATACAAGTTGAAAAAAAAACACTACTACTATTTTAGGGCAAGAAAGACAAATACGTAACCTAAATGCAAGATAGTGGGACATGTACAATGTGGTAATGGAAAGTACTTAGATATTAAAGTGTAGAGGATTCACTTTTTTATCAGGTAGAGCCAGAGGTAACAGGATTAGGAGGTATTCGAGTAAGTGTGAAGGAATAAAGTAAGTTTATTCAGCAGACTTGGTGAGCGTGTGGAGGCTTTCCAGGCAAGGGACCTGCATGCACACAGATAAAGTCACCAACCTTGTGTCCGGATCAGGAGCCACGGGTGGCTCCTGATTATTGTATCTCAAGGAAAGAGACAAGCAGTGAGGCTGAAGAGAGATGCTGAAGCCAGAATGCAGAACTAACTCCTTGAGACAGCAACGAAGCATAATTAATGCATAAACAGGTAAAACATGTTTGGTATTGAAAACTAAAACAACATTAACAAAGTGGAAAAAGTTGATTACTGTCTTACATAATAAGTTATTTCAGTTACCTGAATACCAGGCAATCAAGATTTTCCTCAGATTTTTTTTATAGACTAATCTAATACCATGTCTTTTTTTTTTTTTAATTCCTCTTTGTTGGTCCATACTATATTTGGTCCTTCTATTACTTTCAATAATCTCTACAATTTTTAGTACATTATGAAGACTCCAGGAAGAAAAAAAAAGGAATGGGAAGTCCATAAATATAAGTAATCTACTGACATATTTTCTCAAATGATTCTTGTATACAGTTTACACCCAAATAATGTTTTTGGCTTTAAGAAAGAAATGTAAGGTGCTAAATTTATCGCAGAATGGTATTTATTAAATAGTATGATACTGTCTTATGAAGAGGTTAGAAGTCTGTGTCCTTGAGCAGCTTTCTGAAGAACTTTTCTGACTAATACACCAGCAAATTCTAACTCAATAAAAACTCACAATAATTATATACCTTTTTTCCTCCTAGGACTAAACTGATATTACAGGAAATTGGAAACTATTTTCTAGGGGAAGCCATAGCATAAAATTGATAGGAGTCTCTGTTATCTTCCTCTCATGGAAAAAAAATGAGATTTCTTATGACAAAGAATTTTGAAATTGAATATATCCACATGGGTAACGTTCCTAATTTTCCTCGAGACAAAGAACAGTGTCAGTCTGGTGTTATAAGAAGGAGATTGCCCTCCTTTATTATTAATACAACTAATTGAAAGCAGCCATCACTAGCTTTTCCACAAAGCTTGGCCTCCCTCACTCCACTCAAAGTTAATAATTTGGAATGAAACGGCTCTTTCTCATTCTCCCATGGGCTGGCCAGTCCCAGGACAGGATATTCTAGACGAGTTCCCAGCTGATGTTTTTGCTTCTGCTGTAGTGGCTGGAAGTCTGGTGCTGACACTAGTTCCTAATGTCCAGACTGGCTGTCACTGACCCAACCCTATCACTGATTACTGTTGCCATTCTTGCTGGCTATGACCTCGACATTTCCCCAGGGCAGGCGGGTATTTGACAAGAAGAGGCCGTCACACCTGCCTGTCGTAATTTGATCGGTTACCGCCTGGCTGGGCCCTGCTGGCATGGCATAGCACTTTGAAGGAACTCAATTAGATAGTTCTCTGCTACCTGTCACCTGTGGCTGGTTTGGAGGGAGTTCTCTTGTCAGTTTCTTTGAAGATAGAAAATCAAAGCACTTTCTGCTTCCTTAGGTGTGGTTCTGAATATAATGTCACCGGTCCAGTTTCTCTACACCTGCATCAGCCCCAGGTTGTCATAAGCAGCATTCTGGCCTTGGCAGGGCCACCTCAGTTCCTTCTTTCCTCCCTCCTTTCCTCCTGCTCCTCCTCCTTCTGTTATTGTATCACTCATACAAATTCATGGGTGATAGAGTCAAAGGAGGGACTCAGTAACTTCCAAGTCAAAAATGCAAATGCAAGCACTTCACATATGTTAGCATGTATGGACACTGCTTTTTACAATGCACCCTCCACCTTCCCACCGTCTGTATCCAGTATGCGACAGCTGGAATCGGTTTGCATTCCATTTTTGACTTGGAAGTTACTGGATGGAGCCAGGGTATAAGTTCACAAGGATGCAGAAGCTTGCTATTTAGATAAGAGACCTCTGAGTTCCTCATTTGAAAAAGAGGTAAATACTTATATGATATGAACTGGAACATACATTTTAACTTCAGAGCACACTTCTCTCATATCCTTTTGATAAAGGGGAATTTCCTTCCTTCCTTCCTTCCTATGCTCTTTGGCACCCTAGAGAGCATGCTTTCTGCATTTGCACTTTCTCTTTTTCTCTTTCATACCATTTTTATGTAGATTGACTCAACCTTTGGCTTCGACCTTCTCTGCCCATTCATCATCTGCTACATAGTCATGACCAAATAATCTTGAATAATCATTTGCTGCCCTTGTTTTTAAGAAGCTGTCTGGTGGACCTGGGCACCCCTTTACAAGGCAGGTGGAAGGCAATAAGGCCCGCAATTACAGTGCTTTCCATGGCAATCTAAGAGCAAAGGCAAATGTGAAAGCTCTCACTTTAACAAGATATTTGGTGGGAAAGGTGAGAACTTAGCTCTTTCTAAAAACCATTAAACCCCAGGTCCCTGCTCAGATAAATGTCCAGGTATATATATTTTGCAATCATAAAAGTTTAAATAATTTTTACAGGCATTACAACCACAAGATGTAACTATATGGACAAATATGTGATTTGGTGATGAAAGTTTGCTAAAGCACTGTCGTGAACTCGAAAAATAAAGCTTTAAAAATATTGTATAAGTTAAAAGAAATAGTAATGCTGAGTTATTTTATTTGTCTTAATGCAAATACAGTTTACACATTAAATAAATCAGAGAGCATTATTGCACACAAAAGCTGAAATCATAGGAAATGTTTCATATCTTATGATGTATCAGAAAGATTAAAAAAATGCTGATGACTGAAAAGAAGGCAAAACCTGGAACATTTCTTTGTAAGTATATTTTATATGCAACACATCAGTGTGAATTTACAAATATTTTTAAGCTATTAGGAGAAATAAATGAAAAATATTTTAAAGAACAAAATGAGATATGGAAATCTCAGTTGATATTTATGTGCTTTTTATGTACAATTACCTTTATTATTTTTATTACTTTTATAATATAATACCACCCCCACCTTAGCCTCTGACGACCACCATCCTACTCTTTACTACCATGAGTTTGACATTTTTAGATTCCCCATGTAAGGGTGATCATGGAATATTTGTCTGTCTGTGCCTGGTTTATTTCACTTAGCATAACGTTCTCTAGACTCATCTATGCTGTTGCAAATGACAAAATTTCATTCTTTTTTGAGGCCAAATATTATTCCATTGTGTATGCACACCATGTTTTCTTTATCCATTCATCCACTGATGGACACTTAGGTTGTTTCCATATCTTGGCTGTTATGAATAATGCTGAAATGAAAATGGAAATATGGAATGGATGTCTCTTTGACATACTGATTTTATTTCTTTTGGATGCATACCCAGGAGTGGGATTGCTGGATCATTTGGTAGTTTTATTTTTAGGTTTTTGAGGAAACTCCATACGTTCTTTCAAAATGTCTGTACTAATTTACATTCCCACCAACAGTACACAAAAGTTCCCTTTTCTCCACATCCTTGGCAACACTTTTTATCTTTCATCTTTTTGATAATAACCATTCTAACAGATGTGAAGTGATATCTCATTGTGATTTTAATTTACATTTCTCTAATATTAGTGATGTAGGACATTTTTTCATATATCTGTTGGTCATTTGTATGTCTTCTTTTGAGAAATATCTTGAATAATGATTTTTTAAATTCTAAACAACTTCTAACTGGTATAATTAAAATAAATTTACTTTCTAAATCATCTGAATCTCCTAAGGAAATAAAAACAACTTTGATTTCAGTAGAAAGGAGATGAATTTAATGGGATAGATTAGACCTTGTAAATTATTTGAGATGAATAATATTGAGTAATACAATTCACCTTCAGTCACACTAAACCATGATTCTTCACAATAACACAGTTAATGTGTCTGATGTATATTTCAGCACTAGTCAGATACTATCGTAAATCATTTGGGATTAAATGAGCAGACAAGAGTGAAATGTGAAATTAAATGCAAATTTTAACAGTTTTACAACTTATCTCATTTTAAATTCCTGGATCATTTTTGTAAAGTGATTTTTATCTATTCTAAGACATTTATTGTCCTCTTTTAACTCCTGAAAAGTTATAGTTTGGAAAGAAATATTTTATGATTCAGAGTGTTTTGAACAAAGCACAAGGCTATAGACAATCTGAAGACATTCAGTGATCTGGCAGGGAAAGAGAACAATTATTTCTTTTTGCTTTGAAAATTGAACGTCACTTAATGCTTTTCAATGTTTATAAGTAAGCAAAAAAAACTTTGGTGGTGAGCATAGGGCACAATGGAAAGTTTGGAGTGAGTGATATCCATGATTAATTCACCACATGCCCTGGAGAATAGATTTTGGGTCTCTACCATATCATGGCTCATAGTTAGGTATCTTAACATATTGCTTTTCCTTTGACTAGATAAAGCACTTCTCTTTTCTCATGCATCTAATTTCCACATTTCCTTCAAAACTCTTCTCATTTAAAAGCCTTTTCTTAAAGTCTAATCAGATTTAGATGTTACTTAATATGTTCCATATGCCATATGCACTGATATATCACGACATCCAACAGTAATACCATACTCTTATTTGCTTTTCTATTTCAATAAGTTCAGGAACTATGTTTTGTTTGATTTTGTATCTCTAGAGTCTAGCACAGTTCCTAGAATACAGTAGGTACTACTATATGCCTAAAGAATAGATTGAATGATTGGTGAATGAATAGAAACACTTCTCACTTAGGGAAAGGTAAGACTCAAAGTGTTATTCACTGAAATAGGAAATGGGAAAAATTTGGGGGAAAAATATTATGAATTTGGCTTGAGATATGTATGAGGTACCCAGGGCATACCCAGGTATATGCCTTCATCGGTTAGTTCCTCAGAGAGAATATGCATAAGGAGAAGAACATTGCCTTTAAAAAAAATCATACAGTATCTTTAGAAAAAGCCTACAATGGTAAGGAGAAAAGCAAGAACATATAGTATCACAGAAGCCAAAGTAGACAAAGATAATTTCAGGAGAGAAAATGGAAGTTCCCTGAAAAGCTAATAATATAAGAACAGATCTAAAAGTCCCAATATTTCACCCTTGATCTTTTGCTGAAACTGGCTAAAAGACTAAAATAAGCACATTAAGATATTTCACTGGACCTGGGGCCTAGCTTTGAGATTATTTATAGGCATATCTATGCTTTGTCACTCACCACTCTGTTTCCCACTATCTATGTGAATTCATAATGGACTGGAGGGCAGGAGGGCTGACCACCTGGAGCCACATCCATCAGTCAGACAAATATTCATTCAGGCAGCACCATCGAGTGCCTATTATGTTTCAGGCACTGTGCTAAGAGCAGGGAATGCAGTGGTTAATGCAAGAGACATGATCCCTGATGTTAGGGTTTGGGGGAAAGGCTTGAGAGAGGAAATACATAAACAGATTAATAGCACTTCTGGAACTGTGCAGATTTCCTGAGCTCACAAAATGGATTCAGTCCTCACCTTCACAAGATGGTCTTTAGTAAGTTACTATTACAAAAGTAGATAAAGATGTATCTGTGAAGGAACTTATCATTAAGATCAAATAAATCAGGTCCAATACCATTTGTTCTCATCAAAACTGGAGGGAAGTGCTGACTGCAAAATCCATCCCAATCCAGAAACTCGGTGCTATGGAAAGAGTTTGGTGAAAATAACAGCCTATGTGTGGATTGGAAATATAATGCACCCAGAAAGCTGCAATGCCTGGGTCCAGGCAGTTTTCCACATTATGGGACTCACATGGCTGGCTATATGCCACCCAGAGGGAAACTCATCGCACAGAAACATCTTTGCCTCATGGAATCATCAGATGTTTATCTAGGGTCAAATCAAATACACTTATCTCTAGCAAAAATCCCACTGTAGAGATGGGTTTCTAGGTCTAGAATGCTACACGTGGCAGCAGGTATCTGGATTTTCTTTTTCTTTTGGAAGTTTAGAGATTGCAGCCACAGAGATATACAGCGTACATCATGTGTGTGGGGGTGGGGGTGTGTATGTGTGCGTGTGAGTATGTGTGTGTGTGTGTACGTCAGAGGCAAAGCCAATCCATTAATTGGGGAGTCTGGTTTAAAGAGCTCTCTTGAAGTAAGAAATTAGGACTTATACTGTCTAAAGATTAAATGCAAACCATAAATACAATCTATATTGTTATAAAATACAAATATGTTTTTGTTTTATATTTGGGAAACAGCAAATGAGTTTATAGTATCGATGATCAATGCATGTTTTGGTTAGTAATTAACTTGTTGCAAATAATTTGTTGCTTGAATAGAGGGCTAAGTAAAAACGAAAATATTAAATGATTTAAGAAGAATATTATATAGATTACTTATTATGTAACAGAAAATGAGTTTCAGTCCTCTAGGTAAGTATTGAATAAGGACAAAACTGAACAAATAAACAACTGTACACTTCCTTAAGTAATTTTGAAAGAATGTGGTGAGAAGAATGTAAAGTGATCTATTTTAGTAAAATGAGGGGGAGTAATTTTGGATTTTAATGCATTAAAAATCATAGTCACAAAATTGGAAGATTTTAAAGTTCTACTTACCTTGAAGAAAAAAATCAGTACTAAAATTGGGATGTAGTGCCAACTATTTGATAGAAATGCAAGTAATTTGTCTAATGTACACAGAATTCAAAGAAAATGGAAATAAGTCACGAGAAGCCAACACTAAAATGCCTCCTAGAAAGAATGGTAGAGTATTTTGAGATTTAAGAGGAAGAAATTCTGGCACACGGTATGTTTATCATTTAATTGTGAGAGACATGTACTGGAATTGTGGGAAGAACCTAAATTACATTGCTTGCAACACATTGAAAGCCCCCTTTATACACCACAATTGATAGTCATCTGTAGTCTTCATTAAAAGGCTATAAGAAAAATGCTAATGTTATCAGACATGGGTGGAACTGCAATGCAAAAGTTGGTAAAAAGGTTTTGCTGTAGAAATGATGGGGACGTTTCTTGGAGACATATCCACACTACTTTTATAGAAGAAGACATATTCAGACATACCAAATTAAAAATAAAATAAAACAAAAGTTTTGGTTTATAAGCCTTTGCAGTAATATGGCAGGAGTTTGAGACCAGCCTGGGCAACATAGTGAGACCCTGTCTCTACAACAAATAAAAAAATTAGCCAGGCAAGATGGTTTGTGCCGGTAATCGCAGCTACTTGGGAGGCTGAGGTGAGAGAATAGCTTGCGCCCAGGAGTTCCAGCCTTGGTGACAGCGTGAGACCCTATCTCTATTAAAAATATTAATTAATTAAAAAATAAATTTACAAAAGCATATTTTAAGAAGCCATTTCCCAAATAACAGAACATTCTAAAGATCAATTACTTGGAATTCTTATAAAAATACTTCTAAAACAAGATATATATCTAAATATATAAAACATATAGATCTATATGTAAAACAGCAACAATTACAGCAAAAAACATAAGCCTGCTGAGATTAAAAGATCTCACAGGAAGATATAAGAAACAAACAAAATAGTCAATTCAACTGTTAAAAAAACAAGTGGCCGAGACTATTTCAGAATTGAATAAAATAAAGTAGTTAGGTTATATGTAAAATAGGATAAATAAAATAAATATATGGCTAAATAGGTTATGGTGTACTTGTAGCATCAATGAGAAAGTGAAAAATTAAAAGCTTCCAGAAAGAGAGAAGATTATCTACAAAGGAAAAACAATAAGACTGACAATAAAATTTTCATCAATAGCAATAAATGCTAGAACACCATGAAGTAATATCCTGTTTTCTAAGTCTCCATCACTACCAAGTATGTATTCTATTCCAATAATTTTTTAAAGTCATTCAAAATTGATGATGAAATTAATTCATTTCAGACATTAAAGACTAACAGAGTGTGCCAATCACAGCCACTGTTAAAAAGATAAATTTTAGCTCCAAAGAAGAATGATGTAGAGCTATGAACAGGTTCAGATAAATTATAAAATATATTAATGTTTATTGACTGTAAAAATATTTTTTTATTTAAATTAGAATAAAAAACTGCATAAATTAAAAATTTTGAACACAAAAACATGTAAAGAAAGCAGAAAATAAATCAATAAGTATAAATGAATTTTAAAACATACCACAAAGAACTTGATGTTTTAAACGTAATTTCTGATTATTTGCAGAATATTAATAAAATAAATCTCAATACCTCCATTTGAGGTATAAATAGAAAAAAATCCCAGAGGCGTGTATTCTTCCTCATAATTAAAAAAATATTTATATTGATTTAAAAAGGCTCAGGGGTCAGGTATTTCATAGACAACAGAGCAAAAAGTATGCTAATGAATTAAAGATGACCACGTGTTTGCCAATGTGGAGGTGATTTACCTTTGAAATGACTTTGTGAATGGAGGGATGGAGTAGATTGCAGTGGGAAGAAATGAATGAGATAGCAGTAGGTCCCTCTAAGACTGAAAGAGATAGAAGTGAGAGGGAAGGATTAACTTGTTTAAGGCTGATTCCCTACTGTCACAGATCTCTTTCCCCTCAATTTCCCCTCCCCTTCCCTCCCTTCCCCTTCCTCCTTCCTTAAGCTGAGGATTCTTCCATTTCCTATAAAGTGCCCACATGCAAATGAATCTTATTTTGACACATACTCAAATATTTAGTTACTGTAAATTTATATTGTAGAATACCTTAGACTTCTTTAGTTCTAAAATCTTTCTTCCAAATTCCTGGGAAAAAAAGTGTCAGTAGATTTTACAACTTTTCTAAAGAGAACATAACTGTGGGTAATAGTGTTTAAGTGAATAAGTGCGTATGACACCTTATTTTATTAAAGAAGGAAAAAGACATTAAAACCATCATTAGTACTCAAAATTATATTCAATCATCAGCAATTTAGTCATCTGTTTTTCTGTTCTTGTCTTTTAAATCAATGTCTTTTAAAATAATATCTCAGGTTTTTGAAAATCACTTAACTTTATAAGCAGACAAAGTGTCAAGTTCCATAGTTCCTGTCTGCCTTTCAGAATAGTTTTGGGAAACTTTTTCTAGGCAAAGGAGAGAGTTAAGGAAAAGAGATGAGGAAATGAGTAGTGAGACGAGATAGGAAATATTATACTGGCATAAAACAGATTTAGAATCAGGATAAAGGAGTTGGTTGGAAACAAAAATGAGACACAGCTGAAAGAACATGCGATTGCACATATTATATAAACAGATACCACTTATGGAGAGAGCAGATAAAAGCCAATCAGCAAATGAAAAAATTTAACCTGGCTTCCCAGAAGGAATTTAGCATACAAGAAAGGCTTGCAGAGTTTTAAGAGAGAGAGGGTGGCAAACTTAAGGAAGCTGCTAACTTCAATTGTGGTGTTTGCAGATGCAAATAGAAAAAATATTTTCAAAGCTGGTTTTAAAAGATAACAGGACCAGAGTGACTTGGTGAAAACATATTGTGAAGTTCTCAACGTATCACAGACACAGGAGGGCAGAGCTGACAGGAACATCAGAATGAAAGCATACAACCATGCATTAATTTAATGAGACATTCATGTATAATCTTCTACAGGCCAGGCTTGATTTAATTTCTTTTTTCATAGTTGATTTAATTTTGATCCTCAAGGAATTGATGGTATCCTTTGGGAGACAATTTATAAACAGCTGGTCTCATACAGTGGTACATAAAAACCAATTGAACAATACTCAAGAAACAGAGGCTGTGGTGGCTTGAGAAAGGATGGTGAATAAATTAACAGGGAGGTTATTAAAGAAAATAATTCAAATTTGTCCTGAAAATTATTTACTAGTTGTTAAAAGCCAGTATGACATGAGAAGACAAGTGATTAAATGTTCTTACTCTGAAGATAAATTGCATGTGTCTGAATCCTAGCAACACCATTCATTAATATTAGCTCTGTGACCTTGAACAAATGACAAAGTATCTCTGTGCCTCAGTTTCCTCAAATAGGATAGCAATAGTTGACTGTACTAAAGGATTGTTTGGAGGATTAGATAGAATTAATGATCTACAGTAACATATAATGCCTTGAATGTGGTATTGTATCATTATTAATGCTTATTATTTTAACTATAAAATAGACCATGAGCTGTATAGAATTTCTTTTATAACAGATTTATTACTCATAAAATAATGTATTCTCTCTCTTTGTTTTTTTCTCTCCCCCTTTCTCCCTCTCTTTCTCCTTCTTCCTCTGTCTGTCTATCACTCCCATACACACCATTATAATCCGTTTAGGGCTAACAGATCTGTCTAAATGAGAACTAGCTTTAGCTTTCTTGGAAGTTTGAAAGGAATAGCCATGATAATTTTATTGACTTGAATCTTACAAAGATTAAGAGGTTTGTTTTGGCTTCTATCCTTAATGTATTTTCATTTCAATCAATGCCAGGCAGGCCTGGGACATGATTCGCTTTAGTATAAAAATAAGTGTTATATCCTCGTACTTTGTGATTATTCTAGGTGAATTGTATATTAAGCCACTAACTCTATCTTTAACCTTGTGTTCCATCAAACCAATGCAAATTTAAAGTTTCAGAAATTGTATAATCCATTTATTTCACTTTCATCCAATTATCTGCTATTAAGTTCAATTATTTTCTGATAATATATACTATTTCATCAACATAGTATTTAAAAATAGGTTGAAAACTTGAATAAAACTTGAATAACAGTGTTTTTGATTACATAGAGGCTTATTTTTCTCTATTTTAAAATAAGTCTAGATATAGGTAGCTAAGGTAGCACAGGCCTTCAAGATTCCAAGCTCTTCCTTCCTGTCTGTTTTACCATCCTTGCTTAGTAGGTTGTTTCCATCCACAGCATGAATGCATTAGTGCAAGCTATCATGTAAGCCCTCACCATCATGTCCAAGTTCAGAAGAAAAAAAAAGGGCAAAAGAGTTTACTTATCAGTTGAGCTAGCTCTCTCAAAAAGCTTTTCTGGAAATGTTACCAAACTATTAATATTTCTATTCATATTACATTAGCTACTCCTCTTTCAAGGTATGCTAGAAAATGTACTTTTTTTGCTGGGATCATTAATGACTGTAATACAGGAGTTGTGTGTAAGAGAAATGGGGGAATGATTATTTTACATGTAAGTAGCCACCATCAACAAAAGTTTGCTATTATGATCCACTTTTAAAACAGTGATAATGAGTTTGATTTAAGGTTTATTATTTAAGAGGTGACAAATAAACTAAAATACTGATTTAACTATATTAAGAAAGTGTTGAGAGAATGGTTATCATATAAATCAACAAACCTCTTCTATGACAAGTCAGTAGTAACTGTTGACAAGTCAGTTTTGACAATTGACAAATCAATTTTAAAGATTTAAAACTGAAAAGTTAAGACATAGCAATATAAGCAAATACTAGTGATATGAAAGATACCAAAAGAAGAATTAAAAGCATGAATAGTTGAACAAGGGAAGCATAGCTGCTCTGGGAAGGAAGACTGGGTTTTGAGGACAGTGAGGCAGGGACTGCTATTTTTCTTTATCAGCTCTATTTTATAGGTACTATTTTTAGTCTGTAGCGCTATAAAGTATAACGTTTTTGTTGAAATTTTGTTTTTTGGTTTGGGTTTTGTTTTTTTTTTTTTGCCACGTTCAGGTATTATTTTGCTAAAATTTATTTTGTAAATACACAGAATTTATGAAGACACTTGTTTCAAAGCACATGTACTTTATAATTCTCAGACATTCATTTAAGGTACTGTAATAGAACTAGCAAGGGAAGATGAAAATCACTAAGTCTTTGTTTCTGTCCTTAAATCCACTAAAATTTAATGTGTGTATACATATATATATATATATATATATAATATTTTTTATTTTTTTATTTCAGCATATTATGGGGTTACAAATGTTTAGGTTACATATATTGCCCTGGCCCCACCCAAGTCAGAGCTTCAGGCGTGTCCATCCCCCCGAGATGGTGCACACCGCACCCATTCGGTGTGAATATACCCATCCCCTCCTCCCCTCTCCCATGTGCCTGACACCCGATGAATGTTGCTATTATATGTGCACTGAAGTGTTGATCAGTTAAAACCAATTTGATGGTGAGTACATGTGGTGCTTGTTTTTCCATTCTTGTGATACTTCTATATATAATGTAAAGTAAAAATGGAAAAATACCCCCAAAATTGCAAGAGAAATTTAGGAGAGGAAGAAATTATTTTATTATTGAATGTCATAGAAGGTAGATGGATTTTTTTGTGTAATAATTATGCAACATCCTCTGTTTGACAGTGATTTTACAAACTGCAAATCCAAATTACAATGGAAGTTTGAGAAGTAATAGAAGTTAACCCACCCACAGCCCAAGAGATCTGACCATAAACAAGAAGCCAGCGACAAAGAATGAAAGAGTGGAAATATGAACTAGAATGACACAGCATGGCACTCTGAAGAGATCACTGTGTCTGGAAACAGCAGAAGCATCCATCAGGCAGAACCATCATGGTAATCTGTACGAATTATGAAAATGCCCAGGCAAGCAAGCTTTACCGACATCAATGACCCCTGGAAACACTGATGTCTCCAAAATCAGAAAATAACAACTGATATTCATGGTAAAAAATCCTTAACACAGAATTTCTGGTAGTTGACTTCATTAGGGACTTTAGTACCAGGGCAAATTTTTCAGATCAGCATTGCCCTTGGATAACAAATACTTTTCTTTTTCTGGGTTTGAGATAAATCCATCTGAGTCTTCTCATAAAAAGAATTTTTTAGATGGAAATTTTATTTTCCTTACACAACACAATAATCTTCTTCCAGAGCTGTGTTGGCCAATGAAATGGAATGTTACAAGACAGGATCAAAATCATTTGATAAAAGTAAGATGGTCCTTTAAACTGTTTTTTTTGTTTGCATTACATTGTCTGAAATTACTAACAACCAGTAGTCTCTATCAGCCACGTGAAAGTCATATAAAACTGGAAAGATGATAAAATATACAAAGTCTAAGTCATCTTGAGAAAATGCAATTCAAATTTGCATATAACTAGCCCAGCACCACGTTTAATTTACATACATTATCATTCTCCCTCTCATGAAAACATACTATATTTGGTAACATTAACCTGCATTGGCGCAGAACAGTACAAGTAGTATCAGATAATTGTATTCATTAGCCAGTGATTGTTTTTAAAGGTATCACAAAAACTTCTTACTTCTATTTGCAAAAGGCTGCTCTGAAATAGCTTGACTCAGGAGTGAGGATGAAAAACAAAAGTCACTGGCTTCTCCCACAGGTCATTGTTAGTGAAAGGTCTCTATAGGGCAGTTATTGCTCATTTAAAAACCTAATACGAGTAGCTAAAAACTCATATATGTAAGGAAGATGTACGAGGCCTATGACCTATGGTATTTAGTCTTAAACTAACATGAGAAATACTAACGTAACATTTCATTTTATACAAAAAGCATAAAATACAGTTGTCTTTGGTAAATTTTCTCTAAATTTCACTGTCTATATGCTAATTCTTAACCATCCTTACACCGAATCTTTCTACAATGAACCTATCTGAGGATAATTCTGTTTGGAAATAAGCAAACATTTTCAAAATTTTTGCCAAGCATAGAAATAATGTTTCCTTTTTCATATTGTCTATTTGGTGTCAGCCTCAACAATCAATGTCTGCTCTGTGTATGTGTGTGTGTATGTGTGAATTTTGGGCTGAAGGTTTATTTATTCAGGTTCTTCATGGCTACTAGATGTGGAATTGGATGTGAGTGGGATGTTAAACCTCCCTAAGTTTTGATAGTTTTGAACAATCCAACATTTGTTCACACCATTCAGTGCATTGTTCTAGGTATTAAGAGATGAAGAGGAAAGGGTACAAAGATTTATAAACCGCATTTCTGCCTAGATAGTTTATGGTAAAGAAAAATATATGAATAATATTATTATACAAGTTTTCATATACTGGTAATAAAGGCACATACTAAAAAGCTGTAAGAATTCAGAAGAAATGGAAATCATATGTAGTGATTATTTTCAGGAAAGATGAGTATTTTATTTTATTTGGGCCTAGTAGCATTATTGCTTAAAAGCAGAGCGATGGAATGAGGAAAGATTACAAGGATTTTTAGGACATAGAGGAAATAAATTATTTTTAAGGATAGAACATTCATCTAAGATATGAAGAAGAGTATAAGGTTTTAAAATAAAGTGAGTCCATATGGTACAAGTCTGTATGTTTCAGGTCTCATAATTTATACTTAATATGATGGTCTTAGAAAGGGGAGCCATTAGAAGAATGTAGGATCTCAAGGTAAAAAGAAATATTCAGAAATATTATGCACGATGCTTTTTAAAAAGCTGGTTATTAGGCCGGGCGCGGTGGCTCACGCCTGTAATCCTAGCACACTGGGAGGCCGAGGTGGGAGGATCGTTTGAGCTCAGGAGTTCGAGACCAGCCTGAGCAAGAGCGAGACCCCATCTCTACTAAAAATAGAGAGAAATTATATGGACAGCTAAAAATATATATAGAAAAAATTAGCCGGGCATGGTGGCACATGCCTGTAGTCCCAGCTACTCGGGAGGCTGAGACAGGAGGATCGCTTGAGCTCAGGAGTTTGAGGTTGCTGTGAGCTAGGCTGACGCCACGGCACTCACTCTAGCCTGGGCAACAGAGTGAGACTCTGTCTCAAAAAAAAAAAAAAAAAAAAAAAAAAAGCTGGTTATTACTTTGTGTTAGGAATGGGAGAATGGTTCTGTGACCTCCAAAACAGGTAAGATGCTATACTTTTTATTCTCTCAATTCGTTCATTGCTTCTGTGTTCTTATGTGATAACAGTTTATTCAAAATATTTCATTCTCTCTTTTTAATATAGTCAGACATGAATCCTTTCAGTGAAACACACTGTGGTATTCATTCCTGTCCACGTTGAGAATCTAGGTCTGCCAGAATCATTTGAGAATATTTTTCACCTGCAGTTAACTGAATTCTCTAAGATTATTAATTGTGACTATACAGAAAAGTTTCCAAAGAATTGCAGTAGAGTTACAAAGATGAAAACCATGTTTTGTTTGTAATAAACACACCTTTACCTCTGTGATGCTATTAGCTGCCATCATGACCTTTCAATTCTCTCTTGCTTTTTGAAAATAAAAATGCACATATAAAAATAAGACCAAATATCAGTCAGTCCAGATTAGTGCATGCACATATATATACACACACATATATACATACCCTAAAAGACTTTTATATAATGTTTATAGCAGTTTCATTTACATCAGCTTCAAACAGGAAAAATCCAAGCATCAATCACAGAAAATAAATAAGCAAATTGGGGTAAATTCATATCATGAAATTCTACTCAGCAGTAAAAAGGAGCAAATTATTTTTTATTTTTTTGAGACAGAGTCTCGCTCTGTTGCCCAGGCTAGAGTGCTGTGGCATCAGCCTAGTTCACAGCAACCTCAAACTCCTGGGCTTAAGCGATCCTTCTGCCTCAGCCTCCCGAGTAGCTGGGACTACAGGCATGAGCCACCATGCCCAGCTAATTTTTTTCTATATATATTTTTAGCTGTCCAGATCATTTCTTTTTATTTTTAGTAGAGACAGGGGTCTCACTTTTGCTCAGGCTGGTATCGAACTCCTGACCTCGAGCGATCCTCCCACCTTGGCCTCCCAGACTGCTAGGATTATGGGTGTGAGCCACTGCACCCAGCCAGGAACAAATTATTGATAAAAATAACAGCATGAATGAAAACACAAAGTGAAAAAAATCTTACACAAAAAATACAGTGTGTATATTTCTATTTATAAGAAGTTCTAGAATTGGCAAAAATTTTTTATGGGAAAAAAAGACAGTTGTTGTGCCTGGGGCCTACAGGTGCAGAGTGGGTTGAAAAGAGAAGAAATATGGGGTCTCAGATTAATGATTATATCTCAGTGAGCTTGTAGGTACACATGTCTACGCACTTGTTGAAACTCAATGAATACTTGTCTAAAGTTTCTGCATTTCATTGTATGTAAATTTAAACTCTAAAGAATATAAACCTGTAAACTAGTGTTAATTGTATTAATGAATGCATGATGAAGTATTTAAGGAAAGTCTACTGTTGTCTGAAATTTACTTTGAAATATATAAAAAAATAAGATTATTGATAGATTGAATAAAGGGCTGGCTCAGTATGTTATAAAGTATAATGAAAGGTTAAACATGAAAACTTGGTGATGGATATATTGATATTCTTTGCAAACTTCTTCCAACTTTTTTTCTGTTTGCAAATTTTCACAATATTGTAAAATGTGTCTTTTCTGTTTGTTTTTACTGTATTGTAGCACCAAACGCAATGCCTTGTACTTAGTGAGTGCTCAATCTAATATTTGAAAGAAAGAAATAATTAATGGATAAATAAATTAAGAATGATAATTAATTACATAAAGTCCCATAAAAAATAAGGTTGTCAGGGTCCTTTTAATCAGGTTTTATTGTTCGTCACTGTGACTCCAACGAAAACTCAACCCTACTCTTCACTTCTTTCCCTGGAGAAATGGCTCCATCCAGCATCGTCAAACAGCTAAGATGATTCTAAAAGAATCAAATTCTTTCTCAACCACAGGTCTTCTTCTCGAGTCAGCAGTCTATTCTCAGTTCTTGGTGTGCTCTTGGCCGAGGAACGACCAAACACACGGAAAGCAAGGTAAGCACAAGGCAAAGTTTATTGAGCAAAGTAAGATATGTTCGCCACGGACAACAAACAGGCCCCTGTCATAACAGGGGGGCCCCAGTTACA
The DNA here is from genome assembly GCF_041146395.1 of Eulemur rufifrons. Lineage (NCBI taxonomy): Eukaryota > Metazoa > Chordata > Mammalia > Primates > Lemuridae > Eulemur > Eulemur rufifrons. The sequence continues at coordinate 44,819,186 of NC_091000.1, read as the reverse complement.
GTCTGGGGTCCTGTTTTATATTGCCTAGGCTGGGCCCTCCTCATGGTTCAAACGTCAACATAGAACCACTTTGATGGACAGTTGGGAGTTACATAACCTAAGTCTTATTGTGCATGCAGCTCTCCCATGAGCCTCTCTGAAGGCCCATTCCAGGGTTAAATCTCAATACAAATTTAAACAAATCACATGATAATTAGCTTTAGATTGCTCTAGGTCACTTTCCAGACCCTATTGTGCCTGTGCTGCTTGGCCCTTGGGCTGGGGAATCCTCTGTGTTCTTTTGCAGTTGGCTTGCTAAGTTCTGACTGGCAGATTGACAGGGCATTCTCTCCTCTCCCAGGTGTGGCAATTGCTTGGGCTGCCTGCCTTTGTCCCCAGGAGAGTCATAGGTCCCTCACCCTCTACCTGAACATTCTAGGTGACTTCTGTCCCTGAGATGAAAAGAGGGAGGCAGATAAAGACATAACAGAGAGAAGTTCTTGTTCTGACCATCATATTTTCAAAAAATGTATAATCTTGGATGGATTCAGTAATTTGAAGTTTTCTTTTTTTTTAATGCTTAACATTCCTTAGTTCAATGGCTGGTCTTTCAGATTTTTGTCTCCTCTCCCTTCTTATGTCCAAGCTGGAGCATGGATGTGAGAAAGGATATAACTTCTTCAATTTTCCATTTTCCCTTTGCCTGGGTTTGTATCAGTTTCCTAAGACAGTCACAACAAATTACCACAAACTTGGTAACTTAAAACAACAGAAATTTGTTCTCTCCCAGTTCTGGAGGCTAAAAGTGTGAAATCAAGGTGCCAGTGAGTTTGGGTCCTTCTGAAGGCTCTGAGGCAGAAGTTTCCCCATGCCTCTCTCCCAACTCCTGGTGATTGAAGATCCTCCTTGGCATTCCTTGGTTTGTAGATGCATCATTCCGGTCTATGCGTCCATCTTCACATGGCGTCGTCTTCTCTGTGTCTCTCCATGTCTTTACGTGGTTTTCTAAAAAAGATACCAGTCATTGGATTTAAGAAATCCAATCTAGTAAAACTAATCTAGTATGACTCTATCTTAAATAATTGCATTTATAATTACTTTCAATTTCTAGATTTCGATTTTACATTCAGAGGTTCTTGGTGGACATGAATTTTTGGAGGACAGTATTCAATCCACTACAAGGCATCAGTTTGATGCTTCCTGCCTGTCCTCCGTCGCTGAAATCTCGCTGTAATTCCCATGGCCCTGGTGCAGTTTCCCCACCTTGCAGCTCTCAGCTACCGGCCATTTTTCCCTATGGAAGCATCCATTTCTGGTGAGCACCTCCAATAGATTTCAGCTAATATCTGCATCACTCTTTATTAGGATATTCTGTTCTATATTCTTTTCAGCTGCAAATAAAATGTTCTTCGTGCAGGGACCATACTTTGTGAACCACTGCTCTAGACTTAACCAACACAAGGTCATGTGGGATCTTTGTCTAAGAGCAAGATCTGTACATATATCCAGACACAATTCCCCATACCCCCATCACAGAAAGTGAGGGTTTCAACTTTTCTATTGTACTTTCTCTACACAACCTCTTTCCATCTTAGCATGATATGCTTCATTGGCCAACAGACCTCAGAGAAATAATATTCTAACTGTACTATGGGAGAAACTGTATGGACTAGTGACTAGACTAGCTACCACTGTATAAAATGAGAGAGAAAGAAATTTGCAGAAATCTTTCTTTCCAATAAAATCGTGATATTTTGAAAATTATTAATATTTTTAGTTTAAAAGCTGAATTTTAACTTTTTTTCTTTGTTTTCCAGTTAGCAACTGAATTTCCCCACCTACCTGCAAACCTCAGGCAAGTAAGTAGATGCCTAAGGCTAACTAGTGCGTGTATACGAAAATGCAGAGAGAAAAATACATTAATAAAAAAATACCTATTACAAATATTCACACTTTTGATTTAAAAAAAAAAAAATTATCAGTTGCTAACAATGCCCTAGGCAATATGTGCACAATATGTCATATCCACTACTTAACTTTAATAACTTGGAACAGATGGATATATAATACTATCATATTGCGTATTGTTTTTCAGTATTCCCTAGCTGTCACAGCATTTTTCTTGCATTTTCTCATTTGCAATTCATAACTTTAAGAATTATAGTGTTTATTTTTAACTGCAAGTCTTGAGGCTCAGAGAGGTGTAAGGTTATGGAACTTTTAAAAGGGAAAAAAACAGAAAAATCTCAGATTCGTGAAACTTGATTTGGTGTTCTTCACATGGATTCCTAGTGAAAGATGATGCGGTTCTACCTTTAAAACAAGTCTTATCTTATGCATCTCATAGAATTCTGAGCCTGACTTTGTAATGTGTATCATCTCAAACAAAAACTAGGGGTAGAGAATTGTCTTTCTGCTCCACAGGGTTGTTAAGGAAATTAAATAAATTACTTCAAAGATTTGTGTAAAAATTAAAGTGAAATAAAGTTATTATGTGTTATGTGTATAGGTGCCTAACATGGTATTTTTTGCAGAGTGCTAATTGACTACCCCAATATTCATTTTTACCTTTTTTTCTTAATAATATAATCCTGTATTTTAGCTGTTTAGGAGTAAATACTACACTTCTAAGACCCCATTGCAGCTGGAAGTAGCCATTTGACTAATATCTGGCCAGTCAGATATAAGGGAGGTTGTCTGAACTTCTCCTAAAAGACTGCTAATGTCTTTTTTCCTTCTCTTCACTGCTTCTGCTTTTGGAAAGGAAGACATGATAATTAGAGCTCCTGCAGCCACTTAGCACAGTTAGATGACCTTGAAAATTGAAAGCACACATTAGGATGGTGGAGTAGTAATACAACACAGCACAATTCCTCCCCTGAATTGGGGACTTTATCTCTGGGCTTCTTTGATATGAGATAGAGATAAACTTCCATGTTGCTTAAGCCATTGTAATTTTGGAATATATTGCTACTTGTGGCTGGACATAAAATTAATTATTACAGTACTATTCTCTCATGCATATAAACAATTATTAACAATAAATACCTATTTTATTAGGCCCTCATAATGTTCTACATTATGGTACAAACAGTATGAATATTTTATTTATATGTGAATATGAAGTAAAGTCCAGTGATAATTCCTTATTCCTATTCATTTTAATTTTAGTTCATACAATATATATGAAAATTTGTGCTCAGAAAATTAAAAGAAAAAAATATTTTTACTGGGAAGAATCTGATATAAAGAAATAAAATTATAAAATTATTGCAAAGATTTAAAGTAGAAAATTTTAAAAAAGAAGAGAAGATTCCCTCTGGTTAGTCCTAGTTCTTTTTATTAGAGAAATAATACATAGTACAAATATTCACAAATTAAGTATACAATACATTCATCATAATATGTTCTAATTCTCTCTGTTTGAATGTAACTATATTATAATACATCATTTCATTAAGCCTACCAGCATTTTTGAATATACTTATCCTTAATAATCAGGCTAGAGAATCATTCTGTTTAGGGAAAAGATGTTGAAAGAAAAAGAGAATATTTAAACTTTATACGTAGCTAAAAATAGTGCTAAACTTGGGGAGAAACAAATTGGATTTAATATCAACTTAACTTGTTCTGTAACCTCAGATCAATTACCTACCTAGACCTTTGGATCTTACATTTATCTATATTAAAAATAAAGCTAAAATAATTATATTTGGAGTTGCTAAAAGAATGAAAAAAATTGATACCTGTAAAAATATAAAAGTGTGAGGAGATATTATAAGCTATAAGACTGAGAAATAAGGAGAGATTTTCTTGAGTGTGACTGAGTAGTAAAGTGTTCTTTCTTTACATTACACCTATCATTGGCTGAATTGTAACACACTAATTTTCATCATATTTTTGATATCTTAAAATTGGCCTATAGCAATATGGGAAGCTGCATTTGCATCTCACAATGTGAGTAAGAGCTTGAAAGAGATTAAATCATTCCAGATATGTAGTGCAACTGACTCCCCATCAGAAGCAAGCAGAACTACTTTCTGATTGAGACACCCAAAATTTATATCTTTGGAATTCTCAGATTATGTTCAACCAAATATCAACTTTCAATAAAAATGATGAACACATGATGTAGCAAGGGATCATAAAATTGTGTAAGTAAAAACAACAAACATGAAATTTGCACCCACAAAAACAAAGACAAACAATAAGATCAATGTGTTCAATATTTAAAATATAAATTGCGAAAGCAAAGCAGCCAACCGCTGGTGTGGGATGGGTTAACAGCCCTCCCACACTAAGGATTTGGCACTAACAGGAAGCAGAGATCTGCTACAGCCAGTGGGAGGAACTGAAAACTTGCCCCAACCCCAGATATCTCCTCTATTTTATTGACAAAAGATCAATACAAGGCTTTTCTTTTCTGTGACCAAGAACATATTTGTATTTATTTTCTTCATAATGAACATGAGAACACAGGGTCATGCTTGTGCTTCTGATGTTCTCCAAGAAAAGGACAATCTTGAACTCATAAACTGTTTCATCTAAAAAAAAAAAAGACATGACTCCACTGTCATGATCTTGCATAAACAATGGCTTTAAATCATGGATTTTATAAAGATTATAATATTTGAGCAAAATACTCAGGTAATAGTCGATTTAAATGGCCTCTTCTGTAAAAATTATTCTAATATGAATTATAACCTTAGCAAGAGGAATTTTTAGAAAACTTACTTTCAATATTTTATTTTAAGAGAGCCTAAAGTTGGCTGTCTTTAACTATAAAAGGAAAAAAAATCCAGCCAACCACTGTTAGAGCAAGTGATTATTTAGACTCTCATGATACATAGATTTCAATTACGTTGAACTATTTTCAACTTGAACAGTTAGAACAATATTATGAAATTTACTAACCCATAAGCAAGTGTGAGTTCACATTTCAAAGCATTAGATTTGATAATGCTTTGTTTTAATTCAATTTTGGTATACTTTGATGCTAGAAAAATGTCTTCTTGAATGCTTTAGCTAACGTGTAAATCTCATATTGTGCAAAAATATGTAACAACAATTTTTGGAACACCAGATATACTTGAACAAAAGAATAAGTTATTGTGGAATTTTAGGTGTACATAAGTCTTGAACAGAGCTACATCTCTGGTCTCTTTGAAATAGCTTATATTATCATAAAAAAGATGATTTGAATAGGGTAAAATTGTTACCCACGATGTTCAGGAGTAATATTGCTGTTTTAGGGCTATTTTATTAGGTATTCTGAAAAGTATTCTGATATAAAATGAGTCTTTAGGATACTATCTAAAACACATCTAATTCTTTCATTCATGAAATGCTTAATATATCTAATGGGGATTAAATGTGGAAGGTAAGAGAGAATTTAGGTGGAAATACTTTTTCCTCAATGTAAAATATATTGTGAAGATACTGGAAATGTTTACATGGTTCTGTTAATGCAACTATTTCCTTCAAAAAGTAGCTATAAATTAATCAGAGCCAAAGAGGTATTTTGCCAAGCATTTAAACAAGTGTTTTTAACATTGGAAAAGAAGATGATACACAAAAACAAAAAAAGAGGTCAAGAGAAATAGGATGCCTTGCTTCCAGTTCTTTCATAACATTATTCTTGTTTTGCTTTTCATCTTTGATGGCAATGCTTTTAGGTTTGGCAAAGCCTGCCATTGATATTAATCTGATTTTTAAAAATTCCCTTAAGATCAATTAGTATAGTTAAGCTTAGTGATTTTTTTAAGGAAAAAATGAGATATACATATTGATAAATTATGAATGTAAATGTGGAAGGCTGAGGCTGAAGTTTTAAAAAAATGTAATTTGAAAATTCAAGAGCAAGAAGATTCTCAGTGACTATTTGCCCCCCAAATTTACATTAGTTCACTTTAGGAGTACTCCATTCATTGACATTATGAACTTGTTATCCTAACTAAAAGAAAAATATATATTACTTTATTGGAATGCACATATGTCAATGCAACTTTTAGGGAAAATGTATGACAGTATCATTATAAAATTCATAACATGTTTCAAAGGCTCTTTTCTCAACAAAAAGTATCTTGAAATTAGGTGCTTTTAAGACACATTAAAGTGTTAGAATAAGAGGGGATAATTTATTATAGCACAGGAGTACATAGTGCCTTATTGGCTGATATTTTGCTTTGCACCCCATGCTATTATTTTAAATGCACAAAAGATAATTTGATTTCTGAAATAAGGATGTAGGGGGAAAGAATGACTACTATTCATCTTCATGTAATAGTTATTGGTTGTTTGTCATGAGAATGAAACAACAAAATAGGCAGTCAAATAAAGGTTAATTGCATTGGTCTAATTCACAATCACAGACTTTGCTTAGCTAACTTCCAGTTTCTAAATATATGTTTGTCACAGGAGGGACTTTGTGAAACTTTGTGGCTAGATCCATTCTATCGTTTTCCTACAAATTAAAAGAAAAAAAGCGTGAAAACTCACATATTCCTACTTATATCTTTAGCATTCACCATTTTTTGGACAGGACTAAGAATGGAATTTATGCCTTGAAAGAAGAGATGAAATGCTGGAAAAGCATCACACATAAGGAATATTATTGTGTTAGAGAACAAAAATCTGTGCCAAGGTAAACAGATGGGGGCTAGGATCCAATGTGGAGAAAAAAATGTGAGGAAGAAAGTGAAGAAAAATGAGAAGTGATGACAATACACTTGATGTGATGATAGATGCCAAATATAATGTAAAGTGGTTAAGAGAAATTGTACATTCATTTAGAAAGAAGATGAGGCACAATTTGTTACATTTTTCAAGAAATAGATAATTATTTTGATTTTAAAGGAATAATTCCAGATACAAATTCCCTTGGATATATCATCTGAAGCTATTTCAGTGAGATCAATATGAATTACTAAAATAATTTTGATGTCATAGGCTGATTAGCTTAGTTGGATGACAAATCTTGCATTTGAATATAAATTTGCTCTGCTTATTAGATATTCTGTTAATGCTATTAATATAGTGGTCAAGGATAAAGGAGACAAGGGGATGGGTAAATTCACACCTTTTCAAGGATGAGCACGTTCTTAGCTCTGACTTGGGTGATGCAAAGACAGTATATATAACCAAAGTGTTTGTACCCCCTTATTATTCTGAAATTAAAAAATAAATTTAAAAAGAATAGCAATGATAAAAAAATAAAATAAAATAAAAATCTTATAGGTTGGATTTTCAAAAGTATAGACAAGTAAACAATACAAACTCATAAAATATAGTGACATTTGTCTTTCTATTTCCTTTTTTAATGATCAGATCTTCTAGTTTGGATTATGAAGAATATTCTGCTTATACATTCTCTTCACACTATTTTTCTTATATTTCCAGCATACAACAACATTTTTATTTCTTAAAACCAAATATATGTTAATTCACACTGGTATGCCTGTTTTCTAAATTATTTATGGAGTAAAATGTTCAAAAAATTATGTATCTTGATCAATTTTTAAAACTCTACATAGTCATGTAAGTATATCTACAAGAATAAATAATGTTGTTATTACACTAGAAGCTTTCCCTTCCAGCTTCTTCTCTCCCTAAAGAGTCACTACTATCATGAGTTCTGTCACCAAAGAGTAGTTTCAGCTATTTTTGAATGTATTTATGAATGTATTTATGTAAATACAGTATGATATTCTTTGTATCTAACATTTATTATTCAACATTTTAGTTGTGATCATCAATATTGATGCAGGAATTTGGAGTTTTAAAATTTTTCTTGTATCACATTCCAATATGTGAATACTTGTATTCCAAAGTTTGTATATCCTTTTTTGTTGGCCATCTGGGAGTTTAATATTTGGCACTATTAGTTGTAGTTCTTCTATAAAAATTCTAATCTAGCACATATATTAATATCTGCTGAACATGTGTATGCATTTCAGTTGGCTAAACATCTGAAAATGGAATTACTGGGTAATAAAGTATACATGTTACGCTTATTAGATATTGCTAAACAGATGCAAAGTAGTTATACTCTGACCAGTAGTGCACGAGAGTTTAAATAGTCCCAATCCTTGCCAACAGTTTGGTTTATTCCATGATTTAAAAAAAAAAAAAAGCCATTTGGGGAGTTTATGTAATGACATTTCATAGTGATTTTATTTTTTATATCTTTGAGGTCTACAGAAGATGAAGAACTTTTCGATTGTTTGATATGCTTTTGAATATGCATTATTGCAAAGATTTTGTGTGTCGGGTGAGGGGAAGCTTCCCCTTTCCCCAGAAACTTTGCTGAAACATCAACTCACACTTAAGGCAGGTTAGCAAGAGAAAGCGGTTTATTTATCATGCACATGGGAAGAATCACAGAGTGATTACCCAATATCCCAGTGGGGTCCAGAAATTTTTATACCCTCCTTTTAGTGGGGTGGGGGAGATGAGGAATATAGGTAATTCTGTTTAGGGACAAAAAATGGTTGCTAGGGAGGATGAATAAATGTTTGGGAGAATGAATGGATAGAGGGAAACAGCTTGATTTGTAAATTAACCTGAGAGACAGATATTATGTTTAAAATGATTTGAGCCAGGTCTGGTTATATTCTTGATCTTATTTCCTGCAATATATTGAGGTAACTGGGAGGGAAAGAGAAGTCAATTTTTCTTTCTGATAGGTCTATCTGGTTATGCAGATAGAGGGAAATATCTTTTTTGCAAAGGAAAATATCTATTTCCATTTTTTCAGAAAGAGAGTATATAACTGAATTACATTTTGTAAAATCCATTCTGCCAATCTCTGTTTACTTAGAGAGGTTACTTTGTGTGTTTTCCAAAATACCAAACTGAAAACAAATCGATGAATTATTCACATTTTCATCTATTCACAAGCTTATTAAATTAAATAATAGGAGGAAAAACCCAAATATATATACTATGTAAAAAATGCCAAGAATATATTTTTAATATATATAATAAATGCATCTTTTCTATTAATTTGTTAATATATCAAATGTTTATTTGTTCCAGGTGTTCTAAGTTCTGCTCTAGATATTGAGAATACAAAAGTAAATAAGAGAGGACAAGGACTTATCCTTAGTAAGCTTACATTCTAGTGATGAATGTGATAGAAAATTAATAAGTAGTTTCAAGTTATGCAAATTCCTATAAAGACAATTAACAAGGCAATGTGCTAGCATGTTCTCAGGATATAGGGATAGCTACTGCAGCCAATTTTTTTCAGACAAGACTTCTCTAAGGAGTTGATATTTGAACTGAGGCTGAAGAAAATAGCCAAATGAAGATCTGAGGAAAGAACATCCAAGTAAATGGGAGAACAAATATAAATGCTCAGAGGTAAAACCAGGTAGATGTGTGATGAGGATAAGACCACCACGGCTTAGGGACTCCATTGCTGAGGCCGTGGGAGGAGAGGAGGTGAAGAAATGCTCCCTGAGCAGGAGCCGGAGACAAGAGCAGAAATTAACTGCCTAGTTGGCGGACACTGCAGCAATCTGAGAGTACAGCAAAGCAGACTCCCACCTTAAAGCCTGAGGGGCCTCATGCCTAAAAAGCCACCCACGGCTGTAAAGGAAGATTGCAAAATGGCAGCCCGGGAGAAGGGAACCAGGCTCCGATTCTTAAAAACACCAGATTGAGCTCCTTCCCTCTCCTTTCTCAGTAGAAGGCCTCCGTTACGGGGGAGCTAACCTCCCGATGAGAGTACTAATCTCTTTCTTCCTCAATGGAATGGGCCACAGCTGCTGAGTTCAGAGATACTATCTGTACATACCTTAAGGCGTAGTTGTGCTTAGTAAGGAGCTATGTGTTCCTGCTTCTACAGATAAAAGAGTAATTAGCTGAGGCATCTTGTGACTATTAGGGGAGACTTGAAACTTTTACACATTGTAACCCACAAGCTTTTCACCTGAAATCATTGTAATCTATAGCATGAAGAAGAGAATAAAAACCGGTGCTAATTTTCAGTCAGTGCTATCTGGCTCATGGATATGCTAGTGGTCCCCTGATCTTCCCCGCACCTTTTCACCTTACTTTTTGTGCCTGTGTCTTGGTCTCTCTTGCAGTGCACACTGCCCAGGGACCCGGTTCTACCTGGGGCATCGCGAACCCGGGATAGATGTGTTCCTTACCTAATGATGAGAAATATGGCCTTCTTAGCTGTAGTACAGTGTTAGGGGAGAAAGAGAATAAACATGAAGGTGAGGGGCACAGTCAGAAAAAGGTAGATGCATACAAATAATATAAACAAATTGTGAATAACTTAAAATATACACTCTTAAGAAATCTACTTCCCTAATTGATAATAGCTCTCAAAGCTCTGTGCTGAGAATTTTGAAGCTGATTTAAGTTTTTCCAAAGAATAGCACCACGGTCCCTTAGGAATATTTGTGCATATCTGATGTGAGTGAATGATTATCTATAAACATGTGTGTGTGTGTATGTGTGTGTGTGTATCATACACAAATCTTACATACAGGTTTATATGCATAAATTTATAAATATATGTGCATATATATCTATATATTCTGTTTATATACCTATTTATCTCAGGTATATAATAAATTTTATTGAGTTATTTTGCAATTGTATTGGTCACAGTGAAGTCTATATTTGGCCAGTACCTAGTAAATTTTTTCATGTACTATGGGTTGCTGAATTATGATGTGTCTAGGATACCAACTTTGAAATCAGACAGACCTAAGTTTGAAATCTGGATCTATTAATTAAAAGTTGATGATGGGACTAGTGTATTTATGTTTATAGTCTTAGGCTCCTCATCTATAAAACAGAGGCAGTGATACCTAATTTGCAAATTTCTTTTGAGAATGTTAAATAATTTTGCAGACTACTTAGTACTTCAGTTCATAAATCGTCACTCCAATTTTTAAAGCTATGTTGGATAACTCTAATTCACATATGTTTTTCATCAATGATGTGATCTATAAGTTTATTCTTTCGAATGAAAATTTTGAAAATGGATTTTTCTATTTTCAAATTATTAAGTAAATTTATTTGAAGTAAATAAGCAACCTTCTTTGTTCTTTCTAATAACCCATCTACTATGAACGGCTTTAAATGCATTGCAGTTAAAGTGCCTGACAGCTTTTATATTAGGTGACAAAAAAACCACAATTTATGCAAATTTATATTCAAGAGGCAAAGTTGTTTTTTTATCTACTCTTTAAACAATTGCTGTTTTTTATCTTCTCTTTCAGAGTTTATATTAAATGACAATAAATTTAAAAAGAGCCTTTTCCCCTTTCTTTTTAAAACATATGAAATCTTTCTAATACATTTATTTTGTGATCTTAATGAAAGGCCAACCATCTTTTTGCAACAGCTGTACGGTATTTATAGACTTTAATTTCTTTTTAACTCTTGGTAAGTTAATACTGTTAATGACATAAAGGGTTAGTATATTATCATTTGAAAATAAATGAATTGACAAAATATAACAATTGTCCAAAGTGATTGCTTGAAATAGATCTGTTCTCATGGATATCAATATAGTGGATAAAAAGGGAAATGAGAAATTTCAAGTATATTTGCCCATTGCTATATATAAACTATTCAATAATTTGCAGATAGAAATGGCAGGTTTCTTCTTCTCCACAGTTGCTTGTTTAATAAGCAAGTTGTTTCAATCTTTTTTCTTCCAGAGTCAAATTTACAAAGTTTATTAAATGTAGGAATTTTCAGAGATTATCATTTTCATGTATTAAGGCGATATGCAATTTAATCTTGTACATGGTTTTTGGAAAGTTTGATTTATCTCTGCCTGATAAACTGTATTATTTTATAATAAGAATTTTGTTTAGTTTAAATTGGGCAATGTGCCCTTAACTGCTCTGGAAATTAAGCCTGTAAAGAAGCATAAACCCAAGAATCTTAAGTTTCTAGGAACCCCGAAGAAGAGTTAAAATATATTTGATCTAGTTTTTACCATTGAAGAAGAAAGAGAAAGTGTCAATTCATCAAAAGATAAAACTAGCACCTCTTGAACTGAATGGTGATCTAGCACCTTTCCTATTATCCCTGATAGAGCTGGAGCCCATTCTACTAAGTGAGGTATCAAAGCACCACATGTACTCATCATCAAATTGGTATTAATTGATCAACACTTAATGTTCATCAGGTGTCGGGCCCGTGGGAAAGGGGAGGAGGAGATGGGCATATTCACACCTAATGGGTGCAGTGCACATCGTCTGGGGGATGGACACACTTGTAGCTCTGATAATATATGTAACCTAAACATTTGTATCCCTGTAATATGTTGAAATTAAAAAAAAAAAAGATAAGACTAATTCTCTTCAGTATTTATAGGATTCTTGATATAGATAAATCCTAACTTAAAGAATTTTAAACTCCCACCAATTCCCAAAGAAATTATTCTAAAGAGGTTGGAAATGTTGATGGGCCATTTTACCAACTGATCTTAGGTGCCCTATGAACTCCTCTTCCTGGAGAAAAGGCATTTTTGTGGTAACAGTACATCTTTTCTCTCCTCCCATTTTAAGTGCATCTTTCTTCATGGAGATCTTAACCAAGTTAAATATCTTGACCGCAAAAATATCTTAGGTGAAAAAAAGGCAGACAATTATACTTTTCTCTTCTTATACTACATTAGGAAAGACATAGTAATAATTTTTATGGGCACAGTTCTTCCTATTTTTTTTAAGGATTTCTTAAAGTTGTGTGACTGATACTATTCTTCAGACACACGAATATATGAACAAAAATGTTATCATGGTTATGAACTTCCAGGTACTGCAATGGAAATAGAGAGTGGTAACTTTGTACCAATTGGTATAAACTGGGCACACACGTGTTTCAATTCTTAGGTCTAATTTTCTAGCCACTGTTGCCAGAAACAATGCACAAATTGGCTGTTTCTATGAATGGGACTTTAAAATGGAAGACAGTTAGGGAAAATAAATTACTGCTTCTGATCTAATCTTGAGGGAAATGGAGAATGAGGAGGAGGCATGGTCTCTGATGAAAGAAACAGTCAAAGCTTACTGTGGGCAACACTCATTGGCGTAGAGGTTGGCTCTGCTGTGCCTGGGCTATCTTTTGTGAACATAAGATCTTGAGTGCCAACCAGATATCTTTGACTTTCCCTATATGGGAAAATCTACAGGGACCTTTAATGTTCAGGTTCACTGTAGGAAATACAAAAATCAAAATAACAGTAACTTTAAAAAGTTTCTTCTAATGTAATGGAATCCAGGCAAGCAATCAAGATTGGCATATCAGTCTCAATTGTCAAGGATGGGAGTTGCTCTGTGGTACTGCTCCATCTTTCTTGCCTTATCCTTTCATAGTATGTGCCACGACATTTTCAGATTAATATCAACTTAATTTCAACAGTATATCAATACTTTGCTCCATTACCTCTAACTTTTACATGCTGTTATCATCACAAATTACATTTGTATACATTTTGTGCTTGCCAACATAGATTTATAATTATGGCTTTATACAGTTTTCTTTTAAATTGGATAGAAGAAAAAGTTCCAAATTGAAAATATATTTATACTGTCTTTTATACGGGGAGTGGAAGTGTCATATTGATTTATATGTCTGTTTTTATGCCAGTATCATACTGTTTTGATTACTATAGCTTTGTAGAATAGTCTAAAATCAGACAATGCAGTGCTTCCAGCTTTGTTCTTTCCCAAGATTTCTTTGGCTATTCAGCTCCTTTGTAGTCTCATGCTGGCTCTTATGTTGAAGGTTCCCAGTATCTATTTTCTCTCTTTTTTCTTCCTCATGGTCCTTCTTTTTTCTTTATTCCTTTTGGAGAAATTCTGGAAATTAGAAATGTAGAGATCAGCCAGCATCTCTACCAGTGTTACGGTGCAACAAAGAATGCTACAGACCACAATCTCAGGCTGAAGGAGGAGAGACTCTTTTTCTTTTGAAGAGCTCCTGTACCTCTCCAAACCTCTGTATTTATTGCAGAGAAAGGCATGCAAGGTCAAAGCAAAGAACATACAGATAGAATGTTTGGAAAGAACATGTAGATAAAATCTCTGGTGCCAGTAAACACATTATGCTAAAGAGATGTAGTTAGTGATATGCAATATATCCATATTTATCTTGGTATTTCCTTGTGACTCCTTAAGCCTATAAATTAAAGGGCAGGGACCCAACATCAGTCACACTCCCATGCATTCCAAAGCCTGCTTTATGCAGCTGGCTGATAAGCATTCATATCCCAAGTCCCGTTTGCAGGACTGCCAGATGTCTGCCTTTCTCACAGGCCCCTTACCCAGGCCTGTATGCCTTTTCTAACATCCTCTACAAGAAAAGGAAAGGTTTTCTTTTAGTAGCTCAAGACACACCTTAGAAAGTCATTCAACTGCTAAGTTTCTTGATTTTCAACTAAGAAAATCATCATAATCTTTAATAAATGCTCTCCAGTGCAATGTCATTGTGGTCTTATTATGAACAATTAAATATGTCAAGCATTTCTTAGCTCTAGAACATTTTCAAAAATTAAGCTTTGAAATGAAGATGAATCGCATGCTTTAATTTCAGTAAGTATTTGTAAGATACTGCCTGAAATTTATTATTTATTTTAATTTGAAATAATTTTTGACCTTTTTGTTCTAAAGGTAGTGTCCTCTCAGACACATACATCAGAGACATACCACTTGGCAAACAAAGTCATCCATGTAAAAATTCCCTGATTATGAATTTATTTTCCTTTCAAATTCTTTTTTAACTTTTTGTTCTCAGACAAAAAAGACTGAACAATGACATGAAATAATATGTTGCTCCCTAGAAAATGACTCATTATCCATTAGACATTTATCAAGTGCTATTAAGCATTAAAAAATTGCAAAAAGCATAGCTAGTTAGTGACAAAAGCATTCACATAATTAGTAGAATGAGTATAATGACTTGAAAAAAATCCTCAACAAAAGGAAAGGTGAAAGTCTTTGGGAAAATGTAAAAGACTGAAAAGAGTATAATTACCTTATTTATTCTCCCAACCATCCTGTTTTGAACAGAGTGGTGGTTAAAATAAATTTCAATTGGATCATATTGAAATACTGATATATTAAAGTGTCATCGTCTAGACACTGACAGTCTTTGTAATACAGAAAGTCTGGGATTGGAAAATATTGGTTTTTGAAGTGAATATTCTTTTGCTATAAGCTTGAATTATGTTAAGAATAACACAGTCAGTGTGTGTGCTGGGCCAGAATGAAAAAGTAAGGCATTAAAGTACCAGATGATAGAAAAAGACATAAAGGGGGAAAAGACTGTTCTTTTAAAGATTTCATAATGTTCTTAAAAAATAGGTTTAGAGATTCCACTTTTCTTTGTTTTTTCCAAGTTAGTCTTTGAGACATCCCATGTAAGTCCTTCTTTTAGTGTTGTGACATTGCACAATGACGTGCCTGAGTTAAGTTTATATAGGAAAATATTTTCCCTCAGGAGCTGAAAATTGCCTGGGCATATTCTATTTTCTTTTTATTTATATATTTTTTACAAATACATATTATTAATCAAAGAAATAAATAAACAAAACATTTCTATAGCTTGGGATAGCCTGGGGCAATGTGACATTCAGTTTGCATAATCATATTCTAAGGGGAAAACCCAAGTTTGGAGACAGAAAATGTTTGGGTTTTTGTTTTGTTTTGTTGTGCTTTGTTTTTTAAATAGATTTAGGCAGTACAAGTTGAATTCCATTACATGCATATATTGCATAGTGGTGAAGTCTGCGCTTTTAGTGCACTCATCACCCAAATAACATACACTGTACCCCACAGGCGATTTCTCATCCCTCCCCCTCTCCCTTTCCCCACTTTTGAGGCTCCAGTGTCTATAATGCCACTCTGTGCTCTTATATAGCTATAGTTTAGCTCCCACTTTTAAGTGAGAACATGCAGCATTTATTTTTTTGTTCTTGAGTTACTTCACTTAGGATAATGTCCTCCAGTTCCATCCAAGTTGCTGGAAAAGATGTTATTTCATTCTTTCTTATTGCCGAGTAGTACTCCATGCTTATATATAATATATGTACCACATTTTCATTATCCACTCACTGGTTTATGGGCACTTAGGTTGATTCCTATCTTTGCAATTGTGAATTGTGCTGCGATAAATATATGAGTGCAGGTATTTTTTTGATATAATGGTTTCTTTTCCTTTGAGTGGATACCCAGTAGTGGGATTGCAGAATCAAATTGTAGATCTACTTTTAGTTCTTTAAGAAATCTCCATGCTGTTCTCCAGAGAGTTTGTACCAATTTACATTACCACCAAAAGTGTGTAAGTGTTCTCTTTTCACCACATTTGTGTCAACATCTATAGTTTTTGGACTTTTTAATAATAGCCATTCTAATTGGAGTAAGATGGTATCTCATTGTGGTTTTAATTTGCATTTCTCTGATGATTAGTGATATTGAATATTTTTTTTCATAGTTTTTGGCCATTTGTATCTCTTCTTTTGAAAAAATGTTTGTTCTTGTCATTTGCTCCATTTTTTAATGGTGTCATTTGTTTTTTTCTTGCTGATTTGTTTAAGATCCTTGTAAATTCTGAATATTAGTCCTTTGTCAGATATATAGTTGGAGAATATTTTCTCCTGTTCTGTAGGTTTTCTCTTTACTCTTTTGATTATTTCTTTTGTTATGTAGAAGCTTTTTAGTTTAAGTCCCATTTGTCTAATTTTGTTTTTGTTGCATTTGCTTTTGGGATCTTAATCATAAAATATGTTTGGTTTAAATATTGCTTTGTTTATTACTCCCTGTGTAATATTTGCCAAATCACCTACCCTTGAGTCTGTGATTGTTCAGTTGAAATGGAGATAATGATATCTATGTTTCAAAGTTGTATTAATGGTCGAAGGTGACAGTGTAGGGGAAAGTGACTAACAAAAGAAGAGGAGAATAATGTGGTCTCAAAGAAGATAGTTTCTCCCTTCACTTCACTTTTATGGCTCATGATTTTCTATTTATTGCAATCCTTTAGAGAGAATTTCACAGAGTTAAATAATAAATGTTTGCTTTTTAAGAAGGGGGAGAAGTTCAAGAGACACAAATGTAAGAATAAAATCTTATTCAATGAAAAATGTCATTTAATTTTGAATTGTTACTTCACAGGAAAAATATATATAAATGATGTTTGAGGGATAATGAAGCTTTATCCAGAGATGACTGCATAGCCATCCACAGCTTTAAGTAAGCACAATAGGATATCATCAAGATGGTTGAAGACAGGTGATAAGCATTCTCCTCCTCCACAAAGAAGGACCAATGTAACAAGTAGATAAGCACATGTTGAATAGAGTATCTAGGGTAGAACACTGGAATTCAGCAAGGAAGTGATGAGGAACCTCTGAGGCATGGCAACTTGGGATGGCAGCACAAAGAAGAAAGAAAAACACTAAGTCAGGATTAGCTTGGAGCCGAGAGACTCCCCATTGTAGGGGAAATGTAAGCAGGAGATCCCCAGCAATCCCCATTCCCATCACGAATACCTGCAATACTAGCTTCAGGAGACCCTCATAGTCTTCACAGGCCCTGAGTCCAGTATAGGGAGCTGCCTGGAATCCACATGGTCACACTGTCCCACCCTACTCTCAGCAGAGGCCAGCTCATCTAGACAAAAAAAAAAAAAAAAACCATCAAAGAAACACTGGATTTAACCTGCACGACAGACCAAATGGATTCAACAGACATTTACAGAACATTTTGTCCAACAGCTACAGAATACACATTCTTCTCATAAGCACATGGACCTTTTTCCAGGCTAGACCATATGTTAGGCCATAAAATAAGTCTCAACAATTTTTTAAAACTTGTAATTATATCAAGTATCTTTTCATATCACAATGGAGTAAAACAAGAAATCAATAACAAGAGGAACTTTGGAAACTATATGGATATACGAAAATTAAAAAAAAAAAAAACATGCTCCAGAATGATTAATGGGTTAATAAAGAAATTACGAAGAAAATTTTAAAAATTCTTAAAAAAATAAAAATGAAAACAGATATACCAAAACGTATGACATACAACAAAAAGTACTAAGATGGAAGTTTATGGCAATAAATGCTTACACCAAAAAGGTAGGAAAATTTTAAATAAACAACCTGATTATGTATCTTAAGGAACTAGAAAAGCAAGAACAAATAAAACTCAAAAATAATAGAAGAAAAAAATAATAAAGATCAAAGCAGTATTAATGCCTGCCTGAAGCTGCGTGTTTGCTGTGTGCAAAGGTCAGCTGAAAACAGCTAGACCAATAATGAGTAATGAGATTGAATCAGTAATAAAAAGTCTCCCAACAAAGAAAAGCCAGGAACAGGATGGCTTTACTGCTTAGTTTTACCAAACATTTTAAAAAAGAACACCAGTTCTCTTCAAACTATTCCAACAAAATGAAGAAGAGGAAATTCTTCCAAACACATTGTCTGAGGTCAGCATTACTGTAATACCAAAGCTAAACAACAATACAACAACAACAAAAAGCTACAGGTCAGTATCACCAATGTATATAGATGCAAAAATCTTCAACACACTGAATTCAACAGCACATCAAAAAGATTGTACAGTATGATCAAGTGAAATTTATCACAGTGATGTAAGAATTGTTAAACATACACAAATGAATAAATGTAATGCAACACATCCCCATAAAGACAAAAATCATATGATCATCTTAGTAAACTCAGAAAAGCATTTGGTAAAATTGAGCATCCCTTCATGAAAAATTTCCCAACAAATTAGGTATAGAAGGAACATACCTCAGTCATCTATGACAAATCTATAGCTAATGTCATATTAAATGAAGAAAAATTGAAAACTTTTCCTCTAAGAACTGAAACATGACAAGGATGCCCACTTTCACCACTCTTATTTAATATAGAATTGGAAGTCCTAGTTAATTACCAACCAAGAGAAGGAAGTAAAAGGCATCCAAATTGAAAAAGAGGAAATCAAATTGTCTCTTTTTACAGATAGCATAATCTTACATGTAAAAAAAATCCTAAACAATACCGAAAACAATGAATTCAGTGAAGCTGTCCATCAACTTATGAATGGATAATGGAAATGTGGTATGTATCCACAATCAAATACTCTTCAGCCATAAAACAGATTAAAATCCTGTCATTTGTGGCAACATGGATGAACCTGGAGGACACTACATTGAAAGGGGGTGTTGTGTGACTCAGCCTCTGGGCTTCACCTTTCCTTTTGCATAAGGATTTGGTGAGGGTGGTCCTGAGAGTTTTATTTTCTTTTACAACTGTTTTTTAAGGTTACCTATGTATAACTGCTATTTTAAAAAAAGCATACCATGTGATACTCACCTTTTAAACACTGGTCATTAATCTAGGATTAAAGAATTGACTGAAAAGATAACTATTTTTAGATGTGCCAGCATTCTATAAATTCTACCATTTGACATTAAAATTATAAAGTGGAAAAATGGGATGTAGCAGAGAGATGGCAATCCTAAGAAAGAGTTAAAGGGAAATACTATAAATCAGAAACACTGTACCAGAAATGAAGAATGCCTTTCATGGGCTCATCAGTAGACTGAATGAAGCTAAGGAGAGAATCAGTGTGTTAGTGAGTTTGGGCTGATATAACAGGATGCCATAGGCTGTGTGGAATAAACAAGAAGACTTTATTTCTCACAGTTCTGGAGGCTGGAATGCCACGATCAGAGTAATGGCCTCCAATTTGGATGGAATTGAAGGCCATCATCCTGAGTTAAATAAAGGGAAAAACAAATACTGTATGTTCTCGATTATAAATGGGAGCTAAGCCATGTGTATGCACGGTCATATAGTGTCATAATGAACACTGGTGATTTCAGAAAGGGGAGAGTGGCAGGAGGATGAAGGATGAAAATTTACTCATTGGGTACAAAGCACACTATTCTGGTGATGGGTACACTAAAAGCCCAGACTTAACCACTATACAATTCATCCATGTAACAAAAAACCATTTGTACTCCCTAAATCTATTGAAAAAATTTTTTTAAAAAGAAAAAAATAATATTTAGTAAATAACTCAAGCTTCCATCTTAGGAAACTTGAGAAGGAAGGTCAAATTAATCATATATAGAAAAAAAGAATAAACAAAAATTAGAGTAGAAATCAATAAATCAAAAACAGGTAAACTAGAGAGGATATAAATAAAATCAAAAACTGTTTATTTGAAATAATCTATAAAATTGATAAATCCCTAGCCAGGATAACCAAGAAGGAAAAGAGTGACTATACGAATTATCAATATCACAAATAAAAAAAGAACCATTACTCTGATTTCATTGACATTAAAAAAATAATGAAATACCATAGACAAGTCCATGCCCCCAAAATTCATAACTTGGATAAAATTGAAAAATTTTTGGAAGACACAATTATTAATCTCATACAAAGGATAATTAGATAATATGATAATTAGATAATATCTCCACATTAATTAAAAAGTTGAATCAATAATTCATCACCCTCCAAAAAGAAATCATCAGGGTCAGATGATTTGAATAGTAAATTCTACTAAACACTTAAGTAATACATGTTACCAATTCTCCATAATCTCTTCCAGAAAATAGAAGTAGAGGTGATATTTCTTACCTAATTTCCTGAAACCAGCAGTGCTATAATACCAAAATCAGACAAAGACATTGCAAGAAAGCAAAAGTAAAGCCCAATTTCTCTTAAGAATATATATGTAAAAACCCTCGGCAAAAATAAATAAATTGTCCCAATGGGACAAGGGCTAAAGGACAAAAAAAGCAAAGCAAGCAAATAAAAAATTTTATGAAAGTTATATATGTCAACAAAGTTGAATTTATTTTAGTATTCAAGGATGGATCAACATTCAAAAATCTATCGATGTAATCTACCTAACAAATGTCTAAAGAATAGAAAACGTGATCATATCAATTGACCCACAATAAGCAACTGAAAAATTGAATACTCATTTATGATTAAAAAACTCAGCAAAGTAGAAATACAGGACAACATTCTCTATTTAATAAAGAATATCTACAAAATCCCTTCAGCTAATGTCAAACTTAATGCTGAGAAACTGGATGCTTTCTCTCTAGGATTAGGAATAAAACAATTATGTTCTGTCTTACCACTCTTGCATCACATTCAAAGTCTTACGTAGTACAATAAAAAAAGAAAAAGAAATAAAAGGTATTCACATAGGAAAGGAAGAAAGAAAACAGTTTTTTTCCCACATATGCCATGATTGTCTAAAAATAGAAAATCTTGAAGAAATGACAGAATTAATAAGTGAGCTTAGCAAGGTCAAAAGATACAAAATTAATATATCAAAGTCAACTGCTTTCATATATACTAGCAACAGAAAATTTGAATTTGAATTTGAAAGTAAAACAATACCATTTGCAATTTTATCCCTTGAAATGAAGTATTTGGGTAAAAATATAACAGCATAATTACAAAAACCATATGTAAAAAACTAGAAAACACTTATATGGAACAGCATAGATAGGTAAGAAATAGACCCCTACAAATATGGTCAGCTGGTATTTGACAAAGAAGAAAAGGCAATTCAATGGAGAAAGGATAACCTTTTCAATAAATTGTGCTGGCACAATTGGATGTCCATATGCCAAAATGAACCTAGACATAGACCTTCCTTACAACTTTCACAAAATAACTCAAAATGTAGCATAGGTCTGAAAATGAAATGCAAAAGTCATAAAAATTCTTGAAGAAAACAAAGTAGAAAATCTATATGACCTTGAGTCTGCCAATGAGTTTGCAAATATACCACCAATAGCAAGATTCATGAAAGAAAAAAATAAGTTGGACTTCATTAAAATGACAATCTCCTACCATGTTAAAGACACCATTAAGAAAATCAAAGGACAAGCCACAAACTGGGAGAAAAGATTTGCAAAACAGACATTTCTTAAATGACTTGCATTTAATATTTAAATAAGTCTTAAAATTCATTAATAGAATAAAAATCCCACTTGAAAAATGAGTGAAAGATATGGATATGCATCTCATCGAAGAAGATAAACAGATGGCAAGTAAGCATGTGAAAAGATGCTCAACATCATATATCACTGGGTAATTGTAAATTAAAACAACAATGAGATACTACTATATAAATATTAGACTGGCTAATATCCATAAAATTGACAATACCAACTGCTAGTGAGGGTGAATAGCAACAGTAGTTCTCATTGAATGCTCATGAGTCTTTTGAAGACTCTTTGGCAGTTTCTTATAAAATTACGTAGTTTTACCATATGATATAGCAATTGTGCACTTATATATTTATCCAATTGATTTAAAAACTATGTCCAAATACCTGCATGTACATGCTTATAGTAGCTTATTTCATAATCATAGATAGGTGTTTGGATAACAGAACTGTTGTATATCCACATATAAAATATTATTATATTCAGTGATAAAAAGAAATGCTTTTTTTTTTAATTAAGACATGAGAAGACATGGATGAATCTTAAATGCCTTTTACCACATCAAAGAAGCCAGTCTGAAAAAGCTAAATACTGTATGATTTCATTTATATGACATTCTGGAAAAGGCAAAACTGCAGACAGTAAAAGCCTCAGTTATTGCTAGTGGTTTGGTGGATGTGGTTGAATTAGTAAGGCAGATAGAACACTAGGGTTGTGGAACTATCCTGTATGATATTGTAATGGTGAATCCAACACTCATTGCATTTGCCCAGATCATAGAACTATACAGCACAGAGTAACCTTAATGTACAAAAGAATTTTAAAAGGTTCTTTAGGAGGTACAGGAGTTTCAGGAAGGAATATAATGGATAACAAAATAACAAAAATCTATTACAAATGTATTAAAAACCCTCACTGAAAAGGCTGGGGAATAAGGTACTGACCTCAGTAACTTTGGAAATGAATTGAGTCTGTAAGAATAAAGTCAAAAGAAACTGAATCCTAGTTCACAAAGTTTCTCCCATGGAGATAAGCATTAACAATTCTGATTCTACTATAAATCTATGTGGGAATGAAACAAGTAAGTGAATAGTGATGAGATTTATCACTGTAGGAGTAGGAATTTACAGATAAGCAAAGAGAGGAACCTAGAAAGACCCATATGATAATATCTTACAGTTGGAGCCAGTGTGAAGTTATATTTGGTTTAATATAGATACAGATGATTAAGTAAAAGAAGATTTATAGATAGCTGTGTATACATCAGTTAGTATACTTATATAGCTCTGCTCTGTTAGCAGAGAGGGCTAGAAGAAATACCCTGGGAATACTGAACATATGTAGCATCCAACCTTTTATTTCTTTCTAATACAAAGGACCATTGGTTCTTTTTATTGAAAATGACATTAGAAATTTAAAATTAGGCTCATTTTGTATATTTTCTATCACAGTTCAGAAACAAACCTGGGTTATATCGTAGTGAGAAAGTATGAGTGCGCACAACACGCACACACACATCCCACACATACACAATGTTTGTGGTATGTCAAAAGGATACACAGGCCAACTGAAAGAGTGCCCAATTGCCAAAGCTGAAAAATTTGAGCAAAAATATAATAAAGTAATATTAGTTTATAAACCAAAGTACAGTATAAGATAAATTTCCATGAATCCATACTGATATGAATAAAGGACTGAATAAATGAATAAATGGAGAGAATGTACAAAGCTGCCATGCATAAGAATTCCAAATAGTGTAAATAGATACTCTGTCGTTAAACAAAATAGAGCAAAACTCTTTAATGGACTGTGTAGGCTTGACTTCCTTCCAAACAGTACAGTTTGGAAGAAAGTAATAAAAAGAACTTTATAGTGGAGACACTTGACAAACTACCTCAGCCAGGCGATGAAGGTTGACATCAACAGTGATAAATCATGTTGATATATGTACCCTTGACATGATGCAATGGGAATGGCACTTTAGCTCTGCAGTCCTCCTTCTCGAAACCCTAACACCAGTGCAAGTACGAGAATATCATCAGACAAATCTTAATTTAGGGGCATTCTGCAAAATACCTGAACAATTAACCTCAAAACTGGGGTTAGTCAAAAGCAAGGAGGGTCTGATAAACTCTCACCAGCATAAGAGTAGCATAAGGGGGCATAATAACCAAACACAATGTGGTATACTGGATGGTTTCTGGAACAGAAAATTAAGATTAGGGTAAAACTGAGAAAATCTAAATAAAATATGTAACATCAACAATATATCGATATTGGTTCATTCATTGTGATAAGTGTACCATGCTAATTTAAGATGTTAATAATAGAAGAAACTAGGTGTGAGGTATACAGAGACTCTCGGTACTATCTTGGAAATAGTTTTGTAAATCTAAAACTGCTCTAAAATTTAAAAAAAATAAGTAAATTTTTTATTAAATTAAAAATATGTACAAAAAGCTATAACTATAAATAACTTCTAGAACATAATAGTACTCCAAATCATCAAAAATACATTAAAAACAAAAATACAGGTTATTTAATGAGTAATTGAATCACTACGATATAAAATAAAAAGTGATTAGAATTCTAAAATCAAGTGTATCAATTACCAATGCCTATCAACAAGGAATTTAAGAAAAGCATAAATGAAACCAAAAAGAGCACATCTTAAGGCAGAAAGATCAACTCATAGTGAACATCCAGGTTATAGATATCTATGAATTAAATAACAGTATCAACATTCATAGAATGAGGCCTATAGAGGACATAAAAAGATATAGACAGAAACATATTATTGGTAAGAACCTTTCATTCACTTTTAGTGCATGATGAATCAAGTGGACAAAATTTTTCTACAATATTGAAAAGCTAAATAACCTTAGCAATGATGTCATATGAAATCATATTCAAATCCATACCCAGAAATCAGTAATCATATCTTTTTCTCATATACCAGTGAATATTCCCAAAGAGACTTCAACCAGTCCAACGGTAGGAAAAAAAAGAGTATAGAAAATGATTACTGATTAAAATGTAAGCAAACTGGAAATTTATAAAAATAGCATAGAATATAACCTAAAAATTAAAAACAAAACACTCTCTTGGCTAAATTCTGGGTTTAGAAAACATGATTGAAATAAGTCTACAGATATTTCTGTATTTCAGAGATTGGCTCCACTCAAGTCAGGGCTGAGAGGGGGTGGGGGTGGGGGTGGAAGGCATGGCAGAGTCCTGTCTGCTCCTGGGCTGCCATCACCCAGGCCTCCTCTACAGCAGGTGCCACCCAGCTCCCTGTTGAAGCCAGTCTGTTATTAGAAGCTATAATTAGAATTCTTTATCTGGCTTCCTTTCTATCTCATAATCCTTTACCAGATCACCACAAGAATCCAAGCCTCTCAAATAAACCTTTATTAGGAGGATTTGTATTCCCCTATGGGTCTGTATGACCACCCCCACCAGCAGATAAACTCCCACCCTTCCCAGTGTTCCAAGGCCTTCCTTCTTGCCTTCTGGAACTCATTATCTTGGTTTTATTTGAAAACAGGTTTTCCCCTGAGTTCACTGCTCTATCTTGTAGAGATTGCTTTTCTTCCCACAGTGCTCATGCCACTGGGAGTGAGAATAGCACAGGCTAGTTGTTCTCTGTGTTCCTCGCTGCCCAGTCTAGGCCATCCTCTCTTACAAAATAAATAAATAGATGTTCTTTGAAATCCACACCCCAAAATTTTTTGATCATTATCTTTTATCCCTCCTCATGCACACATCTCACTTTCCACTCAATTAATTTTCTTAAAATTTTATGATCTGGATCATAGTCTGTCCCTTCACTTGGAATCCTATAATTACACTTAGTGAT
This sequence comes from Eulemur rufifrons, assembly GCF_041146395.1. NCBI lineage: Eukaryota > Metazoa > Chordata > Mammalia > Primates > Lemuridae > Eulemur > Eulemur rufifrons. Next base: position 44,793,373 of record NC_091000.1, on the reverse strand, counting down.
TACAAAGTACATATAGGTGATTGTTTTAGTCAAGGTTCTTCAGAAAAACAGAACATACACACACATATACAGTCATGTGCTGCGTAACAACATCTCAGTCAATAGCAGACCACATATATGATAGTGGTCCCATAAGATTATAATGAAGCTGAAAAATTCCTATCACCTAGTGACATCATGATACCTTACTGAAACAAATTCCCTTTTCTATGTTTACACATGTTTAGATATGCAAATACTTACCATTGTGTCATAATTGCCTGCAGTATTGAGTATAGTGACATGGTGTACAGGTTTGTAGCTTAGGAGCAATAAGCTATTCCTTGTAGCGTAGATGTGTAGTAGACTACAGCATCTAGGCTTGTGCAAGTATGCTCTATGATCTTTGCACAAATACAGAATTGCCTAAGGTTGCATTTCTCAGAAAGTATCCCTGTTGTTAAGTGATGCATATATATATTATTTTATGTATATAAGTGATGCATATATATATCTATACACAGAGAAGGGGGGGGAGAGAGAGAGAGAGAGAGAGAGAAACTGGTTTATTTTAAGGAATTGACACGTGATTATGGAGCTCCAAGAAGAAAAAATCTGCAAGACGGGCTCATAGTTTGAGAAGCCAGGAAACCCAAGGAAGAGTCAATGTTAAGGCTATCTGTTGACACAATCCCTTCTTCTTCAGGAGAGATCATTCTTTTCCTATTAAGGCTTTTAATTAATTGGATGAGGCCCATTCACATTCTGGAGGGCAATTGCTTTACTTAAAGTCTTTTGATTTAGACGTTAATCTTATCTTAAAAAATACTTTTACAGAAGCATCTAGAAAAACATTTGATTACATATCTTGGCCCTGGGACCCAGGCAAGTTTACACATATTAACTTTCACAGTGATCTAGCAAGCAGTCTGGATTTTTAGTTCTTTATCCCATTACTGCTAATGAATTTGTCCTTTTTGCCAACCTATTGACATGTTCTCATGTCTATTTCAAAAAGCTGGATGTTACTGGAGGCAAATGCAAAACCATGATAATGGGTATAATTTTAAATTTATGGTCACAAATGTCAAATATGCACTCTGCACTCTTAGAAAAATTCAACACCATTTCATAATTAATTTGTACTTCTAATGCCAAAAACTTATTCACAATGTTTTTCTCTCTCCTCAAAAATCTCTTACCTCTGTTCAAATATTTTTCTCCCATAGTTAACTTCTCTCTCTTATGTTTCATTATTTTCACTCTCTACTGGATCATCCCATTATCACAGTCTGCTGTAATATGATTGCTTTACAAATAAAAGCCCCCCTCGCAATTTTATCAAGATTCTCGCCTTTTTATCTGTTCCCTTCATAGCAAAACTCCTAACAGATTTTCTGTATTCTTAATCTCTATATTATTTTTAAGTAATTTTTTAGGCCATTTTTTTTTTGCAGTGATATCTTTGTTACCTGATCCTAGATTACTCAATTCTTATGGCTTTATTATCCATGGGACAATGATTTGCATCTCTAGTCTAAATTCCTTTACTATATTCCATAGTCATACATCTAAAGGCTTAATATACCTCTCTATTTAGTTGTTTAATGTAAATCTAAAATTTAATATGGCAAGTGTTGAAATATAATCCCCTTAATAATCATCCCTGTTTTTTTCTCCAATCCCTACTACCTCAGGAAATGGCAACATTCAGTTGCTTTAATCATCTTTTGCCAGTAATCCACTCATGTAATATGGTAGCCAGTTCTGTTCCATCTAGGGTGAGAAAATTCTGGTGCTTTTTCCAGGTTATTCCAGTTTTAACAGTGAACATCCTACATCCTGGGAAACTCCTCAGTCCTGGGAAGATTGAATGGGGTTGGTGAACCATCTCCAAGATACTATATCCTGTTTTCTCTCAATTCTCTCCATCTCCACTGCTACCATGGCTAACCCAGGTTAGCAACATAATTTACCTGTATTAGGAATATAAACTCCTATTTCTCTGATTCTTTTCTTGCCATTTACAACCCATTATCCATAGAGAAGGTGGAGTTATATTTAAAAAAAATAAGATGATACTCATTCCCCTGTTTAAAAATCCTCCAAGTGCTTTTTATTGCATCTGGTTTCTTTCTTGTTCATATTTCTTTTTTTTCAAAGTTTAAAATAATAAAATAATTAGTTGACAAATAAAAATGGAATATATTTAAGGTGTAGAACATAATAATTTGCTATATGTATACATTGTGTAATGATTACCACAGTCAAATTAATTAACACATCCATCACCATCCACGCTGAACATTAGATTCCTAGAACTTGTTCATCATATAATTGAAAGTTTGTACCCTTGACCAACATCTCCCCATTTCTCCCATCCCCTAGCACCCCCTCGGCATCTAGCTTTCTACTCTCTGTTTCCATATATGGACTTTTTTGGATTCTACACGTAAGTGAAATCATACATTAATAATATTTGTCTTTCTGTGCTTTAGCATACATGTGATATAAGATTTAGCATAATGTCTTCCAGATCCATCCATGTAGTCAAAAGTTGCAGGATTTCCTTTTTTTTCCTTGGGCTGAGAAATAGTCCATTGTAGTTATGTAACACAATTTCTTTATCCATTAATCTGTTGATGGATGCTTCAGTTGTTTCCATACTTTGGCTATTGTGAACAATGCTGCAATGAACGTGGGGATGTACTTATCTCTTCAAGATACTGATTTCATTTCCTTTTTATATATACCCAGAATTGGGTTTGCTGGATCCTATAGTTGTCCTATTTTAATTTTTTGAGTAAACTCCATACTGTTTTCTATAATGGCTTTATCAATTTACATTCCCAACAACAGTGTACAAAGGTTCGCTTTTCTCCACATTTCTGCCTCCCATCTTTGCCAAAGACAAAGCCTGTGAACTCCACCAGCTGCCCAAGGCCCAACACTTGTGATAAGAACAAAAGGCTTTCTCCCTGCTCCTTCCTGCCACTGGCCTGAGGCAGGGATATAGGTTTCAGTTCTAAAAAAGACTTGGGGGAAGTTTCAAAGAGACAGTTGCCTTTTTTCCCCCCTAGGCTATTTCCTGTTACATATACCCCACTCTCATTTAAAACTGTTCTAAGTACTTAGTAGGAACTTAATAAAACTAATTGAAGGGATGAATACATTTGTAGTTTAATGATCTGTAGAAAAAATTTCAAGCAAAATATTAAAATGTGGTGGCAAAGAGTTTTTATTTTAATTTAATTAGATACACCAAAAATAAATTAAAGGCTTTCCAAAATAAACTTTAAGTACATCCTGAAAAAGCTTTATAGAAGGAGGGAGATGTGCTATTAATAAATAACTTAAAATACCATTTCATTAAGTATGTTTATTAGCAATGCAAATGTAAAATTACTTGTGTCAGTGGTGAGCGGAGCAAAGACTATAATTAGGTTATTGAAAGTTATTATGAGGCATTACTTTGAAAATTTACTTTTTGTGATTTACAGCTATAATAATAACCAGGAGAATCAGTTTCTACAAAGGTGTTTTTTATTTAGTTTTGGAAAATTTAGCCTTTCTGTTTTCTATATAAATTATTTAAAATTTAATTCATGTTACTAATTTAAAAACTTATATATATATACACACACACATACACTCACACACTGAATCAGAAATGATTACTGATAGACTAAATTATTTAATTATATTTTATTCATTAATTAAAATAAAAATATCCCTTCATTCCCTGTTAGGTTTTGAGACTACTAGATGACACTTTAATTGTTTGGTGGATATATTTTCATATTTTTTGTACATATGCAAATCATAGATATTTATATTTCTTCATATAGTTAAATACTTTTTAACATATGTCAGGTTATAACTTTGCATAGGGTATTGCAACTTGTTTTATCATACTAGCACATTGCTAGCATTTTCTGTATTACTATGTGGAATTTCTTCATTCTTTGTAATTACTCTATACTGTTCCTTGACTAGTTTTCCCAAAATATGAAGTCTAAGTTAGATGGGCACATTTGGAATATTTTAAAGTTAATGACAGGCTGAAGCAGAGGGGAACATTCCAAAATTGAGTGAAGTTGGATATGGGGGTGACAGCACAGAAGCCAGAGGACAAAGAGGAGGGACACAGAAGTAAGGAAAGGGAGTGTGTTTGTGAGAAATGAGGGAGCAGGCAGAATAAAAGTAAGTTCATAAGCAGAAGAGAGAGAATTCAAAAGTCAAAAAAGTGGTGAAATAAAGATAATTGAAATATTCAAATGATCATGAATGCCTAATATAGTTGTGGAAGCACATTTTGAAATCAGGAGATATCACAAAATTGTAGACTTTAAATATTGGTGGAAGGAAAACTGAAATATATTCAGAAAGTAGAAGACTTAAGAAAAACAGTCAATTCTGAGAGGTTCATGCTTTTATATACATATTTATTTTACATGAATAAAGATAAAATGTAATTTTATAGCTAATATTTTAAAAATATGACATGATATATTATTCAGAAATAATTTTGATCAGGAAACACAATGTAATATTTGGATTAATTTATTAGTATCAATATTTATTCTGTCCATTTTCAACATTTATATTCTGCCACAGGAATCAGTATCTTTCTATTTTCTCACAACTCAAATACAGAACAAAGATAAATTTTCTACGTGGCATATAAACACAATAGAATACTACTCAGCTATGAAAAAGAATGAAATCCTGTCATTCATGGCAACATGAAGAAACTTGGGAACACCATGTTAAGTGAAATAAGCCAGACACAGAAATACAAATATTGTTTTTTCTCAGTCATATGTGGAAGCTAAAATGTGTATCTTATGGAGCTAGAGAGTAGAATGATGGTTAACCAGAGATTGGGAAGGGTGTGTGGGTGGGAGAGGTAGATAAAGAGAGGCTGTTTAATGTGTACAAAAATATAATTAGATATAAGAAATAAGTTCTAGTGTTTGATAGCACAGTAGGGTGGCTATAGTTAACAATAATTTATTATATATTTCAAAACAGCTAGAAGAGAAGACTTAGAATGGTCCCAACATAAAGAAATGTTAAGTGTTTAAGATAATGAATATGTTAATTACCATGATTTGATCATTATACATTGTATCCATGTAACAAAATATCACATATTCCCCATAAATATATACGATTATTATGTATCAATAAAAAATGAGGAAAAAAAGATGAATTTTCTTTTAGGACCTATTGCTGTGCATAAAAATGTTTGTTTCATATGAAGTAATCTTCTGAATAGGATGGAAAAAAAAGATTGATTTTTTTCCTTTCTAATTCCTGTCTTTTGAATTTAAGTTTATTAAAAGAAAGAGAAATTTAAGGACAGAATGAATTATGTGAGCTAAAGAATAAGATTATTTTTCCTCCTATAAAAACATAAAGAGAAGCACATAGAAAATTAATAATGATTCTGATTTTTATTTTGTCAGAGAATATGATTTTTTTTTGCCTAAGATATAAAGTAATAAAACTAAATTCAGGAAAGTTTTATGTTTACTCTGACAGTACAAAATCATCTGTGTATCAAAATGATTTCTGAGGTCACAACCCATTTCATTAACATTCAGAAAAAATTGTCCAAGGTTAGTCAAGATTTGTTCTTTCTGGTTAATGTATTGTACTGATCATGTTCTTTACTTTCTGTATTTTATTATGTGTTAATTTCCTTGGGATCTTGCCTAGCCTGGGACAGACTGCACCTCCCAGAGTTAGCTAATTCCCAGAGATAACAAAGAACTTGCCTGCTAGAATTTCTGTTATTTACAAATCAACTCAACCAAAGCTTTATCCCCAACTACCTCCTTTATCTAACTCTCAGACACCAACTCAATATTCCTTCTGTACGAAATCACACTAGGGCCAAATACTGAACAACCGGAGACGACCCCTATAGCCCAGAGCCCAGAGAAAATATTCAGACTAAACTGTCCAATCCTAAAGTTACTCAAACTTGATAGTCTTTTCTTACTTACTCCTTCCCAGGAAAATCATAATAAAAGATCTGGGTGGTGCTTTTTCCTTCTGCCTTCTGTTCTTTCTTCTGCTCCTTCTTTCTCTGTTTCCTTTTCTTTCTCCTGACTGACCCTGGTACCTTCCCACGTGGCCCTATATGGTATGGCAAGCCCTATTCTCTTTGGAACTGTAAGTAATAACCTCTTCTTTTAAAGTCAATTATCTCCATTTCCGTCATCTTACCATACCTGACTAAAACAAATCCTGGGCACATTTTCATGACTGCATCAATTCCTTGTTATCTTGATATGGCATCTGCTTTATTATAAGGTCAGAATGGAGAAACTGCTGCTTCGACTCCCCTGACTGCCATCCTCAACAACTGCCCTGGGCTGGAATATTTTCATTGTATATTTACAATGAAAATAAAAAGCAATGAATTAAAAATGAGAACTTTTTTAACCCCAGCATATGGAGCTGTATCTTGGAAAATGTGCCATATGGTAGCATCAGCCCTCTAAATCTGAGGACCATGCATTTATTTTATGTTACTTTTTGATAGTTAAAATTTGAAGAATATCTGGCAAACATTAAAGCAATAAAGTTCAGGGCTTTTTATCTTTGCCAAGAACATAGAATCTGCCAATTAGAGAGTGCACTAAACATTATTGAAATTTAACAAGCACAATTGATTGCTAGGAAATAATTCTTGCCAGTTCATGTAAACATCCCTGAAATCTGCCTTTTCAGATTTTTCTAATTTTTAATGAGTCAATAAAAGTTGATTTTGCCATGCAATCAGCATTATTCAAAATGTGGAAGTAAAAATAAAATTCATATGAATAATCTTCCTGCACTTAAGTGTATTACTCTATAGCTGTTCAGCTAAAGATACTGTTAGGGGTGTGTATGTGTGTTTAAGTGCCCGTGCACATGTGCATGTGTGTTTCTACGTGTGAGGGCATTTCACATAACAAAGATCATCCAAGTTATGGCTAATGTTGGAAACCAAACCACTCTCCATATCTCAACAGTTCGTGGACATTACCGTCAGTTCCTTGGTACTCCAAGTTTGGTCTGGGGACTGGTAGCATCCATAATATTTGGGAGCTAGTTAGAAATGCAGAATTTCAGGTCCTACCTCAGACTCACTGAATCTGAATCCATATTTCAACAAGATCCCCTAGTGATTTATGTGCACTTCAAGATTTGAGAAGTGTTGCCCTAGAACAGCTTTTAACATGACTCAACAAAAATTCAGATTTTGTGTTTCTAAATGTAATGTAAATATATGACTGAAAGAGAACTTCAGAGCACTGCAAAAATTTTTGAATTTCTACAGTGGAAAAAACGATATTAAATGCTAAAGAATATTTTTCATTATTTTTATAAATAGAGGATTTTAGAATCTAGGGCTGACATTTTAATTTCTACCACTCTACTGTTATTTAATTTGAGGTGGTTTGCTAAAGAGAGGACCTTGAGAGACCTTGGGAGATAGTTACTCTTTCTTGACTCTTTCAAGACAAGCAATTTTCCATTGCCAGGAAAATTGGTTGCTATGTGTTATCCAACACATAGCATAGAGATCTAGAAGTCATAGAGATATTATTTTAAGGAGATCTGAGTAATAAGAAAAATTTATATTTATCCATATCATTATATTTATGGTGCTCTTCATTACTTTGTATAGATTTTTTATTTTCATCTGGTGTCATTTTTCTTCTGCCTGAAGGATTTTTTTTTTTTTAACATTCTTATAGTGTAGGTCTGTTGATGAATTCTTTCAGATTTTTTTTGTTTGAAAAAGCTTTTCACCACATTTTTTGAAAATTTTTCTCCAGATAATTAATTCTAAGTTACCAGTTTGATGTTTTATTCATTTTTTTTCTGTCATTACTTTAAAGATACTATTCCAATAAAATTTGCTCTCATCTTCAGCTTTGTTCCCTTTGTATTGTTGTTTTTCTGGCTACTTTTAAAATACTCATTTATCACTGTTTTTGAGCAATTTGATCAGACTGTACCTTTGTTTAATATTCTTCAAATTTCTCATGCTAGAGATGTTGAACATCTTGGATCTGTGGGTTGATAGTTTCATCAGTTTTGGATGATTCTAGTCATTATTTATTCAAATAATTTACCTTTGCTTGCCCCTTTATGAGATACCAATTAGCATCTATTTTGTTACTTAAAGTTGTCTCACAGCTCACAGCTGCTTTATTTTTTTATTGTTGTTTTGTTTTTCTCTCTATATGTTTCATTTTGGACAATATTGATTGCTGTCTTCAAATTCATTAACCTTTTCTCCTGCAGGGTCTAATCTACTTATAATTCCATCCAGTGTCTTTTTCATCTCAAATATTATAATTTTAGGTACTTAGAATTTCTATTTGGACTTTTTAATATCTTCTATGTCTATCTCTAATATGTTTAATCTAGCTTTGAAAATATAATAACAGTAAATCTTTTGTTTATTGATTTTATCATCTATTTCATCTCTGGGTCAATTTTGGTTGGCTAATTTTTCTCACTATAGGTGGTATTTTTCTGCTTCTTTTCATACTTGGTAATTTTTTACTGTGTGCCAGATATTGTGAATTTTAAATTTGTTGGGTGCTGGCTATTTTTGTAGTCTTAAAAATATTCTTGGGCTTTGTTCTGGGACATGGTTCAGTTTCTTGGAAACAGTTCGATTCTTTTGTGTTTCATTTTAATTACCTATTAAGCAGGACCAGAGCAGCATTTAGTATAGGATACATCTTCCCCACTACTGAGGCAGTACCCTTGTAGTACTCTACCTGATGCCCCCTCAGTTATGAAGCTTTCCAATCTGGCCTGTGTGGACTTTTGGCATTATTCCATTAATTCTTCTTTAGTGGGGCACTTTCCCTGACTTCAGGTAGTTTTCTCACATGTGCTGGAAAGTTTTCCACGGAATACTCAAGGGGAACCTTTTGCATACCTCTGAAGTTTTCTGTATGTGTTCTCTCTTCTCCAGTACTGCGCCCTGCAGACTTTGGTGGACTTAGCTTTCTTGGACCTCTGTATCAATCTCCTTAACACCGGGAAGATCATCTGGCTCTGTCTTGGTTTCCCCTTCTTATATTGCAGTCTGGAAATTAAGCAGAAAGATGGGGCCATCGTTGGAATGACCTTTTTGGTTTCCCAACTCTCAGGGATTGCTGCCTTCCATTGCCTGATGTTCAATATCTTGAAAACTGTCATTTTATATATTTTCTCTTTAAAACAATTTCAGGGAGGAGGTATATCTTTTTCCTCTTAATCTATCGTATACCTATGAAATTTGCAGATACCAGGAGAGTTGTTAGACCCAGATAAAATAGGACTGGGAAGGCCTGAAGAAGAAGAGGCTAATGCTTACATGCCTGAGATAAGAACTGTTTTCAAAAATTTCCAAAAACCGTTTCATGTCCTTCACTCATCTTTTGCTTTGACAAGGTTCATCACTAAGATATGTTTTAGGACTGCAGTAATTCAGATAAAATGTTTTGGGAAGAACATTTGCCCAGTAACGGCATCTCTAGCAATGACAATAGCACCAGCTTTAAACCTCTGAAATCAGTGAACTCTGTTTTCAGGCAGTTTATGCAAATCTCTTCTTGCTCAGGAAAGCTCACCTTACTCTCCCCTCACCAAATGCACTGGTGACTTGCCTTTCTGTGTGTTACAGATTAGAATCTTTATTTCCATTCTGAGTGAACTCAGTATGTTTAGAGATAATTTTCTCTAGTGTCTTTTTTTTTCAGGTTTTGACATACCAAAGCAAAAATTCTTGGACCATTAATTTAAATTAGCTTTCATTAGTCCTTGTCACTGTTATTTAAACAGAAAACCTGTATTTTATAATAATTTCAGTTCTGAGAAGCCACTAAGTTGACATTTTATTAAAGAGATATTTTTATGAAAGGTAAATAGCTTTTTGACTCTACATGGATTCTTCAACAAATTATAGATTTTTGTCACTTCTCTCCCTACCCCAAATATATTTATTTTAAGCCTTTTGTTATATCCTGCTGTGTGCTTATTCTTTCCCTCTAATATCAAAGCCAGCTTTCAGGATCTTCATCATGTACTGATACTGTTTTGAGGCAGAGTTTTACATACATTTTCAAAGGAATTAAACCAATCGAAATTCAAATTGACTAACCAGAAATAATGATAATCTAAACTATATTAGTAAACTTAATTGAACCTCACCTAAAAGTGCCCTACAAGTTCTCAAGGAGAAGAAAAAGATAAATATAAAATATTGAAGGAATATATAATTTGGTGAAAGTTCTCCAATCGTGCCCTGGAGTTTGGTCACTAGAGTTCAAACAGCCCCAAGGTTGGGGTTAAAAAGCTCCTTAGGTACTATTGTTTTACAAAACTGGCAAAATTAAGCAACTAGATTTTTACTTAATTTTTTCTGGGTACTAACTTCCCCAACTCCAGTCAAGATGTCTTAAACTTTCCTTACAATAAGAAATAGTCTGAAATGGAATATAACTGGAAACATCTTAAAATTTTCACCAAAACTATTTTATATACAATTTTAAAAAATGCATGTATTTTGCTAACCATTTGGAAAATTGTTTAGAGAAATAACTAAAAGTAGTTTTATTTATGATAGAAGGAAATAATGAAAGGCCTACATGATCTTCAGTCAGATGAATAAATGCTGTTGTAGTGTTAGGTAGATAGTGAGGGATTCCAGGTCTCCCAGGAATGAAGATGGATGCTGTTGCCCCCATCTTGGTCCTGCCCAACCTTGATTCTCCATACCTGTGGGAGGAGTGAACACCCTATCAATCTGTCAATCAGAACTTGGCACACCAGCTGCAAAAGAATGCAGAGGACTCTCTAGCCCATGGGCCAAGCAGCATGGGTACCATAAGGTCCGGAAAGTGACCTAGAATGTACATGCGTAGTCAAGGCTCAGGTCATCTGACTCCCAACTGTCTAATCAAAGTGGTTCCATGGTGACCTCTGAGCCACAAGGGAGGTCCCTATCCAGAAACTATGAAATATGATGCAGACCATAGCCAAGCTTGCTCTCTCTTTGCCCTTCCTTTTGCCTGCCCTGTTGTGACAATGGGTCGGGTCGTCATCCATTGCTTATATGCCACGCTCTGAAAACCTATATCTTGCTCTTGCCCTATAATCCTGTTGTCCTCTCCTCAATAAACCTCATTTTTGTGCCTGCCTAACTTTCATGAGTCTGGTCATTCTTCGGCCATGAGTGCGCCAAAAACTGACGGTTTCAGCTGAAACCCAACAATAGCAGATGATTGATACTACCTAAGGTGTGCTTTTGAGAGGGCTATTTTGTCTGCCTGTGCTGTTATAGAGTTACTAAGTATTTATGATAAAATAAAGGAGTTAGGTCATGGAACTACTTAGAATATGTAACATAAAGGAACTTTTATGTTTTCACTTGTAGGGACCAATGTAAAGCTTCCCCTCTGCCTGCTAAAGCTCAGCTGAAAATGAATTGACAATAGGCAGATTAATAGGAGAAAAAAGCATACAGACTTAATGCACATAACCACAGACAAATCTTGGGAGAATGATGACCCAATAACCCAGGGAGGCCCAGATGTTTATATACCTTTCTTCATAGGAGAGGGGCACATGGGGAGAGCAGGTAATTTTGAGAGGTGGTAAATAGTTTTAGGGAAGATTAATGGACCCTGTAGCAGATATTTTCTTGTAAATGACTATCGTTGAAATTGGAAGGAACAATATTGTGATAAAGTCCACTCAGGTGTGGTTATATTTCTTGTTTTCTACCTACAATAGATAATAAAATTTCAGGATGGAAAGCAATTCTGCTTTCTTTGGTGGATCTGGTCTTAAGCAGATAAGGGAACTTCAGAGAACAGCTTCATTCTGTACTTTGGGAGAGACAAAGGATTGGGGTGTGTGGTGAGAGTGACTTTGAGGTTGCTTCTTAGCTCAGCATGTCAAAGTACCATATTTTGGGATATCATTCTCTGAGCCCCAACTCATTGAAGAGACTTCAAAAAATATTAATTTGTTAAATACATTTTTATTCAGAAAGAATTTTAAAATGAGTTTTATAGACTTTCCTGCATGTACATCAATGTATTAGCAATTACATAAACTACTGGATATCAATGACCTTCAAGTTAAAATGCTATTCACCAAATACATTTTTTTTTTTTTTTACCAAATAGCATTTTTTCTGAAAATTCAGTCCAATTGTTTTGATAGCCAACTTGTTCTCATTGAACACATTAAATTATTTGCTGTATATAGCTAAATAAAAAATAATTTGGGACTGTCCAAATATCAGACTGTCTCAAGGGTGAGTTACTATTAGAGAGCACAGCTGTTGACTAAATTGTACCAGATTGTTAGGTGGTACATCAGTCCAGATGAATGTACCAGGTTGTAAATACTAGACCTGCTTATTAACAATGCAACAGACCTGGGATGCAGTCTATGAAAAGTGGGTCTCTCATGAAAGAATTACTTTTGACAAAAACTTCTAAATATTAACCTTTTTTTTCAAAAAATTGCCAAGACATCTTTTGTAATAGACCCTCTATTTTATATGTTACAGCAGACAAGACCCCACATGACTGTGTACCTGTGCATAGGTGCAATCTCATTTCCTGATTCTGATGACATCTTTCACTCTGATCCACCCACACTGGCCTCCTTGCTGCTGCTAGTGGAGCTTTGCAAGCTCACTTCTGCCTCAGTGTCGTTATAACCACCATTCTCTTAACTTGAAGCACTTTTACCACAGCTATCCAAGTGGCTCCTCCCTTGCAGTTTATGAAGGTCTCTGCTTGAATATAATCCTTTCAGCTAGACCTTCCCTGACTACCCTATTGAGTTAGCATCCCTCTCCACTCCCAGTTATTCACTCGCCCTTACCCAGCTTTATTTTTCTTCATAGCATTTACCATATAATATATTTCATATTCATGTGTCTACTCATTTATTAACTGCTTCCTCTCACTAGAATGCTAGCTTCAGTAGATTACAGATTTGTTTTATTCACTGCTAAAACTTCAGCTGCTTGTATGGTCCTTGACTACTATGATACAGTTATTCCACATTTGTTAGATGCATGCATAAATGAATGAATTAGTAAATGAGTGTAGGAATGAATGGTAAAACAATTAACTATAACCTATTATACACCAGGTCCTAAACTGAGAACAGGTATACAAAACCTTATTAATCTACAGAAGTCTGAGAGCCAGGCATACCCATAATTAATTTAAATGAATGTGTTTAATTGTAAAGTTTGAAATATGAAAAAACTGGATAATGTCAATATCTGAGAATTGTTATAACAGCACTCACTTTTGGGAGACAATCTCTCTAGGCTTTGTCAGACTTTCTCTGTTCTTCCTATTACTGACACTCCCTAGCAGTGTTTTTCTCCACACCTTGACCCTGGGGTTCCATTCATTCTCTTTTCCTCAAAAAGAATGATGACAATAAAACACAATAATATTTTAAAAGAAAATATTTTTGTAGCATTTGCATTATAATAGGTGGCTCCTATAAATCAAAAAATCTCAACTGAAGTTACTTAAATTTTGATTGTGGAATTGTAGGTACAAGTAATTGGAGAGAAAAGCCTGAACAAAGACCAGTCCTGCTACTCACATTAGCTCTACCCAGCTGTTTAGCTATAACATTTAATAAATGTAGCAGAATCCTCCTTCAGAAAGCCCACCTCTACTCACTTCTTCAGTGAGTAATCCTCTGAGAAGCAGACACCAAGATTCTCCAAGATCTTTTAAGAGGCAGACACCAAGATGCCATTAAATATGAAATGTCCATGAGAGAAACAAAAGTGGGAGCTAATGAAAGATGGGAAAACAGTCAGACTGTGATGCAAAACTGCCCCTGAGTGAAAGAGAGAGGTGTTGAACATGGATTCAGGTAAAAAATACTCATGGATTTCTGAGTGCAGCAGTTGGGATATCTATCATCATGATCCCTGTAATTGAAGATCTACAAGGTATGTTTTCATGACCACAAATGCTCTCCTCTGTGAAATTATCCACTTATATTTCTGTCTCTTTGCTTGGACTCTGCACTTTATTAATTAATTATTTTTTTCAGACAGAGTCTCGCTTTGTCACCCAGACTAGAGTACTGTGACATCAGCCTAGCTCACAGCAACCTCAAACTCCTGGGCTCAAGTGATCCTCCTGCCTCAGCTTCCCTAGGAGCTGGGACTACAGGTGCCATGCCACCACACCCGGCTAACTTTTTCTATTTTTGGTAGAGAGGGGTCTCACTCCCGCTCAGGCTGGTCTCGAATTCCTAATCTCAAGTGATTCTCCTGTCTTGGCCTCCCAGAGTGCTAGGATTACAGGCATGAGCCACTGAGCCCGGCCTGCACTTCTTTAGACTAGCATTAAGTCTTGTTCATTGTTGTATCTACAGATGCAGGTCCATGCTAGATCAAATGTTTTCTAAGTAAATAGCTTATGCATATAATTGCCAAGATACTATACCATCCTCTGTTTTTTTATTGTGTTCCAAGGAGAATTAATATGAATGTGTGCCCACACACACACGTTAACACACATACACATGAGAATGTAATGTGGTAGTTGAAAATACAATTTCTGACACTAGACAGGTTTCTCTTGCTCTTGGTAAATGAACTTGGGCAAGTTTCTTGATCCAAATATCTTTTATTTTCCATTTTCAAAGGTGGATTGATGGGGTTTCTTTAATTAAATGCTAGCTATGGGAACTAAAAAGTTAATTAGTTTTTCACAGCAACAACAAAATATATCTAGCCTCATTATCTAGTTTAATATCTCAGTAATGTGAGGCATGAAAGAAGAACTATGAACACAGCTGTAATGAGGGACATGCACTGGCCAAGCAGAGACATCATTAAAAATCATACTGATGTTGAATTGATCCAGGTATTACTTAAATTTTCCATGCATATAATATTTTTTCTGTCTTCTCACAGGAAGAATATGTTTAATTGGATAGTTTATTTTAAATATTATGAACCCATAATACATATCAGTAAACTAATATTTGTAAGAACTAATCCCCCACATTTGCCTTAGAAGCTGAAGCCACCATGTCCATGGGCCATTTAGGAAGCCTTCCAGGAAATTGATCCCTTCCTTGCTGGGTCACTTTTTGAGCCTTTGATTCCTCTCCACTGCCTTCTAGGACTGGCATGAATTCAATATTGACTCATGTTTTAAGATACCAGTGCCTTGCAACCTTATTAATTAGAAAAACAAAAATAAACTGGCTGACATTTCTTCTTTACTGATGCTGCCTTACAAATTTCAGTTTCATTGCTCATTCACCGAACACCATTTTATACCCATGTTTAATTAACTGTAACTCTGTGGAGTAAGTCTTATTATGATATCTTTATTATTTATTGACTGATGGACATTCATATTATGCTGGCTTCATTAGCATATAATGTTCTTAAATAAAGCAAATAATTAACATAAAGAATAAAAAGATAAACAAAAGCACTGAAAAAATCTACAAACCCTTGTATTCGTATTTGTTTAAATAAGTGCACTATCCAAGAAATTTGTTTTTCTAAATAAAATCCATTTATTATTATAATTTTTATGCAGTATTTATAAAAAGGTGCTACATCACGGTAATTAAGTAAACATTTATTCTGCAAGTATCTTCTAATTATTCATGATAGAAAATGCTAAAAGAACAGTAGAACAACATGGCCATGACATTTGAGGATGAATAAAGGGTAAGCAAAATTACTGTGAAGTTTGAATATATTGTAACTTTCCATTTTAAATTTGCAATGAGAAATATATGAAATATTCTATAATGCTAAAATTTTTCTTGTGAAATGATGCTTGATAAATTCAGTGTTCTTTCTTTATAAGCTATTAATTTGATTTCAGTACATTAATTTGTTTCAGCTCAAGAAGCAAGTAGGGTCAAATGGATTTTTATTGTTTGGTATTATAGATATTTTTACTTCATTACAAAGTATAGTATTATATCATATCACTGTATTAGGATGGAGTGACCCAGGTAACAGCCAAGCTCATAAATATCCATGTCTAATATCTAACTACAATATAAAGACTGAATTTAGTCTGTTTTTAATTATACTTACACCTTTAACATTTTTCACCAAAGAAGAAGGAACAAAGCAATGGATGGAAATTCTAGATTGAAAAGTATTTGAATAGTGTTTTTACCTATGAAATAGTATGAACAAGAAATTGAATATTCAATATAATATATTTTCAGTCAAGACAGATATAGATCAGAGACATTAGGGTTGAAATACCAAACCATGGAGATACCTCAAAGAGCTAAAAAAAGAAATACCATTTGATCCAGAAATCCCACTACTAGGCATCTACCCAAAGGAAAAAAGACATTCTATAATAAAGACATCTGCACCCGAATGTTTATGGCAGCACAATTCACAATTGCAAAGATGTGGAAACAACCCAAGTGCCCATCAATACATGAGTGGATTACTAAAATGTGGTATATGTATACCATGGAATACTATTCAACTACAAAAAACAATAGTGATCTATCACCTCTCATATTATCCTGGTTAGAGCTTGAACCCATCCTTCGAAGTGAGGTATCACAAGTATGAAAAACAAGCACTGCATGTACTCGCCATCAAATTGGTACTACCTGATCAACACTAAGGAACTTAGATGGTAGTGATATTCACTGGGTGCTGGTCAGGTGCGGGGGAGTAGGGATGGGTAAACTCACAACTAATGAATGCGGAGTGCACTGTATGGGGAAGGGGCATGCTTGTTGCCCTGGCTTGGGTGAGGCAAATGCATTACATGTAACCAAAATATTTGTACCCCCATAATATCCTGAAATTAAAAAGAAAAGAAAAGAAATAGCCAAGCCGAAGACTACTAAAGGAAGATAGAGAATTATGAGAAAATTTCAAATTCAGAGAATATACAAAGCTAAAGATTAAAAAAGGATCATCAAGGAACAAGGAGATATGTACAAGAAACTGAGGTTCTTTTTTAGAACAAAAAGAAAAAATCAGCTAATAAGTAAGGAGAGAAGAAAGCAAACAGTGCTTTGAAGATATGAATTTGAAGAGACAAGTTGAAAGCAAGACAAACTTAGGGAGCTTCTTTTGCAATCCATGTTGATTAAATGACTTTTCTCAACATATTTTGATCAAAGAAATTTATCCTGGTATAATTAGAAACTCTGAACTCATTTCAGATCATATAAGAAGTTTTATTGATGTTGACTTAAATTCTTAAATAAAATGCAAAATTTTAAATTATTCTGATATTTAATTATGGGTAAGTTTGCTGGCATTCAAGGATAAACTAACACTGAAATATTAGTCACTGTCAAAGGAACAAAAGCAAATTTTTAGTGAGAAAATGTCAATAAAGAGAGATATCTTTCACTAAAGTGCTCAGAACAAACAATAGCCTCAACAACAATAAAAGGTGCCACTTATTTAAGAGGATATATTTTATTTTCTTTTGTTTTGATAGATAATACATTTATAAATTATTATATTCTAAAGAAACTAAAAGCTAAACAGAAAAAAAAAGTCTCTCTCACAACCCTTTTACATCAATTCCCAGTTCCACCCTTCAGAGGCAATTAATGGCAGTTTCTGGTAAAGCATTACAGGTATGTACTATGCATATATAAAGATGTATACTTTAACTTGGACAGATTTTTGTCTTTTTCTCCTCCAAAAGCTATGTTGATCAGAAGAATCCAGACAATCTACCAAAAAAGGTCCCAGTCTTCAGTGTAACCACATTTATTTTCTCATCATTTAGATTCGTCTGTATATCATCACAATGTGGATTTCATCAATAAAAGTGATGTCTTGTAATTCTTGCTTTTAATTATTTCATTGATGACTTGGCTCATTCCATTTATTTGCTCTCTTCTTCTAGATTTTAGATTTTTAAGGTTGAATCTCTGGTAGGTCCTCTAATTTTTTTTTCATTTGTTTCCTAATTTTTAATCTAGATTACTGCACTACTTTGTGGAAGCTACTTTATTTCCCAATTTTTGCATTGATAAATTATTTCAATTTTTGTTACAGCTTTGTTTTTTTTAACTTCTTGAGAAGTTAACTTTTTTAACTTCAAAGAAGCTCTTTCTCTGTCTTCTGATTTTTTTTTATGAGTGTTTGATTTTTTTTCTTACATAAAAGTATCTTCTCTTTCCTTGAGGATTTAATGTTATCATTTAATTGTTTATTTTTTCCTAAAAGTCACTGTTTCCTCCAAGTTGCTTTTTGCAGTTTTCTTTTTAGAGGGTGAGGCTCTCTATCTCTTACATTAGTTAGAGGCTTTCCATGAATGTCTGATTGCTTAGGTAGTGACTAAAATGCTGATTGGAAGCTCTGTGAATTTGGTGGATGAGAGAGTTGTTTTCTACCTTTGAAGTGTATCTTAGGCTTTGAAATTCACTGAAATGTTAGTATCTTCAGTTATTTTTCTTTAGGTTCCTATACACGCACCTCCCACCCCTTGGAAGGCAACTATTGGCTTGCTAGGGTTCCCAAGTCTAGTTTCAGAAGTGCCCTAAAGTCTTAGCTATTCACTATATATGTGGTCATTCTCCTCTGTTTCAGGCAACACCTGTGCCTGACTTCCTTCAGCAAAGGTAGACCTTCAGATTCTTTTGGTGGTAGGAAAGAGATCTAGAAATCTACCAAACAGCTTTAATCCAGTTCTTATTTGGTCACCTTTTTTTAACTTCAACTGCAGAGGTACTGGGTAGTGGTAGAGCCCATGCCTTCCAAGAATACTGTGAAAATATCAGGGGGCTTAATAGCTTTTCCCATGGTGGGCTTAACATTTGCTTTTTTCACATCTTTTCAAGTAGGTACAGTTAATGCTTTCATCAGTTTTACAACTTTCAGAATAAGAATTATATATATTTCTTTTATCCTCATGAGTTTGTTTTTAAAAAAGAGGAAGTTAAAATTAAATGTGGATATCCTGAAATAAATAAATAAAAATAAATAAATAAATGTGGATGTGATCTATTTGATCCACCATATATACCTGATTCTTCCAATTTTTTTGCTAACTCTAATGTTGATTTCAATAAGTATTATTTCTTGTTAAAAGTACACTAATCATACAAGATTTAAAATTATGGTGCATCCATATAATAAAATATTATGTAACTATTAAAATTGTGTTTCTGATACTTTAATAATGATTAAATGTTCCTGAAATAATAGTCAAGCAAGAACAAAACTATATTCAAAGTGTACTAAAATGTCAAGAGCAAGATACAGCTGGCTGATGAGATTATAGGCAATTTTTTATTGTATATCTTGCTCATGTACTTTCCAAGTTGTTTATCTAAGGAAGCAATGTATTTTACATACTTAGAAAGAAATAAAGGAAAGAAATTGTATTCTTAAGGTTTTTAATTTTTTTATGGTTATTGACATAGTACTAAGTATAGCACTAAATCAATTTAAGGAATAAAAAGTACTTTGTGACATTGCAATAAGTCATCTTACATGGAATATAAACTCTACTTAGTGCTAAATTATATTTATTTAAAATAATCTCAGTGAAAATTATTTCACACTCACTTCCAACCAATAGTGTGCTAATATTATAGCTGTCTTACTCAAAACCCTTTATAACTCCTGTCTATCTTGCTAGTCTTTCTTTTAGAAACTACAAAGTTAAACACTACATTTCTAGACAAACAAGGAGTAGGATGCAGACATATGACCTGGTTTTTAACAATTAGTCTCACTGAAGTAACACTGGTAGGTGGAGCAAAATATGTTACCTGTGGACTGCTGGTGAGAGAGAACATGCTACATCACCTAGAAGAGAATTTATTAATAACTAAAAAATATGACTTATGAATGCCTTAGGAATAAGCACTTTCCTGCTAAATATATATGGAAAATAAACTGATGTATATACACAAAAAGTAATAAAGATGTTCATTGTTACAGTTTATTTCAGATATTATAATTTTTACAAGAATTTCTATTATTTCATAGTTTGTATGTCTTTGTTGAGATTGTCTTTTCATTCATTACAATCATATTTTCCTTCATATACTTGAGAATAGTTATAAAGTCTGCTTTAAATTCCTCAACATTTGTGCCATTTGGGGGTCATTGTCATTGATTGCCTTTTCTGTTGAAAATTGGTCACGTTTAGTTTTATGTTGAGTAATTTTCAGTTATACACTAGACCTTGTAATAAGACATTATCTTTACAATGGAATCTGTTCTATTCCTTCAAAAACTCCAGCTGGAAACTCTGTCTGCCTTGCAGTAAGTGGCAGCTAGAAAATCAGTTCAGTATAGTTAGATGTAACTTTTTAGAGCACATTTCATGCACATATTTGAAGAGTCAATCAGAAATTTGAATGATTTATATATAGAATACCTCCTCCGTGCTCTCCTTTGAAGGATTTTTTTAAAACTTCAATTTCTATCAATTTGTAGTTGTTTCAAACTCTGTCTTCTGATTCTGTAAGCCAATAAGCCTGAAGGATTTCCACTGGCCTTTTAGCCTCCCTGCATGAGAGTCTGGGGCATATGACAGACTATATGACAGACTGGAGAATCACCAGTGCTATTCTTTTCTCCCAAGTATTAACTCCCCTCCAGTATGTGCCTGCTTTTTAGTTACTCTCTAATGTTGCTTTACTCTACTATATCTTTAATGCTTCTCTGATGCTTGGTAATCTTCAGTTTTTATTTTTTTTCTACCTAGATAGATGGTCATGAGTGCTTTTTTTCCTCCCCTATCTATTCTTATCGTTATCTCCTATTTATGGATAATTTATGCCTATGCTCTGTAGGACATTAATTTTGCAAAATGTATGAGTACAAACTATGCTAAAATTTAAAATTCTTTACCATACTATTTGAGTGCTAATAAAAAAGCTTCAATGGAAAGGGGAAGGTATAAGATTTGGGAGAGAGAATACATAGCCAATAGGGAGAGAGGCCCGTAGGAGCTGAGAGGAAATGCTTATACGGAAACTTTAGTGTTAGAAGAGGCACTTTCTCTTTCTGTGTAGTAACAGATGGAGAATCAAAGAGAATATTGATGTAATGATGAACCTCAAAACTCTAAATTGAATTAGAAATGAAGAAACATAGGAAAAGATTGAAAAGATAGAGGAAGAAAAAGAAGTAGAAGAATCAATAGACAGAAATATCATAGAAGAATAATTCCATATAACAATGGAAATACTAAAAAAGTAAGTTATCAGAAAAGTAGGTTGTTGGTGGAGATTAGGATTTCCGATTTAGTGATTTGGTTGTCAGTAATTTCTGGTGAGCCTTAGGTTGTATTAGAAAGGGAAAGGTTGAGGTGAGAAATTGTTGAAAGGTCACTGGAGCAAAGTAATAAAATCTCGGATGTTGGAAAAGTTTTAAAATAATCTAGGATGAAAACAAATGTTATAGAATTAGATGCTGTAAACCAGATATGTGAGGTTTATAAGTATAATACAGTTAACAGGAAGTCTGTATTTTTTTTTCTAACAAGGCAAAGGAGAGTCTGACCTGAGCTGCAAAGAAGATTTTGTATTTAAATACAAAAAAAACGGTAAAATGATCTGAACAGGAAAACAATTTATAACCTGATTCTAAGATACATAAGACATGAAAGAAAAAACATCTTAAAAGTATACATGAAAAAAGTGGTCATTTCAAAGTCTAGTTGAGGCCAGAGAGTAGAGTATGTATCTGAAGATGAGTTTAAAAGTGTTAGAGAATTTACTTTCATAATTAAGTGAAAATGTTAGAGGACAAATTGGAAAGAGGTTGTTGACAGAGGGAAGGAGTAAGAAAAAGCTAACATCTACAGAGCATGGCAGGCCCTTAATACATTGTTGTCCTTATCCTGTCTTGGAAGAGGATGGAGGCCTGTATCTTAGATGATTATATGCAGATGAAATGATTTAATTTTCCTCCTAAGAAACCTAAATAAGTCTGTCCAATTATGATGTAAAGGAATATTATGAATTAACTCTGCTAAAGCTAAATTTATCATTGCAGGTAGCTGTCCAAAAACATTTAAATGGCTTTTCATTAATGCACCTTTGCCATCCAATTAGCTCATTCTGTACTCATATCCTTTCTTCGCTGTTGATTTGGGAAGGCACTCAGGAAGAATTCCATTCTGCTGGAACAGTATTTCAAAAAATAACCATTTCTCATGAATTGTGCTAGATGAGTATCAGTTATTTGATTTAATACTTGCAAGTAGCTACTTGAGTTAGGTACTATGGAAAATCCCCTTTTCAAGGCTTTAGGAGGTTAAATAACTTGCCCAAAGTTAACATCTAGTAAATGATAAACTTGAGATTTGAATCTAAACATTCTGACTCCACCCCTTAACATCTACAAGTCACTGATGTAGAATTTGATTTTCTATTGTTCATTATGCTAAAACCAAAAATATGAAAGAAATGTATAATTGAACTTCGATCTCTAACTTGTGAGAAAGTCAATTTGAAATCAGTTAGGCTGATCTGTACGTAGTTATTGAGTATGGGAGGCAGCAGGTGGTACTGGTTAAGTGCATAGACACCACAAATGACTTTGTCACTTAATAGGTGTATGATGTTAGATTAATTTTTTAACTTTTCTGTGCACCAGTTTTCTCATTTTTAAAATAATAAAATGATAAATTAGTTTTTTTTTAATTTTAGGCTTGTGAGGATTACAATATTTAATATTCATAAAGCACTGAGGACAGTATCTGGTACCTAATAAATGGTCATCTGTCAGTCATTATCACTGGATACTGCTTAGGATATTAATTTTAAGAACATTGGAATAGGCACACAACTTTTCATAGCTCACAAACAAACAAATACACTGGACTTCACAGTCCAAAGAGATTCTTTCTCTCAAGTTGTGAAGGACTAACATTTTTCCTTGAAGATTTGGCACAATCTGAAATCTATAAAGATAAAATCCTTAAAAATGCAGCTCCTCTATTAAGGAGGGAAAAACACTGGCAGTCTCTTTGTTCTTACCATTGGAGGCACTTGTAGGTGGTAGAACAGTGTCATCTAGTGAGAACTTTAGGTGAGAAAATTGTCTGAACTAAAATAACATGCCTAAACATGCAGAATTCAAATTCTTAGAATTTTAAAACAAAAGCCATTATCATTCAGGTGACATATGAGTGAAAGCAGATGTTTTAGAAGAATTCATCAGAATGAAAAAAACACAAAGATTCAGAAAGTCAAGACACACCTTACTTAGCATCAGGAATATTGGGTGGTCCTCATCACAATTTTGAAAAGTCCACATTTAAAGATTTATTCCTTTGTATTTTTAAGGTATGAAAGTGGTGTGTTTTAGTTGCTGTTTTGGTTTTTTGTCTTTGGTTTCCCTGTGAGGATGGGAACAACTCCTGGGAAAGTCATGTGATGAATCTGCTGTCAGTTTCAGTTCATTTGGTTCAGTGTTGGTTGACAGCTATTTGAAAGCAGGACTCGGTTGGGATGTCACACAGTAGAGAGATCTGATTGTGAGCAGCAGTACCATCTATTTTGGCAGGGGAGACAGGTTTTACAGATAGCTGCTGAATGGGCTATCAAAGCTTTGCTTTTCCAATTTAAATATATCCTTAGAAACTGAGGTTGTCTTTATCCTCGGAATACGTGCCTTTTAGAAACTGCTTTTGACTTTTGACAGTGTTCTCTGAGATTCCACCTGCCTCCTGCAATCCAGGAATGAAATACTTTGAAACAAAATGATGAAACAGAAAATTCCTCATAATTTTGGAAACTATTTAGGGCAGAATGTTCACATCAGGATTAGAAATCTCCAAGAAAGTGAAGATTTCTAACTGAGCAGGCAAAGGGCTCTTTGTCGGCAGTCAGTAAATAACAGTGACATAAAGGGACAAGCAGTTTCTCCTTTTTGTAAGAATTGTATTTTCCATATGCTAACAATTAGATGACATTGCTTTTGTGTTAAATTTGAGAGAGATACCACAGGGAACACATTCTTTTGAGATGTTAACAATCGTCACTGTTGTTACTGAATTGTCTTTCATTTGTACTAGGTGATTCAGTTTGCAATATGAAATATCTTCTTAGTCTAGACGAGAATCTCAAACATTCATTACATATTAGGGCATTACTGTAACTGAATAAAATGAGCCAAAACATTTAAAAATCCTTGATTCTAAAAATAAATAAAAATGATCACTGATGCTCAAAATACCACATCAGTTAATGAGTAATTCAATTGATCTTATTAATGAAGTCACTTAATAGCATGTTACTTAGACTTAAAACAATCTGGTTTTAAATACGGTTAAAAGTTTATATAAAAGATTTATCAAGGTTTATTGGCCTTCTAATCTGGATCTTGGCTAAAATGGAATATAGTAAATATCAATTCTTAGTTGGAAATATTTAGGAGGTTGTAATTTTTCAATAAACTTAAAGACCTCATTTTCAATTTGGAATTAATTAGTGGCATTTATTATTCATGAACATTTTTATATCATTTAAAATTTCAATGCAATTAAATTGTCTCCCAACACTGACATATTTTTCCATTTACTATAACAATAATTTAATTTTTTCATGGTTATGGGATCAATTTTTAAAAATAAACTCCACCAGGCTCGCAGTACAGCCACAATCTGCTTAAGACATTTCAGACTGAGTAGCCCAAGAATGGAAAAATAAGCACCACATGTACTCACCAGCAAACTGGTTTCCCTGAGTGCACATCTGGGAAAACACCAATTGGGTATTGGACAGAGGTCAGGGCTGGGGGGAAGGGATGGGTGTATACCTACTTGATGAGTGCGATGCGCACTGTCTGGGGAATGGACACACTTGAAGTTCTTACTGGGGGGGATGGGGTGGGGGGAGGGGATGGGTGTATACCTACATGATGAGTGCGATGTGCGCTGTCTAGGGAATGGACACAATTGAAGCTCAGACTCGGGTGGATGGGGAGGCATGGGCAATATATATAGCCTGAACTTTTGTACCCCCATAATGAGCTGAAAAACAAAAAACAAAAAAATAAATAAATAAAAGACATTCAGACTGTGTCTTTGCCCCTGTTTATCCAGGTCACCACAACAGGCCCAAGGCTCCCAGGCCCGATTTTTATCAAGGCTGTAACCCCTTGCCGTTCTGTGTATCTCCCATCCCACCCTTTCTCACTCCTCACACGGAAACCTTCCTCTATGCACTCTGGAACTCAAATCCTTCATCAACACACCACATTTGTCCCTCCCATCTTCCTTGAATGTTCTCCTCGCTCTCTTGCTGGAACTCTCTCTCTCTCTCTCTCTCTCTCGAACATGCTTTCCCTGAAGCTCACTCACTTGGTGGCTGTCTGTCTCTGCCACCCGCACACCACTGACCTGGAGGTATGATAGGTCTCTTTTGGCTGCACTTTGATAAATCCAGGCAGTTTTCCAATTTTCCTCCTGAGTATATCCCAGGCTTTGAAGCTTTGGCCTCGGTTCTTTGCTGTCATAATTCTTGAGACTTTTAATATTCACAAAATGATTTAATATAGTGGTTATTCAGTTCTTCTCCTTCAGTGACATTGTTCTCCCACTCCGTTAGCCACCTGCACCAACAGTCATACCTAAGCATCACCATTATCAATAACTGCAGCTCCTCCATAATGAAGTCTTCAAGTTAGCTACTCTCCATCCACCAATCTTCTTTGATTCTCCAACTTATGACTTCTGTTACCCAAAGTCCAACAGTTGTTAACCCAAATAAGACCTCCAGTGATTCTACCACTGTTCTGCTATATCTCCAACTCCTCATGTCTTTCATGTCCCTCGTTATTAAGATTTGATGCTTGGGAGGCCGAGGCGGGTGGATCGCTCAAGGTGAGGAGTTCGAGACCAGCCTGAGCGAGACCCCGTCTCTACTAAAAATAGAAAGACATTATATGGACAACTAAAAATCTATATAGAAAAAATTAGCCGGGCATGGTGGCGCATGCCTGTAGTCCCAGCTACTCGGGAGGCTGAGGCAGAAGGATCGCTTAAGCCGAGGAGTTTGAGGTTGCTGTGAGCTAAGCTGATGCCACGGCACTCACTCTAGCCCGGGCAACAAAGTGAGACTCTGTCTCAAAAAAAAAAAAAAAAAAAAAAGATTTGATGCTGTTGACCGTGCACATTATCACCCCATTTCATGAACCCGTCCATTGTCCATGAATCCATAGCACTCTTGACATTTTCCTGACATTTGTCATATTAACCTGGCAGAGCCTCAGCCTGTTTTCATCCACATCTCTAGCAAGGACGTGCCTGCAACATTTTGTAACCATAATATTCTCCTACATGTCTTTTATTCCTTCTCTTTTTTCAAGAATACAGTACTTGATTGAACTCAGCTGTTTATCTTGCTGCCTATTTAACTCATAACATAAAATAAAGAAGTAGAGGACATCTACAGATTCTTAACACCAAATCTGAGCAAATACTTCCTCTTTCCTCCTGTAACATAGAAGCTGAACTTCCCCATAATCTGATGAAATTCAAGCCTCTCTTCTATCCAAGATCATCATTACAAAAATTTCTAAGTCATTTTCTTTAACATAAAACTGTTGTACAGTAGATCTCAACTTAAAATGAAAAGGAAAACCTAATCTTTCTGTTTAGCTTCTCTGTTTCTTTGTCCTCTTTTTCAGAAAACTTCACAAAGAAGTTGTGTATACTCACTATCCAATTTTTATTCTCTGATTTTTTCTTATTCCAGTCTATTCAAGTCTTTAATTCTATCACTCTACTTACGCTCTTTTATCTAAGTTGCCATTATGGTTTTCATCATTTCTGACACATCAGCACCATAGGATGCAGTTGGTCACTCCCTTCCTTACCTCCATTTGACTTTCAGGACCCAACACTCTCAGTTTTCTATTGCTTAAAGGAATTATTTTTCTCTGCTTCAATGTTTCCTTCTCATCTTCCTGACCTCTAAACTATGTAGTGCCCAATCATTGCTTCATACTATTCTTTATCTCCACAGTAGATGATCTAATTAATCCTTGAAGGCATTGGAACCTGGCAAGCTCCAAATATGTATCTTCATTCTAGTCTTCTTCCTGAAATACACTTGACAATTTAATTTTTCCATTTGGATTTCTAATAGTCATTTCAATTTAAAGTGACTAAAACTCACTTCTCTGTCCCTAAGCTTTCCTTCGAGATCAATTATGTAACAGAAAATAGTGGTTTTATTTTTCCAGTTGCCCCAACCCTAAATCTTGGAGTTGTCTTTGACTTTCATAATATACATGAATCAATCAACAAATCATTTATGGTTCTCTCTTCAAGTTCTATGATGATTTGAGCCAATTCTGAGCACTAACTTTCTAATACAACTTGCCGTCCACTTTTCATTAGTTTTCTATTGCTGCCGTAACAAATAACCATAAACCTGTCAGCTTAAAATAACAAAAGTTTACTATCTTAAAGTTCTGGAGGTCAAAAGTCCTAAAATCACCGTGTTGACAGGGCCACATTCCTTCTGGAAACTCCCAAGGAGAATCCCTTTTCTTGCCCTTTCCAGCTTCTAGAGGCTGCCTGTATTCCTGGCTTGTAGATTGTTCTTCTGCCTTCAACATTATCATCATAGCATCTTTAAGTCTCTTTCTCTCTGAATTCTGCTTCCATTGTCAGAACTCCTTCTCCCATTCCAACACTCCTGCCTTCCTCTCATAAGGACACTTGTGATAACATTGAGCCCACCTAGATAATCCAGGATAATCTTCCCATGTTACATCCTTAATTTAACCTCTTTTGCAAAATTTCTTTGCTTTATAAGGTAATATATACACAAATTTCGAGGTTATGATATTGATGTCTTTGGGGAGCTATGATTCTACCAGCACGTACTTTCTTCTGTAACCACAAGAATTCCAAACTGGTCTCCCTAATCCCACCTTTTTCTCTATTCCCCACACCAGAAGCCAGATGGATTCCTTTAAAATGTATCAAAACTTCATTTTCATGGATATTCAAACTTAATATCAAAGATATGAATTATCTTCCAGCTAGCCTGTAAATTCAGTGGAATTCCACTTAAATCTGATTTTTTCATAAAATTTTAAGAGATGATTATACAATTAATATAGAAATGTACGAGTCAATGAAAAGATAAGATAATTTTAAAGAAAATAAATAAGAATGTGTAATAATATCTTAATGAACTTTGAGGTGTATCATATTATAAAGGAGTAGTAATTAAGATTTTAGGGTCTAGGCTGTGGAGTAAATGATTAGACTAATTGGGCAGAATAGAAAGCTCATGAAGAGACCCCCACATTTATGGAAATGTGATATCATGCTATAGATCAAAGGAAAAATGGTGAATTTATTATTAGCTATTTCTTGGATATTTGTTATTCATGATTATACTCCTTTAAACTATACACAAAAATTAGCATCAATTTAGAAGAAAATATAAAACTATATGCAATGAACTTGAATAAAGAAGATCTCTGAAACAGGGTACACATACATAAACATACACACATACACAACACAAATCATAAGGGAAAGATTGGTAAATGTATTCACATTAAAATTAAATAATTGCATTCTCCAGAAGAAACCATAAAGAATGAAAAGACAAGCCAGACACACGAAGAAGATATTTTTAAGAGATTTAACAAACAAAGAAGTATTATCATATAAATGTTTGTGTGCCACCAAACTGATATGTTAATATCTAATCCCCCTTTCAATAGTATTAAGAGGTAGGATTTTTAGGTGATAATTAGGCCATGAGGGTTGTGTCCTCCTGAACGGGATTAGTGTACTTATTTAAAAAACCAGAGAACTTGTTCTCCCCTTCACCCATGTGAAGACACAGATAGAAAGTGCCATCTTTGAAGCAGAGAGTGAGCCCTCATCAGACATTATAAATCTGCTAGTTCCTTGATCTTGGACTTCCCAGCCTCTAGAACTGTGAACAGTAAATTTTTGTTGATTATAAATTACTTAGTCTAATGTATTTATCTTATTTGATTCCTGCAACTACTCTATATAATAAGTGTTATTGCTACTTTACAGTTGGTGAAATAGGATCAGAAACTTACATAAGTTGCTCATTGTAAATTACTGTCTGATTATTTCTTATACTCCCTGGTGGGTGCTCTGTTTTCTGGATGCCATGGTGATAGTCTGCTAAATGAGAAAGCACTCAGAGAACAGCCACACAAGGAACACGGCAGCAATGTTCCCTAATGCAGAGCCATACTGCATAGACGAGAGAGAAAGGATGGGTAGCAGCTGCATATGCCAGTACTATTATAACCTCAGCTAAAATAGGACAACCTTATGTACAGAACAGAAGAAATGTGTCAGGAACTATCTTTAGTTGATGATGTGGACTCTTCATTCTTAGTCCTTCCTTGTTTTGGATTGTGTATTAGTAATGATGTCAATGTAATCTGTGGAGGTACATTACGTGTTCAGCAACAGTAGTTGATTAGTGTCTTTTATTTACTTAAAGCCTACAAGTGTCAGTTGGCTATTAAGAAAATTTTCACAAATTTCTCTTCATATAGTGTTTTAAACATCTTAAAATTGATTTTATGCTTTTCATTTCTGAAGACCTCTTTTATTCTGAATAGAGGAAAATAGTGATCATGGCATTCATCTCCTTGCAATATTTTTCAAATTAGAGATATTTGTTACAAATAGCATAATTTTAACTTCAATTGAGGAAACTTTTTTCTTAATCCTTGATGAACTGATTTTGTTTTTCTTTCATGCATTTCAAAATGTTATATATTTTGTTACATAATATGTTAATATTATTATATATTCATATATAATTATGTTATTTTATGTTTTGTTTTTTTGGTTAAAAAAGTAAAATTCATATATTTCTTTTCCCTTTGCATTCTTTTTATCTTTTTTCCTGTTTTTATTGTATATATTTAAGACATACAATTGGATAACTTGATATATGTATACATGTATACATTGTGAAATAATTACCTCAACTAACTTAACTAACATATCCATTGCCTCACATAGTTACCATTTTTGTGAATGTGTATGGTGAGAACACTTAGTATCTACCATTAGCAAATTTCCAAGCACACATTATTGCTATCTGTAGTCACCATGCTGTACATTAGATCTGCAGAGCTTATTCATTTTGCATAACTGAAACTTTGGACTTCTTGATGTTTTAATATGGCATATTCTTTCAATATTTTACATGTTGTTTTTATTATAGTGATCTGTTTAATTGGTATTTTCCAAAAATATCTTTGGTTTATGAAAAATAAATGTATAGATTTTAAAATTAAAACAATGACAGACTTGTGTATGTGTGTGTAGATATATATATATATTTAAATCTAGATTACGCTAAGTAGATTCATTACTGAATTAATTTGATTGTTTTGCAAGCTACAAAAACAATTTAATAGTTCACCTTTTCACTCCATTTTAATTTAAAAATCAACAAGCTACACATAAACAATTAACAAAGAAATCTAATTAAATAGGTGGTATAAATGAAGAGAACTACAGTTTTGATAAAAGTATATAAACATTAGAATGTATTTTGATAGAAGAATGCCTTCAAATTAAGTCAGAATTTAGTTGTTACAAATGAATTTGAAAATATGAAAGTGTTTGTCTTTCAAGCCAACATTTTAATTTGCTTTGTTGATTTAAAAGATTGTTTAATGCTTGAGAACACATTCAGGCTGATAAACAACCTCTACTCACATTACCTCTTTGAAATTACTTTGGAAACTCCTTATGTCAATATTTGGTGCATTGTTTAGTTTTCTGAATGCAATTTTTCCTCACCTTTATGTCACAAAATATCTCTTAAATTGATTTGGTTTTATTATATTCCTTAAAAAATTTAAACCAAAAAAAAAATGTCAAGAGAACAAATAGAAACTGGTACATTCCAATAAACTTAAACATCATTAATGATTGTTTAATAGTAGTCTCTTTATAAAGGAGTTTGGTCATTAATTACTTCATGTGAAGCCACAAAACTTGATCTCACTACTTCCAAATATCAAGGCAAAGGCCTCAGAACACTTGGACCAATGATTTATAGATATTATATTGAACAACATATGATGTATTGGTATACTAAAATTATATAGTTAGTAATCATCCTTTAGGATGAAAACATTAAGGGGAAATGTTGATTTTGGCTTTTAATTTCTGTTTCAAATATGAAATAACTCCAACATTTTGCCTTTCAAAATTATAAAAAGACCATTTATAAAACTTGTTGAACCTGTTTTTGTTCTTTTTACCTGTGCTATGCTATTGCTATCTCACTCGGAAACTTTATTTCCTAGGCCTTCTAGCTTACAGTTCTGATTAAATGTTCTTTAGCTTTCAATATTTTTGAGTGGTAATTTGACTTCTCCACAGAGAATACTATAAGAATAGTGTCTGTAGACCTGGGAAGGTGAGGCAGGTGGGGGAAATGTCAGAGTGTTCTTTTAGGTTATTCTTGCTTGATACAGAAAATGGTAACCTACAATAAAGGTTCAAGCTCATGAAGATACCTTCATCTATCTTATTTTTCAAAAATGAATGGAAAATTTAAAAAATCTATACTGAAATAATTATGTTAATAGTCAAAGGAAAACCAAATGTTTCACCTTGTGTTTACATAGGTCAACTAGAGGTAACTTACTGAAAAAACAGAATCAATGTCAACAATATCAGAATGTAAAATAATGCACCTGCACACACCCACACACACACACACACACACACACACACATTGTGAAGCAATTCTCCATGGTTTTCTTGTATTTCTGCACATCTTTTAAAGAAGAAGCATTGACAGTTTTTATACTAGGTTTTCATTTCAAGGCTGTTTATGTAGCAAATAACTTTTTACAAATAATATTCTCCTCTCAAAGTATTAATAGAGGACAGAATAATATCATTGAGTAGCATACTAAATATATCTCCTTCTGGAGTAAAGCATGTACAGATTTGCTAGCAGATACTTTATAAGTTTCGGGGTTTTATAATCTGGGAGTTCCCAGCCCTGACACATTCCTATTGTGTATCATTCATTTGTACCATTTTGCACCAGATTCATGAAGACTACACTGTTTTGAAAAGTGAGTGATCTAATATTCAATGAAGTCTACAGCTTAGAGTGTTGTCAAAATGGTTTCCGGAGACCCATGGCCTATTAAAACTAAAACAATAGAGCTTTCTGTAATCCTCAAATACTATTTTTGACTTTAAAGTACAATACTATGCCAACATTGATTCAATAATTCTATACCATGACAGATTTTTGAAATTTAAAATCAAAGTCTCAAAGAAAATTATCAAGTATAGCAGACTTTCTAAAAACAGAAGAAAAACAATATGATTTTAATAATATTAGTGAATTTGACATCTCTGACTCTAAACTCATTTATCAGAAAGAATAAAGATTTATGTTGTGTGCACATTCTAATGCTGTGGGTGAGATGAAAGCATCTCCAGAGACTACAAAGTTGAATTACTTAAATTCACTTTATTCGATAAATGCCTTGCAAAGTGAAAGTAGCCTTGATGAAATAACTACTCCACAGAGCACATGAAGCAAAAAGCCATGTGATAGAAAGCGCTCTTAGAGGAAGGAGAAAGAGATTTTGATGGAAAAGCACAAATCACATAATTCTGTACCACAGCAAGGAGAAAATGCTGTAAGAATATTGTCAATGAATACACTCTATTGCTATGAAGAGTAGAGAGAATATAACTTATCACTCAATGTTGAAAATATTGAATGGGGCTGCACTAAAATTTTTTAGAATCTTAAGTATTTGTTAATTTGTAAATAAGTACAAGTTTTACTGCATAAATCTCCCCTTTCCTTTTAGAGATAGAAAGATATTTCACCCCACTCTAAAAACAAAAAACAAGCTAGGAAAGGAAAAATTGTATACATAATTGCTAAAGTCCATTTGAAATCTGAAGAGAAAGACCAGTCTGTAAATCTGGATTCCAGAAACCAGTGAGCTTCTTTGGAGAGATGTGATCAAGGACTGATTTCATCCCAGGTGGTGCAGGGAGAAGGAAGAATACACCATGGATGGGCATAAGCAGAAAACAGCTCAAATTTTTAAAAAACCTGTAATGTTGCTATATATGAGTTGGCGTAACAGATTAGAGTAGGAGAATGCTGCAGCCACACAGTGAGCCTGAAAACATGAATCTTCACTAAGCTCATGGGTTCCTTTACAGAATATTATCTGGAGGTTTAAGAGAGATCCCTCTGTGGAAGGCAAGGTCTTCCTATACACAAGACAGCTGGCCTTCTGGCGAAGGTTGAAGAAGGGGTAGCAAAGTAAAGAGACATCTCTGTAGTACAGCCAGGCCTTTCTCCATAGTGACAACAGCCCTCCCAAGGATTGGGAAGGGTCTGGGGTGTGCAAAGAAATTCTACTGAGACTTTCTGTATCTTTACTCCCTGCATTGCAGCAGTCCCCTAAAACGTAATGAAAAGAAATGGGACATGATTGGACCAAAGTCATATACTGCATCCATACCAGAGCCACCGCTGAATCCCTGTTTTCATACCCAAGTTTAATTTTCACCATACAACTTCTGAACTTTTTTTTTATTCTTTCAGAAAAATAAGCATTTGTAGTCAAAATCAAAGTGTTCACACACAAGATGTCAATCATATTGAACCCTTTATAAAGATAAGGCCAATATTTAAAAAGCTATCTTTATGCTGGATTTTCTCTGGAGATGAATTTGTGCTATGAACACTTCAATTTTTTGCATGGCCTGTCAGAGAACACACAGTTCTAATGGGCCCTACGTCACCTGTTTGCTGTCACTTGACAGCCCACGGTTTTCCATTCAGTCTTTATTAGTAACAAGTCAGGAGTTGCCATTCAAAAGAATAATACAACTTATGATTTCTGGTTTTACAATGAGCATGGAAGGCATCACTCTCACCCTCAAAACAAGAAAAAATCTGAACAAATTGAAAACAACTCTTCTTAAATCCAGAGAATTGAATTGAGATCACAGGACAAATCGCTGCCCCCAAAACTAGAGAGATAAACAAGAGGATACAATTTTCCAAAAGCAGAAGCCCAGGAGCAGAAACTTATATTTAAAGCCAGCACTGATTGAACACTTCAAACTGTAATTAATGCATTGCTGAAGTCTCCACGTGTATGAACATGAAAGTTCAAAAATGTGAGGGTTCCCAGTCTTAGGAGAGACCCACACTTTTGAGGGGTAACTATACTTCTATTAATCAAAATAATTCCTAAATATGTTTCATTACTACTTAGACTTAACATAATTTTTTTTTTTTTTAAACAGAGTCTTGCTCCATTGCCCCATGCTACAGTGCAGTGGTGTCTTCATAGCTCACTGCAGCCTTGAACTCCTGGGCCCAAGCGACCCTTCTGCTTCAACCTCCCAAGTAGCTGGGAATACAGGAGTGGGCCATGATATCCACCTAATATTTCTATTTTTAGTAGAGATGGGGTCTTGCTCTTTCCAATTCCCGAGCTCAAGTGATCCTCTTGCCTCGGCCTTTCAGAATGCTAGGACTACAGGCATGAACCACTGCACTCAGCCTAGACTTAAAATAAATTTTGATATCTGTATAAGTCTAAGAAGACTCTACATGATCTCAACCTGTTATAGGTTTCCAGTCATATCCATCCTTACCTCACAACCCTTCTAAAGCCCTCTACTGTCCATTGGTTTGCCTGTTCATTTATTTATCCTGAGATATACCAAGATATACCAAAATGCTTCCTAGTTGATGGCCTTTGTATATGATATTTGTGATGCCTGGGAAGACGTCTTTTTCTTCTTTGACCAGCCAGCTCCTACCCATACTTCCAGTCTGTGTTTAAAGTGAATTTTTTTGGAGAAAACATAATATCCTGGCTGTGTGAAATCTCTAGATTATACCCACTCATAGTCCATATATTTCTCTTTTCTAGAATTTAATGTAACCATAACTTAAAAATGCACTTGTTCATTGTCTGTCTTCCTTGGTATTAATATATTGTGAGCTTAGTGGAACAAGTGGCTATATTTGTCTTGGTCATCACTATATAAGCAATGCCCGGTATGTAATAAGAGCTCAAATAGTATTCAATTATTTGATTAATTTAATCAGCATACATTAATTTTCTAAATAATTAAAGACTATTCATAAAACTATCCAAACTGTTATGTTTTAATAATTTCAAGTGTTACTATTTCAAAACATAATAAAAGGAATTCAAAAGATTTCTTCAATATGCATGGCAGAAGAATGCAGCCAGAAAACATATTTGCACATTTGGCCAAGGTTGTAATAGTTTCAGATTAGACATATTTTTCTTCTTACTCCTCAACCTGGCGTGATACTAGGTTATCTTGGCCAGGTAGTTCCTGGGTTGCTTGAACCTTTTTGATAATAAAACTTACCTAGTTAGAGATAGAATTAAAAGTTACAGTTGATAGGGTTAAAGTTACTGTGTCAGTGTCTGATCAGAGGCTGACTACACCCAAGCCAGGGCCTCCATGATGCCCTTTCTGTGCTGCTGATTCAATGATCATGAATCCTTCTGTGAAGGAAATGGAAATCTGTCCTTCACTATAAATTATGCCTGCTATTTATTCTCTCTGAGCTTCTTCTTTTATTTTTAAAATGGCAATAACAATAACAGTAATAATGATATTTCTTATGCGATAAGCTTCTTAGCATTTAGAAGGTCCTTGATAAATAATGGATATGTATGTATGTTCTCTGTTATGGAAAAAATAGTTATTTTCTTTGCAAGATCCAATACTTCATTAAAAGTTGTCAATTGTAGGAATTTCACTAAGATAGCTGATTATTCTTATAAACTCATTCCACAAATAAATATTATTAGTATCCTACTTAAATACTCTTGATTGTTATCGTGGATAATTCATATCCTAGGAAATAGCCAGATCTGGATCAAAAGAGAAATTTCCAAGGATGACTCATTTATTTTCTTTGTTATTGGAAAAATCTAATCACACTGGCCCTCTCAGTCCATTAAAAAATATATATCCTTGATTTTTCTCCATGTCTGAGTGGACTATTTTGTTTAAGAAGAAATCATGAACTTTACAGGAAATTCCTCGAGTAAGTTTTCAGAAGAGAAGTGCAAGATATAATTTGCATTTTAGAAATATCCCTCTGAAACCAATATGGAGAATAAATTGGCTGGAAACAAGAATAAAATCAGATGGACCAGAAAAGATGTTGTTGGAGTGAGAAGTTATTAGAGCCTGAAATAAGGCAATGGCGATGGATGATCATGGCCAGCATGAGACAATTTGAATTATACATAGGAGAATGAGACTTCAAATTCTACAAAGAGTCTGACTTTTTTTTGGTAACATAACCTATTGCATAATAATAATACACCCTAGAAGATACTGACACTTACTGATGATGAGATGGCTCAGGATATATTAGTTGCATATCATTTAAAAACAAAAATTAAACAACTGAAAAGAAATATCTAAATTACCCATGGTTGCTATTTTTATTTCTAAAACACTTTGGAAGAGAATATTAAACTGAACCAATACCTTTTAAAAAATTTTCCCGTAGAAAAACATATAGCTTCCCCTCAGCACAGCCTTTCTCTTCTGTTATTTTTTCCTTTCTCATTCATTTCCTCATATACAACACAATGTTCTGTGGTTTTCCTACCTAATTTCCTTTAAAACTCCTTCCTTCAACACCTAGCAAAAAATGACTGCCAGCATTGCTGCCCCTGTCTTGTGTTTCTACCTCGTACCCAATGGAGGATACCTTGTCTAACACCTCGAAGATCAGGTGGCCTGAAGTGTTCTGGGACTAAGATCCTTTCTGATTATTTTAGTTTTTATAGCATTCACCAATGGCTTTCTTCAAAAGAATTAACCTGAGAGTTTCTTGTCTTATGCAGAAAAGGAAGAGAAAAATATGAAAAAGACAAGTAACCACCAGTTTAATTCTTTTGATAAAAGCAGGGAAAGACCAGAAGACGGATTTCCATCTTCATCAAGAGTATGCCTTGGAGTTGTGACCTTCCACTGCCTCCTTTTGTTATATAAGTTGCTTGGAATTTTAGTTTTCTTTTAATGTGCCATAATTATTTACAGCTGAGGGATCATATGGCTCTATGAACTCTGGTGCTGAGAACCCTGGGTTGTCTGTTGCACTTATAATGAACGCTTATTTATGCTGTTTCCATTACTTTTCTATCACACCAAATACTGTAATAAAATTCTTGTAATGATATTGTTTTTCCCTGTGAATGTGTAAAAGGAAAATTGCTGGATCAAAATATATATGCATAATAAATTCTAAGGGTTACTGGAAATCAGCTGTAAGAGAATTTATAACAATGTTTACTTTCACCAGCAATGCGTGAGCCTTCCTGTTTTTCCTCAACCTTGCAAACAAAATATGAGTTATTTTATCGCTGCTCTGCAAGGGTTGAATCTACCTTTTCAGTTTTAGTTTTCACTTCTCTAATAATGAGGAAAATTGAGTATCTTTTTCAACATTTAAATAGCTATGTGGGTTTTTTGTACTGAGAATTGATTAAGTATTTTCTTGTTTCCTTTCCCTCCCACCCTTCCTTTCTTTTTGTGTTTTTCTTAATCAATTTTAATTCTTTATTAAGAAAATTTGCTATTTGCCAATGATGTATTGAA
Organism: Eulemur rufifrons; assembly: GCF_041146395.1. Lineage (NCBI taxonomy): Eukaryota > Metazoa > Chordata > Mammalia > Primates > Lemuridae > Eulemur > Eulemur rufifrons. The sequence continues at coordinate 44,755,676 of NC_091000.1, read as the reverse complement.
ACTTTTTTCCAGTTTGAAATATAGTTTGCATATGGAGTTATATCAAATTATTTTGTGTAATGATAAATTTATCACTATCACCCTTATTTTTGTATAATAAAATTTATCAATATTTACTTTTATTAAAATTGGCTTTTAAATTTTAAATACACCAATATGTATAGACCAGAGCATAGAAATTATTTTAAAATTTTATTTGTGATGGTTATTTTATTTGTGATAATTTCATCTTGAGAAGTGAGAAAAAGGTGTCAGTTTATGCAGGCATAATTTTTTGAGAATATTGAAGCATTACTTTTCCTTTGAATATGGAAAGAAACAAGATATACTACATACTTCAGTTTAGAATATAATGTTTTATTTGTTACATGAGTATTCATCTGAGTTAAATGGGTAGCAATGTTTCACCATTAAAATTTTAATTTCTAAGTATGACTGGCTTTAATCAGCACTGTGAACTGGTGGAGAGAAAAAGATATTAATTTATCAGCCACATCTCTGCTGAAGAGAGGGGCTCTGGCATCTAAAATTGTATCCAATCTGGAATGGAAAAGGAGAAATGTGGAAAGCGGCCACTTTCGATTTCATTGTCTGCTGAACACAATATAAAATCTTTTACTTTTCTGAGTGACTGGTGTTAAGTTTTCTCATTTCAGATAATATGTGCATCTTACAGAAGAATAAATCAGCAACTCTTTTTTTAGATGCTATTTGGTAATAATCAGATAATAAATGATTCATATCCTGTTTAAGGAGGAAAAAATTTAGAGATGTGAGAGACACTAATTAACACCTTATTTCAAAACATATCTGTTATATCTGATCTAATATGGATTCCAAAGAGAAGTATAATCAATTTATTTCCATGATTCTTTGCAGTTTGACCTATTTTACTGCATTACCTATAATTTCAAGTGGAATGGACTATATTCATTCTACCTGAGTAATTCTATAGCTGAATATCTCTCCTTGTCTTCATAGCTAAGTAAAAAATGACTAAAGAAAAAAAAATTTTTAAAGGATAATATAAATAAAAACATCTCCTCAAAGCCTACCAAATTCTGCAAGATATTAATAGTAATTAATCTAATTAAGGCCAATACCCACCCCAGGTTATCTAATTTATAATTTTAGATTTATATTTTAATGACTTTAAAATGAATCAATGTGCACTTTTTTAGATAAAGAGCAATCATAGTTCAGTTTAGATTTTTCAGAGCATTATCTCCTTGTCTGCAATAGATACCAGTGAATCACTTTAGACATGAATTATTCCTGATAATTTTGTTTTAGTTTTTACTAACACCTAAACAGCTGAAATACTTTTAAACAATTACTCATTTTTTGCTCCACTCAGGTTTTTCCTTACATTAGTACATTTTTTGAGCACATGCAAAAGATTCTATAAAATATTGCCTTGCATTATCATCTCTGGCTATTAAAATGTAAGATCATGCTGGAGAAAACAGATGAAAAACATAAATCAGATATTGACCAAGTAGGTTGAGCTAAAGCTTTCAGCTTTAGCTGAAAGAATAGAATATTTGTTGTTTCTAAAATATTTTTTGATACCAGCAAGGTTGCTTTTTAACTTTCCACATTTATTTCATTTGCATGATTTATTGCTTCTTAACCTTATGTTTTCAACTAAACAATGACAAGTAAACAAAATTTCTATTTTGCTTAATTTAATTTCTTTTTTGCATATTTGTCAGTGAACATTTCCTGGCGCCTTATATAAGAATCTCTTTTCACTCTTTTTTCCCTCTTTTTGTGTTTCTAGAACGGTAGACCTTGCAAAAAGCCTTGTCAATCCAAAATGCCAGAAAATTCATTTTCACAATGTCAAAGCCCAGATACGTTCAGCAAATAAAATTCAATACCATGTAGCATTGCAACAGGTCTAAAGGCCAGAAATGAGTATAATCTCTGTGATTTTAAAAATTCTTGGTACGGTTCCTTACAAGGTTGGACATGCACCTAACTTATGATTTAAAAATTCTGCTCCTGAGTTTTTCCATGTCAATCTCAGTCAGCATAAATCATTGCACTTTCCAGGGTAGAACAGGAAATTAATTGGCATCAAGTTGATTGGTGTCCTTGAAAGATGGTACCATATCACTGGCTGTTGCTTAAAGTTCAGTTATTCATCATGAATAACAGCTAGATCAGTTTTGACCAAAGAAACCCTGGCGTTGGGTCCATGTATATCTTCCACCTCTGCCACCCTCCTCTGTCCATTCCATGTAGAAACCTATTCTACAAGTACTGGATTGGCTAAGACAGAACTTGACTGACATCTGCTTGTTCAGTTATTTTACCCGTTCAGCTGTTTAGTGATTCTTCTACAACTGTTGCTTTCTAGTTGGCATTACTATATGATCAAAAGTTTCTCACAGTTTCTTTTCTCTCTTATAGGCCTGGCCAGATTACTCTTCCCTATATTTTTTTGTCACCAATTGAAGGAGTTCAGGAAATTTCACCATATTAAGAGTATTTTGAATTAAAGGCCCTTAGTGATCAACAGGCCCTTGGAAGGGGCTTTCCCTCTATCTGCATACCCCAGATTGGCTCATCAAAAACAATTGACTTCCTTTCTCCTCCTGTTATTTATGCAACCAGACCTGGCTCAGATCATTTTAAATATTATACCTGTCTCTCAAGGTTAATTTAATTTGCAAAGAGAATTGTTTACCAATCTGTTTCCCTCAGCCATTCATTCTTCCTAGCAACCATTTATTGCCCCTAAATAGAATTATCTATATTCCTTATTTCCCCCTCCCCTCTAAAAAGGTGGTATAAAAATATCTAGATCCCACTGGGGAATTGGGTAATCACTCTGTGATTCTCCTCGTGCACACAGTAAATAAACCTCTTCCTCTGAGTTGATCTTTCAACAAACTTCTGGGGGAAAGGGAAAATTTCCCCTTACCCCCACACAATATTCTAATCTTGTTCCTTTCAGGCTCCTGACAAATTAGCTAAGTTATTTTCTTCTGTCCATGATTTATCAGTAACCTTGCCAGGGCCAGTTCTTTCCACAGAGTGGGTAATCAGGGGTACTGCCCAAAACTCTGTCCATTAAGAGGATTTTGAAGCAAAATTATCTTTCAAATTACCTGTGTGGAGCTGTAGTACAGAAGTTGCATTTTAGTTTCTATGCCTGTGCTAAGCCAACTTGTTCATAAATAGACTTCATGTACTTTCCTCCTCTGAAAAGCTCCATGAGGACCATAGATATGCATTTAAGGAAAGGCTTTGGTGTACCAGTGGTGGCTGACATAAGGTCACCTGAATCTGATGCTTACTTGTGCAGTATCCCCTAGACATGGATAAGTTTGAGCTTAAATGTAGAGCATTGATTTGAGCCCATCAGATGTTACAACTTGTTGAGTCTGACAGCACCCAACTCATTATGGGAAGTTATGACCACATGGTCACCTTATATCTCATGGGCAAAAGCTCAGTATCTACCCAGGTCTAGTACCAGGTCAGATGCTGCATTTCAAATGGCATATAATTTTTTTTCTTCCATTGGAATGGCCTTATTCCAGAATTCTATGATTTCATGCTGAAAATCTCACCTGGTCCAAGCAGAAGGACAGCTTCTACTGTGGTCTTGACTTGCTGAAGTGCTCTCTCTTGCTCTGGACACTACATAAACTAGCAACATTTTGTGTCATTCAATGAATGCGTGGGAATAGTATTTCCAAGTGCAGAATATACAGCTTCCAAAACCCAAAGGTATCTACCAAACATTATACTTCTTTTGAAGTGGTAGGAGATTGAAGGAACAATACGTTATCCTTTACTTTGTAGGAGATGTCCCAGCATTACCCAGACCACTGGACTCTGAAAATTTCACTGATGTGGCTGCTCTTTGTATCTTTTTAGGATTTATCTACCACCATTTAGAGCACATATTCCTAATGAGGTTTCCAGAGTAGTATAAACATCTTGCTTATTATGTTCAATTAACATGGTATTATAAATATGGTAGACTTCTGTCATGCTTCACAGAATGTTGTGCTGGCCCAGGTCTCTTCAACTATATTGAGACAGAGTGCAAAAGAATTAACATAGTTCTTAGGCAAGAGTGTGAATTAAGACTGTTTTCTGTTATATGTGATATAATTTACTTCTGGTTCATCACTGTGTTGAGAATTAAAGATAGTACATTCATCATATGAGTAGCTATATACCAAATAGCAGTGGCTCTGTTGGTAATACAATAGAATTTGGCACAGCAAGTGCAATTGAGATTTCTTCTTGTTTGCTTTTGTCCAATGTCATTTACTATGATTGGTCTAATATCTGAAGGGGCCAAGCTTGTGAATTAAATGTAATATAATGGAGAACACAGTCCCTGAACTCCATAAGTTTTAGACAGTCACACCAAATCCTCTCTCATATTTAATAGAATTTTATTATATATATTTTTTCTGGGGGTGGTGAGAGGCAGTTTTAGGAAATTTCACTTGGCCTTTCCTACCATAATAACTCTTACTCTAAAAGTCAAGGGATTGCTGTGAATGTTCTGCCAACTCCTAAATATATCTAATTTGGTTTTACCCCTCACTGCCATATGCCTCTCTCTAACAAGAGCACCACAGTGGTGCTTTGGTCCCCAGGTAGCAGTGCTAAGTTAAATCATGTTTTTAGGAGCTCTCACAAGATATAGGAGTGTTTTAATACCTGAATAAACGATCATAAATCTTCCTGGGAAAGACTCAAGGGATCACTGCTTTATATATTTGCAAAGATGTAGGCTGCTGCTTCTTAGAATCTGGCCTCTGTTTCAACCAAAAGCTTTTGAGCCAAAGAACTACCTCGTGTCTGGAACTGAGCACAGAGTCATGACTTTCCATTCCAGTGGTAGACTTCAAGGTTGTATTTGTCCTTTTTCATTTTGTCACCATGAAAAGCTTTTACTAAGAATCTCTGGTCTGTAGATAATGACATGCATTCAAATCTTCACTCCAGAAAACTTTGGAGAAATAAGTCATTCTTGGAAGTTTAATGTTCTGGAGAGCTACAGGTTTGTTCCTTTACACATTAATATTTTATTTTTAAAAATCACTTTAGTTGGAAATTATGCTAAAATGGATTGTACCAGTTCCTTCTTTTTAATTTAGTTTGTGGAGCCTAATTTAAGCTTTGTTCATCACTTTTTTATCTTTTTTCTTTAAATTAGTTTTCTTCAGGTATAATTAAAATACAATAAAATTCACCAATTTTAAGTGTAAAATTTGATTAATTTGACAAATATATAAAATCACGTAAGCACCACCCCGCCATAATCATGATTTAGACTGTTTTCCTCACCCCATGGAGCTCACAGGTATTCTTTGGAGTCAATCCCCTACCCTACCTGTGAAAAGGCTGCTTAGCTTTTTGTTACTATAGTTTTGCTTTTTCAAGAATTTCATGTAAATGCTTTCAACTAATATATAGTCTTTTGTATCTGGCTTCTTTCACTGCACCACCGTTTGTGATAGTTTTGAAATTCATCTATTTTGTTGTGTGAATCACACACTCGCTTTCCAATCACTGTTCTATTGAAAGCTAAGGTTGTGTGATCCTAAAGGAGTTGCCTTTTTGATTGTCGTAGAGGTAGATTTTCTGCTGTGGAATTCTAGAAGTTACATTTGATATGTCTACAGGCCAATCCTGTGCTATCCATGGAGTTATGTTCAGAGGCCCAGTTTAAAGCTTGTGTCTCAAGTTCCTAATTGCCTGTATCAAACACACTACTGCTTAAAAGATAAATGCTTCCTGTTCACACAAATGAACCCTGGCTAGCGTAATTATCACGCTCTTTCTCTTTGAAATTTGAGGCCTTCATTGGTGGAAAAATAAACTGCCACAATAAATTTACCTGTTATACAGTCCACTGGATTTGGTGCCAAAAGAAATTTCAAGTTGAAGTATGTCCAGATTCTTTTTTTTTTTCCCTACATAAAAGACTCAGAAAAGATAAGGGAATGTCATCATGAAACATCTGTCATGATATTTCTCAAAAGATCCCTCTGTTTCTGGTGATTACTGTAAGTGCACTAATCAATTTTACTGTGCTTACAATGATATCTTCGTTATTATTCTTGGTAACTGTAAACATAGATTACAATCTTCATCATTCTAATCATACATTATGCTTCTAATATCTTTAATATATTTGCATTTTGAGACACCATTCATTTCCCTGAGATGTAACTGATGTTCCTGCCCACACATAAGGAAATTCATCTGCTCTACATCTTTTTCTTTTGCAATATATTTTTAACAAACTTACCAATTGATTGGATTTCTTCTAGGTTACATAATCTCATTCTGAAATTGTGTTGCTTGTTTTCTTGAAATTTTATTTATTCTGTGAGTTTTTCTGTTTTACCAAAAGTTACTTATGTTTACTGTTGTTTTTCTCTTAGTGTGTTCTTGTCAGCGATAAGCTTTATAATCTATTCTCTGAGGGACAAGCAGTCTTATAGCTGTTTGTTTAATAACTGCTGAATAGTGTCAGATATTTTCCAGTGCAGATCTAATACATATCATATATATGGAGCCACAACAGTGATTATTTCCTCTACCCTTTTTTTTGAATGTTCATCTTATCTTATGTTATCTTATCTAAGCTCAGAATAGACTTTTACAAGAATAAGATCAGTTGCTTCACTACTCACTATTCATCTACTTTTGAAATAGCAACACTCAGAGGACTATTAACTAAGGGGGCTAGCCACTAGCACAAAACGAAAGTTTTGGGCACACTCAAAGTTAATCTACCATATATTGTGATAATAACAGAATTACAGTAGATACCACTCTTTAAATAGAAGAGTGGGCATGTTCACAAAAAATTATTTATTACTTCTACAAAAATATTAAAACACCATACTTTACCTAGGAAGGGAGGGAAATTGGTATCATATTAAGAAAATATGAAAGTATTTTCTTTTTAAATTGCAAACTATTAAACCTGCCTTTAAGAATGAGAAGTAATTCAAATATTTCTAAAATATTTCTCATGCAGCATAATTTAATTTAAAATGCTCATTAGACCTAAAGCTCATAGTGTGTGCAAAAAGAAGCCCTATGAAAAACTTACAACAAGTAGATATTATTTTCATATATTTTTAGATTGAGGTAATCAATTAGAATAATATTAAACCAAATATGTACACAGAAAAGCAAGTGAGATTCGATATAAAGTATTCTAAACAGGGGTATGTTGCGTAGGAAAACAGTAATCTATATTTCCTGAATGTTGCAAGGAATCCAGAGATATTCATGGTAAAATATATGATGGTTTAGCTATGGGGAGAAATTCAGACAGAAATTTGGAAGCAGGAATGTCAGCCCATGTTGAAATATGTGTGTATATGTGTGTGCATATATTTGTGCATAGGTGTATATAATTATTTTTATAATGACTACAGACTTTACTTGAATCATTCATATTTGATAGAGCATATTTCTTTCTGATAGTACTTCATGCATACTGAAATCAGCTTTTATTACTGAATTGACTTCAGTATAAAATGTGCCATTTTAATACCATCATACAATAAAATGGCTATTTAATTTGGGGGACTTATGCATCTGATTTGATAGTACATTCTAAATTAAACAGATAAAATCTTTCTTGCATGCTTCCAATATAAAAAAAAGGCCCAAACATTTGCATATGAAATATATTAACTGTCATGAAATACTTATCTCCCCAGCCAGTTTCAGTAGACAATGTTTATTCAATCATGTAGTCAGAATTTGAAAGGAAATTTAGTGACAATTTCATTTAAGAACATTGTCATCCTGGTTCTGGAAAAACAGTGGGGACACTTATTTCTGCCAAGGAGATTTAGGAAGCTCACAAATTCATTCCAGTTACACAAATTCATTCCAAACAACTCAGACATCATTCGAGGTCACTATGTCTGTAATGATTTTATTCTGCCCTGACCATCTTTGTAATTGTGCATTTAGAAAAGAAAAATAATATTTGCAACCTATTTAACACCAGGAAGAAGATAATAAAACTCAGACATCATTGCTTTGATGATAACATTGAAATTGTTACAGATTTTGATAGAGAAATGCCATTTCTCCCATGATATGTACTTTATTTGTTTTATTTTTCTTTCAATTTTTTGTTTATTTTTCTTTTGTTTTATTTTTCTTTCAATTGTCTTAATAGTGGTGATGTACAATATTAGCAATACATTGTTATTGTATGACAAATGAAAATATTATAGACTATTGGATTTGTAAACATTTAATACAGGATATTTATTTCTTTTATCCAAAGTAATTCAGAACTCTATGAGAGAGAGATTTAGAATTTAGATTAAGATCTAAGCTTTACCTGTATTATTAGTAAAGCTGATTGAAGAACGTTTCTTTTATATGTGAGAACTTGCTACTACTTACTCTGATTTGAGCTTGCTGATTAACATAATGGCACATCTAGAAAAACCACAGAATTTTCCTGCAGCAATTGTCTTATGCATCTTGTGGTCAGGAGGGCCTTCTGAGAAAAAGACTGAACAGTACTTTCTCACTTCTCCCAAACTTACTGTATTAGCTTTCTATCATTGCATAAAAATCATCATATATTTGACAGTTTAAATCAATACCCCTGTATTATCTCACATGCATGAGAACACGAGATTGGAAGTCCAGATGTGTCTTATCTGGGTCCTGTGCTCAGGATATCACATCCAGCAATGCAGATGTTGGCTAGAGCTGGGGCTCAGAGTCCTCTTTCAAGCTCATGTGACTATTGGCAGAGTTCATTTTTTTGTAGCTGCAGAACACACGGCAACTTGCTTTTTCAGGACTAGAGTAATAATCCCTCTGATCTTAAAAATGCCTGAGCAGTCTTTTAAGGGCTCATCTGTTAAAGTCAGGTCCACCCAGAATCATCTCCCTTTTGATTAACTCAAAGCCAAAGTAATTAGAAACTCATTTACATTTGCAAAATCCTTTAATCTTTCTATATAATATAACACCGGCATGGGAATGAATTCCATTATTTTAAGTAGGTTCTATGCACAACCAATGAGAGGATATAATACAGTGTGTTAAAAACAAGGGGTAAGAATTTTTGGGGCCATCTTAGAAATCTTCCTGCCACACTTGCCAACTATAAAATTCACTTTTCTTAGAGTAGTAAATATGAGAAGAAAGGAGAGGCCTCTAACTAAATTTTTTCACAACAAAACATCATACTAAGGGAAAGATTATGACCAGTGAAGATCTTTGTTACAAATTTAAATATTTATTGAATCAAATTTCTCTAGTACAAACACATTCTAATATTATCCATCATGTATTCCAAATTTCCCTAATTAGCACACGATTCAAGAGGTAAAAGTTATATTTTAAAACCATCATGCACTATATTGATGCTCCAATATGGGTTGAGCCAATGATATGTAAAAATTTTAAACTTTAAAAGAAACTATTCCAAAGCATTGCGCTTCACTTGCAGTTTTAGAAATTTCAATTCTGTGGTTCTATTCTCCATCTCATCATCTACTTTTTCCACCTCTTTCTCAACTTGACCAAAAATACATAAAATATCATAAAACTCTTGTCTACTGATTCCAATACTTAGACCACCTAGGGATATCTTCTGCTGTCTGGATTTTACCTTTTTTTTTTTTGTCATTTGGCTCTGTTTTTGCCAAGCTTAGTAATTTTATTGTATATTATATATTGTTTGAATAGAGTAGAGGTTCTGAATTATGTAATATTTCATTAAAGAGAATTTACATCTTCCTCTACTAAAAATATCGAACAGGCAATTGATGAAATTAATCTAATCAGGAATTTGATGACTTTGGGATGGGCTAGAGTTGCAGTAATGATATTTCTGAATCAAATTTACACCCATTTCTCAAGCATATCCCTGCAGTGACTCCAACTGAAAGTCTGAGATATCCATTAATAATGGACCCCAAGTGGGTTCCAAACTTAGTAAACTTTGCCTGTTCAGCACAGCAAGACTATGGAAAACACTGCTTTCCTATTCAGAAAGTTTTGATTCACCTTCTTAGACTCTTATCTACACAGCTACATAATTTTGAAAATATCCTGAGAGAAAAATCATCTGTATTTATGGCTTGTTTCTATGACTCTTATTTTTATCAGAACCACAGTCACACTCCCATCTTCAGATTTCACGTCTTCAGCCACAAAACAAAACTATATGCTGGTTTCTCTGACCTTCAACTGCAACACTTTCCTCAGACCCTTTGCCTACAAAACTCAGCTCCTTTCTAAATACCTAAGAACAGAAATATCTTAAAAGGAAAAGTGCCTGAGGAAAATCTGCTCTTTTCTCTTCAGTGTCCCTTTGTAGAATGAGAACTTTCATCATTACTTCTGCACAATTCTGCTGTTTCTATGTAAGCAAACACAAACAAATAAGTACCTGAATAAGTTTGCATTTTTCCTAGCTTTTCCAGTTTATTTCTGTGGAAGGATTGTTTTGCTACATGCTGCTCTGTTTTAGCCAGAAGCACAGTATTATGCTGACCAAGTTTTAAAGAGGCCTGAATCGTTGCCTTGAATAGACAAGGTAATGGGAATACTGAATTTAAGGTATGAGTTCAACTATAGAACTAAAACAATATGAGTGAATTGAATAAGCTTGGTACTACTGTCTAAATGTCTTTCTCTAACACCAAAGTCACAAAGATTATACAATAAATCATTTGTATTACTAAATCTCTAGGTCATATCTTAAAAACGATGTCTGGCTGTCTGATTGGTATGCTGCCAAGAAATTCTTAAAGAACCATCTTTAGTGGTAGGGGAAGAATTTAGAAAGGCTGTAGAAAATGGCTGGATTATTGCCAACATAATTAGGCATTTTCTGTAGTCCTAAATATTTTTTTTACAAATAGTACATTCTACAATAGAAAGAGAAATTATGACTGAAAAAATCATCAGGTTTTCTATTTTACTCAAGGATCATTAGTATAATTTAAATATGAATTTAAGAAAAAGCTCAACTTTATATGAAAATATATACAGAGGAGAGTTTCATTTATAAGGAATTCTATTTAGTAGTCATCAAGAGTTACATGCAATTGCTTTCATTAGAAGGATAATTAGCATCTATCTGAGTTGGTGGTAAAATGTATCCTTCTCAGAGCTCTTTCTGGCCCTATTATTTTATGTTAGATGTGAATATCCATATTTTAAATAGAATATCTATTTGTTCTCATATTCATAGATACATACCTTATGGCAATAAAAGGTGATAAAACATATGTTATTTTAATTATCCCACATAAAATTTCACATGAAGTCATGCACCACATAACGATATTTTGGTTGACAGCAAACCACATATATGATGGTAGTTCCATAAGATCATAATGAAGCTGAAAAATTCCTATCACCTAGTGACATTGTAGCTGTTGTAGTTGTAATGTCATAGCACAGCACATTACTCACATGTTTGTGGTGATGTTGGTGTAAATAAACCTACTGTGCTGCCAGTTGTATGAAAGTATAGCACACACAACTATGTACAGTACATAATACTTGATAATGATAGTAAGTGACTATGCTACTGGTTTATGCATGCTCCTTCTATTTAGTTATATGTGTGTGTATGTATACATACAATTTATATATAACATTAATTAACTATAGAATGGTCTCAGGTAGGCCCTTCAAATAGTCTGCCAGAAAAGGTATTGGTATTATAGGAGATAACATCCAAGTTATTGCCCTTTAAGACCCTCCAGTGGGACAAGATGTGGAGGTGGAAGACAGTGATATTGATAATCATGATCCTGTATAGGCCTAGATTAATGTGTGTGTACGTGTTGTTTTGAACAAAAAATTTAAAAAGTAAAAAAAAGAAAATTAAAAATTGAAAAAAGCTTATAGGATAAGAATTTAAAGAAAGAAAATATTTTTGTACAGTTGTACAATGTGTTTATTTTTAAGCTATTATTATAAAAGAGTCAAAAAGTTACCAACATTTGCAAATTTGAAAAAGTAAAAATGTTAAGCTAAAGTTTATTTATTATTGAAGCAAAAGATAGTTTTAAATAAATTTTGTATAGCCTAAGTACATAGTGCTTATAAGGTCTACAGTAGTACAGTAATGTCCTAGCCATTCATATTCTGTGAACAATTCAGCCACTTTTTAAATTTTCCAACTTTCCTTGTCTTTCTAATACAGACTTTGTGTGCTCAGAAATGTATATCCCCCCATCAAGAAATTTGCGATAACTTGTCACATCTTTTCAAAGATATCCCTGTTCTTAAAAGTTTATTCACATAAATTATAACTAAAAAATAGTGAATTAAATCTAAATTTGTCACCATAAGATATTACATAAAGCTTAACTTAAAGCAAAAGGATTTGCATTATACACTTAGACAGAGTTCGAGAGCAAAATATACCCTGTGAAAGATGCTTTGATCTAACATCAAAATATGTATGTGGCAGACAACATATTGGGTACAATAGATAAAAAAAAAAAATAAATAAAATAATGTTGCTTTAAGAAGCCAACAGCCTGAAATTTTTGTGGGAAACTTGTGGAAAACTAGACAGAAGGCATATATATATATATATATATATATATGTATAAATATATATAAAACTAACTTTGGTATAGAATGGAAAGTTCCCACTGTTCATGAGAGTTAAGGGTGTATAGAGTGAAATATATTAGTGCTAAGGAAGAGAGTGTTCTTAGGGAAAACTTTTCAGTGGACCAAATATTTTATCTAGACCTGGAAGGATGGGTAAGCTTTCATTTTGTCAGGAAGATAAGGACACTTCAAGCATAGAAAAGCAGAAGCAGGATGTGAGAGTGAAGTTTGAGTGCTTGATAGAAAGTATCTATAAATGAGGGTGGTGTCAAAAGTGAGTGTCGTCATTAGGTTATGAAGGCCTTGAATAGTGACAAGGGGTTGTGACATCCGGTAAGCCAAGAGGAATTATTGAAAAAATATATTTTTTGGTATTACATTTTAAGAAAAAAGACTATTGTATTCCATAATGACAGTCTTTGGGAGTTTAGTTACAGATGGGAGAAACATAACAAGACACCACTGTAAAATATTGGAATTTGGAGGCCAGTAATAGTCCAGACAAAAAAGAATGATGCCTGAACCAGAGTAAAAGCAATAGGAACAAAAAGGCAAAAGGTCATAATTAATTAGTTAATAAGTTACTTTTGCCTAGCACACGTATTTACTCAATTTTATTTAGAAATTCAAATTTACTCATGTTTGAAAAGAAAAAAAAAATTACAGATATCTACTAAGTGACTGATCGTTTACATCTAGTATGTTTATAATCCTTGAAAAATACTTTATTTAATCAGACATATTTTGAAGTTGAAGAAACCAAAGCCCAGAGATAAGTAACTTTCCCAAGGCCAGGATAGAGCCGGTAGGAGGCAGTATACCCAGTTCTGTTTCCCTTCAAACTCTTTACATAACATTTTCAGATAATTTCCTCAGCAATTCATTTTGAATTTTCCTTAAAGAAAAATGTTTCTTTTTATAATGATAAAAGTCTTAGAAAAATATTTTCTTAAAAATGAATGGCTTATTGTCACCACTTAGCAACCTAAAGGCTTATATGTAAGTCCAGTTCACTAACATACACCAAAAAAAAAAAAAAAAAATAGCTCAAATTGGTAATAGGTGGCATTTCTTATGGAGTCCTGATGAGAGTGTCAATGATATATGGCACAGTATTTCCACAATAATGAAACTTCTACTCTAAACACTAAAAATGGGTTCATAAAAACGGGCAGTAAAGAGTTAAGAAGTATGAAACTACAAATCTGACTAAAGAGAAAAAAAAAATCAGGGCAAGAAAAATGTCATAAAATCAGAAAAAATGTGTCACACAAAGGAAGAACACTGCTTCCAAGGAGCTGTGTCATTGCTCTGAATGGTTAATCACTGGTGAGCTCCAAAGTCTTCTCTCTGCAAAACAGGAACACCTATCAATGTGCTTCACCTTTAAAAATCAATTTTAAGAAAAGTATGTTCAAATATCATGGTGTCTTTCTAGCTCTGCTGATTTTTCTATTGAAAAAAATAGTGGATGAATAACAAGAATTCATTCCTACAGGGATTACACTGAATGAGTTCTTTTCTAAGTATTTATGTAGTTTCAAGGGAAAAAAACAGCTTTTTTCAAAACTCAATTTGTATCTTAAGGTTGAGACTTGTCACTTTAACCTGCTAATATATGTGTAAAAAGGACAAATGCTATCGGTACACATACTTTTATGTTTGGCTAATGACAGATTAAGTTGGAAAAGATGTATTTAGTAAAATTTCCTTTAAGGAGTGTAACTTGATGATAGATAATAGCAGCAAATGCGAAAGCTCACTATGTGCGCAGTGTTCTGAGCACTTTGCATAGATGAGCTCCTTTCACACTAACGCTAACCCTATGGGGGGGTACTATTAATTCAGAGGAAACTAGTAACAGAATGGTTAAGTAACTGGCTTTACCTTACATACTATGTAAATGACAGTATTGGAATTCAAACCCAGGCAGTTTGACACCAATGTCTGTGATTATAATCACAATGCTACCTTTCCTTTTATGGAAAACCAAAATTTTGGTAACTGGCTTAGCTATTAAGAAAAGGCTAAAACTCCAAAATATGCAAATTTTCTGTTTTGAATTTTACTAAAACTAAATTATACAATTAATTCAATATGATATCTTAGTCTGGGGAGAAAAATCATAGAATAGGCACAAAACTAACCTGCTCTAATTTTTACTCTATTAAAGTACAGCCTATTTGTCCTAGACTGAGATTATTATAATATCTTATTTGCTCTAAATGCTTTAGTTTTCTAGTATTTTAAATATTATTAGAAAATACTTACAAAAATATATTTGTTTTCAAATTACATATTTTATATATATATATATATATATATTTTTTTTTTTCTCTTTATCTGTTTGATGCATTGGGATAATTGTGGGGAAGCCCTGGGACGTTGGAGGTTAGGTCATACACAGAATCGTAGACTTTGACTCATGACTGGGAGTTGGCCTTTTCCTGCTCTTTTCTCTTTCTTCTAAGCAAGTTGGACTTACAATAGGTTAATAAAAATCACTCTCATCTGCTTCATCAACACAAGTACTGGAAACTTACCTAAATTGCTCACAGTTACTATTGTGAATTCTATCATTCCTGTTCTTTTAAAGAGAATTTCTAAGCTATCATCTCCCTGGCTTAAATAGTCAAAGTAGTAAAAAATTGAGCATGGATTTTAGGATGGTACTATTGAATTACAATTTGAGGTAAAAAAATAAGCTGCTGATTCTTATAATTACTGACTAAATTAATTTCAGGGAGGAAAATTAATCATAAATAGACTTGAAATGATTCAAATAACTAAATATCAGCAGAGATCAATGAGAGAGAGTAATTCACATGATGCATTTTACCTTAGAAAATTAAATAAGCTAATGTTGATATGTGCTTCAGAATTTTTATCCAATACTGTGATATATTAAAAATAGCACCAGGTTTATATGAGTAATTACCAGTAAACCACTGAAGGCAGGCCGTGGCACAAAGTAAACCCTTTATAGGTGTGTGTTAGAAAATAAATAAAATATACTGGCTTTGAATAAGTAATGCTGGTGCTAGCCTCTATTATACCAGGGTTTAGAGATTTGGGGCAATTCATTAATCATTTGGTTTCCTCATTCATAGAATGAAGGAGACATACTAGATGACCTTAAAAGTCACCAGAGACTACAATCTCACTTTCCAATGATTTTGCATAAAACTTGTGACATTCCAGGGAACAGGAGTTGGTACAACTTTCAGATTCAAAGAATGGGAAAAAATGAATTCTTGATGACATGATAGTTTCCACAGTGCCATTTCTGTAATTTAAGGGAATTGCTAACATGGCCTATCTCAGCAACATATTTATACTTTTGAATAGCATAAATTTATCATTTTGGAACTAAAATTCACAATTTTTAACACTAGGGAAAAGATACTAGAGTGTTTAATAGATAGACAACTGGTGCTGACATCTGGTCACTGAGAGCTTGAATACCCAGCACATAATGGCTTTCTTTATTTGTTGGGAAAAAAAGTCATACTGGGTTTATTTAAAATTTACTTTCAGAATATAAAGAAGTGAAAGAAGTTTAGAAGTACATTAGAAATTATGAATTATAGTTCTGAGCTGATGGTTTTATGCACATGAATATTTTTAAATGACTCCATTAATTTTTTGCAAATCTTTGTATGCTCTATTCCTAGACATCTTATTTTTGTCAACTGTGAAAGATAATATTTTTATATATCACATGAATTAGTGGTTATTACTAAAATACCTAAACACAATAAATTTGTCACTGATGTTGAATCTCTTTGATATTTGTTTTTATGATATACATACTTTTAATCAAGAAGGGATTTTACAGTTTTCTGGATGATTTTTCCATGCATTTAAATTACCATCTGTTTATCTTCATTGTTGAGGTTTCTGTCAGCTATTTTTCCCATTTCTTAATTGGGTTGTATGCTTTCTTATTTTTGAGTTCTAAGAGTTTTTGTATATTTTGGAAAACAGTTCTTTATTAGATATGTATTTTGCAAATATTTTCTTTCAGTATGTGGTTGTGTCTTTCACAGAGCAGAAGTTTTTAACTTTAATAAAGTTTAGCTTATTGATTATTTCATGGATCATGCCTTTGGTATACTATCAAAAAGTCATCATAAAACCCAAGGTTATCTCTTTCTCCTATGTTACTTTCCAGGAGTTTTATAGTTTTTCCTTTTACTTTTAGATCTATGATTGATTTTGAGTTAATTTTTGTGAAGGATTTATGTCTAGCTTCATTTGCTTTTTTTTTTTTTTTTGATATACAGTTGTTCCAGCACAATTTGTTGAACATACTGTCTTTTCTTCATTGTATTGCCTTTTCTCCTTGTCAAAGGTCAGTTGACTGTATTTACATCAGTCCATTTTTTTTGGGCTCTCTATTCTGTTCCATTGGTCTATTTGTCTACACTTTTGCCAATACCACACTATCTTAATTACTGAATTGCTAGTATTTTTAGTTCATCCCTTTTCATGGCTACTTGCTTATTTTACTTGAACTAGGTCATCTCTCCCTATAATTGCTTGTTTTTTTTAATTGATGGTGTTCTTTCTTTATCTCTCTGAAAATAAAAATATATTCATCATATAGCTTTTTAAGGTTATTTTGTTTGACTTTTATATAGATTTAATTCATTTCAAAATTTTTATTTGTTGGCTTTCTTACTGTTAAGTTTCACAATATGTTTGGGACTGTACTTTGTAGACTCAGCCTAAATGGATGTTTTTCCGCCTTTTCACCTTGTTAGATTATGTGTTCTAATTTTAGGCTTTTTTCTTCACCTTTACCTGTTCCTCTCAGTTTCTCAGACCAGAAATTAATTATATTTTTCTATTTATGGTATCCTATCTATGGTGACATTGGAAATATTTCAGATTTTGTTATAAAGGCATGGCCCATACTGTCTAGTCTGTAAGCTCTACCTGCTTTTCCATGGGTGATAGCTAATTTATATGTCAATGCCTTTCTGTGTGTGATAGTTAATTGTATATGTCAACTTGGTTAGGCTATTGTATCTAATTTTTCAGTAAACACCAGTCTAAATGATGCTATGAAGATATTTTATAGACATGATTACCATTTAAATCAGTAGACTGCGAGTAAAGCAGATAATCCTCCATAATGTAGGTGTGCCTCATCCGATCACTTGAAGGCCTTGGAGAAAAGACTTAGGTCCCCAGAGGAAGAAGGACTTCTAGGCAGTCTCTAAATTGCCTTCAGACTGAAGAGTGAAATATTAACTCTTCCCCGGCTACCCAGCCAATAGGCTTTCTCTACAGATTTCAGACTTGTCAGCCTCTGCAAAAGCATAAGCCAAATCCTTCAAATCTTTCTGCATGTACGTGGATCTAGGTATCCTATGTGTTCTGTATCTCTGAAGAACATGAGTATCATACCATTTACAGACATTTATATTACCTATAGTCCCAAGGGCTTGTCATTTGTACTGTTTTTTCTCTTTTTTTTTTCTTCTCAGAATAAATACATCTTTTAGTTTTATTTTTTTAAACCCTATGTGTTTGGAGCAGAGATGGAGGTGATGGTTGGGGACACATCATCTTAAGCAGGCATCCTCTGATTTTTATCTATGTCAAATTTCAAAGGTAGAATTTTCAAACCAACATTTGGTTGCTGTTGCAGAGTAAAATTATTAAGAAAAATTAGATTTCTTCTTTTTTACTTTTAACCTCTGCAATTTTCCTTTAAAATAATTGATGTTTCTATTATATCTAAGTTACTATGAGTGAATTAATGTAATTTAATATTTTTGTTTCATATTTCCATCAAATTTTGCCACAATAATTTAGCTTGTTATAGAAAGTAATAATAAATTTCATGTTAATATTTTATCTAAATTCCCACAATTTATATAAATCTTTTTAGAATATTTATAGATTATAACAACATAAGACTGCAATATTTCAAACCAGAGAAACACTAGAAGTTAATTTTGAGATATTTACAGAGAAGTATAATGTCATTTTCTGTGTTCTGAGATATTTGTAATGATGTACAACTGCAAAAATCAAACAAAATAATTTAATTTGAAAAACCATAATATGTTACCTTAGGTTTATAACATCTCAATAGATAAAAATATATTGTCAAAACATCTTCACATTTAAAACCCTGAGTCTGTTTCATTTTGCCTCAAAATTCTCAGAACGTAGTCACTAAACTGACTGTAGCATAGAGGCTACGTTTGTATAATAGTTTCCAAACATACAGCTGATATCACTGTGACATAAAGTTTGACTGGTTTATTATTTTTATTATGTGGAAAAAATTCAAGGTTACACTACTAATAGTGTCACTTTTAAGCACTTGCATTCTATACATGTTCGTAAGGGGAAAACAAAAGACAGATTTATAACTTATGCCATGAAAATTATGGTAGGCCCATAGATGTTTCTTTAAATGATTGATAGAGTAAAAAAGATAGAAAATATTGAAAAATGTTTTTCTATCTAGACCATAATTTTGTTATTTTTTTCCTCCAACACAAAACAAGATCAAGCAGCCTATCACTGATGGCAGTGTTTTCAGTGAATAAGACAAACAGTCCATTGGCATTCATGTGTCCTCAAAACATGACCGTGGCTCCATACATGTGTCATAGCCTAGCCACAAAGTATTGATTCCAACATTTCTTTTCCAGTGTACCCCAGAGATCACAAAATAATCAGTGGTCAAAACACAAGCTTTTACTTCTTTTCCATGGGCATTTAGTCATAAACAGTGCAAGCAGTTGCTCAGGATTTCTGTGTGTTGCATATATGTTGAGACTTATACTATGGTAAACCTCAGTTCTGCTTTCATTTTCCCACCTCATCAAAACTTTCTTCTATATTATATAATTCACAATATGCAACAAACAAGCAGATTCTGTTTCTCCTATATGAAAAATGTTAATAAGCAATGCAAAACTCTTCTTCTGACCTGACGTCCACTTCCACTCTCATCCCACGCTCTACCCTTTGCAATAAAAGGCCTGGGAAGAAGTCTGTACACTCACTGTCTCCAATTATTCTTCTTTAATTTTCTCTTAAACATACTCCCACAGACTTTTACCATCACAATTCCACTCAATCTGCACTTATCAATGTCATTAATATTTCATCATTGCTAAATCCTATAAGCTGTTCTCTGGCCTCATCTCATTTTACTTCTCCGCAACACTTATATCTCTGGTCTCAAAACATATTCTTTGACTTAGCTTTGAGAGCACCCTACTATAGTTTTCTTTATATAAGTGTACGGGGACTGTTTTAGTCTTCCTTGCTGTTTACCATTAATTTTTCTGAGTCATCTCTTCTTGCCTTGATGTCATCCTGTTAAATACCATCTGCATGGAAATGACAGCATCTTCAGCCAGGACTACTCTCTGGATCTAAAACATATATACAGCTGTCAGGGGCTGGAAATACAAAGATGGATAAAGAAACAAGCTTTAAACACTTGATCTGATAAGAGAAACAGCTACTTTGCCAAAAGATAGTTTCTTTAAAGCCTGAATTATGTTATATAAAAATCTTAAAATAACACAATACGAAACCTGTAAGTATAAAAGATAGGGTAGAAATGTTGACAGAGGGAGAGGACTTCAGCATGTGGAAGGAGGCTGCCAAACAATTCTGTTAATATTTTCTATTGAATTTTTTTAATTTAATAATTATTGTTTTAGTATTTGATAATTATAATTAAAATTAAATGTCTAAATTGATGGTACAATTGTTGACCAAATATGTATATAGCAACATAATTTTGCATTGTAGAGAAATATATACTTTTTGAATCTTATAGAGGGCTGGTAAAGTGTCCATATAGTGATGTATTCCCTCGTCAATCATCTTTTCTGTGTCCTCTTTTTCTCTTTGTGATGTTTTTATTATATCAAAGAAGAATCTTACATATATATCCTCTATGTGTTTTATATATATATATATGTTATATAAGATTTCTACAGGCATGGGCACATTTATGCTCTACACACAGTTATTACCAAATAAAGCTATAAAAATGATGGTGGAAGAATAGCAATGAGAGTTAAATATTTTGTATCATTATCATTTTCTTTTCCCTTATTTCAATAATTCTATTAGCTGCATATTAAAAGCAATCTTTGATTACAGAATTGCTTTATGAAATAAACATTCCAATTTTATGGACAGACCAAGGGAACAGCTGTCACATAATCTTACTCCAGGATTTTCAGTACAGCTTAGCAATTATAAAGCAGGACACTCTGTCTAATATCTCTGACATGTAATCAGTTTCCACAGTTGTTTTGACCAAAATTATGTGCATTAAAATTTTGCAAGAAAAACATCTTTATTGAGCAGGAAATTATTTTTAAATGGATTTGCATTAGATAAAACAATTTTTTATAATCATAATGCTATTTTTGAAAGGATACCACAAATTAGTTTTGCTTGGAAAAGATTATCACAGTTATTTCAGAAGTAAATATAAAGCTAAAAGTCTTTTTCTACAGCAAAATAAAAACTAGCTTTTCCAAATTCCAATTTTTAAAAATTTCTGAGAATCCATTTATAGGACAATAGAATCATCAAATGAAGTCAGTATAAATACTGAAAAGCTACAGTATAAAAGTCAGCAGATAATCATTTTTTATAAATTTGTGTTTAATATCTATATAGAATTTATTATGTGTTATATAAATAACTCATTTAATCTTGATATCAATACCATGAAAAAGTTATAATTATTTTTATTTTACAGATGAGAAAACTGAACACAAAGCGGTTAAATAATTTGCCCAATGTTGTACATCTAGTACATGGCAAACCTGGAGCTTGCAATTATGATTTCAGAGTTTATGCTCTCAAACAGGACTTTATGCTCCCTGAGTATATGATGAATTTGAAAAGACAGCCTATCATTGTTATCTCATATGATTAACAACTTTTTTACATATTGCATGCAAGTAAAATGTGAAGAATCAAATAAAAAAGAGAACATGATTAATGACAGTCAAATGATGGAAATTGGAAAAAATATGGAAAGAGGCCATTATACAGAAGTTTTTAAAAAATTATTCCATAGTCACAAAATAAACCTTATTTTATTTTATAGTTTATACCAGGAAGATTATTTATCAGTTGAATACACACAATTATGTTTTTCAAAATATTATCCAGTCATATACTTTTTCCTATGTGCACTAGTAATCAAAATTAAATAAAAATAAATAAATCCCAGAAAGTGTAACAATATATTAAAAAACTTTATGTGCCACAAAACTAAATATATGCTAAAGATGAAAAATGGATCTTGGAAATAATCTTTTTATCTGGCTTTTTCTCCTTCAATGTAAGAGGAAAAAACCCTCCATGCCTTTCCTTTAAAAATAAAGAAAATTTATCCTAAAAGTAATATATTTTAAAATATTTGTTATATTTTTAGGGTAAATTTGACTAACAAATCTTATAGTATTGTTGCTTTTTCTTTCCTTAATTTGAAATGCAAAATAATTTGCTTATATTTAAGAACTAATTTATATCTGAAATATGCTAATTTTATCTAAATAATGACATGATTAAACTTACAAAATTAAAAAAAGAATCCTGAGGCTGAAGCTTGCATCCTTGCCAAAGATTCTCATGTCTTTTCATTTATTGTTTTAGATATGTTAATGCCCTAGTAATCAGTAAACTTAGAACTTTTAGAGTTGTTTATTGATCAAATAATTCATTTGTGCAACTATAATAAGCATGCTATGGTGGTTAATTTTATGTGTCAACTAAAGTGGACCATGGTAGACCAGATACTTGGTCAAACATTATTTTCCATGTTTCTGTGAGGGTGTTTTGAATGAACTTAACATTGAAATCAATAGACTGAGTAAAGCAGATTGTTCTCCAGAGGTGGGTGGGCTTCATTCACTCAGCTAGAGGCCTGAATAGAACAAAATGTCTGACCCTCTCTAGAGTAAGAAGGCATTCCCCATGGCTGACTGATTTTGAACTAAAACATCACTTTTCTTGCCTTTGGACTACATCTGAAACATCTGCTCTTTCTGAGTCTCAAGCGTGCTGGTCTTTGGACTGGAACTGTCCCATCAGCTATTCTGGGTCTCCTTATTGCTGACTGGAGATCTTAAGACTGATCAGCTTCCATAATTGCAGGAGCCAATTTTTATAATAAATCTCTTTCTCTATATATTTGTGTCCTATTGGTTCACAGTCTTCAAATTATGCTGCAGAAAAAATGATCTTAATCATCTAGATTGTTTTCGTTTTGTCCAAAGCACGAGTCCAAAGCACGAGCACTCCTTTGAGTGTTACCAAATGCAGAACATATAAAACATAAGGAGATTAAAGATAGTCGTTCTAACTACTCCCAATTCAAGGAAATTAACCACCAGTAGCAAATTGAACACAATTCTTGACTACATACTTAGGGAAAAACAACAGAAACTTTTATAAGGCATATAATAATGACAATTTTTCCTGAGTCAGAAAGCTCTTGTTTCTTATCTATTTATAAAAGAACATGTTCTTGTATGAAGAGAAAGAACTAATAAACTTCTCAAAGAGTTGACATAATTATTTTTAGCCTTAATTTTCTGATGTCTCTCAGTAGTCTCTCAATAGTATGGATTTTAAAAGTATCTATCTGTCCAGCCAGGCACAATGGTGCATGCTTGCAGTCCCAGCTACTGAGGAGGTTGAGGCAGGAGGGTCCCTTGAGCCCAGGAGTTGGAGGCTACAGTGAGCTACGAATAAGCCACTACACTCCAGCCTGGGCAACATAGTGATACCTCATCTCAAAAAATTAAAAAATAATTAAAGAAAAAACATCTATATTGATTTTTCATTTAAGAATGTATTATTTTCTGAAATAATTCTTTGCTTTCCCTTTTGTCCTCAACCTTTTTTCCTGCTAGATTATCATAGTCTTAAGGATGCACTTTTACCTTATGAAAACAAATGAACAGACAAAAATATGGATTTGGAATTAACATTCTTCCAGTGTTAGTCTGGAAACAAAAGTAAAAAGTCATAATTTTAGAATATTTTCGTATTTGAAATCAGGATGTTTTTACCTGATTAAAGAAAGTGTGTGCCTTTCTCAGATAATTATATAATTGATACAAAATGTCTTAATTGCTAATGGAACAAGCCATTTTTTGTTATAAATGTAATGGTTAGGCAGCTAATCAAGTTGGAAATAGATTGTGTCATTATTTGCATTGTTCGTATTTTGATTGAGACAAATTGGATAATCGAGAAGAAGAAAATCTTAAGATTGCTTTTACTCATCTCCCTTAAGGCTAGAACAAATTCTTAAGCATTTAGCCTTTTTCTTCTCCTCTGTACTATTTTCTACTAACTTATTTATTATCTGTCCAGAACAAAAAGGCTGTAAGAACAAAATAGAAAGTATAACAGGCTGAAATATGAAGAGAACACACTCATACAATAAACAGAAGAAACAATATAAGCAGAGAGAAAAAAGTCCATAATCACATATGTAGCCCCAAAATGTAGCCCAATCACTACAACACCACCCCCAAATCATGGGTTCTTTTGTTGAGAATTATTTTTTCTCTTCATTAATTCATTCAGTATATTGATTCCACAAATGTAATTGTGCACCTAATATATGCTAGGCAATGTTGTAAGCATTAGAATTTCACAGTGAAAAGAATAGATGAAAATATTTGCCCTTGTAGAATTTGAGAGTTATATTTATATATAACAATGCTCATTTTATCTTCAAGGAACTTGAATTTACCTACATTGTTTTATAGTTTTAATATATATGTGAGTATGTATGTCAGTTTTCTATTTGGTGACACTGCTTTTGCCTATTCCTGCATCAAAACCAATGTTTCTATTATCATAATAAATCCTGTAACCTGGTATGGCATTTTGTCCTACTCATTTTTCTTGTTGAGATGATATTCTTCCTATTCAATTCATGAACATAGAATACCTTTATATTTATTTCTATCTTCTTTAATGTTCCATAAGAAATGGCTTTACTTTTTTTTTTTTTTTTTTTTCCCAGTATCCTCATTTATTTATTTTTTTTTTTTTTCTTTTTTTTTTTTTTAATTTAATTTTACAGAATCAAAGAGTCTAACAGTATATCTTGTTAGATACAGTATGTCCTCATAATGTATACATTATTTCTTGTACAATGATATGAAATAATATGGGAAATATTCATGATAAATTATTAAGTGAACAGTGCAAGTTAAAAACAATAGTTTCATATTTTTTCCCCACCACCCCCTTTCCCGAGTCAGCACCTTCAAGTGTTACCACTCCCCAAACGGTGCGCAATGCACTCATTGTGTAGGCATACCCCCATCCCCTCTCCCACCCCCCACCTCAGTCTGATGTCCAATTGGTGTCGTTTCCAGATTTGTATTTAGGTGATGATCAAGGAAACCAATTTTCTGGTGAGTACATGTGATGCTTGTTTTTCCATTCTTGGGATACTTCACTTAATATAATGGGTTCCAGCTCTCTCCAGGAGAACCATAGAGATGTTGTATCTTCATCATTCCTTATAGCTGAGTAGTATTCCATGGTATACATATACCACAGTTTACTAATCCAATCATGTATTGATGGGCATTTGGGTTGTTTCCACATCTTTGCTATTGTGAATTGTGCTGCTATAAACATTTGGGTACACGTGCCTTTGTTACAGAATGACCTTTTTTCCTTTGGGTATATGCCCAGTAATGGGATTGCTGGGTCAAATGGCAGGTCTACTTGAATCTGTTTAAGATACCTCCATAATGCTTTCCACAGAGGTTGCACTAGTTTGCAGTCCCACCAGCAGTGTATTAGTGTTCCTGTCTCTCCACACCCACGCCAACATGTGTTGTTTTGGGTTTTTTTGATAAAGGCCATTCTCACTGGGGTTAAGTGATATCTCATTGTGGTTTTGATTTGCATTTCCCTGATGATTAGAGATGTTGAACACTTTTTCATATGTTTGTTAGCCATTTTTATATCTTCTTTTGAAAAATTTCTATTCATGTCCTTTGCCCACTTTTTGATAGGGTTGCTTGATTTTTTCTTGCTGATTTTCCTGAGTTCTAAATAGATTCTTGTTATCAGTCCTTTATCTGATGTGTAGTATGCAAAAATTTTTTCCCATTCTGTAGGTGGTCTGTTTATTCTCTGGACTGTTTCTTTGGCTGTGCAGAAGCTTTTTAGTTTAATCATGTCCCATTCATTTATTTTTGTTGCTGCTGTGATTGCCTTGGGGGTCTTCTTCATAAATTCTTTGCCTAGGCCAATGTCTGTAAGAGTCTTTCCTACATTTTCTTCTAGAATTCTGATTGTATCACGCCTAAGGTTTAAGTCTGTTATCCACCGTGATTTGATTTTTGTGAGAGGTGAAAGCTGTGGGTCCTGTTTCAGTCTTCTACAAGTGGCTAACCAATTCTCCCAGCACCATTTGTTGAATAGGGATTCTTGTCCCCAGAGTATATTCTTTCCCGCTTTGTCGAAAATTAGGTGACTATATGAGGATGGTTCTATATTTGGATTTTCTGTTGTGTTCCACTGGTCTGTATCCCTGCACTTGTGCCAGGCTTTACTTTTTATAAAATGAATTTTACATCATATTTTGATGTATTTCTAAGTACCTATTATTGTATTATCAATGTTATTTTAATTACCTTTTCTAACAGATTGTTCTTAAATATAGAAGTGAAATTGGTTTGCATATTGAAATTGTATCCATAAACTTTTCCATAATACTTTGACTGTAAATTATTTTGTGTATTTCATGTAGACATAAGTTTGTGTCTTCCATTCAAAATTTTATTTATTGCTCTTATTTAAGAAGTTTATCCTTCAGTACGTTATCCACTAAATAATACCTTTCTTATTTTGATTCTAAAGGAAACACTTCTACTGTTTCTCAATTACTAGTGATAGTAGCTAAATATGGTTTCTACTACCTACAGGTAAAATATAATTAAAAAAAAAAAAACTTGACCATTAGATTTAATAAAGCAAAAGTCAGTGTTGTTTTTGACAAAATATTTGGGGAAGAATAATTGAGGCAACAGCCTGATCATAATGACTTTAAGAGAAAATTGAGAGTAGAGAATTAAAGAAGCTTGGTGTATTAGTTACCTATTTGCTGCTGTAACAAATTATCACAAATTTATTAATTTGATTTAAAATAACACAAACTTATCCTCTTATGGCTATTGAGGTCAGAAGTCCTAAAATGTTTCAGTAGAGCTATATTCCTTCCAGAGGCTCTAGGGAAGAATTCATTTCCTTGACTTTTCTAGCTTCTAGAAGCCTTCTACATTCCTTGACTATTGGCTCCTTTATCTTCAAAGTCAACAGGAGCAGGCTGGTTTTGTGTTTTTTTTTTTTTTCTTTCTTTCTTTCTTTCTCAATCTCCCTCTCTTCTATCTCCTCCTTTTGTCACATTGCATTTTATCTGACTCGAACTCTAATGCCTCCTTCTTGTAAGGATGCTTGTGACTACTTTGGATATACCCACTAATCTAGGCTAATTTTTGCATTTCAAGATTCTTTTTTTTTTTTTTTTTTTTTTTTTTTTGAGACAGAGTCTCACTCTGTTGCCCAGGCTAGAGTGAGTGCCGTGGCGTCAGCCTAGCTCACAGCAACCTCAAACTCCTGAGCTCAAGCGATCCTCCTGTCTCAGCCTCCCGAGTAGCTGGGGCTACAGGCATGCGCCACCATGCCCGGCTAATTTTTTCTATATATATTTTTAGCTGTCCATATAATTTCTTTCTATTTTTAGTAGAGGTGGGGTCTCGCTCTTGCTCAGGCTGGTCTCGAACTCCTGAGCTCAAAGGATCCGCCCACCTCGGCCTCCCAGAGTGCTAGGATTACAGGCATGAGCCACCGCGCCTGGCCACATTTCAAGATTCTTAATCACATCTGCAAAATCTCTTTTGCCATGTAACATATATGTAGGGTCTAAGGATTAGAATGTGGACATTTGGGGGGACAGGCATTATTCACCCAACACTAGTTGGTACAGACAATGCTCTTTAAGAGTTTTCCTACAAATGAAGTAAAGAATTGGAGAAGATATTTTCAAAATTTATTGATTATTCCCTAACATATACAACTAGTTAGTAAGATTAATTCACATCTTAATTTATATTCCCTAGATTTTCCAAAGTGTCTTAACTTTCAATCTCTGTTCCCCTTTGTTTTATTTATTTACTACTCAATTCTACAAGTATTTACCAGTGCCTTCAAAAAGTTTTACTTTCCTGGGGCAAAACTGTAAGGAATGCCAACATAAGCCCTTTTCCCCAGAGATTCTAGTGTAGGAAGAAAGTCTAATGATCATATACAAAAGACAGCAATGAGTTCATGACACAGAAGATAATAGGGGCTGTGGGAGCACATGTCAAGAGTAACTAATTCAACTGGGCCTAGATTACCCTGATTTGTATGACTGTATCAAAACATCACATGTACCCTATAAAAATATACAATTATTATGTGCCCATAATGAGTAAAAATAGAAAATTTTAAAAAGAGAAGCAAATAATGGTTATCTTACAGCACTGAAGCAGGGAGAATGATGTCAACTTTGAGCTATGAAGGACCCCAAATTAATCTTTTTCAAGTGAACATGGATTAGTCAAGGCTCTATGGTCGTAAATAAGAGAAACCATTTCATTCCAATTCAGAAAACAATTTTTTTATGTACTCCAGTGCTGTCATTTACAATATTTCTCATGATATTAAAATTATTCTACAGTAGCATATAAAATTCCCTTCAGTTAACGTAATCTATGGGCCAGAGTTGACAGATTAATTAACTGCTCTGAAAATGCATATCATAGAAAGTTACTTTCTCATCTCAGTCTTTACAGATCAATCTCACTGCTGCTTATTTATCTATCTCAATGTGGGTAAATACTCCAAATACTCAACATTTCTTAGAGGATCTGTTGCTTGCTCCCATTCCTAGAAATAATTTTTTGATCAATTCGTATTATTCGACTGAAAGCAACAGAAACCAACTCTGACCAAACTGAGAAAAAGTTAATTTTTATTAGGATTTTAGGTATTTCACAAGCCTCATATCATAACTGAACAAATTGGGTCATGAAAGATAGAGATGATAGCAGCTTTGGTGACCTAGCTCAAGTGTCAGCAAACTTTTTCCTACAGGGCCTGGTAGTAAATATTTTAGGCTTGTGGGCTATTTGATTTCTGTTGCAACTGTGCACCTCTGCCACTGTAGAGTGGAATCAGCCATACACAGTATGTAAACAAGTGAGCATGGATATGTTCCCAGAAAACTATTTACAAAAATAGAAAGCTGATCCTCCTTTGCTGAAACCTGATCTGCATAATAGCAACCAATAAATGAGTTCTTGTTTTTCTGTGTCATTCTGTTCAAGATTTTAAATTCCAGGAGAAACACTCATTGGATTTAGTAGCTTGCCATTTTTCTGGGCCTAACAGACAGTTTAATTGGCTATGCCTTCAGCAGGGCATAGATTGGAGAAAAAGGGTAGTGGGAATATTGAGATGATGTTTCTAATACAAGAGGGAAGGGATACTGAAGTTATACTTCTATTATATAATTCTATAGAGAGTGCACATTATTTGCATTTTTTTTTTTTTTTTTTTTGAGACAGAGTCTCCCTCTGTCACTCGGACTAGAGTGACATGGCATGAGCCTAGCTCACAGCAACCTCAAACTCCTGGGCTCAAGAGATCCTTCTGCCTCAGCCTCCCCAGTAGCTGGGACTACAGGCATGTACTACCACGCTCGGCTAATTTTTTCTATCTTTAGTAGACATGGACTCTCACTCTTGCTCACTTTTTCTTAGGCTGGTCTTGAATTCCTGATCTCAAGTGATCCTCCCGTCTCAGCCTCCCAGATAGCTAGGATTATAGGCATGAGCCACCTCACCCAGCCTGCAATTCTTAATGAAATATGTGATGTAAAAGCCTGAACATTGTGTTGGTAGACATTAAAAATTCAAATTTTCAACAATTCATGAATGAATCTGAAGTTCTATAACATGTTGCCATTTATAATGTGCCTGGAAATGAAATGGATGAGAGGCTGGAGTTATTTAGATAATGAAGGAAATTTTCCAATGGCCCAACAGCTAAACCTCAATGAAAGTTTATTGTTTTCTATCAATAATCAACACACTACGTTTTACTATCAATCTAAAAGAGATCACAAATATTTTAGGTATATTTAATTGCATTTTAAGTATCAAATTTTATGTAGCAAAGATATTTATACATTCAGTAGAGGTTTCCAAGTCTTATAAACTACTATTCTAGCAGATCTGCACAGAATACCTTACATTACTTTCAGGCAAGCAAGAATGAAAACTTTAAAAATGTAATGATTTTTTAGAGACAAAGGTTCTGTGATATAGCATCACTCTATTGAATTCAATCAGGATTTGCATTATTCCAAAAATCTGTACCCTATTTAAAGAGTTTTTAATTACAAGGTCTGAACTAGATTGAAAATAGATGCATGGAACCATTAAGGGACCTAATTATCTGTAGTTGACAATTGGTCCAGATGTCAGATGCATCACACCAATAGTTTTATATACAAAAATATTTTTAGTATAAGAGATTGACTTAACTATTAATATTTCAAGCAATTCAGGCACAAACAATATTTTCAGATGGCATATAGTTGGGTAGTATCAAATTGTTTAAATTTTGAATAATTTGAAAAGTGTGTTTACAAAGGAACAAGTACAATGTCAGATTTTACTACATTAATTATCACTGGTCAAAAATGAACACATAGATGTTTAGCTCTTCTTGTTTGAAGTCTATTTGAGGAGAACTAGAGTACTCAAAGGTTGAAAAATGGTGAAAAAACATGTAACGTATTTAACATTAGAAATGTTTTTACTATTAATTATTTACAATATTACTATATCTTGGTCTTGTTATTCATAAAGAAGACTACAAAAATAAAACTTGAACTAGAAATGTGTCTACTCTTATATACCTTGCTTAGTGTCTTTAAGGTTTTATTATTCTAGTGTATGTATGTGTACTTGTTTGGAGGGTAAGAGCAGTTAGCAATTTCTAAAATTAAATTCTGACTTTCAGAAGTTTAAATGCCTGATACTAATTTCAATCAGTATAGAGAAAATGCCATTACATCATTCAGCCAGTACTTGTTTTAATCATTAATTCATTTATTTACTTATTCATTAATCACATTGGCTCCTATGAAATAAATTTGAATAAGATAGAATCTCCACTCTCAAGGAATGTTTAGTCTCATGAAAAGCCAAAATTGTGAACTCTTACATTGTTTCTTTTAGCTGTGATTCCACAACAAATATATTTAATCTTCTCATTCTGTATTATTTTTGGTCAAGTAATACATTGGTCATCTTAAGAAAATTGAGTACATAGTTGACCCAATCACACACAAAAAAGCACTTGATAAAATTTGGCATCGCTTCATTCTCCTGGAACTCCTCCTATGCTCAATCTACTGTTACCAAGTCCCTCTTCCTAGGAACAAAGTCCTATTTATTAAATAGCATTACAAGTTAGCTGAGGATTTCCATTAACTATTTCCTTTTATCCAGCATTTCCTATTGCTATTTTTGGAAGTGAGGTTTCCCTATAAATAAAACATACAAGAAAATATAATTTTTCTGATCTTTACTGTGACACGTAAGAGAATCAAGTTAAAAAAAGCTTTACAAATACAATATTAGAATTAAAATATGTAATGTTAAAGACAAATTAATTCAGAAACTGATTTGTATCATCAACTTTGATAGTTCATGAACATTATTTAAATTACCATTTAGGCCTTTACAATTGGAGTTAAGCAAATTTTATTTAATCTTATATTTTATTCACATTTAGAACTGAATATACTTTTAGTTAAGTTTAATACACCACTTTTTCACATTCATTTTCCAAACAATTTTCAAGAATGTGTTATTTATATCTGTAGCTGTTCATCTGGCATTGCTCCTTTATAAGGTTGTTATTGTGTCTAGATTAAACAATGTAGTCAAAGCTCAAAATACAGTGTCTGGTACATCCTAAATCTCAGTAAATCTTATTTCAATTCTCTCTTGATCTTGATAAACTAACAATCACATTATCAGAAAGTTAATTAAAATTAAAATTTTTTAGCCTAATCTACTTATTGAAATAGAGCTGCTCTCATTCTTTGACTGTAATTAAGATACTTCAAGATAATAGGTAATTTACATTTTAATTTTTCCTTCCAACATTAAAAAGATCTGACTATAGTCACTTATGAAAGAAGAACAAACTTAAAGCTTTTAGCATTATCTTTATGAGAAAAATATATTTTAAAAACTTAAAAGAATTATATAATTTTATTGTTACAAGTTTGAACTAGTATCTTTCTTTCAAAAGCTACTCTAAAAATATACAGATTCACAAAGCAATAGTACTGGGGCTTTTGTAAAAGAACATGAATATTGCCTGAAAACTCAGGGTTCACTAATACTTTTCTTTCCTATTCTTCATTCTTTAATCCTAATGATATCATTCTAAGGAATAATGTACATTAAGATACTTTGAAAGGAGTGAGAGATTTTAAATGCTTTAAATATTACTACTAAATAGTAAAATATATTTATATACCTTCTACTTTGGAACTGTTAATAGTGATGATAGTATTTGAAATATATATCTTTGAGATAGAGATATAATGTACATGTGTATATAAAATGTATTTGTGAGTGTATGTGTGTGTGTGTATATATATGTTAACAGATTTGATAGATAAGACAATTGGAAAGAGTAAAGAAGTTTACATGGTAATAAGTTTTCTGAAACATAACTGAAGTGGTTATGCATATATTTTGTGATATCTAAAGCAACCACTAGAAATGTATATACATACAAAGAGATATAGTCAAAATCACAGTAGGTAAATTAAAATGAAAAAATAGCATAAAGAATACATGCAATAAAAGGCAAAGAAAAAGAAAGCACAGGGAAAAATGAAAACAAATAATGACCAAAGTTCAAATATATAAATAATAACATTAAATGTAAATGACTAAACACAGAAAGAAAAAGAGAGATTTTCATATTGGATTAAAGTTATCCCAAGAGATTTTCATATCGGATTAAAGTTATACCAACTACATTCTTTCTACAAAATACAAATTTCCAATATTAGGAATAAAGCAGGACGTATCAATATACTTCCATAGACATTTAAAGAATGAGGAGACACATAAATTTTAAAAATTAGATAAAATTGACCACTCTCAAAGGACAAGCTAAAAAATAACCCACCTAAGGTGAAATAGCCAGAGTAGCCCTCTAGTCAATGAATTGAATTTGTAATAACTTTTTTCAAAAAAGAAATTTCTAGGTGTAAAAGGTTTTACTGCCTACTTTAGCAAGCATTTAAAAAATAACAAAATTTCATAATCTCCTCCAGAAAATAGAAGATGTCTATTGGTTTCCTATTGCTCTGTGAGAACCATCACAAACATAGTGGCTTAAAACAATAGCCATTTATTATTTTGCAGTTTCTATAGATCAGGAGTCCAGTTACTGCTCAGCTGGGTTCATTGCTCAGAGTCTCACAAGGATGGAATCAAGATATTGCCAGGAACTACTTTATCATCTGAGGATCAGAGCCCTTTCTGAAGATTCGGGATTACTGACAGGACATAGTTTCTGTGGTTGTAGGACTGAGATTCTCAGCTCCTCCAGGCCACACTGACATGTGAGTTGCCAGAACAAGGCCGTTTGTTTCTTCAAGCCCAAGAGAAGAACCTCTCTCTCTCTCTCTCTCCTGACCTTCCTCCCTCATGACCCCTCCTTAATCGCTCTCTGAATCTCTTGGACCATGATTAAGATCTCACCTGATTAGGGTAGGTCTGCCCATAATAAGTCTTTTTTTTAAACTCAAAATCAACTGATTAGGGAGAATTTTAGAGAATGTATATACAAAAGGGTAGAAATCTTGAGCTTAACTTAAAATTCTGCCTGCCATAAGGAGAGATTACTTTTCAATTTATTTATGAACCAACAATTTCACTGCTGGGTATTTATTCTAGAGAAATAATAGTTATCTTCACAAAAAAAAAAACCTGTTTATAATAATTGGTATCAGCTTTCTTAGTATTAATAATAAACCCAAACTGGAAACTACCAAATAAATGTTCTTCAACAGGTGAGTGGATAAACAATATGTGGTAACCTATTCAATGTGATAATACTCAACAGCAGAAAAATAACAAACTACTGATATGTGCAATAACTTGGGATGATTTCAAAAACATTATGCTTGGTGAAATAAGTCAATCTTAACAGGTTACATACTATATAAATCCATTTACTATATATTACTTTCTTTAAAAGACAAACCTGTAGTGATGAGAGTAGGTCAGTGGTTGGCAACAGTTACAGATGGGGTGGATGTGGCTACAAATGGATAATTCAAGGAATTTGGGAGATTATGGAGATATTCCATATCTTCATTGTAGAAGCGGTTACACAATCTATATAAGTGTTCAAATACATGAAACTGCCCCCCAAAAAGAAAAGAAACATTTTGCCATATAATCATTTAAAAATAAAACAAAAGAGTTTACTTTTAGAAAACACTGCTTAAAGAGTAAAAAAAATATTCGTAGAGCTAGAACTATACATTTTATTAATAAAACAAGAAGGTTTTCTAAGTTCACCTTATCCATTTTTTTTTTCCAGACTTGAAGTCAACAATTTCTCCATGAAAGCCTTTCTTGTTTTAGAAGAAAATGGTATTTCCATTTGTTTGCTAAAGACAATCACTGATATTGGATGTGATCGTTTCTAGGCCTTTAATGTAGGCAACTAAAAAAGCTCTATTTTTTAATATAAAATACATTATATTTGGAGATGAAATACATCATGAGTCCAAATTGATAATCCCCATATAAATTCTTGTCTACATAGTGCTTATACAACTCTTCAATTCATATCTATTATTCTTTTTTGTACCACAAATAATCTTGGTTCTCGAGGACAGAAGGGGAGATGAAATTAAAGTATGACAGAATTATTCTTTTTACTTTCTTCTACATTATATATAAAACATTCTCAGATTGGTAATGCAACATTCACCTATTTGATTACTGAAAAGAGTTTTGAAAATATTTTGTATATACTTTTCCTATTTCTTCCCCATTTTTAATACTTTTACTGTATTGACATTTGAGAAGATAGTAATAGCTATTATATAGTTTCCACATTACTTTTTGTTTCTAATTTTTTTTATTCTACTAAGTAAATGTATGTTTAAAATTAACTACTTTATGTCAAGAATTCTCCAATAATTTTGGTTTTCAGATGCTTTTTCTCTGGAAAAATTTTGAGAAATATGTTCACTGAAAATTTTCATGTTGATGATAGGTTATCTGCAGTGTTTATGCTCAAAAAGCAGTTTAGGTGGAAATAAAAGGTTTGATTTTTTGTATCCTAAAAATTTTCATAATTTCATTCTTATTCAGCTGTTGAAAAGTTAATGACAAATAGATTTTGTTATCCTTACATGTCATTTCATTTGCCTGTTTGCACAAAGGTTGTTTCCTTTTTTCCCCCTTAATGTCCATAATTTACTAGGATGTTTCTTATTGTTAGGCATTATGGCTAGGTTTTTCTATATATGAATAGTTTTTTTTCAGGTATGTGTTGTGTTTTTTCAATTTAGAGTTTCAAACCTCCTTTAATTGTTTCATAATCTTTTCTAAAATTATAGTTATGATTACTTGCATTTTTTTTTTTGCTTTGGTATTCCTGATACATGTAAGTTGGATATACTTTGGCTGTATTTTCATGTAATTTTTTCTTTATTTCTCTTTATATATTAAATATTTTCTTGCTTTTTGTTTTCTTCTCTTAATGCATAATCTATGTGTGAATTTGTTATGTTCTCTGTAGTTTAGACTTTTGTCTTTATTTATATATGAACTTTGTAAAGAATTTCATTTTATTTTTTTTTTCTGTTGTTCATTTGTATGCAAAAATATTTTGCCTGAACTTTTAGATAGGAGACATGACAAGATTTTTCTCTAATTTCCTAACTCTAGAATTTTCTCTACTGTAAAATTTTAAATATAGGTAGCTTAGTTTTTGGTCCTTTTTGGCTCTGTTCCCTCTTCCATTTTATCTGGATCTCCTTTTTTATTATCTTTGTTGTCCCTGCTCTGTTTCTTTTGGAGTCTATTTTTAACAATATATTTTTTTGTCAAAATGGAACTTTGTCCTAGAAATGAGCTGTGGCTTTTTAGTTTTGAGGGCTCAAAGGCTCAGACTCCTTAATCTCCTTCCAATCTTATCATAGTTCTTTGCACTCACCTACTATTAGAGTATGTTGACCCTTCACAGTTCTGTTCACTGTTCTCAACCCAGTTAACTGATTTTGAGTGAATAATTATTAGTTGTTCAGAAGATTTTAGGTCTGTCTGATATTCTCTTACTTACCTCTGCTTCTTCCTGTACAAATACTGATTTCATGTGGGTTTTGTAGTTGGTAGTTTATACCCTCCCATTTATTTTGGGTTATGTAAGAATATTTTTCACCTAACATTACTGAATGCATTTTCCATGACATTTTAGTTTTGTTGTCCTGGTTTGTTTGTCCTAGTTGTTCTCTTTGATTTTTATGGAAACTTTAGACAGTTTTGAGAACTATGCTGCCACTGTTGTTTTCTTACCAGAATCCTATTTCCAAGTAGTTTTTGTTAAAAATCCCCTCATCTCTGTTCCTTGATGATCCTGTAGTCCAAATCAGCACTTACAGCAGAGCAACTATTTTATCTTTTCCCTGTCTATACATTACTTAGTGTTAATTTGTTGAGTGACACCTAAAACTCACGTACTTTTCTAAGTGCTAGCAGAATAAAGAAATAAGTTATAATACCTATGTTTACAGGTTGAAGAAATGTGGGGTAGATACATTAAGAAATATTTTTGGCCGGGCGCGGTGGCTCACGCCTGTAATCCTAGCACTCTGGGAGGCCGAGGCGGGTGGATTGCTCAAGGTCAAGAGTTCGAGACCAGCCTGAGCGAGACCCCGTCTCTACTAAAAATAGAAAGACATTATATGGACACCTAAAAATCTATATAGAAAAAATTAGCCGGGCATAGTGGCGCATGCCTGTAGTCTAGCCTGGGCAACAAAGTGAGACTCTGTCTCAACAAAAAAAAAAAAAAAAAAAAAGAAATATTTTTAATCTAATATGATAAATGCACATAGGTTCTTTTTATTTTGCCTGTCTATTAACACCGTCTCTTTCTTCAGGCTTGTTTCAGATACCAATTTTTCCCTGAAAACTTCTTTGCAACCCTTTCTTCCACACTTCATCACACCACCCCAAAAGGCAAACTATATAATTAGGCCTCTACCCACAATTTTTTTTGGAAGAGAGATATTTTTTTCAGCCTTGGAATTTGGGCTACTTAAGGGCATATTTAAAAAAGAAAAATTTCTGCATTTCCTACATCATAAAATGTGTACCACATACCTATTGATAAATATCTACTGAATTAATGACTTAAAAGATAAACTTATATTTAAAAATCAGAAAATAATAAGTAATTCCACTCTGAAAACAAAGACAAGTTTCACAGAGAAGGTAACATTTGATCTGGGCCTTGAAATCTTGAAGTAATGAACATTTGGCGAGAGAGAGAAATTTTCTTTGTAATCACTATCTTCTTTTGGAGGTAGGTGTTTTATTTCTTAGCTAGAGTTTAAATTACTCATAACAGAATCTTCTTTATTCACTAGCTCCCAAGCAAATTTAATAAATGTCTTAAGCCAACTCTTCTTAAGTGGTGCACCCAGGCTACTTTTAAAGTTCAAAATTCAGTGAAACTCTATGTTCTTGCCCTAACTTGATTCTTTTTGAGTCATTTGTAGGAATCTGCAGTTGATTCTGTTACCAGAATAACACCACTATGAGAAGCTTTAGTTGTTCCATTAGGAAAAAAAAAAAAATCCTTTTAAGCCTCTCAATTTCCTGAATCACTTTTGGTTTTTAAAGGTTAAGTTCATTTTTCCCCAAAATGGCTCAAAGCCATTATATTTTTTCTTCACAATGTCTCTAAATTGCTACCCTTCTTTTTTTTAGACTTTTATCTCTATTGGTCAGTGCCTCTTTCTCTCTAAATTAAACATGAAAAGTCATTTAAAACTTTTTGCGCTTTAACAGAGGATTTTTAGGGCAGTAAAACTATTCTATATAATACTACAATGGTGAATACATATCATCACACATTTGTCCAAACCGACAGAACCTACAACACCAAGAGTGAACCCTAATGTAAATGGTGGACTCTAGATGACAATAATGTGTCGATGCAGGTTCATCAGTTATAACCAATGCACCACTCTGGTGGCAGGTGTTAATAAAGGGGTCCAGGGAGTATAAAGGAAAGCCCTGTATCTTCTGCTCAATTTTTCTGTTAACCTAAAACTGCTCTAAAATTTAAAGCTTATTTTTAAAAATCTTATTTTTTATACTTTCATATATTACATCAAGTGCTGGCTTAGATTACACCTATATCAACTTAAAACTTTCTTTACACTCAAAAAGTTTCCAAAAGATCTGTTTTTTCTTATAACATGCTACTCTCTGATTCACCATCAATCCAATTGTATATTTCACACAAAACCAAGTCATAACTTTTGAGTATTAAAAAGCCCATGATGCTTAATTTAGAATGGATTTATAAATTCATGACCCTATAATTCTAAACTTTTAATATACTTTTAAGAATCAAATATAAAATATCTTTAAACTATATTCACATCATCATCAATTAATCTCCCTCTCTCAACCCCTACATATTGATTCAAATATATACTCTTCTATTAGGTCATTAAATATGAAATGTCCAATTTCAAATCAAAAGTTTAGTTTATTATCTCTCAAACAATAAGCAGTACAATTAATCAAAGTATGCACCTAAACTATTGACACAGTTTTGTCGTCTTAACAGTAGCTTGTTTTATGCCAGCAGTGAAGAAGCCTGGAGAGTGAGTGTCCATGAAATCATGAAAGGCATTTTCCACAGCTTGTTCAGAATTAAATATTTTTCCTTGCAAGAAGTGGTCCAAAGCTTGGAATAAGTGAGTTGGTGGAAGGTCTGGTGAATACAGTGGATGACAGAGAGTTTCCAAGTCCAGCCTCTGTAGTTTGAGCAGCGTTGTTTGTGTGACATGTGGTCGAGTATTGTCTTGCAAGAGGATTGGCCTGTCTCTATTGACCAATCTCAACTGCTTAATCACAAGCATTCCCATCATTTCATCCAATTGGTTGCGGTAGACATCTGCTATAATCGACTGACCAGGTTTCATGACGCTGTAGTGGATGATACCAGAGCTGGACCCCCAAACAGACGCAATTAGTCTTTTTGATGAATATTTGGTTTTGGACTGTATTTTGGCACTTCATCTTTATCCGACCATTGTGCCAAATGCTCGCGACTGTCAAAAAGCATCCATTTTTTATCACATGTAACAATAGGTTGTAGAAACGGTTTGCTTTTATGTCGTGACAACAAAGTCACGCTTCGAGATGATTTCTCTTCTGATGGTCATTTAATTCACGCGCTACCCATCTATTCGGCTTCTTTATCTTGCCAATTTGTTTCAAATGGTCCAATATTGTTGGAATAGTAACGTTAAACCTTGCCGTTAATTCACATGTAGGCTGAGATGGATTCGCTCCCACTACAGCTTTCAGCTCATTATTATCCACCTTGGTCTCATGTTGCCCGTGTGGCTCATTTTCAAGATTAAAATCACCAGAATGGAGCTTCTCAAACCATTGAGGTATTGTGCTTTCATTAGCCACATCCTTCCCAAACACTTCATTAATATTTTGAGCTATCTACACTGCATTGGTTTCATGATGGAACTCATGTTCAAAAATAACATAAATTTTTGACTTATCCATGGCTTCATAAAAATTGCTCTAAAAAAAATTTGAAAGACGATCACAAGCCAAAATGTGTATTTGAAAGACTGAGGATGTACCTTTAAATAAGCATAAAACAAGAAGTGTCAAAGTGAAATGTCAGAGATGCCAAATGTCAAACTTAGTACTTAAGGAAATCAGACAGTTCATGCCTAATAACCTAGAGTCAGAAGCCAGAAATATTGGTGGATGTTTTTATATTTCTCATCAACTTGGCATGAAATATTAATAACTATGCCATAAGGTGTGCTTCCAAGAACTGGAGGTTTCTCCTCTGAGTTATACATAATCATTGACACTACATAAGCATCTTGAGTGTATGTCAGTACATGTGTTTTCTGGCACTTGCCTAAATCACGGGATTCTCTTCATCATCTGAAAATTAAATTTACTATAAAGTATAAAAAGAGAGAAAAACTTGCATTATTATAAAAATATGTGTTTATCTAAAGATTCATGAACTGAAATGTAAATAACAGTTACCATGAAAATGAGTTTTTATGAAATTTGAGAGTGGAGGAAAAATGGTGGAGTAAATATGACCTTCTGGCTCCGTGCTCCCAGAAAAAGAGGTGAAGAACTCCGTCTGTTATGCACGAGTGGATCACTGTGGACAAGAACAGTGTTGTGAAACTGCCCAGAAACAGTGTGGGGCACACAACACAGGAAAACAAAAAAGGTGAATGGGAGATAGGATTGGGAAGTCTGGAGAGTGCGAGATAAACAATAGAGAATAGAGCGTGAGACGGCTGCGCCCACCCGGCCAGCGAGTGCAGTGGGATCAGTCCCACAGGAGAACGTGCTGCTTCCCCACTGACCTCCACACCCACTCAGACAGGGACCTGGCTGAAGTTGGTGCAAAATCCTGGCAGGAGACGTTGGGCTCTGTGGAGAGGGGACATAGCAGGAAGCATCTTGAACTCCCCGGAGCTCTGTGCTGGGACGGCACTGGGTCAGGGAGGGACTGGTCTGAGCTACTGCTGGAGGGAGTTAGGAGACAGGCACCTCGACGCTGGCGGTCAGCGGGACCAGAACACGGAGGTGAACATTGAAAAGGGGGCTCTAACCTGGAAATTGCTGCGGACGATTAGGCCGGCTCAGGATGGGTCAGAAAGAGCAAGACCTCCTGCTGGACAGGCGCAAGATTGTGGGAGGGTGGCACCCAGGAGTCAATGGTCATCCTGTTGAATCAGCTCCCCAATCCAGCATCCACCAACGCCTGAACAGTTGCTCCCAGCGCTAGCGCTCTGCGGGTAGGTGGCTGCCATTTGGGGGGTTCACAACCCAGACGCTGTGGTGCGCTATGGCCTCCAGCAGCA
This sequence comes from Eulemur rufifrons, assembly GCF_041146395.1. Taxonomy (NCBI): domain Eukaryota; kingdom Metazoa; phylum Chordata; class Mammalia; order Primates; family Lemuridae; genus Eulemur; species Eulemur rufifrons. The sequence continues at coordinate 44,714,728 of NC_091000.1, read as the reverse complement.
CACTTCCTCCAGCCAGGGGACTCTTGACAGGCTCCGCCCTTCCATGACCTATTTTCAACTAGCTGGGCCCATTTTTATGGGTGAATTTTGAGTGCTTCCCCAGTCATGGGAGGCTGGCACCGCAGGATTCCCAGGCGCTGGGGCGCTGGGCAGACTCAGGTATCACTCCTCCCTGTAGGGCAGCAACTTCCGAGCCGAAAGTGGTGGGTTCCAACCCTGGAGGTAGGGAGCGGCAAGTAAAGCGACTTTCCCTGTGCAACTAGTGTGAATCTGCGGGGCCTTGGCACAGATCAGTAGTTGACAGCCCAGCGACTCAGCCTGTCAGACCGGCTTAGGTCATCCAGTAGGATCATAACTCTGGGGCCTGATCTCGGCGTCTGAGTGGCTGCCAACAGTGGGGTTCCTGGTCAAGGAAGGAAAATCCTGGCCGGAGGCCATAGCAGATGCACCAAAGTAAGCCCTCTCATCAGGAACAGCTTCCCAAGCCTGGTGGAAGAAGCTTGAATAACACATTTGTGGCTGCCCCTAGCGGCAGATCAAGCAACCATAGACGCACGCATCCAGGCTGGCAGGCAGCAGCTGTGATCTGCCTTGCTCCTGCCACCACTTTGAGGGGAATAGGGTCCAAGTAACCCTCAAGAGTGGAAAGATCCTTCCTAAAGACTGGGGGATTACTATTCCTCATGCGGGGACCAGAAACAAACACAGAGGCATCATATTACCTCCATAACTAGCTCCTGCACACAATCTACAACCAATGACAGAGAGGATAACCCCACAGCTCAACACAGTGCCCTCCATTTCCTTTCAGAGGGCAGTGGCGTTATACACACAGGTACGATTCACCACATAGGAGCTTAACCTGCAGGACCAAACTCACTAATCTCCACTGGCAAGAGGTGAAGACAACAGGACAGAGGTAACCCAACTTGCCAAAATACCTCTAAGGCAATACAAGACCAGTGCACCTCCTTCCACCACTGCTAAGGAATGTCCCTTGGGTGCTTGAAGTTAAGGTCACAAACCAGTCCTAGCACTCCCAGTTCTCAATAAATTCCCCTGATGAGAAAGAACCAGAGAAAGAACACAGAGAATATGAAAGAGCAGAGAGAAAATTCACCCCCAAAAGAAATCATGAGACCTTCAAAATCGGATACTAATTTAAATGAAATGATTAAATGGATGGAGGAAGAATTCTGAATATGGATTGTAAGGAAACTCAATGGAATTGAACAGAAAATAGAAACCCAACACAAAGAAATCACAAGAACAATTCAGGAAAAGAATGAAAAACTCTCTAAAGAAATTGAAATATTACGAAAAAACCAAAAAGAAATCTTGGAAATGAAGAAGGCATTCAAGGAACTTCAAAACACAGTGGAAAGCCTTAAAAATAGAACGGATCATGCAGAGGGGAGAATCTCAGAGCTTGAAGATAATCTCTATGTGCTAAGAAAATCAGTTGAAGAAAAAGAACACAGAAGCAAGAGACAGGAACAGAACATACAAGAAATGTAGGGATATGTAAAGAAACCAAATATAAGAATGATAGGCATCCCAGAGAGAGAAGAAGAAAATACACAAGGGCTGGAAAATCTATTTCTTGGAATACTGGAGGAAAATATTCCTGGCCTGGCCAAAAACCTAGATATCCAGATACAAGAAGCACACAGAACTCCTGGGAGACTCAATGTGAAGAGACAAACACTACATCACATAATTATCAGACTGGTCAAAGTAAACATGAAAGAGGAAATCCTACGCACAGTAAGATGAAAACAACAGATAACCTACAAAGGAAAACCTATCACACAAATGGAGACTTCTCAAATGAAACTCTGCAAGCCAGAAGGAACTGGGGACCCATCCTCAATCTTCTTACAAAGAACAAGGGCCAACCTAGAATTCTTTACCCGGCAAAAGTGAGCTTCATCTATGAGGCAGAAATAAAGACTGTCCCAGACAAGCAATCACTGATGGAATTTGCAAAGACCAGACCTGCTCTGCAGGAAGTAGTCAGACCTGTATTATACACTGAACAGCATAATAGACACCCACCAAAATAAAAACACTCAAGTGTTAAAGCCCAGAACCCAGATTCCACAATGGCTTGAGAGGTAAAACAAAACAATAAGAACTTACTCAACAATATGAACAGAAATCTAACCCAAATATCAATCCTCTCAATAAATGTGAATGCCTTGAATTGTCCTTTGAAGAGACATAGACTGGCTGAGTGGATAAATATTATATGCCAAGTATCTGCTGTCTCAAGGAAATTCATTTAAACCCACAAAGACACTTTCAGACTCAAGGTCAAGGGTTGGAAAACAAACTTTCAGGCAAATGGAAAGCAAAAGAGGGTGGGGGTAGTGATTCTGACTTCAGACAGCATAAATTTTAAAATAGCAAAAGTAAAAAGACAAAGATGGTCACTGCATAATGGTGAAAAGAAAAATCCAACAAGAAGACTCAGCAATTCTTAATATCTGTGCACCCAACATAGGAGCACACAGATATATCAAGCAAACCCTGTATGAGCTAAATAGCATGATAAACAGTAATGCCATAGTAGCGGGGGATTTCAACATCCCACTGTCTGAAATGGACAGATCCTCCAAACAAAAAACAAGTAAAGAAATAATGGACTTAAACAGAGCTCTAGGACAAATGTGCCTAACAGACATCTACAGAATATTCTACCCAAATAAAGTCAAACATACATTCTTCTCATCAGCTCATGAAACTTTCTCCAAATCGACCACATCATAGGACACAAATCAGACCTGAACAAATTTTAAAAAATGGAAATTGTACCATGTATCTTCTCAGACCATAGTGGTATAAAACTAGAGATCAATTCCAACAGAAACACTCACTGCTTCACAAAGTCATGGAAATTAAACAATCTATTGCTGAATGACTGCTGGGTGAAGGAAAAGATTCAGATGGAGATCAAAAAATTCTTTAAATTAAATTATAACGGAGACACAAGCTATCAAAACCTGTGGGATACAATAAAAGCATTCCTGAGAGGAAAATTGATAGGCATTAAATGCTCACATCCAAAAGACAGAAAGCTCACAAATCAACAAATTAAGAAGTTCATCTCAAGGAATTTGAAAAGGAAGACCAATTAATTCTAAACCCAGCAGAAAAAACTAAGATTAGAGCAGAACTAAATGAAATTGAGAACAAAATAACTACAGAGAAGATCAATAAAAGCAAAAGCTCGTTTTTCAAAATGATAAGCAAAATTGATAGCCCTTTTGCTAGATTGACAAGAATTAGAAAGGAAAGGACTTTAATAAACTCAATCAGAAATGAAAAAGGAGAGGTCACTACAGACATCATGGGAATACAAAACATTATCTTTGAATACTATAAAAATCTACATGCCCCAAAGCTACAGAATGTGAAAGAAATGGACAAATTCTTGGAAGCACACAATCTCCCTAAGCTCAATCAGGGGGAAATAGAACTCCTGAACAGACCAATATTAAGTGCAGAAATTGGAGCAGCAATAAAAAAATCGTCCAAAAAAAAAAAAAAGTCCTGGACCAGAGGGGTTCACACCCGAATTTTACCAAACATACAAAGAAGTCACATCTATACTGCAGAAATTATTCCAAAACATTGAGAAGGACAGTATCCTCCCCAACTCATTCTATGAAGCCAATATCACCTTGATACTAAAGCCAGGAAAAGATGTAGCAAAAAAAGAAAACTACAGAGCAATATCCCTCATGAATATAGATGCAAAAATTCTCAACAAAATTTTAGCAAACCAAATCCAACAGCACAGCAAAAAAAATAATTCACCATGACCAGGTGGGCTTTATCCCAGGGATGCAAGGCTGATTCAATATACACAAGTCTATAAATATAATTCACCACATAAATAAAAGCAAGAACAAAGACCGTATGATTCTCTCAATAGATGCAGAAAAAGCATTTGATAAAATCCAGCACACTTTTATGATAAAAACCCTCAACAAAATAGGCATAGATGGGACAGTCCTTAAAATTGTCAAGGCCATATATGACAAACTCACAGCCAATATCATATTGAATGGGGAAAAATTGAAACCATTCCTGCTTAGAAATGAAACCAGACAAGGCTGCCCATAATTTCCACTTCTATTCAACATAGTCCTGGAAGTCCTTGCCAGAGCAATCAGACAAGAGAAGGGAATTAAGGGTGTCCGAATATGGCCAGAAGAGGTCAAACTCTCACTCTTTGGTCATGATATGCTATTATATCTAGAAAATCCCAAGGATTCGGCCAAGAGACTCCTGGAATTGATAAACGAATTCAGTAATGTCTCAGCATACAAAATTAATGCACACAAATCAGTGGCATTCATATACGCCAATAACAGTCAAGCCAAAAATCAAATCAAAGACACAACACCTTTCACAATAGCATGAAAGAAAATTAAATATTTAGGAATATATTTAATGAAGGAAGTGAGAGATATTTATAGGGAGAACTACGAAACACTGATAAAAGAAATTGTAGACGATTTTCACAGATGGAAATCCCTACCATGCTCATGGATTGGTAGGATCAATATTGTTAAAATGTCCATTCTACCTAAGGTGATGTACAGAATTAATGCAATCCCTATCAAAATTCCCTCATCATTCTTTACAGATCTAGAAAAAATAATTCTATGCTTCGTCTGGAACCAGAGAAAGCCTCATATAGCCAAAGCAATCTTAAGCAAAAGAAAAAATTGGGAGGCATTGGTCTGCCAGACTTCAATCTTTACTATAAGGCTACAGTAACCAAAACAGCATGGTACTGACACAAGAACAGAGATATAGACCTTTTGAATAGGACAGAGATCCCAGATATAAAACCCTCCTCATATTGTCATCTAATCTTCAACAAAGCAGACAAAAGTATACATTGGGGAAAAGAATCTCTATTCAGTAAATGGTGCTGAGAAGGCTGGATATCCACATGCAGAAGATTTAAACTGGATCCCCACCTCTCACCTTTCACAAAAATCAACTTACACTGGATAACAGACTTAAACCTAAGGCGTGAAATCTTAAGAATTCTGGAGGAAAATGTGGGGAAGACTCTTTTAGACATTGGCCTAGGTAATAAAGAATTTATGAAGAAGATCCCCAAAGTAATGATAGCAGCAACAAGAATAAACAAATGGAACCTGATCAAATTAAAAAGCTTCTGCATAGCCAAAGAAACTGTCATTAGAGTGAATAGACAGCCTACAAAATGGGAGAAAATATTTGCTTTCTACACATCCAATAAAGGGCTAATGACAAGAATCTACAGAGAACTTAAGAAAATCAACAAGAAAAAGTCAAACAACCCCATAAATAAATGGGCAAAGGACATAAACAGAAATTTTTCAAAAGAAGACAGACTAATGGCCAGTAAACATATAAAAAATGCTCAACATCTATCTAATTATTAGGGAAAGGCAAATAAAAACTACAATGAGATATCATATAACTCCAGTGAGAATGGCCTCTATCAGAAAGTCCCAAAATAACAAATGCTGGCATGGATGTGGAAAGATTGGAACACTCTTACACTGCTGGTGGGACTGCAAATTAATACAACCCCTGTGAAGTAATTTGGAGGTACCTCAAAGAGCTAAAAATAGAAATACCATTTTTTACAGCAATCCCATTACTACGCATCTATCCAAAGGAAAAAAAGACATTCTGTAATAAATATATCTGCACTGGAATGTTTATAGCAGCACAATTTACAATTGCAAAGATATGGAAATGACCCAAATGTTCATTAATACATGAGTGGATTAATAAATGTGGTGTATGTATACCATGGAATACTACTCAACTACAAAAAACAATAGTGATCTAGCACCTTTTATATTACCTTGGATAGAGATTGAGCCCATCCTTCGAAGCGAGGTATCATAAGGATGGAAAAACATACACCATATGTACTCGCCATCAAACTGGTACTAATTGATCAACACTAAGGGTGCTCACATGGTAGTAATACTCAGTGGGTGCCGGTCAGGTAGGGGCGATTGGGGTGGTGGGGGGTAGAGTGGGTTGGGTGGGTAAACCCACAGCTAATGGAGACGGGGTGCACCGTATGGGGGGAGGACACACTTGTGGCCCTGGCTTGAGTGAGACAAATGCATTCCATGTAACCAAAATGTTTGTAGCCCCATATTATCCTGAATTTAAAAAAATTTTATAAAAAATACTGATTCACGGCATGCATTGCCTCACTTAAAATTTACATAAACTATACCAGGTAAATAGTATTATTATTTTCTGTTCTTTCTTTGTTTTCATTATGAAAGGTATAACCGAAATTCATGAAATTTAAGTAAACAACTCAAATGATTAACTAGTACGTGGTAATAAAAGATTTGGCCTCAGGTCTGGTTGATTACATGGCTCTTTCTATGATAACATGCTAACATGAAGACACCCAAACCCATAAATCTAGGCCCAAAATTCTTAAAATGAAGACTTATTTCATTTTGTTCGATTCTTTCAAAATCAGTCACATGAAATGCTCTGCAAAAACAAATAAAACTAAGGATTATGTTAGAAAAATATTTTATATTCTTATTACCCAGCACTTCCCAAAGTGCTGTGATCACAAAGCATTTATGTGGGTGTATGTCCCTCATCCTAGTATCCCAAGTAGGTAGAATTCTTTGGAAAACTCTGTGTGAGATCAGTCATCTCTCCCCTGTGCGGAATTATCCCTCATCTTGAGTTTCTGTTCATTAACATTGCTTCCATAATGGTCACCAACATATTCCTCTTTTAGGAGCTGTAGTTTAAAAATAATACCTTGATAATTTTTTTAAACTTAATATATTTTAATCTTAGATTACATGTTTTTATTGGTATATAATAGCAATAGCTGTACATATTTTGTGAATACATGTGATATTTTGGTACATTTATACAATGTGTAATAATCAAATCAGAATAATTGAGATAGCCATCACCTCAAATATTTATTCTTTCTTTATGTTGGGAACACCCTAATTCTCTTCTAGCGCTGTTCTGAAATAGCCATAAAAAAGCATGAAATCCTGTCATTTGCAGCAACTTGGATGGAATTGGAGATCGTTATGTCAGGGAAATAAGTCAGGTACAGAATGACAAATGTCACATATTTTTTCTCATATGTGGATCTCATGTGTCTAGAGAGTAGAATGGTGGTTACCAGAGGCTGGGAAGGCTAGACTGCATGTTTGCCTTCGCAAATATCTATACTGTTAGGTGCATGCCCTCAAGCCCGTAATATAATTATGCCACTTTTTTAAAGCATTATCAATTATTTTATAAATCAACTAAATTACACTGTTACATTATTTTGAGTTGGTAGTTAGTGGCGAGGCACTAATACCACTTGAAGATAAAATAAAATGCTATAGGAAGACATTTCCAGGTGAAAAATGCTTCTAGAAATGGAACCATAGATCACTTTTAAGCTACTTTTGATTGCCAACTCTGAATTTGCCAAGCTAAATTTCGTATAGCCTTATAATGTGGATTAATTGGATTGCCTAAAGAAAGCAAGCACAGCACCTTCTGAATTAATAAGAACACATCAGTATATATCTTCATCCTACTCTTGCAACAGAAGGCTTTAAAAACCCATTCACATTAGCCGTTTGTAAAGTACTCTGCTATTTTCAGTAGAATAAGAAAGCTTACAGGATTAAGGCAATTACATTATCGGTTATTCCACTGCTTTCTTTGAGCTCCTCAAATCATTTACACTATGAACGTGGAACTAATGTCTTTTTGGAATTATCTGGCATCCCAGAGGTTTAACTGAGCATTAGCTTGAGATGAGAGAAGTTACTCAGCAATACATATTTATTAAGCAGCTAATATATATAACATCTGCATCAAATGTCACAGAGGAAGATAAAAGGTGTTCTCACTCCTGAGAAGGCATAAGTAAAAATCTGAAATTAAATATACTCCTTGTAATGTCATGAGCTCTTTTACTAACGAAAAAATGGAAGCTTAATGATACATATGATATTTGTATATAACATTTAAAATAGATCATTTAGAATTTACTCCTTAAGTACCTAAGATTTATAGAATAATTTCTGTAAGATTTTCAAATCATAGAATCTTTGTATACTTTTCATGGGACTCTCTATATCAAGGGGTTCATTTTATATACTCAAATTTTCTCTACCACATTCCCAAGCTGTCATTCAGCCTGTGCCTGGAAATCAATAAGAAGTGATGAATGTGGCCCATTCCACATATGGGACAGACACAAGGATACGTCTGACTACCCGAAACTTCAATCTCTTCCTTTTCTTCATAGAACATTTGCAAATTATACATTTACATTTCTGTGGTAAAATTATTAAAATGTTTACTCTTAAGTAGTATGAAAATTTCACAAAAGCTGGACCATTTTTAGTTTAGCTCACACTATATCCCTGATGCCCCACAGTGTCCGATTCATAGTAGACAGTCAGTAAACAATCTATGAAAAGCTACCTATGTGCTTGTACATTCAGCAGTTAATCCTAAACTTATCCTTGAAAACTTTGAAAACAAGCCAATCTTATTATGGTAGCAATTTGGATAGAGTTATTGTTAAAGGAAGAGTTGATTTTCTTTTGTATTATTTAGGATTAGGTTTGCTTTTGACAGAAAACATAAAATAACAATAGCATAAAAAAAATTAGGAGTTAATTTCTCTCTCATGAAGAAGGCTGGAGGTAGACAATCATGGACTGACTCCTCGTGTATCATGGTTTTATCCTTGTCTCTCATAGATGATAGCTTAGAAGCTATCCTAAATTCCCCTTATAGACAAATTTGTTATATCAGCTTAGGTCATCCTGTTTATATTCCAGCCACCAGTAAAGAAAAGAAAAAAAAATCACTTTTTTTCTAGGAGTTCATATACCACTTCATCATACATTTCATTGGTTAGAACTTAGTCATATGTACAAAACTAGCTCAGAAATATTTCATAATAGCCATTCTTCTCTCTTTTAATAGTATCATACTTCCCAAGTTTTAGTAAAACAGGTTGGTGACAAAAATAAAGATTGTATTTCAAGACTTCCTTTGAAATTATATGTGTTCACATGATTAGGTTTGGGCCAGTGCTATGTACATGGAAGTGGTGTGTGCAAATCCTTGGACTTTTCCTAAACAGAGAGATACGTTCTTTTTCTTTTCTTTCCTTCTTACTGGCTGGAATGATGATGTGAAGGCTGGAGCTGAAGCAGCTTTATTGGATCACATGGTCACTCGACAAAGTGAGAGACCTAAGTGACGAAGCAGCAGGAAAGAAGTGGCCTGTTTGTATAGAGCACATCAGTGCTAGAATAATTACCAACTCCAACATTTCCCATGGAAAAAAAAAACAAAAACACTTCTGTGTTACTTAGAGTACTATTTAGGCTTTCTCTCTCATGCAACCAAATCTAATTCAAACTAACAATTTATCGTGTTTTTAGATCTCTCAGTTTTTTCCTGGTTAAGCTTTCATCACTTTTTTTAAACACCTCATTTCTTTTAAAAATTTGTGTTCATACAAAATCCTGTATGCAAATGTTTATAACAGCATTATTCATAGTCGGCGAAAACTGTAACTAACTTTGGAAAATGGTGTTTAAATAGAAACTGTAAGGCTAAAGACAAAAGGAAACATACATGAATGGTAGACTCAAGTGAAAAATTTGTTTCCCATGGTGGTATGGGTTAACAATTCAGACACGGCTTTGTATGTATATAAGAGTTGAACAAATATGTAAATTGATAGTGGATGTTGGGAGCCAGGATTTTCACTGTTGGTGAGGGAAGTTACAGATCAGTAAGATAGCAAGATTAGAATAAACCCTGTTTTTTTTTTTTCTGTTTATGTGGTATATGACATTTCCTTAATATAGTTGCTAATGTGTTTAAATCTGATATTTATCTCCTTGAGATTTTAGCATAATATTTTTGCCAATTTTCCACTTCTCACCAAAATATAATTTCTTTTATTGTTACCCTTGATTAAATGTATAGATATCTGAAAAGAGTGGCATTTAATTGAATTTTAACAAGATCTTATTTAATGTTGACAGCTTTATTGAGCGTGTCACTACAAGCAATGGGTATTTCATAAAAGTAGTAGTTTAAACATCACCTAGTTTCTAAATTTTTTATGCCATAAAGTGTTTTTCTTTAAAGAAAAATATCATTAAGAAATCTCCAATCACATTCTTTCTTTGTTTCAATGATCTCCCTGAATACTGAAGGACATGCAAAATCCTCACCCTGTAGTTCAGAACTGTCACTGTCTCTGATCAAGCTTTTCTTTATAGCTTATTTTTTTTATTTATGCATGCACTCTATATGCTATTCAGATTTCTCAAATGTATCTTCTACCTTCTCTGTTTTCCCCTCACCTCAGCTTCTACTTTAATTGCAGATCTCACAAGCCATTAGTTTACTGTCCTAGCATCACTCTTTCCCATTAAGGCTGAGGTCAAATCCACCTGTTTCATGAAGATGCATCTACTTTGATCCTTTTTTTTTTTTTAATTAATTTTAAAACTTTTTAAATTTTCTATATTTTTTAAAGGTGACAGATTTTTTTTTTTTTTTTTTTTTTTGAGACAGAGTCTGGCTCTGTCACCTGGGATCAGCTTAGCTCACAGCTACCTCAAACTCCTGAGCTCAAGCAATTCTCCTGCCTCAGCTCCCAGGTAGCTGGGATTACAGGCACGTGCCACCACACCTGGCTAATTTTTCTATTTTTTGTAGAGATGGGGTCTCGCTCTTGCTGAGGCTGGTCTTGCTCTTGCTTAGGCTGGGCTCGAACTCCTGCCCTCAAGTGATCCTCCTGCCTCGGCCTCCCAGAGTGCTAGGATTACAGGTGTGAGCCATCACACCCAGCCTACCCTGATGTTTTCTGTAAGAAATGACCATCCCGTTCTCTGAACTCATAATATATCTACTTCTTAAAATATTCATCTCATTCTACTTGGCAACATCTGTGTGTATGTGTGTGCTGTATGTGTGTGTACATGCATTAATGTTCCGTTTTGCACAACTCTATCAGAGTGCCTTGCACAGAGTATATAATTAATACATTTCTTTTTGGACAAAATAAGACTACTTAACCTCACACCATGCTGATGAATACCTTATCATGTAGTGCATTCCCTTAAAATTTAGAAATTAATTCTGCACTCTGTGGGTATGTTTACTTGCTATTTATGTTGGTAGCTGATTTCAAATTACTTCACCTTTGTTAGGTAAACAAGGACTGTGCCTTCCCCTGTCAACTCATTGAAGATGTTTATGGAAAGACTATACATGGTCGGAAAAAAATATCATGCTTCTCTGATGGTATAATTGTACTAGAAATGCCAATTATGGTGCTGAGGGAAAGGTCTTCTGAGGGAAACTTCCTTGATCTTCATGAAGAGGCAAACCTAGATGACAAATTGATTTTTGTCACATTATTAAAAACACATTTCCAAGTTTGTGGGCAAGTATATATGTGTGTGTGTGTTAGAATTTCTTACTTTATGAGCATATCTGCCTAATTCCTTTCATCTTTAAATTCATTTTTGTGGATATTTATTGAGCCAGACATTGGTAATCTAAGTGTGAGCTATACAGCTGTGGTCCTTAACCTCACAGTTTGTTGTGTTAGTGGGCAGAGTCTACTAAGCAATTGTAATATAATAAGTGCTTGATTAAGGAAGTCTGGAATGTTGTTGCTATGGGAGCAAGAAGGTGTGCAAGCCAAGCTACAGAGATCAAGGGGGGCATACTGAAGAATGTGTTTAGGACAAGATCCAAGAACTTTCCTATATACTGGCAAAAGTAAGACCAGTCCATTAGAGGAACACAAAGAAGATCAGCCTAAACAGAACTTGTTTTGGAATGAGAGCTGACAGAAATAAATGAAATGGGAAATGTAACCAAGGGTCAGTGAGCAAGTCCAGAAAGATTAACAGAAGGTTCAAAAGGATTAATAAATTATTATGTACTTGTCATCATTTTCTTTTACAGAGCAATAACTGTTTCAGTGTGTTTAAAAATTTGCTTAGATAAAATTAATTTCATAAGTGTATCACTAAATCATTGAGGGGATAACTTTTTTTTTCTTTGAAAATCTTACAGATACTTCAGGGAGTAACAACTATCCCAGTGTAAGATTATTTGCACCACTACTAATTTAATAAGTACAGATTTGTTCACAATAATGATTATAAAAGTAACTCATAATAATAATGGATTCATGATCATTTGCTTCATGATTCCCCTGATTTTGTATATTTCATTATAAGTTTAAGAACAGTATTGCCCTTTTCTTTATCTTTTGATACACAGATCCCTAAAACACTTTAAGATCGATACCAAATATTATTCTGTTACCTTAGCTTTCAAGAAAAAAATCCTCAGACAATCTTGGGTGGCATGAGGAGGAGAGTATGACAGATGCCAAAATTCATGTGGAGCAGAGCTGTAATAACATTCTTCTCTTTTTTCTGTCCCCAAACACCCACGATTCCATTGAATGGTCTTGTCAGATCCTTAGATAACAACAGGAGATGTAACATTTGAGAAGAAATCCTGTAATAGATAATTAGGGTCAATAGTAAGGGAGCTATCTACCATCAGAGACTGACAGCAAGTTATGGTTTTGAAAATAGAGTTGAAACAATTTTAGGAAAGAATTTAATCACATTATATTTTTTTTATTGGTGCCTTAATTCCCCATTTACTTATGTATCTGCCAGCGTGTATTTTAGGACTGTCCATCAAACCTGAGTTCTTCATGACACTGAACTGGAATGCCAAAACTTAGGGAGAGAGGATGATTGAGGGAGACGTTGAAATGGGAGACAACTGTCTAAAACAGAACTACTTTAATTGGAAAGATCATGGAGAGTGTGATAGCATTCTGGGCATTAAGGCTTCACTCTCAGAAGTGTAACATGTTTTGAGTAAACAGAAATTAAAGTGCATCCTCCTTGCATTGCATTGTTGATGTCTGCCCTGCAATAATGGGAAAATGCAGTCTATAATATTTTCCTTTCATGTTCGCTTTGCTAAATTTCAACCTAGCATAGTATTATTTCATTGTAAGATGTTTATTGTACTCACTACTTAATTTGAAAGAAATACTTCCAATCAGTACTTGTATTTCACTTTCCTTTTCACCTTCAGAAGTGGCTGGACTGCTCAGTGATATATTCTTACCATGTGTGCTTTCCTCTCCAGATGAATTAATTAAAGTTTCCTGTAGCACCCTCACAGCAATGCCACCCTTGCTCTGAGTAACACTGGTGAGCCAGCTCTAGTTCTCCCTCATGCCCTTCAACTCAGGCCCCTGTATTTGGACTGAATTCCTGATGCTGCTCTATGTGTATTCTTAGCAATCTAAGAAGACATGACTTATGCATTTAAGGTTAGTGCATTTTAAAATTTGTTATCACATTGAATTTTACCCCCAGTGACTCTAACTTGAGCAAAAATCAGAAAAACTAATTTAATAAATTCTGAAAACATGTATTTTATATCCCATGAAAAGAAAAGACCAATTTTGTGCTTAGTAAGAAAATGCATTGTTGGTTTATAAGTCTGGAAATTTTCTGTCCTAAATGCACCAATTTTCTTCTAAAGAGGTAATAAGAACTGAGCCATTTCTATTAAATTCAATTCAACAACTATTACTTGAATGCCTACTTTATCCTACACAGTGTCCTGGGCCCTTGGGATGTAGCAACATACAAAAGAAAAATGAACCCTTTGGAGCTCGTTTTCCAGCAGTGTAATTGTCATTCAATGACGCAATGGCATGACATTATACCTAGAATGACAGTATACCTAGAACGGTATACTTAAAAGTAGCTCCCAGAAGTAACTCAAGGTATCTGCTTTAATTTTTTTTTAATTACATTTTCTCAGTTCTCCTTCAATTTGACAAATACTGCCTCGTCAGCTTTTCACTTTTCCCAACTAAGATGTACTAGGTCAGTCTGACCATGGGCTGTAAATACGTGTAGGAAGTACAGTCTAATGTGCTACCATGAGTTTTGCAAATCCCTGATGGAAGATAGCAGGTGTCATTAGCTAATATTAGAATAGCTCCCTAACATGGTGAGTAAAATTTATCAAATATTTGACATAAACTTTCTAGTATGTTTTGTGTGGGAGGTCAGGATGAAGGAGTAACCATAATGACCTACACTCAATTTGGCTTATCTGGGCTAATTTGGCTCTACTTCCTTATTCTTCATGCAAACTTTTATCATGATCATCTGCAGCACAAAGTGTCAAAAAGCACAGAAACAGTCATATAGTATTAGAACCAGAAGAGACTTCAGAGGATTTTGAGTCAATCCCATCATTTTACAGAAGAGGAAACTGAGACTCAGAGAGTGATTAAACGATATTCTTCCAGTCTCAGACAACTGAATAGCAAATCTTGGGTAAAATATAGGTATTCCAACCCTGGTGTCTTGCTCCTCCTACTGGATTATGCAACTTCCCTACTCTGCACAGTCAAAACTATTGATTAGAAGATAAAACCCCATCCTGAAGTATATTTTATATGTAAACTTCTTGCTTAAATGTTTGTAGTTCTGTTTGCAATTCTAAAGTGTGACTCTCAGGCAGGATCAGCTGGAATTCAGGAAGACGGCAGGGCTTTCTGAGTTTGTTAGGTTTGTATTGGCTGGGATTTGTGTCTGTCACTGCCTATGATAGAGAACCCAAACAATGGTAGCTTCATCAGGTGTGGAGCTGTTTTTCTTACATAACAAGGGAGTCTGCAGGTATGAACTCTATTGCCAAGGCCAATCATGAGTGATTCAGGCTCAAATTGTCTTCCTGTTCAATCTTAGCATGTGGCCTTGTCCTCATGCTTATCCCCTAATGGCTACAAGTTGGTTGTTCCATTTTCAGCATTGAATTTGCATTCTTGGTAAGATATAGTAGAAAATAAAAAGCAAAATTAGTCCTGTCCTGTTCTAAAGAGGTTTGATGAGAATTTGTGAATTCCACCTGACCCTTATATCCCATGCACGTCCTTATCTGCAGGGGTAGTGGGAAATCACAGGATTGTTTTACAGGGAAGTAAGACAATACCTTCAATGATATTCTGCAATTAGGGGCAACAATTTATATTTTTATACCCTATGGGATGTTTTTAGGTGGCCTACATTTCTAGTGAAAGTAATAAACAAATAGAATCTACAGTGTGTTACATGGTAAGAATTGCCATGTAGGAAATTAAAGCAGGGGAAAAAAAGAGGAGAGTTTTGAAATAACATTGCAATTTTAGGTAAGGTAGTCATGAAAGCCTCACTGTGAGGTGACTAGGTAAAGCTCTGAAGAGAGTGAGGCAGTGATCCTGTAACCAGCTATCCACTGAACAAATCTCAATGACCCCTGTATAATCCTCTCTTTTAACTACTTGCTTGACCTTTCAAGGTATTTCCCAGAAATGGTGGATTTTCTGCAAGACAAAGGAGCTGAGATTCTAAAGGTCCCTGGGCAGACTTCCTGACACCAAGATTCACCATTCCCTATAACCTGACCCTAATGCTCATAGCCCTTTGTTAGTTACAGAGTCACCTGCCACAAGGCAAGTGACCCCCTCCTTTAACAGTCCAAGATCTCCGTTAGTCTGAGAGAGGGATTTGAAGTGGCTTCTCCCCTTCTGGCAAGTCGTCTGTCAAATTGAAGTTTCCTTTCTTCCTTGGCAATTCTCCTTGTCTCAATAATTGGATCCTTGTATGTGGCGTAACTGGACCTAGGACAAAACTCCCTTGCTATTTCAACAACAATCTAGGTTTATATATGAGACAGGGAATTCTAGGCAAAGGGACAGCCAGTGCTGTGTTGAGAGTGTGCCCAGGAGGTTTAGAGAACCAAGGAAGGAACAGAAGTTAAAATTAAATGAAATCTTTTCACTAAAACCAAAGATAGCTTACTCTACTATATTTAAATAGATTTATTTATTAAAAAATCTATCACAAAAATCATGCTACAAAATGCATTTGCAATGAGAAAAGATAAATAATGAGCAAAATTATAAGCATGTAACAACATTGTATTTCTCTTAGGAATTTCAGAAATAAATTTTTGGCATAAACATTTTTTGAGAGTTCAGTTGGATTACAAGATCTTCCCAGGCAAGATACAACAGATATAAAAGAAAGGAATTAGCATTCTCTTAGTAAAACTGTTAGGTCACAGTCTGAAATGTTGGTTCTTGTTAAGCTCATGGCCGAAGAATGACCAGACACACTAAAGTAAGGCAAGCACGAAAATGAGGTTTATTGAAGAGAGAAAGATAGGATTATAGAGCAAGATATAGTGTTACAGAGCAAAATAAATATATGCCACAGATGATGACCAGACCCACTGTTGTAGCAAAAAAAGGAGAGCTTGGTTATAGTCTGGGTCTTGTTTTACAGTGTCTGGATTGGGACCTCCAGTCACCATGGAACCACTTTGATGGACAGTTAGGAGTTACATGACCTGAGTCTTACTATACATGCTGATCTCCCATGAGCCTCTCTGAAATCCCATTTGAGGGGATGAACTGCAGGGGTACCCACTTTTGTCCTCAGAAGAACCAGAATCCCTCACTATCTACCTAATAAAACACTTTCTTGGTTTCTGATTAAAATGCAAAATACTATTTATAAGCTCATTTGAGAGAGAAACTTTAATGCAAATAACTACAAGCAAGTTAATATGGACCAAATCCAGAAGGCTAAAGGCTAAAGTAAAGTAAGAATTTATGGCTAAAGGGAAGAACTTATTGGAAGCATTCAAAGGTCAGGCCCAGTAGCCTAGGATAAGATGACCATGTTTGGCAAGCAGTGGTAGAAAAAACTGAGATGTTGGAGTTGATCCTACAGCTGTTCGTAAAGCGATTTAGAACATGAGTCAGAATTCACTATTTAGTGAAAGAAAAACTCTTAGGTTAGGGGAGACACAGACTTGTACAATTCACATAGGGAAAAATGTTCTATAACCAAGATACCAGCCAAGATCAACTCACAATTTTACTCTATAAAGGGCAAAAATCATAATGGTAGAACTAAAAAGGAGATCAACTGAAGACTAATCAGGAAACAGTCATCATACAGATTTGAGAAGACTGAGATCAACATCTGAAGCATATTCGTACTAAGCGTGTTTAAAACCAAGTCAGACATTCCCGCCTGTCATATGCTGCAGCAGTGCTTGAGCCGTGTATGCCACAGGCTGGCTCTTTCTGGCCCAGAATCACTGCCCACTTGTAGGAGGAAGAACAGTCCAGCTCGGACCCAAAGTCTAAGCCATAGCTGCATAAAGAGCCACCACATTTTGGGTTAATTGGCCAAAACCTCGGTTGGGATTTCTGAAAGAAGAATTAAATAGAAAATAATACCCAGCCATATTGGATGTGTAAGTGTGCTACAACCTGAGAGATAATTTTTTTCTTTGCTGACAAACTAAGATTCAGGAAGGATGCCCTGGAGGATTTGCTGTGGTTTTTAAAGAAATGGGCACTCCCTGAAAACTCTCATCAGAGGGAGAAAATTGCTGGGGTGCCAATGGGTCCTGAGACTTTATGGACAGTGCTCTCCCCTTGCCCAGAAATGGAGGAGATTTAGTTATGAATTTGGGGGCAGAAGGTAAAGAAAAAATTTTAGATTACTGGGATCAAGTATTAATAGCAGACCAAATATAAAAGTTATCAACTCAAAACTCACCCAAAGACAGGAGAATTCTAATTATGAGTTCTTAAAATCCAAAAGATCTTCCTTTTATGGCACTGCCTCTGGTTTCTGTCTTTTTCCAATTCTCTGTATATCCATCCAGCTTGGCTATCCATCCAGCTTGGGTACCACCCAGCTTGGGTATCCATCCAGCTTGGATATCCATACAGCTTGGGTGTCCATCCAGGTTGGGTATCCATCCAGCTTGGGTACCATCCAGTTTGGGTATCCATCCAGCTTGGGTACCATCCAGCTTGGGTACCACCCAGCTTGAGTGTCTATCCAGCTTGGGTATCCATCTAGCTTGAGTACCATCCAGCTTGGGTACCACCCAGCTTGAGTGTCCATCCAGCTTGGGTGTCCACCCAGCTTGAGTGTCCATCCAGCTTGGGTGTCCATCCAGCTTGAGTATCCATCCAGCTTGGGTGTCCATCCAACTTGGGTATCCCAGAGATCTGGAGACAGGCCTTGGGTGCCTTTTAATATTCTCCAGTGACTTCCTACTCACCCATATAATCATAATCAATACACGTCACAGGCATGAAGCAAGGTGACTTTGTGCATACCTTGGAAGATGTCACATTTACCTGAAACATAATTAACTCTTGAAATTCCAGCTTATTGAGAGAAATATAATTTTTTCCCAGCTGAAAATTCTTTAAAACTTTGAGGTAATTCAATGACTTTCATTCAAACTGATGGGTTTAGAGATTGAAGGCTACAATCTTTACCTCTCTATTAAAATGGAGATGGCTATCTGAAATTTCCTTAAAGAAATTCTTTATTAAATAAGTCATTTGTAGTTAGGAGTAGAACTGGATGCTCAGGTAAAAATTTGTGTACCAAAAAGGAAAAAGTAATCAGGCCTGAAGCATTACCTCTTACTATTCATACTTAGATTACAGTTCCACTGAGGGATCTGCAATGGAATATGTACCAAATAACACTATTTCTTTTAGTAATTAAAGGCTTTGGGTATGATTAACTAACTCATGGAGGATGTATAAAAATACTGAAATTATAAATAGGGACAAGGGAGAGAAAATGTATATACTTTTACCAAAAATGTATGCATGGGATCTACCTCTTTTTAAAGGAGGTCCATAAATTATAATAGTTATGTAAATTATGTAAGCCACTCCCTCAAACTTGAGCAGAGTTGAATAATACGCTTGTTCTCTAGATTTATAGACATACACATACATATTGTGTCATCATGGATGATTAGAAATGATCTGTATTTTATACTTCTTAAATTGTAAGAAAGCTGAGTTCTGTATTACAAACAAATACAGTCGTGATCACAATACTAGCAGGAAGTAGAGTATAAATGTTATTAGATTATTGTTTCTTAACATTGTGGAATTATAAAAGCAATTTAAAAGTAAAAAGTACTTTCTTCTATTCTTCCCACAAGCTATATTGATGGAATTTGTGCCAAACCCTTTAGTTCAAAGATAGGGAGCCTTTGGTGTGTTCCGTTTCCCATTGCATTCCCGCGTGGCCTCCTGAGTTCCCAGTGCAGCAGTAATGGTGCCGCTGGCTTCTCCTTAAAGATCTGCACGCTGGGGGCCTCTCAAAGGATCAATGTGCTGCTACTGCTGTCAGCTCTGTGCACAGCAGGGTGCCTCTGCTCTTTCCTCTCCAGTGTGTCCCTCATGGATGTCAACAATGAAAACCACTTACCTTCCAGGTTTTTCTCAACAGTCTATAATAATCCCACTCTCATCCCACATACTCTATTCTGGTCTGTCTCTTTTCACACATCTGGCATTCTGTCTTTTCTTGTAGCATCTACTGCAATCCTTGAGGAGATTAAAAGAAGTCTCCTTTTTTTCCCCAATAGCTGAGGAATCTAAGTCAGAGAGAGAGATGGTCATTACAAATCCCAAATTGCCTAAAATGACAGACAGTCAGAGATTGTACAAGTTGTACTTATCACAAAGAGGCCAAATGATGGCCCTGGAAACGCAGTCGTGGCTCTCACTTGGGGTAGAGCCCTAGCTCTCCTCTGTGCCTGCTGGCCTGCATCTCCTCTTAGGGGACACTTTTTACTATTTTTCCCAAATCATTATGTGGATTATGGGGCTCTGGTAGGCCCTGAACAAGCTCAAGTGGTCATTAACTTTATTTTCTCAGAAAACCTATCTCTCATTTTGCATTTTAAAATAACTGTGTGTAGGCCAGTTAAGCCCATAAACAGATGTAAACACTGGGGCTTACATAGCATGAGTCAGAGTACAGAGACTAGAGTGGGTCGGGTGAAATTTGGAAATTGCCTCCAAGAAGGCTAAGCCAACTGCATTTCTGTTTGCAGAATTAAACCTGTGACAGAGGCTACCTTCTATGGTGTTTGGTGCTTACGTAAGTATAAGGATTTTATGCCAAATATTACAAATACTTTCCTAACTAGTCTATATTTTACAAATTACAGTCTCTCAATTTTGGTGTAAATGATGAAAGTTTGGAAAAATTGTGGAGTAATGGTTACCAGCATGAAAAATGACCACCTAAACTGAAATTTAACCTTTTTCTTCTAGTTTTTCTTCCAGTTCAATTTGAATCTTGACCAAATGTTATTCGTCTAAAGGCACTTAGGCTGAAGTCATTTCAGATCACCTGAGTGGCATTTAAACTACCATCATTAGATGGCCAACATGGATATCTAAGTCAGATTCTACTAACGTTCATTTAAATTTTGTAGCTATGATAGTCTAATTGAAAAAACAAAAGATGAAAAAACTATTACATATGCAATGCACAGCAAGATAGCCACTAGAAATGTCAAAACACTGATAAAAATAGAAGGATTGTAATTATGCTTCTGGTACAAATCTTCAAAATATCTCAAATTTTGGATGCTCTATTCTCAGAAAATCCCAGGACTTCTTTCACTGGAATAGATAGTTGATGTACCCCTGAAACACTGAGGTCCTAAGAATTTCTACTTGACACAAAAGAAAATGTAATATATTAATATATCAGTCATATGTTTTCTACCAAATTAAATACATGATAGAGATCGTACATTTTATAGAATGATATTTCTTTTGGTGCTAAAGCACCAACCAGGTTCCATAGATAATCAGTGCTCTTTCAATATTCTTAAGAGTTGGCTTGAAAATGTATAATCTTTTAAAAGAGTTTTAGAGAATAAATCTCATCATACTATAAAAAATATGTAAGTCACATGATAGGAAAAAAATACAAAAATGAGTTTACAAGCTTATAACTGCCTAATGGGTCTTTGAATATGGTGTTGTGATAATACCATAGGCCTGGTTAAGCGAAATATTTATATTTAATTTTTTTAATTTTATTTATTGAGCATTGCTGTGAAGGTTTGAATGTAGACTTTCAAATTTTGAGAAATCTGAAAAAAAATCACAGTGATTTTGATAGCTGCTTTCGAATGTCCCTAAATCATGAGATTAATTAAAGCAAGGAAATGTCAAACACCCATTGAAATGAAGTAAAATGAACCAAAACGAATAAATTTTTCTCAATCAAACTAGTTGTCTATGCAAGGTCATTCCTACTAAGCTCTGAAAGTAAGTGGGTCAATGACAATACTGCCCAAGTTTATTTATTTAATTACTATCCAGAAGTTTTGGCCAATGTGTGCCAAATAAGGAAGGTGATGTTTCGGACTTCCTTTATTCCTCACTCTTGATTAGCCATCCAGTATAGGCCTGAGGGACTCTAAAGAACTTCATTGGACCTGATAGAAGACAGTTTTTCCATCTATTTTTAAAATTTATTTAACAAACACTCATGTTATTCTTTAGAAAGATCTATTTTCACATTTTTAGTATATATATTTTAGCATATAGTCTCAGACTGAAAGATGCTATTAATCTACATAAAAAATTAAAATAAAACCCTACTTCAAATATTAGTCTAGAAGGTGCAATTATCCACATATTTAGTAAAATATTATTACAGTCAAGAGAAATTCAAGGATGCTTTTCATCACTCCTCTCTTCCAAAAAAGAGAACACTGATACAATGTACAAAGATTTAATTCTGTGATCTCCAATCCCCAGGCTGTGGACGGGTACCAGTCCATTGCCTGTTAGGAACTGGCCGCACAGCAGGAGGTAAGTGGCAGGCTAGTGAGGGAAGCTTCATCTGTATTTACAGCTGCTTCCCAGTGCTCACATCACCACCTGAGCTCTGCCTCCATGCGCCCCGCAACCCCTGTCTCTGGAAAAGTTGTCTTCCATGAAACTTAGGAACCAGGCCACATAGCACAAGGGTGAGGGAGCGAAGCTTCATCTGTATTTACAGCCGTTCCCCATTGCTCGCATCACTACCTGAGCTCAGTTCCACCCCCATCCCTGGAAAAATTGTCTGCCATGAAACCCGTCCCTGGTGCCAAAAAGGTTGGGGACTGCTGATTTAATTGACATAGACTCATCAACGATAGGGTGTGGTTACCAGCAGAGGTTGAAATTATGAAAGAAAAGATTAAAATTAAATGTGCTTGAGAAAATTCTCTCTCCTCTTTGTGCTCTTCCTATCTTAGAACCATGAGAAGATTCAGCTAAGAATGTGCCTCTGCCTTGGAAGGGCAAGTAGGAACAAGAAAGGTGAGTAGAATTAAGAAAACATGGAGAAACTTGTTCATGTCTCACTCAAATCTAATCTCTTTTCTAAAGTGTCAAAATGAGTTCATCCCTGAGTTCAGCTCAACAGGGAGAAAGAACCTATAGGAATTTGGAGCCAAAGTTCTACACAGAAGTAAATATATGTATTTGTAAAAACGTCCTCCTTTTAAATGTGTAGCTCCATGTGTCTGTCTTTGTGGACGTGGGGACTTGGGCAGCAGTGGCTATGTTAGCTAGCTATTTGGGTTACTTAGAATTCTTACCTCACAACTGTTGTGAATTTGGAAGCTGCTTTTATTTTTAATATATTGTTTTCTGTCACATAGGCATGGCATCATTTCATACATTCTCGTGATCAGAAAAGCAATAGAAAGTTTTTAATTGTTACCTAAGAATTGTCATGAATAAATACAGCTGAAAGTAAATAAATCCTTGCCAAAGTTAATGACAAAGCTAAAATATACTACATGATAATATGGAAAAGTCTGTCCTTTTTGTACAAAGCATTTCGTTAAATTAGATTGTTATAGACATTGATTAGTCCATGTCCTTTCTAGAGTCTATTTGGATTTTCTTTCAGAATCTACTATTTAAATGAAGGCTGATAGGAAGTGTTACCATGGTTACCTGTATCACCTAAGAATGAAATGAGAGTTTTTGAAAATTTTCATTCCTATGCTACCATCACTGCATTATGTACAGGCAATTATATCCTTTGGGGTTAATATACGTTTTACTACATCTGCTTGTAGCTCATTTATAACCCACTGAGCTACTGCAAGTGTACTCTTCACTTGTAATGACACTCTCTGTCCATTTCATCCATGTGGGAGACAGGATAAGAGTACAACACAAATCTAGAAGATGATTTTAATTTGGCCTTTTCTTAGTGACAGATATTCACTGCCCATTATTCCTCCTCTCTGTTGTTTTTAACTTTTTTATTTTGCTTATTCTTTTCTGTTATTCTGCCTCTGGTAAGTAAAGACATGCATCCTAGACCCTTATATTTAAATGCCTCCTGATCAGTCCAAAGAGCTTTGTCCCTCAAACTATCCTTAAGTCTTGCTTCCGTGTCCTGCTACAGATCTCGCCACAGTATTCCTTCCCCAGATGTGGCAAATGTCCAAACGTGGCTGAAGTCCACAGTCAAAGGTGATGACTGTTAGATTCTGTTTTGATGAACTTCAAGTACAATTGTATCATTTGCGTACTTTAAATACTGTTTGCCTACTTTAAATACTGTTTTCAATTATCTTCAGGATTATTGAATTTCCACACTTGTTTACCAGATTTCTTTGTATTAGGGAGTTGTAATGACAGCACTGTGTTTTATACACAATAAAAACATGATACTTTCCACAAGAGATTAACACTAAAGATTTTGCATGTTTTCTCTTTCCCAAATACACTTTGAATATCACCTTTTTTTATTTTATCTTGTCCTAACCAGAAGGGATACACCTCAGAGGCCGGGGCTACATTGTGCAGCCTTCTGTTCTCTCATTCACAGCACAGTGGTGCCGTAGCCCCTGACAATCAGAATTGCCACCGGGGACAATTCTAATAAAATGTCAACTAGTAAAGTGTGCCCTGTGTTCTTTCCATTTCCCATTCCACAAAGCAATGAATAAAGCTTAATGATATTGTTCATAAATTTTAGTGGCATCAGTATTTGCAAAGAATTGAAGGATCCCATCCAAACCCAGAATTAACACAATGATAATATGATTATAGTTTGCATGATAATTTATAAAGAATTTCCACATGCATTAGCACATTTTACAATGGATTCAATCCTAGGAAGCATAAAAGCAAGTGTATTCATTATCTTCATTTTATATGCATGGGAAGCAGGGAGTTAGAGATGGAAAGTAATCTACCTGAGGTTAAACAAGATAAGAATCTGACCCCAATATGATTAATGACAAAGTCCAAGGCTTTCTGTTATACATTATGGTCCTTTCTCTCTAGTCTTCACATCCAAGTTTAGAAGAATAAATGCTTGTGATTAGGATCCAAAATAGACCACAATGAGAAAGGTCAGATCTGTTTTTTTTTCTTTTCTTGACTTTATTTTATTTTTTTGCCATTTAAAAAGGATTATACCTTTTACTATCAAATATTCTTCTAGATAAAGATTAAAACATAAAATGTGCATTTATTCTAGATTTCTAATTTTGTATGTGTCTTTATATGTCAACATCTCTAATAAGGGCTTAATCTGACCCATCTCTTCTTCAAATAAAAACTGTTTGATATTTTATTTAACATATTATTCAGTTTTCCTCTTCAAAGCACAAATCTCTTTGTTGTATTCACCAAATAATATAGAAAAAAGCCAGATTACCCCCAGAACAGTAGATGTTTGGAAGTCTGACAGGCAATTTCCTGGAATAAGCCAGCTCTGAGAGGGTAAGTACACATGATATGCCAGATAAAAACAACTGAATGGTAGCAGAGTACAACCAAACATAGCATTAGAGTAAGTGGCTGCATTAGCTGTAGTCAACGGAAATTTCCAGAAAATAGGTCTAGGCTTTTAGTGAGAGTTTGTGCTCTAATTCTACTCTATGCATACAACTCATTTTCCAGAAACTAATTTGAAGTTTCTTTATCCAAACATAATCTACAGAAATATTTACTTTCAGCATTTTGGTGAATTTTGAAATCAGTTTAAGAATGAATTGCATTGCATTAATATAACACAGCATTTAATGTCTCTATTTTCTGAGTATGTGTTTCCCTACCACTGACTCAAACACACTATTAAAACAGTGGTTCTTATCCTTTCAGATATATGCATACATGTATTTTCCAGTAATATATATCAGAATTATGCTTTTATTAGTACTATTATTACTATTACAAAATTTGCCTCATGGCATATATGTGCTTTATACCCTTTTTCCACTCAATGGTATATAAAACCTAAAGTATAGCTGGCATGTGCTTTAATCAGCTCGTATTTTCCCCTATCCTGACTAAACTGGGACATTTTGATATTTTACATTCTTAAAGTATGGGACATGGTTTCCATTGTTTAATTTGCACTTCTGAACTGGAGGTGGGGGCATTGGGACTGTGGAAGCTTCGAAGGTCAGAGGAAATGCTGGCTGAGCAAATGTCTAAAGGAGACAGGGAGCGGGCCCAGGGAAGAGTGGGGATGCCGGATGCAGGCAAAGAGCACCGCACATGTTGGAGGTATGGCAAGAAGGCCAGAGGCCCTGGGGCAGAGTCAGGAAGGGGAACTTGGTAGAGATGAGGCTGGCAAAGTGGGTAAAGGACTGGCAATTCGAGGAGTTATAGGCCATTTTAAGAATTGTGCTCTTTATCCAAGAAAAATGGAAAGCATTGATGGGTTTCAAGCTGAGGGTATGGGATGGGCATGTTCAGGCTTGCTTGCCAAACATCTCAAATCATTCGCCACAATGATTGGGACTAATTTTAGAGGAGAAAGAGTAACAGCATTGAGGCTGGTTTTGAAGTTGTTGCTGTGATGATGGTACAACACTGGCCCTCTCTCTTCGTCACTCTGCCACTACAAAAGAAAAGCTGCTATAGCTGTCTACTCTCAGGGGTGAGGAACCTGGGGCCTTACGGCCACATGTGGCCTTCTAGGTATTTAAGTACAGCCGTTTGACTGAATCCGAATTTTATTAAAAGGATTTGTTCTGTAAAATTTGGATTCAGTCCCCTTTATGACTTCGTATCCTTCATCCAGATGAGATGAGACTCCACGATCCAGCATTACAATAATTCCATGGACAAGTCTCTTAATTCTCTTATTCTTCATTCCTTCTGTTATTCACAACTGGTGAACCTTTCGCTAAACCCAACTATCTATATTATAATTGAAACGAAGCAGCTGAGCTTTAACAGAAATGTACCCCCTAACTGAGCTCACTGGACTCATTTAAAATTTTAAAAACAAATTAAAAATGGATACTCCACAAAGATAGAGTATTTTACTTTACTTTCCTGGTAAATTCATTTTCCCATTCTCTAAAATGACTATTTCATACTACATCTTCTTTTCTCAAGTTTCCTAAATATCTCCGCATTTCTCAATTTAAAGTGTTGCCTTTTGCACATTTCACTAAAACGTAACTAAAATCAGTCAAGGAAGATCTCATCGTTCTACCACCAACTCCACCAACCTACCTGCATCTGTAACCAGATAGTCCTTGTTGAGATTGACATAAAAGTGGAAGATTTCTCCCTTCTCTGTAAAGCCAATCTACTTGTGAATTAGATTCCACTCATTATCACATTTCCTAAGATGCCTTCTGTATCAAACTTATTTAGTCCCTGTTGGATCACTCTAATCAACATAAGAACACGCTTTAATATAAATATCTTTAAAACAATTTCTTTGAGCTCTCATTTTTCTTCAGCTACTCCCCCTACATTTCTCTCCTTCTCATAAGACTAAAAGTCCTAGAAAAA
The DNA here is from genome assembly GCF_041146395.1 of Eulemur rufifrons. Taxonomy (NCBI): domain Eukaryota; kingdom Metazoa; phylum Chordata; class Mammalia; order Primates; family Lemuridae; genus Eulemur; species Eulemur rufifrons. The sequence continues at coordinate 44,687,916 of NC_091000.1, read as the reverse complement.
GTTGTCTATTGCTGTCTATCTTTCCACACTTCCAGATTTTCTTCAGCCAGTCCAATCTGGCTTTCGTCCTTACTGGGAGTTCTAATCAGAGCTAGCACTGATGTACAAAACAATGATCAGAAATCTGCCTTAATCTGATGAACTTCAGTAACGTGAGGTTTACCACAAATTTCCTAAATACGATTGCTTTTCTGTGCTTCCATGAACTCCAGTGCATTTGATTTCACTTGTACCTTACTAGCCTCTTTTCTTTGTCTCCTTTGCTGCTTTATAAGAACTCTAAATGTTGGAAAATTTTCAGGTTCTATTCTCAACCTCTTCTACTTTCTTTCCACCTCAGTTCTCCTATGTGAATCCATTTTGGCATCGGATTAAAATATTATCACCACATTGGTTATTATCCAATATTAATATCTAATTTTATCTCAATCCAGGCATTTCTACTGAGCCTTGGACTCACATATCCAACTGCTTACATGAAATATGCACTCAGATATATGATAACCTCTCAATATAATACAGGACAGAACCAAATCACTGATTTCCTTTCCTCATTCTCTCTTCAAAAACTTTCCCATTCTATTAAATAGCACTAAAATCCTCTTATTTTTTAAAGAGAAAACTATAGGAGACATTTTTGATTCCCTTCTCCTCCTGAAAGTCCATATACAATATCTAATTCAACAAAAATCTATGAACTCTCTGAAATGTATATTATATAATTATATATATGTATATTAGAAAATAACTATTTCTCATCCTTTTCTCTGCTATGTTCTTTGTTTTTTGCCACCATCATTGCCTAGCCTGGATCTGTACAATCCTATAAACTGACTTTGCTGCATTCTCTCCTGAACTTATCCACCTACTCCACACAGCAGCCAGGTGGATGTTTTAAGACCTAAATCAAATCCTGTCTCTCCCTGGCTTAAAATTCTCCAATGTCTTCTCATTACATGTACACAATCAAAACTCTCTCTGTGACTTTCAAAGCCCGACCATGTGCAGTGTCTGCTTATCCTTCTGAGCTCACTCAGCACCCTCCACACTGACTTTACAATTGATGCTCTTCCTGTTCAGAGCCTTCTTCTCACACATCTTCCCTAACCACTGCCTTTTTCATGATCCCAGTTTCAATTCAAATGGCAGCTTCTTGTAGAAGCCTTCCCCGATGACCTGTCCTGACTCCCACTTTTTCATCTTCTTGAAGTACTTATTATTTGTGGACTAGAAATATGTATTTGAGAGTCTTCTGTGGAGAATTATAGCCACGGGAACAAATGAGATCCAAGGGGAAGTATATAGAGGATAAAAGAAGAAATTTCTGTCTTGAGTCATGAATAAATTCAACAAGTAATAATCAACATAGAGAAACTAGCAAGTAAAAAGAAAAGATAAAGATGTAGTAGGAAAATCAAGAGACTGTGGGAACATTGAGAAAGAAAACACTGGAGAATTTTAAGAAGTTGAGTGTAGGTATTAGTGTTGAGTGCCTCTGAGTAATCAAGTAAGTGGAAAAGTTTAAAATGTCAGTTGGACTTAAAGATACATAAGCCTTTGTAACTTTAGCAAGAAGTATTTTAACAAGTGATATTGGTGGTAGTCATGTTGGTGTGTATCATGGGTAGCAGGGAAAAGGCATTGTTATACATGGAAAATCCTTGAAGAATTGGTATATAAAGGAGAAGGCACATAGAATTAAAAGCTGGGAAGAATATGGTATAAGAGGTGGGATTATTTTTTTAATTAGAAATTTTTTAGAAATTTTTGAAACAAGGTGAAGAAATATTAGTCTTGAAGGGACAAGGATTATACTTCTATTCTTTTCGATTTGTAGGTTTCTGACAAGAGAGAGACAAGCAACAATTGAGATGGCAGCAAGCTGGTGCCCTCAGCGAGTGGTCCGATTTCAGTTATAGTCAGGAAGGGGAGGAAATCCTTCAGAGAAGGTAAGGATAAGTTTACTGACTTTAAAGAAGTAGTTACAAAGGATCAATAGAAGGGAAGATGAAGAGGGATGCAGGCAGACTCACGGAAGTTCAGGCTTTACTGGGATGATGACCTGATGGTGGATCAGCAGGGGAGAGACCTAGTTTTGGAAGTCTCTTTGAGGAATGTGGGCACATTGCCTAATATCCGGAGGAAACTTTGGCTGAAGGGGTGGCTGACTCAGAAGCTGCAGAATCTACAGCCTACAGGAACCTCCTACTCCGGCCCCGTGGAAATGGCAAGATCTATAATCTTGCACTATTTTTAGCTGCATCAGCTTCAAAGTAAAATTATGTAAACAATGTGAAGAAAATCACATTTTTTATTTGGTGCTATTGTACCAAATACAATAAAATCTGTATTTTAAGTAAAACAATCTGTAAACACATTTCCCCAAATACTTTTCTAGTGGTAGGTATGTCTATAAAAGTTTGCCACTTGCTCCAACATGATTAATATTTTCAATGAAGGAAAAGAGCTTTGAAGACATATGATTTGATGGGTAGGAGAGGGCAAATAAGAGACCAATTCACTGCAAAAAAACAGCCACAAGGGAAATTCTTTGAAATCTGACAAATACACTAAACTATACTTGAAATGAGCAAGTAAGCCAGTTATTATGATCTCTATTATATAGTTGAAGCAATTGAGGCTTACAACAGTTAAGGATGAATCAAACTCATAATTACTAAGTGATGGAGACTAATTTTGAGCTCATTTTTAATGAGTTCTTGCCCAGTGTACTTTTCTTCTATAGTATGCTGCTTCTTCATCGAGCCTTATATTATGAACCTGATTATAACCTTTGCTGAGGACAAAATTGCAGCCATCTGCACATCTGGTGCTTCTTTCTGTCACACTAAGGTCTCTTACTAAGAGTTGGTGGCTGGAATACTAATTTCAACTCTGACCATAATTAGCCATCAGCAGAGATTTTTGTAGTTACATTGTATAAAAAGTTGCTACAGAACTAGAGATATTTTGGATTTAATTTTAATCAAAGCAGCCATTTCTCTGTGATGTCCAAAAAATGAAATTTTTTGATAAGAAGGAAAGTGTTATTTTTAATCTATTTTTTAAAAACATGCCTGAGGTTACTTTGACATGTGTTTGATGTTCTCTTTGAGGTATTTTAGAGCATGATAAGACACAGGTTATATGTTACATATTTATTATAAGAACCTTAGATAATATAGAAATGTAAAATAAAACATTTTTTAAAAAAGATCACCTATAATTCCATTACTTAAAATCAACTTAATATATTTTAGTATATTACTTTGAGTGTTGATATATCAATCTTTCTTGCATGCATTCTTTTCACAAATAGATTTTGGGCATTTACTTTGTACCAGACATTGACTTAGGCTCTGAGCCTACAGAATATACAAGATAGACAAGGTGACTGTCTTCATTAAATCTCTGTCTCTCTCTCTCTCTCTCTCTCTCTAACATTCACTTTTTATTGCTCTCTTTCTTCAGCACAGACACAAATGTGAGCATAGTAATCTACAGTGGGTTGTACTTTTATTTCTTAGAATTGTACTTTGAGTATTTCTCTCTTTTTAAATAATATCTGTGATGCATTATAGACCATGGAGTATTCAAAACATAATGGACATTCTCCTATCATTAGAGATTCATACTCAGGTTTGTAATATTGTATTATTTTAATGGCTAAAATTGCTCATATACCTATGTTTATTTAATGCATTTTCTGATCATTAAAAATATGCTCATTTTGTAAAAATTTGAAAAAATCAGAAAATGAGACAAAAATGGTCACTCATCCTACCATCTATCAATAATAGTTCACAATTTGATGATATTCCATTTCAGCTAATGACACTGACAAAATGCTTTGTACTAAGTCTACATCCTACTACTTTAATTAAAATTGTATCTAACCTTTTTGATATTTATTTCTAAATTAAACTCTAAAAAAGTCAGTGCTATTAAATGACCATTTAATAAACCCTGAACTTGTTAATTAAATTTTCGTTATTAATTCATCTTTTGCATTGTTTTTAATTCCCATTTCCTTGAGTATTGGTAGGATAATTTTTTTCCCATTTTTATTAGCTAAAGACAGTTCTTTTCCTCTGTGTGTATATGTATACAAATGTATATGTGCTCTTTTAGAACTTTTTAAATTCAATTTGTATAGATTTTGTAGATGTTGAACTATGACCTGGAAGCAAATGTATTTCCTCATTGATGGCTTATTTCTAAGTGTTTAGATAATAAATTACGGTCATGAAGTCACACATGTTAAGAACAGAGGTGGTGTTGTATAATTCCATTGTCAGAATAAAATAGAATTTCAATTTCCTGCTTTTTGGGGGAAACACTGCCTTACCCTATGATCCATCAAACATGTTCCTAAGTATATACCAAACTGATCTGAAAACTTATGTTCCCCATAAAAACTTACACATGAATGTTTATAACAGTTTTATTCTTAATTATCAAAAGCTGAGAGTGATCCAGATGTCCTTTGTAAGTGAATGGATAAACAAGCTGTGGTACGTTAGAAAATGGAATCTCATTTAATGATAAAAACAAAATGAGCTGTTGAGACACAGAAAGACACAGCTGAGTGTTAAGTGTGTATTCTATCTTAAGGGAGGAGGCTGAAATGATTCATTTAGTAATGGAGTAGAGTTGAAGACATCAGGATGATTTTAGATTGATATAGATATATATGGCCATACATGGAAATATTTATTATGTGGAATATTTATTATATATGTGACTCATAATTTAGTATGTATGTGTGCATATATATATATATATACACACACACATATATATATATCTCCTGCTTTGTCAGCTGAGCTGCTCCAGAAGCAATGACATCCCAGTAGCAGCCAGCATACCGACTGTCCAGATTTTGGTTTCTAATACCATTCTCCAATAATTTTGCTCCTTGGCAAAATGGCTGATTCTATGACAACTAATAGATGAGTCTGGAACATTTTGTAGTGTCAAAAAATAATTAAGTGCTCAAAGTACACACACACAAAATAATGAGTATATGGCAAAGTGAAACAAAAGCCAACTGAAAGAGCTTCCAATGGCAAAAGCTGAGACAATTTGAGCAATAACATAAAGTAGTACTGGATTATAAACCAAAATGTAAAATAAATATCTATGAATCAATACTGACATCAGCGATTGAGTAAATATTAATACATAGATAGGAAAAAATAGGCAATTTTCCCATGAAGAAGAATTCCAAATAATTTATTCTGTCCTCAAGGAAGGGGTGCAAAACTCTCAGCTCCTTATATGTGAGCACATACAGTCTTAGGGTTAAAGTTTTTTACCAAGCCTTCTACATCATGGTGCAAAATACGAATCATTCATAAATGCAATGCCTTGGATAGACTATATAAGCATTATTCTTTCAAACATAGCCAATAACTTTTCTTTGTCCAAAAGCCTGTAGATTTGATGTGGTACAACACAATTATGTTGATGTTGTCATTACTTAAGAATCACTTGTAGCAGATGATTGGTGAAAATATAAAATTATACATATGTGGAAGATTGCAATATGCCTCTCTGATGCTTATGCCAATGTATAAATTAGGTTTCCAATTTGGGAACTGCCTCTTACTGCACTTCTTTTTACCAGATCAACAATGCTTTTCTCTTCTAGTGGGGAATGAAAATACACTTATTTTCATCTGAAGAATCAACTATTTTTCACTCTCAATCTATATGGTTTAGATGGCATTGATTTCATCTCCTAATTTTAATCTCATTACCTGATTTAGTATAATAACAATAGTCAGTGTTACAGAGATTGGTTCACAGAAAGGCAATGACTCAAGCCAGATGCTGGAAAACCAGACTGGGAAATATATATATGTTTGAGAAGACGAAGCAAGCTGTAACATTGGGAAAAATACACCTTAGAAATAAGCCACTTTAGGGGAAACAACATCAAAAGTTGAAAAGGTACAGATTTGATACATGATTTAAGAATTTGGGTCTGGCTGTGCTTAAAGCCAAAGAGCTCTGACTTTAGTTATGAGAATCCAGTGGTTTCCTTTTTCATCTAACCAGCCATTGTGAGTTGGGTCTTGGTTTCTTGTAACCGAGAAGCCCTGCCAATGTCTACAAGTTTGTCTTCCCCGGCCCCTCCTACACTGCCAGCCCTTGGTGGAGTGGGAGAGAGGAAATATTTTTCTATTTTTGTTTAACTTTGGAAAATTTAAAGAAAGGGAATATTAAGCCTACCAGAAAAAAATTTCATTAAGAACTACTTCTTCATTGACTATGAAGGAATTTTTATATTATTGGGCCATGATTTAAAAATTACTCTTGTAGTAATTTTAACAACATGCTATTTGAAATATCTCATAGTTTTCTGCTAAGCCAGCAATTCAGCTAATATTGCCTCCAGCAGGTAAGGTGCAAGTCAAGGCATTTTCAGTGTGTTGTATGTTGTTAGGACACTTACCTGGATGCCTGGATGATTTATTCACTGCACAGTGCATCAAGGATGTAGTTCACTATGCAAAGACCACTGGCATTGAAAAGGGAGCTTAAATCTAATGCTGACTTTACAAAGAGTTTGTCCTTGAAAATTAATAATTATACATTAATTATTTCTTCAGCCCCCTTAACACTCAGCTCCTACTCACCCTCTAGACAGAAGGAGTTCAGTAAATATAATTCAAGTGAAAACACAATGAAAAATATATAACTATAAACAGTTACCCTATAATTGGAAGAATTAGAATCCTTTAATTAGAATGATGAAAATTTGTGCCCAAGATCTATTATATTTACTGTTGGATCCATATTTCCTCATAAACATATAATAACACCAAATGTACAGCACTGAACCCAACATTAATTAAAAACATCATTCCCAGGTCTAGGAATTAAAGCCACTATGATTGTAAACTTTGAAATATACTTATTCATGTGATAGCTTTAGTAAAATATTCATGTCCCACAAATTCACACTATGGTTGGATAGGCTTAAATGTACAAGTGCTGATTGGTCACTAGGATGTTACTAAGTATTTTTTAACAAATGAGGGCAACAAATGTTTATTGCATGTATAAACTGTGCTATTTACTAAGATTTATGCCGTGAAGAATCTTATGCTGTACTGCCTCTAGTGGCATTTTTGGTGCATTCTAACTATTCTTCTCTCAAATTCCATGATACTGGTTTTCACCTAAGATTTTAGGAATCTCAAAATAAACATTTGATGTCCAGTTGGTACCGGGGCCAGCTTTAATGAGGCACCACTCTATTTTTTGACAGAAACATGGTGCCAATATATGCTTTTAAAGAAATAGTTCCCCTGATTCATCCCATTTATTCTACATCCTGCTAATAGCAGGATGTAATTGCTTAATCATTTCTAATCTTTTTTACAGCATGTTAATTTATAAACCGCATGTTAGCATGTCCATTTGCAAGGAACTTTAACATTTTTGAGGTGGGAACAATGTGTATTCCTTAATACATAAAAGTAACATAGTAAGGACATTGCTTTAAATTTTATGGGTAAAAGTATATTGAATTTTATGAACAAATTAAATTATAGTGCAGTCATAAATATATTTATGGAAAATTCTATTTTTATTGACAATTCATATGGAGGATGTAATTCATAAACTAACCTTCCATGAAGTCTGTTAATTATATAGTTGGATTTACCAGCTGCTTTATTCTTCATCAGCAAAAACTGTAAATGATCAAGATGTTATTTGCAAGAACCAAATCATGAGTTTTAATCATTAGCAGAAAGGGAAGCGTGGACCCTTGTTATTGACCATGAGCATCAATTTCTACTGAGTTATGTGATGTCTTCCCCTACCTCCTTTTGGTGCTGAAATGCAAAAATGACATGTCCCTGCCTCTCTTGCTATAGTCTGCATTAATTTAAAATCTATCGGTTAAATATATTCCTAAAACTTTTTGAGGGCAGAAAGTAACCGGAGGCCATTTTTCTCTGTGCTTGATTTTCTCACATGTGCACATCTGCAGTGATTACATACCAGCCTTCTACCCTATCGCTAACTTCATGGCGTGGGGCAGCTGCGATGGTAACAGCTGGTGGGGCCACAGAAGTCCCTGACCTCTTGGCAGCAGCCACAGATTCTGGCATCTAGATCACAAGTTTGAGTACACAACATGTGGAAAGAAATAAAATGTGTTTGAAAAGTAACTGAAGGCAGCACAAATAGGAAGAGAAAATTCATAAACCATACGCGTGTGTGTATGTATAGAGTCTTCATGTTTATGACAAAAGTTAATAAATGGAAGAAAACAAATTTACATGTGGGTAAAAGTTGAAAATGATAGGATAGATGGCTGAGAATGTGGAACCACAATCCAAACGTATGGTTAAGAAGGTGATTTATTGCTTGAGGTCAGGAGTTCGAGATCAGCCTGAGCAAGAGAGAGACCCTGTGTGTACTAAAAATAGAAAAATTAGCCGGGCATGGTGGCCTAGGTACCTGTAGTACCAGCTACTGGGGAGGCTGAGGCAGGAGGATCGCTTGAGCCTAGGAATTTGAGGTTGCAGTGAGCTATGATGATACCACCGTACTCTAGGCTGGGGGACAGAGTGAGACCCTGTCTCAAAAAAAAAAAAAAAAAAAGAAAAGAAAAAAAAAGAAGAAGGTGATTTATAGAGTTAACACAGTAACCAAGGATGACTGCATTATTGACATGTTAGAATTAAAAATAACAAGACATTTAAATTTTAATATGCTTAATGTTTTTTAAGGCTCATATAATGTAAATTAGTTTTATACATTGTGATTGTTCTGTAATTGTGTACTTTCTTTGCAGCAGTGTTTTTCTTTTGTAGTGCTCAGGGGCTCTGTGAAGCTGCCTTATCCTTTGCTGCCACCCTGTGTTAATAGTAAGGAATTACACAAACAGTTTTACTTTGCCTGCCCTTACTTATTTATTTATTTTTTGATTAAACATTAAGGGAAATTTAGCAAAGCAAATATTTTAAAATTAAATGTTAAGTCACAATTCTAAAAAGTAACTTTTAGTACAAGTAAAATAATGAGTCACAAATATATTTTCCTGTACTAAAACACAAGCACACACAAACATACATATATGCAGAGAGGGCTTGCCACCTTGCTGTCATTTATTAACAAATTCAATTTCTTCAGGATTTTGTGAAATAATCGAGAGCAGAAAAGTGAAGAGAACATCATGCTTTTTATAAAAGGATCATTGACATCTTTTTTCCATTCACAAGAGTAAGCTATGGCTTTAACCAAGGAGATGCCCCTGATGTCCCTCTTAGTTACCTCTCTCCCTCCCCTCCTTTCCAGCTGTCTTTCCTATGTATCAGATTCATTAAAAGGACAGAAATGACGTATTCTGTACAGAAGAGTATATCTATGATCTATCAATATTAGTGTCAATGTTCAAAAACTTACAAACTGTTAATTTTTTCAGAAGTATCTCAGCTTTAACATCTTTTCTTTGAGTGACTGTGGAATTCAAAATCTAAACTGGGACAATTCTGAGAGTAAAAGATTTTATTATGGATAATCACACCAAGGTGACTAGGTTAACGAAGATGGCCCCAGCCACCAAAAACATACCACTCTGCCACATATCAATGTGCTAACTTATATTGTTATATGCAAAGGACCCCCCAAGGCTCTTTGCTCAGAAGGATTCAATGCTTGGTTTGCTAATCTGCTCCTGTCTTGAAATTCTTAATCATCTCTGAAAAAGGGGCCCCACATTTTCATTTTGCACTGGATCCAATTATGTAGCTAATCCTGGATAAAGGATGTTTGAATAATCCCTCTATTCTGTCTTTCTTAAAGAAACTCAGCGATCTACTTTCTCTTTTCTCCATCAGCAAAAAATTCATAACCCTCCAGACACTGTCGTCTTCAAGATGTGATTTCCTAAACAATTAAGTTAATCATATGGAATATTTATATTTTGTCTCTATGCACTAGTTATTTTTTCTTACCCAGTATTCCTCCAATTTAGTTTTATGACTCAAAATATTTCTGGAATTTAAAAATTGCTTTTATCATATACCAACAGTCCTCACTTGGCACCATTCTGATATGCACAGATTTTAGCTATAATACCATGTTTTAGCTACATAAACGCAGTTCCCCAACAACAACATTCAAATTTTAGCTAGCATGGTCTATTAACAGTGAGTAATTATATCAAGCAACAGACATCACTATTAGCACTTGAGTCCACAAATTACTACATAAATAACAGATGTGCAAAATCACATTCATGCTTCCAGAGTCTGTCAGCGATTGGTCACTGAACATCTGTTATTAGTTCACACACAGACAGCAAAGCATGCAATTGTGTTGCTTCCTGTTCTCCCAGTGATAAATGCATGTCATACTTTATTAAATGGATAATTGAAAGAGGGAATTAGCCAACAAAATAAAAGTGTATCGAAGAAATGAAAAGTGATTAATTAAAGGAAATTCAAACCAAGCACAAATGAACTTATAGAAGAAACAGCTTAATTTGGGAATGTTCACATTGCTGCATCTGAGGGACTTTAGATATGCAGCCAGAGGAATTTGGTGAAAGTGCATTTATTTAATGTTTTCTCAGGGTGATTAAGGTCACCTTGTACATTTTGAATCTTACATGATTACTTTTATGGTTCTGCACTAGTGTGTATTGTGAACACTGCTTGTATACATATAAATTATTAATAAAATGGTCAGGATACTTCTGGTAAATATTTCAAGCTACTGTAATTTTTAACACATTAACTTCCATGTGAGTTGTATTTAATTCATGCTAGTTTTGAGCCTGGGGCCTCATGAAGCATAAGTAACTCACATGTCTCTTCACCCTGGGAGCCATGTGAACCATTTTTCAACTTGCCTATAACTCATGTACAGAAAACAATAAAAAAATAACAATTTTTTTGTTAAATTTGAAAGGATCATTTTGTTTTCAAAGTTTTTATTCTATTTTTGTAATAAAACACCATGGCCCCAGGGAAAATTTTTTTTTTTTCTAGTGTGGCAGTCAATGTGTTAAATGATTAATAGTGATTATATTACATGATCATGCATGATAATAAGCCAAGTGTGCATAAAGTATTGAGAACATTTAAAATTTATATGTGCTTCCAGGTAATTATGAGCTCCTAAGCACGTCCATTTATTTCTTTTCTTTTTTTAATTTTCTTTTTTAAATTTTTAATTATTATGGATACATAATAGTTGTATGTATTTATGAGGTACAGGCACAAAATATGTAATAATCAAATCAGTGTAATTGGAGTATCCATCACCCCAAGCATTTATCATTTTTTTGCATTAGGAAAATTCCAATTTCACTCTTTTAGTTATTTTAAAATATATAGTAAATTATTGTTAACTATAGTCATCATATTGTGCTGCTGAATACCAGATCTTATTCATTCTATTTAACTGTATTTTGCACCCATTAATCATCTCCTCTTTATCCTCCACCCACACTATCCTTCCCAGCCTCTGATAGACGCCATTCTACTTTTTATCTTCCCTTCTAAAAGTTCATCAATTTTCCAATAAAAAAGCTACTACAGGTCAAGAACCCATGGCAGAGAGAAGATCGAGACAGGTGCTCACTAATGTAAAAGTGTCGTGGAGGAATTTTGGTAAGGAGCAGTGGGTGAAAGTTTATGGAGGGAAAATGCAATGCTGAGGGTCCAGCAGTTCTCACTCCAGGAGGAGGCTGGAGGAGTGGAGCGGGGAGGGCAGCTTCCCTGAGGACCTGGGGGACAATGCAGCCATGGAGCTGAGGGGAGTGGGCACACAGAGCCTGGCTAGTTAAGGAGTCACTCATAGAAAAACCAGCCCGCAACTCCTCCCGTGCTTTAAAAATGCCGGGCAACATGCAGTCAAGAATTTCATTCATGTGTTCTATTTTAAAAATGAACCCACTTGTTTGGGCAAAACTATAGATTTAATACAGGTTTTGATGACCCAAAATAAAGCCCTCTGTATTTGGCATGGCAGAGCATGCTTAGTGACCTGCTAATGTCCTGTCTGTGCATCCCAAATTAAAGCTCACCAGTTGACACATCCTGTCCACATACATGGAAATCTTGTTCAGAGAATATATAAGAAAATGGGTGTTCCTGTCTCTCCACACCCACGCCAACATGTGTTGTTTTGGGTTTTTTTGATAAAGGCCATTCTCACTGGGGTTAAGTAATATCTCATTGTGGTTTTGATTTGCATTTCCCTGATGATTAGAGATGTTGAACACTTTTTCATATGTTTGTTAGCCATTTTTATATCTTCTTTTGAAAAATTTCTATTCATGTCCTTTGCCCACTTTTTGATAGGATTGCTTGATTTTTTCTTGCTGATTTTCCTGAGTTCTAAATAGATTCTTGTTATCAGTCCTTTATCTGATGTGTAGTATGCAAAAATTTTTTCCCATTCTGTAGGTGGTCTGTTTATTCTCTGGACTGTTTCTTTGGCTGTGCAGAAGCTTTTTAATTTAATCATGTCCCATTCATTTATTTTTGTTGCTGCTGTGATTGCGTTGGGAGTCTTCTTTGCAACCCCTGTGGAAAGCATTATGGAGGTATCTTAAACAGATTCAAGTAGACCTGCCATTTGACCCAGCAATCCCATTACTGGGCATATACCCAAAGGAAAAAAGGTCATTCTGTAACAAAGACACATGTACCCGAATGTTTATAGCAGCACAATTCACAATAGCAAAGATGTGGAAACAACCCAAATGCCCATCAATACATGATTGGATTAGTAAACTGTGGTATATGTATACCATGGAATATTACTCAGCTATAAGGAATGATGAAGATACGACATCTCTATGGTTCTCCTGGAGAGAGTTGGAACCCATTATATTAAGTGAAGTATCCCAAGAATGGAAAAACAAGCAACACATGTACTCACCAGAAAATTGGTTTCCCTGATAATCACCTAAATACAAATCTGGGAACAACACCAATTGGACATCAGACTGAGGTGGGGGGTGGGGGAGTGGATGGGGGGTATGCCTACACAATGAGTGCATTGCGCACCGTTTGGGGAGTGGTAACACTTGAAGGTGCTGACTCGGGAAAGGGGGGGTGGGGAAACAAAATATGAAACTGTTGTTTTTAACTTGCATTGTTCACTTAATAATTTATCATGAATATTTCCCATATTATTTCATATCATTGTACAAGAAATAATGTATACATTATGAGGACATACTGTATCTAACAAGATATACTGTTAGACTCTTTGATTCTGTAAAATTAAATTGTTATTAATGAAAAAAAAAAAAAAAGAAAATGGAAGATTAATCTAGAAAGTTTAATATTTTCCTACTAAACTGCCAGAAAATGGCAACAGAGAAAATGAAATAGAAAAAATAATCAAAGAAATCATCATGTCAAGTTTCTCAAGAGCTGAGGAAAGAATATAAATTGTTATATTGAGGGGCTCAACAAGTGACAAACTAGATTAAATCCCTAGTTTAGCAAAATTATTAATAATTGCTATTTAGTTAACTAGTGTTGGTCATTCTAGTTTTATTAATGAAGGCTTGTAGATTTTAGATAAATCAAACCATTTTAACACACATTTTGAATGACTAGAGTATGAATTTTTGAAACTTTTAAAATAATATTGTATACATGTAAGGTATACAATATGTTTTGATATACATATACATAATATATACATAGTGAAATGATTGCTATACTCAAGCAAATTAACATACCCATATCCTCACATAGTTACCAGGTGTGTGTGTTGAGAGCACCTGAAATCTACTCTCTTAGCAAATTTTCAGTATATACAATACAGTATTATTAACTAAAGTCATCATGGTGTACATTCATCCTATGTAAACACAACTTAAATTAACCCAATGAATTACATTAATATACACAAAATCTTTAATATATTCTCCTACAGATACATATTTAAATTGTTTCTAATTTTACTTTTTTACAAGTAATACACTGTGGATATTCTTGTATATGTCTCCTTGTGCCCACATGTGAAATATTCTCTAGGCCATGCATTTAGAAGTGGAGATGCTGAGTCATAGGAAACATGCATCTTTATCTTTACAAGATAGCGGTTTCATTGCTCTCTAATGTGATGGTACTCATCAGTGTCTCTCCATGATAAGACCATCTTCACCAAAACATTGTATTGTTAGATGTCTTAATTTTATTCATGTAATGCCAGTATGACAGGAAACTCATTTGCATTTACCTGATCACTGGCGAAGTCAAACATGTTTTCATGTTTCGTTGACTATCCAGGCGTTTTATTCTGAGAATTGCATTCCCACGTGTCTTTATTTTCCTATTATTTGTTTGCCTTTTTTATTAACTTGTATGAGCTCTTTATAACTTGGATTCTAATCTGATGACAGATTTTTAGTTATTGTAAATATTTTTCTCAGTCTGAGGCTTGTCTTTTGATTATTTAAAAACAATTTTGGGGAGTATCCATCACCTCAAGCATTTATCATATCTTTGTGTTGGAATATTTCTATTCTACTCTTTCAGTTATTTTTAAATAAATTATTGTTATTTTGTTGTCATATAAAATAAGCCATAACTTATTGTTGACTGTAGTCACTTTGTTGTGTCATCAGATGTTGTCCATTCTATCTAACTATATTTTTGTACCCATTAACCACTCTCACTTGATCCTCACCTCCCTGCTACTCTTCTCAGCCTCTGGTAACCATGATTTGATTATTACACATGTATGCCTGTATCAAAATATCACATATACCATGTAAATATATGCAGTTACTATATATCCATAATAATAAAAAGTAAAAATATTTGATGAACATATATTTTTATTTATATTGCTATAAAGTGTATCAAATGTTTTCTGCATGTTTGTGTTTTGTGTTTTTTAAAGAAAAATATTCCTACTTCATCATAACATTTTCTTTCAAAATTTTTGTAGTTTGAATTTTTACATTGATGTCTTTAATTTATCCAGTGTATTTTTTTAGTGACAATTAAATCCAATTTCATCCATTTTTCTCATGTGGATCATCCACTAAAGCAGAAATGTTTACTTTTCTCATTGATAAGTATTGCTACACAAGCCACATATCACATTACAAATTTATGTATGTATTCTGTATCCTAGCTATTTGCAGTGTTCCATTGATTTATTTTTTATCACTGCACAAATAACTCCCTGTGCCTTTGCCACAGTGTTTAAATTACCATCATTTTCATATGTCTTGATATTTGATTCAGCAAGTTCTTACTTTGTTCTTCTTTACAATGGCCTTGACTGTTTCAGGCAATTAGTTTTTTTCCCATACATGTTTTGTACTCTAGATCCATGAAACACCCTTAGCAATTTTGTTTAGAAATGAATTTAAATTATGAAATATTTTAAAGAGAACATTAATATTTTATTATTGAGTCTTTGTAGCATGATTATAATGTAGCTGTTCACTTGATTACATTTCTTTTTATAACATTCAAGTTTTATAATTCTTTTTTCAAATGTTTCCACAACTTGTTAGAGGGATGTTTAGATGTCAAGCTTTTGGTTGCTTTTTAATCTAATTTTGTGTTTTGCTGGAATATGGAAGCATAATAGTTTTGTGTATATTGATCTTTAATCCAAAAAACTTGTATTCTCTTTTTAACTGTAGTATTTGCTCTATATTTTCCGATTATGATAACCATAATAATCGTGCATAGCTTTATCATTTTTAAATTTTTTGTAACTTTTTTGTTTACCTTTTACATATTTGAAAATGTTTAATCTTTTGTGATTAGCCAATTATTGTGTCTATTTCATAATAAATGGGCTTTTACTACAATCTTATTTATATTAACTTTAATTTACATCAATACATTTTACCTGTACCTCTGTGCCAGTATCAACTTACTGTCTGTCTGTCAACTCCCAATAGTCCCTTCATTACCTGCTCAATAATGGACTTGAAGAATTTCTTCTCTGCAGTGAGTCTGCATGCTACACTTTGTCAGTAGAGGGCGCTGGAGGGACGTTGCAAGTGAAAGAGGGCTCTCATGATTTTATTTATTTTTTTTAATTTTTTAATTTAATTAACAGTGTTTTGGACTTTTTGTATTCATATACGTTATAGATATGTGTGCATAAATACATATTTATGTACGTATATATGTATATAAAACTTACTTTTGTTCACTCAGCAGTATCATATAATCATATAACAGGGTAAACCTAAAGGATTTTTGGATGTTTTATCTGCTTCAGAGTTGTCTTTTTTTTTGTTTTTTTGTTTGTTTGTTTTTTGAGACAGAGTCTCTCTCTGTTGCCCGGGCTAGAGTGCCCTGGCGTCAGCCTAGCTCATAGCAACCTCAAACTCCTGCCTCAGTCTTCTGAGTAGCTGGGACTACAGGCATGTGCCACCACGCCCAGCTAATTTTTTCTATTTTTAGTTGTCCAGCTAATTTCTTTCTATTTTTAGTAGACGGGGGTCTCACTCTTACTCAGGCTAATCTCGAACCTGATCTCAAGCAATTTTCCGGCCTCAGCCTCCCAGAGTGCTAGGATTATAGGTGTGAGCCACTGTGCCTGGCCTGCTTCAGAGTTTTTAACAGATTTAATTTGTATTAAATCTGAATTATCTGAGGAAAAAAAAAAAAACCTTAATATATAATTCACACTCATATTCTAAAGATTATGAAGATTTAAAGACATTCTATCTAAAATTAATTTTACCTACATTTCAGCATAGACATATAGACATAAAATTGATTTCATTCTGTTAAAAAATTCCTCTTAACACTTATATATAAATAATGAATAAGATTCAAAAAAGTAAGCTTATTCTAAATGTTCAGTTTGATAGAAAAATCAAGTACTATATACAGCAGTCCTAGCTTTGCACTTAAGCAAGGATATGGTTTCTATGTGGACAAGTTTCAGTTAATATTGTACCATGAGAAGTGAGGATTGCTGGTATAACAAAAGCATTTCTATCTAAAAAGATCATTTCCCAATATTCTTCATTGTAAATAATATTTAGTATCTAATCTTAACTACTCTGTGGACAGTGTTCCATTAGTAGCTGAAATGTCCAAAACCAGAGAATTTAGGCTGAGAAATGGGATTCTCTTCCAAATAGTCTCCAGGAACTGCTTTCTAGAAAGTTAGAAAAGCGAAGTCCACTTAGAATAAGATGATTTAGTCAATGAAGAGTTAAATTGGGTATATGGTAGACACCTAGGAAATCAATTCACTTTCTGTAAGAGTTGACAAATCAAATAATTTTATTAGCTTTATTAAATGTTTTATTAAAATAATATATCCACCTGTACTTCATAGTTTATATCAGCACCCTGAGGACAAGTAAAGTAGAATTTTAATTTTTCTAACACATGAATATATTTGTGTTTTAAGGATTAATATAGTGTTGATATTAAGCGTAGCTTCCTCTGAAGTCATATTTAAGTATTTGTAGATATTTGGAAACATATATCCCATAATTAAATTATTGGTATTTAAATTTAAGAATAAAACTTTTTTCTGATATTTATTGCCTTAGATTATAGACAGAAACTCTTTTAAGTAACATGACGGACCCCTTTTGTGAATTGTTTAAAGATTTATATAAAATACCCTTTACAGCAGAACAGTACACAAGACTCTGGACCACAGGAAAGTGAAGCATCAGCAGAAAATAACTTAGCCAAGGATCCAAGATATGCCAGATATCTCAGAACGGTTCAAATGCTAAGCTAATTTGGCCCGTCTCTCTGTCTAGCAGCCTCATTTGAAATTCTTAACCCTGGAGGTCGCCATTGTTATTTTTTCAGTCTGAGGAAACTGCAACCAAGTGACCAAGTTTTCTACTCTGTTACTTCTTTTCTATTTTAAATAATACCTTGATAAAAAGTACCCAGAAATCAATGTTTTCTACTTAGAATTGATCACATATTTCAAATTAACATAGTTTAATACAGATTTATGTAAATTTTCTTGCTTTACAGTTATCAATGCAAATCTTGGATGTATCAGAAAGAAATGAATGTAGACGATTCATTTGGTAAATCATTTGATTTTAGCTTAATTCCCTTATGCTAGCACAAATAGTGTTTCTTAATTTTTTTTTTTTCTGATGTTCATCTATTCCTCTTCGTTTTACTTTTGTTGTTTTGTAAAGTCTTGGTTCACCTATACCCCAGAGAGTGTTTCCTGTTTGCATAGTGACTGTGGACCAGCTCTGACCCTGTGACCAGAAAACCTACCGGCCTGGTGGCTGCAACTGTATCTTCCCCCGCAAGTTGTGGGAGCCAGTGAAGGGCTGCTCTTCCACATTTGCCCCTGCTTGGGTGCTCTCTCTCAGCCCTGGGGTACTTTATACCATGTCTGCCTATCTTTCCAGTTACTTTCCTATTCTGCAGTTTAATAATTATTTATATTAAACGTCCCCTGCTTAAATGTTGTGTGGCTGTGTCTCCTGATTAAGTCCAGACTGATAACTCCTATTTTTTCTTTAGAGAATGCAGTTTGCAACACTTTATTCAATAAGGTAAAAAAAAAAAAAGAAAAAACTAACTTTAATCAATCTGCACAAAAGTATTATATAGATGCCTTTAACAGTTGTTATGCTGTTTTTGTTATAGTAGGTAAATTTCCCCAAAGAATCAACCTTTTTAAATCCTAAATTGTTCCTATAAATTGTCAGAAAGTTGCCCTAACATTACCAATAATGATACCTGTGGCAAATGATGCATAAATGAAGAAAGATCTGATAGTGATTGCCATTACAAGGCCCAGAGACAGCGCACCTATAATTTCACTAAAGATGATAACATCTCCTTTGTATCCTTTGTGGTCTCTTTCCTATACAGAAATAAGACATTTCAATGAGAATTCAGAACCAGGCCTAATTATTTTGTGTGGCTAATAAACATTCCACATGAATGCTTTCCACTATCCTCAGTAGATGATGGTTCATTACAAAGAGTCTAAAAGGCTATCACCCTGTCTAGGGGCATGAGTAACTCTGAGTGGAACAGACTTCTAAGGATATTATAATAGTTTCATTAATAAAAATTGGATTCAAAGTAATTACCTAGAACTTGTCATCACTTTAGCTGACATAGTGAATGATACCACCCAAGTTCTAGAAGCAGCACAAACCAATTTTAGTACCTTAAGATAAATAGTCATGGAAAATAAATTAGTCTTGGATTTTTTTCAACCAAAGAAGGTCTGTGCCATTGCTAACAATTCATGCAAATGTATAATATGAATACGTAAATTTAGAGAAAAGAAAACCTTGCTATATAACATAAGACATTATAGGGACTTGCTTTCTCTGTCAGGTAAGGAAAATCTTGGGTCATTGTTCCAAAATGTTTTCTATTCCCTTTTTATAATTTTTCTAGTTATAGTTATTTGCCTTAGAGTTCTTTGATACTTATTATCCAAAACCATAAATGCTTCTGGATAGGCATTGTCTCAACGGATGACTCAAAAAGTGATTGAAAGACAAAACCAGGATGCAATCATGCTGACTGATGATCAAATTGAAAAGGAAATATCAGAAAATAAAACTTTGTTTCAAGAATAGTGGTGAAAATATGAACAATCCCTGATGGTCTCTCTTTCAGCTTTGGCTGTGTTAAAATTAAAGATGAAACTAAGAATAAAATAAAAAATACTCTGCTTTTAAATAAAAACTAATTATTTTTTTTTCAAGTAGTCACCTGAATCAGATTTTACCCATTCTATTGATTGACGACAATTTCTTTTTAGTGTTGGGGGGAGAAAGCCAATCAGTAATTGTTTTCCACTTTAGAAAGTCAAGCAATTAGGAATAAACTCACTCCCACAATTTTATCAGACTAAATACGTTTTGACAGTTAATGTCAACCTACTTAAGCCTTTGCAAGTCCACCAATCTCTGACCTCTAAACTTTGAAAAACTCTTGCATAAATCCAGCAGGGGGCTCTCCTTAGAGACTGTGCCCGACCAGCATGGCTCTCTTTGCTGTTATAGCATAGTAAGCAATAAGCACAACTTTCTGTTTTCTTTCAAATAATTGAGTAGTGTTTTCCCCAAGGTTTGACAGTATCGTTTATCCTATAGCCAAATGGGTACATCATTCTGGGATTCCTTTTCAACATTAAAGCAATCTTCCCCTAATATCAAGAACTTAAAAAAAAAAAAAAAAATCTCCATTCGAGATTAGGTGGAAAATCAAAGTCAAAAACATTTTAGCAGAATTTATTTTGCTGTTTTTTTTCCTCCTAAATTTACCACTATAGTTTGGATACAGTCAAGATACTTCATTTCACAGACAACATCATATAACAACTTTTCATAACATTACTCATCATGGCTGTTTTCTCTCAAAAAAAAGTGTTTGGAAAGCAGAATTAAAAAGTGACTTTACAGTAACTGTTGCTTTTTCCCCCAACATTTAAAAGAGTCTGATTTTTCTTAGTTTTCTGTATACATAAAGTGCATATGACTACATTTTCTTTTATCTGAATATAAGTATGTTGACAGTGTAATGTGCATAAAGGAAAATATGCTTATTGAAAAGATCAGGCTTCAGGGAAAACTGTCTAGGCCTGGTTTTTAAGAAATGTTACATCTTGAACATTTTTTATATTATAGAAAAATATTACTTAATTAAAATGTAAGCAACTTAAATATTGGCGATGACTCTAAAAGAAATATTATAGACTAGTAACTAACACTTTGCTAATGTTGGGTATTTGTGGTGCTACTCTGTTCTCATTGCATGAGCTTTTAGACTATGCATTATAGAGTTCATGGCCATTTTCTGCTTACGAATGAGAATGTATACTTGTGAAAACACGGCATGTAAGATATCAGAAATACATATATTAAAATATGTCAGTTGCTGAAAAATGATACTTTTATTACTGAAGAAAATTACCTTCAGACTTGACTAGGTTTAGCTGTGGGACAAAACAAATGTTATGCTTCTAATTTAATGGAAGAGTAAAATGTGGTTATTTTAAAAACTGTTTAAAATTAGATTAAATTCTATGTTTATAAAACATTATGTGAGACCACACTGCATTATCCTTTTTATTAAATTTATGGCTATATATTCAAAATCTTAGGCTTTTTATATAAAAAAGTTTACACACACTTATAAAACAATATTAAGATTTATTCAGTATATATCTCCTGCTGTGTCTGGATATATATATCCAGGAGTTTAAGTTATAAATAAAAAAGACCTCTTTTAGAATGAGTGACTTCTAAGCTGAGCTTCAAATCAATTTTCAGTGGTAAGAAAAAGAAAGACTGTCAAAACTAGCAAATAACAATACAGGATGCCCAGTTAAATTTGAAGTCAGGCAAACAAAGGTAATTTTTTTTTTATTTCATCTTATTATTATGGGGGATACAGAATTGTAGGTTACATATGTTGCCCATGTACCGCCTTTCCCCCCAAGTCAAAGCTCCAGGCGTGTCTGTTCCCCAGACAGTGCGCGTTGCACCCATCATGTAGGTATATATCCCTCCCTTCCCCAGCCCCCCTTCCCGAGTCAGCACCTTCAAGCGTGACCATTCCCCAAACGGTGCGCAATGCACTCATTATGTAGGCATAGATTTTTTAAACAGAAGTTTATCCAGTCTGGGCGCAGTGGCCCACACCTGTAATCCTAGCACTCTGGGAGTCCGAGGCAGGATCTTTTGAGCTCAGGAGTTCGAGACTAGCCTGAGCAAGAGCGAGACTCCTGGGCTCAAGCAATCCTTCTGCCTCAGCCTCCCAAGTAGCTGGGACTACAGGCATGTGCCACCATGCCCGGCTAATTTTTTCTATATATTTTTAGTTGTCCAGCTAATTTCTTTTTATTTTTTAGTAGAGACAGGGTCTCGCTCTTGGTCAGGCTGGTTTCGAACTCCTGAGCTCAAACAATCTGCCCGCCTCAGCCTCCCAGAGTGCTAGAATTACAGGCGTGAGCCACCGCGCCCGGCCTAATATTATACTTCACATTTGGTTCCTTTTTATAGTTTATGTTTCTCTGCTCAGATTTCCTGTTTCCTTTCATTGCTAGCAAATTTTTCTTTATCTCATTAAACATCAGTATAACGGTTGCTTTAATATCATTGTCTTCTATTTATGTCATCTCAGGTTGGTTCTCCTTTTATTATCTTTTCTTTTTAGAATGTGTTGCATTTTTCTATTTATTTAAGTGATATCTGTTTGATTCTGAACATCGTGAATATTAATTTGTGAAGGCTAGCGATTCTCTTATATTTTCATGAAGAATGTAAACATTTTGGGGATGGCATCTCAGATCTCACAGGTTTTTTTTTTGTTTGTTTGTTTTTAATTTTTACCTGGTCTGTTAAGTATGATTCTAGAGTCAAAGGGAAATTTTGAAAGAGTTTGTAAGCAAACTTTGGGGTATCCATCCTGGCTCTCTCCTTTGTAGAATTCCCTCCTCATTGTACAGTTGCTGTGGTTCCTCTTAAATTTGACCTCTTTCTTCAAGCATAAAATAATCCAGGCTTCCTGTAGGCACAGTGGGAACTGGAGCCCATTCTCAGGCTAAAGGTCAAAACATATAGGAAAGTTATCTCATGTCATTGCTTTCTGCCAAGTGTCATTTTCCTTCCACACTTTGCCAGCATCTGTTCACTTTTTATTTCTATCAGGCATTTTTCATTTCAACCATTTATAGTTTTTATGTGTGGGAAGTGTTAATCAGGTATAAAGATCCTTGCTCTTTCCAGGTGTAGAACTCCAGCTACGTAGCTTATATATATAATTATTAAAATTAATTAATAAATGTTCAGACAATTAAATATATGTGTATATTTACATCTAAAAAACAAATATTGACTAGATAAATCATGCAATTAAAATTTTTAAAAAACACTTGAAATTACAAGGATTAATTCTGATTATTTTTTATTTCATCACTGCCTGGCATATAGTAAGTTTTCAGGAAATACCCTGTGAACAAATTAGGTGCCATCAATTCTAGCTTCCTGTTGCTTAGAAATTTCAACTATTGACAAGTACATGACTTGAGAGGAAAAGAATCAGTGAAAAGGATGTGGTTGTTGAAAAGATAATAATTCTGCCACGGTTTTCAAAAGGACTGATGAGCTCTCCCTACTGCATTATGGAGTCCTCAACTCCAATTATTGAACTGCCTATTTCTCATTCTGTTCCCTGGACAGTGATAGAAAAGTTTTGTTAAGTACATGGACTTTAGGATCTTCTTTCTTTATACTGTATGTAGGTAACATTTTTTGTTATTGTTGTTGTTGCTCATTATTTTCCATCAAATAGATGATCTTGCTAAAAAAAACATATTTTGACTTCAATTAATTTTTCATGTTTTCTTCAGTCATTCCAATTAATGTGTTTTCTTTTTTAAACCATCCAATAACATACTTACAAGTGTTAGTAGGATAATTTACCCAAATAACAAACTTTATATTTTGTGTGTTGCTTCTTATTTGTTTCTTTTTTAAAGATTATCTTTATTTGCAAACTCTATAGACACAGTTATTCATGCTGGGGAACCTGAACAGCAACATCAGTCATGAAGAATAGAAAAATACAATATGTGTAGAATATGACTATTATTTACTGATTAACATTGAATCTTATGAAATATTGTGATTATCATGTTTGAAAACTATGCTAAAATATATCCATTAATTTAACATATAGAGCTTTCTAACACCTTTCACTCAAATCCTATTACTGTGACCTGAAGCTACTAGGAGGAATTCAGTAGGCTTTATGGTTTAGGACAACACTGAAATTTTCAATTTTGTTATCCTTTTTTGTAGATCTAGGAAGAACATTACAAAGAATAAAGGATTTGCAATTTACTAGGAAAGATCTCAACCAAGTGACAAAAACAAGTTATTCTCTTGTGATTTGAAGAAACAAAGTGTATTTTATTCACTAGTCCTTTGTCCCTCTGTATTGACTTTACAGGATTATATTATATAAGATAGAACGGTGTTATTGTAAGGTGTTCTGATACGCTCTTTCTCTGGAGTTTACTCCCTGAGAAGGAATATATATTTTACTATAGTTTCCCAGCATGTTCTTTAAAATATAAGGTAAATATAAGTCTAAATTCAAAGAACATTTTAACTAAAATATCAATCAGTAGTTGTCCTGTCAAACATCTTGCTAGAATTTTCAGTGCTAAGATTTGTGCTTTAATGGGGATTAGCTGAAACAGGTCTATTGAGTATTACATTATTTATCCTGTTATTATTCTCAAGAGTTGCTTTATTGGTAAGACAGTTATTTTCCTCTTTAATTTTCAACCAGCTCTTTAATGATCTCAGTCCCTCATTCAATTTTGTTAATGAAGGGCAAAAGCCAAGGAAAATGAATTTCCCCATAATCCTTCACTCTAGTCTCTGGTGAATTGACTTTCCCTGTATTCATTGAAATGTGTTATCCCATTTATCTAGCCATGTCAGTGTCTTGCAGAAGGGTCTGCATCTGAATGTGACTTGGATAAACATGAGCTAATAACCCAAAGCAAATGACTTTTCCTTTGCCCTATAGATATAATTTATTAATAGTAAATGACCTTTACATGTTTTGAGGACATTAAAGTAGAAGAAAACAGACAGGTGCCACATGGAACCTTTAAAAGCACAGATAAAGAAAGTAAAGTTACTGATGGGACAGATGCTGCTTTACTTTCAAAAGTAAAGTCAGGAACCAAAAAGACCGTGTGTCTATGTATGTGTATAGTATTTATGGAACTAACATTTGCTGGGAAAGTATTATGAGCCAGGCACTAGTCCTGTGTGGAATGTACTTATATTTTGTTATGTAGCCCTCACAGTCATCCCTTTAAGAAGTGTGATTAAAAGAAGCATGTACTCAAAGAAAATGCAGACTTAGTTCTGGAGGCGAAATGCATGGGATAGGAAGCTGTCTGTTCTTTGTGCAAATGAAGCAGCTATAAAGCTGCCTTTCCTTTCCTATTGTCTCTCAGAACCTTGAACATATTAACACAGAACAGAGGAGGATGTTTTGTGGAAACTTGATGATGACTAAATATAAATATGTTAGAATGTGTTCATTTCTTTTTGCTTTGATGATGAAATAACACAAAACAGAAATTCTGGTTTCATGTCACCAAGCTCAGAACTATAAGGAAAAATAATGCAATTTTGCATCCCCGTTGCTCGAATCATTTTCTGCATTTAGTCTCAGGCTGCTAATGGCCAGGGAGACAAATTGTTCACGCAGCTTGCAGAAATGAGGAATTGGTTCTGTATTGTCAGTTTCCCTGCTAGATATGGGATTGCGCACGAATGAGATTCAACTACTAAATTGATAGACATCAATGGTAGTTATAGATTAAAGTGAAATTCAAACACAGACAAGGGTTCTTTAACAAAGGAGGTTTATCTGAGGGATGAAGTAGGAAATCATCACAACTAGGATATCCAATAGAGAGATTAGCAACATTCTAAACTAAAGGGAGCACAGTTATGGATGATGATGTTTAACACATTCACTGCCATGTGAGTTGTATTTAACTCATGCTAGTTTTGAGCCTGGGGCCTTGTGAAGCATATGCGATTCATATGTCTCTTTATCTTGGGAGCCGCGTGGTGCGCAGGCAACTCATGCTGCCATGCTGTAGCATAGGTGTTATGTGATGGGTGGCCCCCTGTAAGTCATGGACAGAAAACTATAAAAAGTAACAAATTTTTCATTAAATTAGGATCATTTTTTCCCTAAGTTTTTATTACATTTTTGTAATAAAATACTGTGGCCCCAAGGAAATTTTTTTTTTTTTCTAGTGTGGCAGTCAATGCGTTAAATAAAAGACTCATCAGAAATTCTGAAAGTGTAACTGTCCTTTCCCAGCTACTAGGTCTAGCCTTAAACATATAATACTGCCTGGATAAAAGCTGTAGACTACTTCTTTGGGTCAGGTGCACCTCGTCATTCTTCGAGTTGCACAAGGAAAAACATGACTATCAGTGTACAATCCACTTAGCACTAAACGATTATCTTAACTGACATCCACAGCTTCTACAGGCTAATAAAGCTCGGTCCAACTAGATTGTCAAGGACAAAATCAACTAAGTAAGGAAATTTATTTTACTGAGGCTATTGTAATAGGGAATGTACCAGACTGGAAGATCACAGTGTCTCAGCAGGGAGGTTTTATCTGAGACTTTATTGGGAGGAGTAGAGAAGTTAGAGGTAGGATGCTTTACAGTTAGTGTCTAAGTCACTTCTGTCTGCTATAATAAATTACCATTTAAGGGGTAGCTTAAACAGTTTCTCACTGTTCTAGAAGCTGAGAAGTCCAAGATCAAGGTGCTGGCAGATCTATTGTCCGGTGAGGGCCCACTTCTTGGTTTGTAGATGGCTGTCTTATCCTTGTATCCTCACATGGCAAAGAGGAAAGAGAGAAGCAAGCTCTCTGTGTCTCTTCTTTTAAAGGCACAAATCCCATTCATGAGGGCTCTACCCACATGATCTAATCACTTCCCAAAGGTCTCGCCTCCAAATACTATTGCATTAGGAATTAGGTTTCAAGACACAAATTTTCGAAAGACACAAATATTTGGTCCATAGCATTTGAGATTGCTTTGTATTCAGAAAATGTCTCAGTCATTTAGCTGTAGAGGAGGTGTTTATCTCTAAGTCCAGTTTCATGGGGCACAGTTCTAATCTCAGGTCGTAATTGATAAGACAAAAAATAGGGAGTTTAATGTTCTTTGGCCTTGTCATTAGGCAAGGAAAATGGGGACATGGGAGAAGGCATGGATAACTGGGAAACACATACTCCCAGATCTTTCGAAGATTTTTACACTGGATCTCTCCTAGTTACCCAAAGTAAACATTCCTCCACTTTGAGGTTAGAATTCTAAGATACCATTGGACAATCAAGGTAAATTTTCAAGATTATGAAAGGAAAGTTACTGCTCCTTTACTATAAAACCATTGCTCTTCTCTTCTGTTCTGAGATTAATGCTATTATTAGGAGAAAAATGAGTATGGGCAAAAGAAACCCAGAAGGATTCATTAAGGAAAAATGTATCAGGCTTGGTGATATGGGCAAGGTAAAGAAAGATGATTTACCACCACAAGAGTCCTCAAACTGAATTGATAAGTAGTTCACTCAAGGAGCTATGTTACGAGAAATCTCATAATGGAAAAAAAAAAAAGTGTTGCAATTAACTTAACAAACCAAGTTTGGAGGCTAATCTTCAAGTAAAAGTCAGGAGTGTACTGTAGTAATGATAACATCTTTACTCTCAGCCCTTTGGGGGAATTCTCCCTAATTACTTTTTGTAGCGTAAATATTTAATCATACCTGGTAAGTGAAACTCTTGGAACATAAAAGACAGCAGACCAAAATTCAAACCCAATGAGGGCAAATGTTTGTGTTTTGTTCACTGTAGAATACTCAATGCCCAGAACAGTTCTAGAATATGGAAGATACGAAATACATAATTATTGAATGAATGAATGAATGAATGGATGGAGAATGTAATGAACAAGTGGGTGCCAAGAAACTCAGTCCATTCCCAAAGAACTCAGTTCTTAGATTGATGCCAATGATATTCTTTAGTCTTTTTGCTCACCAAATAGATCCTTATTCTATAGGATTCACAAAATAATATAGGATATACCAATATATTTTGGGAATATCTTTCTTTCATTTCCCCTTTCTAAACATGAGTGTATTTCAATTGTCCTTTTTTCTTCCATCGTCTATGTCCTTTCTTCTTTTCCTGTCATTTAAGGATCACAGGTGGTCTTTCATTCCCATATGTGTTGATGTAGCTCCAAAGATCCTCTCAATCTCTTTCTTTGTTACTTAGTCTGTTTCTATAGAACACCACATTTTACTTTCTGGAGAAATATATTAAGTTCAATAGGCTCACATGTACTAAGCAATTGTTGAGTTATGTATCCAAAACCAATACAAAAAAGATGAGCTCACCATCAAAACATTTGTCTCTGGCACAGGGTCTGACCTAATGCTGATTAAAGATGTGGCTACCATAACCAAGAATAATTTCTATGCTTTGTTGCTATTTTGAAGCTTATTTTTATTCTAAATATACATTCCTTGACAAGACACAATAACAATAATTAGAATAAACCAAAGGATTATTTATAAACATTTAACACATATATGCATCACAGGTATCAAGGTAGTAAATGTAACTACATATGATGTATGAAAAAAGTATACAGTGATAACTACTATTGATTTCGGTTTATATAAACTTGCATTCATTTATACAATTTGAAATAAAGCATGTAGTATTATCTTTACATATTGTTTTAATATACAAAATTTTAGAAAAATTATAATGTCAAAAATGGTTTTATATTTGTGTCATTCAGCTATTAATGACTTCAGAATAAACCTTTGTTAAAATATTTTCTTCATGGTTAGCAAACACAAATTTGTAAGGTCAGTATAGTTGCAAGAAAACATTTGCTAACAACATCAAAATTAATTATAAATAGGAGAATGGCATTTCCTTTGTGGATGATTTCTTATATTATCCTACATTTGTAAAAGAGCCATCAAAGAAAACTGCTCATTAATTTTACATTAAGAAATTATCCCCCGAGTCCTTGCTAATTTCTTCTTGACAGATTCAGCCACAATTCCCAATAAGGTGGCAGAAAATGTAAGTTGAAAATGAGATAATGCCATTTGGGTTCACATAAATTTCTTCTCAATCAACCTTTTCGTAAATACTTCACTAACTCTATCTCATCGTCAGCATTAAGGAGAAACAGTAGGAAAATAAACATGCTGTGTTGCACTGTATGCTTGGGTTATAAAAATAAATTCTCACTTATGAGAGCTTTTGTGTGTCATCTGCACAGAAGGGGGTAAGTGATAACAATATTGAGCAGGAAATACATGGCTAAAAAGTACTAATGAATACCAGGTGTTTTACAAGAGTCACTTTTTTAAAATTCTGCAAGTGTCAATATACTGCCTACCAAAAATGCTTTTAGTAACATAACCACTCTACTCAGCATGGAAATAACACACTAACCAATTATCTATAATGACTATCCCAATGGGACAGAACAATTTATAGTAGGAGAATAAATTTGATTTGTCTGAGTAGGACTTAGTACTGCTTTTGGAGTCTTTTTTCTAATCTTTGCAAATGAGATCTATATTACTTAGTCTATTTATCTATCCCTCTTTTTGATATATTTCTATTATATTATATTATGTTAATATATCTTGCTGTATTCTTTCTGAAGTATTCATTATAATCATTATTTAACATTTATCAATTACTTAAAATGTAATAGGCAATGTACAGAATAAAATAAATATAGGAGATAAAGTATGGGTAAAAAACCCAAACTTACAGTGGTTTTATACTATGGAATATAAACTTTTGTTGGGGGTCACCAGAGTAGTTGCTCTAAAAGGGAAGAGTTTTGCATGAAATGTTGAGTTAGAGTTGTTAACTGTCTCTCATTTCTTCTGCTCAGTTAATACAACTGAAACAGAGAATATGGTGGAAAGCCATAAGACGAAAAAAATACAATGCACTTAACCCTAAAGCAATGCTGAAAATAAATTTTACTTTTACTAATGATTTAGAAAATAGTTGTTCTAACAAAATTAAATAAATATAATAAATATTTTATGTAAGAAAACTTTGAACTTAGAAGTAATGTAGCAAGAAGATATTATTAAAACTTTTTATAGTATAATAAATATATATCTTCTTTAGGATAAGTTATCTAACTAGCTAATATGAATTATAAAAAAATTTTGCTGAAATAAAACATCTAATGTTTAAGAGCTTGGAATATACTTGCATATATTCCAAATATAGCTCATCCTATATAGAATAAGACTTTACTAAATAAGCTTGGATGTTATTCAAATCATCAATAGATGGCAGTAGGAGTTTATATTTTGAGGTACTTTAAGGCATTTGGCACTCTATTCCAATAACGCATTGAAATTGTTGACTTTAAATTGTTATATTTAACTTTAATAATATCAGCAACATTCATCAAAGTTAAATATATGTTAATATATATTTGTATATATGCACATATATATGCATATACATCTCTATATATTTATATATTCATGTATTAGCCATCTGTTGCTGTGTAACAAATTACTTCAAAACTTAGGAGCTTAAAACAATAAAAATTTAAACACTTATTATTTCCCCCAGTTTCTGAGGGTCAGGAGTCCAAGCATGACTTAGCTGGGTGGCTCAGTGTTTCTCATGAGGCTGCGCTCAAGCTGTCAGTCTGGGCTGCAGTCATGTGAGAGACTGGACAATCTACTTCCAAACTCATTCCTATAGCGGACGGTAAGAGTCTGCAGTTCCTCCCTAGGTGGGCCTCTCCGTAGAGCTGTACACATGGCGTGGATGCTGCCCTCCTCCAGAGTGAGTGATGAAGGAAGAGAAAGCGAATGAAAGAACAAACAGCAGGAGAACCCAACGACCCCCCACACACTCACACAGCACTTAGCATAATATTACTTATGCCCCATCTATTGGTCACATACCTTTGTGTAATTTGGGAGAGGAATAGTATCAATACTGGGTGGCAATGGGAGATACATCTTGGGAACTGACGGACATCTCTAGCTCTATGTCCTCTTCATACTCAGTTTTTTTATTTTTATGCCAAGTTCAATATTTCTATTTCTGTAATTGAAAATACAGATTTTCCCATCTTTCTACTCATCACATTTCCTTTCTGCACTTTTCTTTCGTCTGTCCTTCCTTTCCATCTTCCTTTAGATCAACACGCATCATTATCAACCAAAAGTGAAATGAGTGTAAAAGAATAAACAAGTAAGGAAAAATCTGATCTCTTGATTAGGGCATTATTAAAACTTTTGGAAATTGAATGTCAGAGGAAACAGTGTTTATTATTCACTAATACAACAAGATCTTCTCAATACCAAGAAAAATATTTTAAATGAAATCCTTCCCGGATTCTAACTTACTTTCAGTAAATCTATGACAATCCTCACTTGCTAAGGATCTAAACAGGGGGACCAGGGTCTTTTTAGAGTGAGAATAAGTTTGTTAGAGATAGAGCAGTTGTTATGGGTACAGGGAACATGTCAGAATTAGGAGCGTAAAGGCAGTCATATAAAACTTTTAAAGTATCAGTTCTATATAAAAACAGCTTTACCAATGTTTTTTAAACAAAACTGTGATGTTGATAGGATAATAAAAATAAACAGAAAAAACACATAGAAAGGAGAAAGCCCTTCCTTTAAAAAATTAATAAATTTAATTTGAAAGTGCTTACTGGTTTGCAAGTTATCTCCATCAGGTTTCAGTAGAGGAAACCAAACCACTGTACATACTTCAATCAGAAAAAGATTTAACTCATGAAATTTGATGCCAACAAATTCATTGCAATTTGTCAGAGAGAGAAGTCAGGTCTCCCCAGAATGACTCATTAATAGAATGATCAAAAGTGAAGAAAAAAACTAAAGGGGATGAGAGAAGTGATAGAATGCTTTGAAATTTAGAATATCATACTAGGTTGCCATATTAACAGAATACTAAAACATTAACGGGATACCAACTTTTTAGATCAAACGTAAACTCAAAATTCGGAGTTTAAGAAGTTTCATTAATATGAAGCAAGACTTACTCATTGGTAATTCATTAATAAGGTAATTTTAAGTAAAAGTTAGGAGGCAGATTTCATTTCATTAGAAATCAGAAATTTCAGGCAACCATAATTCTCTAGATTTAAATAGGTTCTTTGCAAAATAATGGACAAGATTTGTTTAAAACATAAATAAGCAGAAAATATGTACAGGGCCTATAATTTGGAGTGAGAATTAGACTAGATGACCTCTAAGATTATTTTTTAAATAATAAATAAGCTGTAAATTTTTAAGAAATAATGTGTCATATGTTATATGTTATTTAATAAATTACAATGCATTTATGAAGACCAGAAAAATGTAATAAATGCTAGAACAGTTTTTCTCCCAAATTTGTTATGAGCTACACTATTGATTTTAAATAATAATATATTAAAAAATTAAGAAACTGTTTTAAATGTTTTCCACTGTTCTTTAAAAAATATATCTGAGTCTATTAATTTCTTCTCTACTGTTACTACCAGTTCCATACAATATTTTGTTTATTAATTGCACTGAAATAATCCAATGATTCTCCCTATTTTAGCTAGCGTGTGACTCCATACTGCAGCCACAATGTTACTTTCTTGATTAAAAATTTTCGTTAGCCTTTTATTGCATTTGGTGCACAAATATGTTTTTATAAGCACTTGTAGAATATCCTAAGAGATGAGTTTCTGCCAATTTTCTGTCATTTCTCTTTTGCTCACTATAGCCAAGTCAAGTCACACTGACCAACTTTCAGTTTCCTATTTGAAATAAGCTCTTTCCTGTTGCATAAGCCTTTCCCTCCCCTCTACTTTCGAGAACCCCTCTCCATCCCTTATTATCTGACAAATCCTTGTCTTACAAATGTCCCATAAAGGTACTTCGTGAAATCCAATCTAAATTATTTGCTTATATTTTCCTCTCACAAATCTTTTTTTTTCTATTGGAAACATTGTATATTTTAAAACTACATGTTTATGTATACGACTCTTTGTTTAATCAAATAATCCATATAATTGGTTGGTACAACAAGGGCTACCACAGGACTTTTATTCAATAAATAACTCAAAATATGGAAGAACTGGAGTTTTGGCTCTGGAAGAGTAAAATAGATTTTATAAAAATAATCCTTCAGAAGTAAATCATAAACTCTGGACAAACTTTTATAAAGAGGTCTTTGAAAGCACTGGGAAACAAACAAAAGCAGAAGAAATCTGAATGAATTTTATTCTCTAACGGAGGGGTTCAAGGTGTGTGAACTGTACGCTATACAGCTTTCTCCTGAGGACACCGCCCCATGCATATGCGAGGAGAGTAGAACACGAGCAGGAGGCCTCAGTAGTACTGTGTGAAGGCATCAGAATTCTGGGACCTCGTATTTGTAAATCAAGGGAGATCTAAAGTGGAGGGAGAAACAGGAGTCCTAAATCTGCATATTAAACTCACCTCAGATCTTAGTTGAGGAGTGAATTATGCACGTAAGGATGAGATTTTGAGGAGTCCAGGGAGCCAAAACAGATGAAATTCTGAGAGGAAAAAGTGAATATTTCAGCTGCTGCTCAGTGGAGAGGACACAATGTTTGAAATTTTAATCCCACTAACGTAGAGGGGTTTGGTACACTGCCTGGGCTTAGTCTTCAAACAAAGAAAAGGCCATGCCTGGAGAGTAAAACGGAGTAGGTCACTCTGGGATTAATGACTAAACAAAATAGACTCACCAAAACGGATTCCACAAGTTTAAAGTTATTCACTGATAATCTGTTCAGTGGAGCAAAACTTAACATTCTTATGAAGAAAACAACAGAAATAAAAATATTTTTAACGTATTTTATACAACATTCAGATTCACACATATATGAATACTAGAACAGGTAAAACTAAGCTATGGTGATAGAAATTAGAACAGTGGTTTCCTGAACAAGTGGAATTATTAACTAGAAAAGGGCAAAAGAGAATTTGAGATGATAATGGTGACATTCTTTATATTAATTTGGGCTTCGGTTACACAAGTATATGCATTTTTCAAAATTCATTAAACATTACAGTTTAAAATGGATAGATTCCATTGTATGTAAATCATACCTAAGTGAATAAGTAAATAAAAGCATAATTTCCTATAGTTTGTGCATAATATGTAAAAATCATTTTGTATATTCCTTGTATATAACTTAAGAAATAGCTAAAATTACATTAATTCATGCGATGGTAGCCAAGATTTCTTTGTTGGGGGGATCGTGTGTGTGTCTTTCTTTTTCTAATGTTATACACACATAACTCTCAAATAATTCCAAATTCCTGTTAGGCAATTTTTGCCTATTAAATTTTTGTTCTCTAATATAGAACAATATCAGCATATTCTCCCTTTGATTTGAGTATAAGTAGTAAGAAGGTGTGGTGATAAATACATTGTATTTCAGCAAGTCAGTGATTCTCACTTTTGCTACATTCCGGGTCACTAAACTACCTAAGCGTCAGTTTCACTATCGACTATCCTCTAGTTCATTTCTCACTCTTCAAGCTCCACCTCCTACATAGCAGTAATAGAAATTAAACCTATTCTAGCCTAGCGCATGCGTAGAATATAGAGTTCATAAAATATATCATTTTCAAAGGGAAACCCTGTAGAGTTAAATCCTCCGATTTAAAAAGGAAAGGGAAAAAAATACACTTCTTTTCTCATTAAAAAAAAGCAGCAGGATGGTTGTTTAGATCCAAGAAAAGACCCTTTAAAATAAGCCATGCACTTTGATTTACATATTTTACTTTGATTGAGGACTTTTAGGACTTGCCTTCAGTAAACAGAAAGAGTGGGTTTGATGTTTAAAGAGAAATTCCAGCAGTATTTTACATAACAGAATTTGTCTCTTTTATCATACTTTACAGCTTCATATCCAATGTCTAATGTATATGTAGACCATGTTTTGGTAATTTTAATTTTAATTTTAGAAAAGCTATAAAGAATAACAAGTTGTTTCATCATCCTGTGCTACTCTCAGATATGAAACATTATAGCACTTTTGGTAAAAGTACATGGTTGTGCATTTATTCATAAATCTTTATTTTGACACAAATCTATTGAGGGATGAAACTCCAGGGTAAGCATGAATGATTTTAATTTCTTGACACCCTTCTTCCTTAGATTCAAAATGCATTTAGCAGCTCTTGGCTTTCATAATATTTGTGGTCTTACTTTTATAGATCAAAGAACTTTGGAGATAACTTATACCAAAGCCTTAATTTTATAAGAAAATAGAAACAATAACCCAGAGTGGAGAAGCAAACTGCCAGCTTGTGGCTAGTTCAGCAGAGTAAAATCTAGGGCTCGAACAGCACATTCCAATAACATGTGTGTTAGGCTCTGAACGTTTAGCATTTTCTTATGTGATTCTCCATGCTTTTGGTTTTGCCTTTCATATGGAATGCTCTGAGCAAATCCCAGCCTCAGCATAAATCTGTAACTAATTAATTCACTTATGTGGGTTAACATTCTGATCTGGAACACATTTTTCAGATGAAAGAGAGGAATGGTTGTACATGGTTTATGCTGCATGAAATTTAAATAGAGCTGTATCTAGAAATATTTCCTTGGTGTTAGTAAACCTATCATTGTATGATTTGCTCAAAGATTTTTTTTTTCTAATAAGAAAATTTTTTTTACTTTAATCTGCCTGCAGACCTAATTCTATTGCCAGTGACAGAGAGCTCTCAAATTGCAGACTTTAGTATTTTTAGATATACTTAGCATAGGCATTCTAAAATGTTGTTCAAATCACCTTCCCCTCACTCCTGTAATACTATTCTTAGAATTTTTATTTTTTAGTTGTGATCAGGTAATTCTCCTAAGTGAAGAATATATTTAGCTTGAACATGTATATATCAAATGAATTTCTATTTGAAGCAAAATTTAGCTCATCCTTTTCTATCATTACCAATAAAATGGAGATGTTTGGGGAAAATATTTCTGAGTTTCTTTAAAAATTTTAAATTACTGTGGGGACACTCTGCATGCATTTATCCTTTGGGAGTCAAGAATCAGGTCTTTGTCTATAGACCAGTGGAATTGCATAATTCAGTCATAGTCATTGATGTTTTCCCTGCGCTATCTAGTATGGCTAATATTTCTTACCATTAGATAAAAAGGGTATTTTATTCTACACTCATCAACTGAGACTCAATTTACTCTGCATTCTATTTTTTTTCAATTATATGTATCATTGAATATTCTTTATTGTTATTTTTATGGGCTATGTCCTATTAAATATGACACATGATTTGTTCTTTTTCTGCTGTAATCAGTTGTTTATTTTTTCTTCTTCATTTCTACATTCTCTTTCTTTGGTTAAATGAGGCTACTTATTATTCTAAAACTAAAGATGCTCTTTTCAAGTGCTGGGAAGCAGAATCTGAACAACCACATTTTCCTTCAAAGCAGCACAATTCACAATTGCAAAGATGTGGAGTCAGCCCAAGTGCCTATCAGTTGATGAGTGGATTAACAAAAGGTGGTATGTGTATACCATGGAGTACTACTCAGCCATAAAAAAGATGAATTAATACCTTTTGCAACAATCTGGATGGAACTGGAGACCATTCTTCTAAGTGAAGTGTCTCAAGAATGGAAAAACAAACACCACATGTACTCACTATTAAATTGGTGTTATTGAGCATTTTAGTTGTTTTCAGTTTATTATTATAAATAAACTACTATGTCCATCCGTCAAAAAAAAATTGGAACTAACCAATGAGCACATGTGTGCACAGAGAGAAGTAAAACTCAGTGAAAATCAACTGGGGGGAGAGGGGAGGAGGAGCAGAGGGGGAAAAACCTGCCTAACAGGTACTATCAACGCTATTTGGTGACCGGTACACTTTTAGCTTGGACTCAAGCATTACAAAAATGATCCATGTAACCTAAAACATTTGTACCCCCTTAATATTTTGAAAAAAAAAAATGAAAGAAAAGGAAAACATAAATAAAGGGATTGGAAAAGTTGCATGACTTTTCTTTAACACGAAATTTTCTTTTGAGTTGAGAAATTCCCATTTATTTCCTCTATCTAGTTCTCTAGGATAGTAGATTATGCAGATATGTAGCTACTGCTATATTATATATATTGTTATTCATGTTTGTAACTTACTTTGAATACTTTTTAAATTTCATTAAAAAATTATTCTAGTGGCCACAATTTTTTAAAGAAAGGTGATGGTTCATTTTATGGATCAACTTGGCTGGGCCACAGTGGCCAGATATTTGGCCAAACTTTATTCTGGATATTTTTGTTAGGGTGTTTTTTAGGAGAGATTAATATTTAAATCAGTGGAGTTTGAGTAGAGCAGATTGCCCTCCATAAGGTGAATGGATCTTCCAATCAGTAGAAAGTTTTAATAGAAAAAGATAGACATCCCTTGAGCAAAAAGGAGTTCTATCAGGAATTACCTTTGGACTCGAACTGCAGCTCTTCCCTAGGTCTCCAGCCTGCTACCTACCAGGCACATTTTGGCCTTACAATGTTTCCATAATGATCACTCGAGCCAATTCCTCTGTGTGTGTGTGTGTGTGTGTGTGTGTGTGTGTATTCCTTAAGCATGTATATACCCTGTTGGTTCTGTTTCTCTGTAGAGCTCTGATTAACACAGGAAGTCAATTTCATAATTACTCATTATAAATAGATTTATTATATTAGCACTTTCCATAAGGCCAACTTTTCCAACCTTCATATAGTTAATAGCTGAACAACATCTCACATACAAGTAAGTATTAAATTATTTTTATTTGCACTATAAACATGACATGCAACTTCTTTAACTAAAAGTTTAAATTCAATGCTGAAAATCGAGGTATTTGTGTAGAATCCTCCTTAGTCCTTAAATGGCTTTGCTCTCTTCTTTTGATTCATTTTTCTCAACCTCTGATGATAAAGGAGCTTTGCATTTCACCAGGGGACTCAACAGAAATTGTTATTAGCAGGAGTTTTCTATGAGAAAATTGCATTGAGCCATATGGGCTTTCCAGATTTCACTGTATTACAAATGGGGATTTTAGGAGGGTCGAGGGAAATAAATTACTCACACCCACAGTGGAGAATATTTGAGACATCTAAGGAGGAGGATCAAGACAATATTAACGTCAGCGTGTTTCCTTTCAGAGATGCCTTCAGAGTTTGCTCTGAAGATATGTGAGAAAAATAAGTGAAAATTGTAACTTATTTTACTGAGTTTTTAAGAAAGCTTATTATACATGAATAAGATTTTTGAAGGATTTAATGTAGCAGTAAAAATTTAAATGTCCCAATTTTCATAAGATAAAAGAAAAATAACTAATACAATTAACCATTTCAAGGGGGTCGTGTATACGTATAGGTAAAGCCTACTGAGCCTCCAAACTTTGCATGAGTAATTGATTGCTTCACCCCTGCCATCTTGTTCTGCAGTAATTGCCTATGTGGCTGTTTCAATTTGTACTGATGTCATAGAAGTAATTGGCTATTCTGCCTATTTTTCTGCACAACCGTCCCATTCATGTCTTTAATTCTAATGTAAGAATTTAGGACTGTCCCATTTTGCCCAAGTCACATCCCTGTGTTTAGTTAATCATAATTGATTGGATAAGCACAGGTTTATTTATTTTTTCATATTTCTTGCTACTAATCTCCATAAAGTCTCATTCAACATTAATATTCAAAGGTTGTTTCTCACTGTGTGTTGCCAGAGTATATGCACAGAGAATCACAGGATTTCCTTATCAGAAGGATCTTTCAGTGACTAGTAGTCAAATTATTAGTCTGATACTCAGCACCAGCTACATAATTTCATTTACACAATTTCATTTGTGTAAATGAAAGTGAGACTTCTCGTTCTAAAAGTGAAGAATTTCACGACAGTGATTGCAGAGCATGAAACTAATTCTGGCGCCCTTCTGAGCAGATGATGCTCTACAACCGGCTGGTTCACACATACACGCAGCCTGTCCTACTGATGCTCGAATTCCTCCAGTATCATCCTTCCCATGTGGGTGGTGAGCCTCTGCTTGCACGCTTCCAGAGACTGGACACCCAATAGTTCTCAAAGATACTGATATCTTAATTCAATAGCTGTGTCTATTAGAAAATTCCTCCTTATTCTTTTAAAATAAGGAGGGGGGTTGATGGCACATGAATAATTGATGATCCTTCTTTTTTTCATTATTTATCACTTGCCTTTCTCAAATTTTTTTTTTGCATCCTGTGTTTTTAAAGTTAGGATGGGAGAGGAACTAAAATTATTTCCCCATTTTTCCTACCTTGTTATTGTTATTCCCTTCATTTTCTTTACCAAGTAGTTTTCTCCTCTCTCAAAACTAGAATAAAGAACATCACTAACCACCCCTCCAATGTTGGTTTTGAAAAAGAAGTGAATAGCATAACAGAGGAGTAAATGTGACATGATACCATCCAACCTAATTGCTGCTGGGCACACAGTACTCAGAGAGTCCACACAATGGTCCCCACCCCAGTTATCCATGCTTTCACTTTCTCCTGTTGCAATTACCTTGGGTCAACTGTGGTCTGAAAATATTAAATGGAAAATTCCAGAAATAGAGAATTCATACGTTTTAAATAACTTTTATTACAGTATATTGTTATAATTGTTCTATTTTATTATTACTTATATTAATATATTACTGTTCCTAATTTATAAATTAAACTTTATTATGTTAATAGGTATGTATGCATAGGGAAAAATATAGCAAATGTAGGGTTTGGTACTTCCTATGGTTTCAGATATCAGCAGGGCATCTTAGAACATATCACCCCTGGATAAGGGGGGGCTACTCCACTGTGGGAAATCCAGGCATTGACAGAAATTTCAAATGCCAGAATTCCATTTCCACACTAAACCAGTCCATGAAAGGGTCTCTTACTCACTGATGTACAAGCAATGAAAAGAAACTGAAAGTCTGTTCTATGTTCTACTGTCCTTTTTAATGTATCTTTGACTAGATAACTAATGCATCATTTTCATGTACCCAGTCTTACTGGAAACATTGATGTAAAAACATTCACCCCTTTGCTTAATATGTAGGTGAACTGTACTAGTATAGGAACTTTAAGAAGACATTTACATTCCATGTTCTTGTTAATCTTTCTCTGTGTATTTAGATGATCTTTTGTCCACCTCTATTTCAAGAAATCTTATTTATCCCTATAAGTCTTTCTTTGTCCTCTAATTCTGAGTGTCTCCCTCTCTCCAAAATTACATATAATATCTCTTTCTCATTTGAATCCTCACTAAATTGTGCTTTGATCTTTCCTTATTACATTTCTTTCCTTATTCACCTTCTATACTGCAAGCAACCTGAGGGTCACCCTCACAGCATGCGGCATAAGCCCTCATGAAAGAACTTAACTGCATTTAGTGGGCAAAAGATCATTAACTATAATACTTTTTTTTATTTTGGATAATACCTATGGAATTTGTTCACAATACATGCAAAAAAACCACACACATTCAAAGTCATAAAGAAAACAATGCTGCTAGTTTTAGAATCATTCAGTTTTCCATACATGAATATTATAGTGTTAAAGTAAGATATATAGTAATCTTCAATATAAAATTATTTCAAAAATCATATCAGAATATTTTAGAAAGTTTAATATTTATTGATTTTTAAAGTAATAGAAGTCTTTATTATATAAAATAATACCTGTGTAAAAATCACCTTGACAAGGTGATTGCTGACATGTATGATTTCATGATCACAAGTAGCATAAACTAAGGAACTATTGATGCAAACAGAGCTCTAGTGAAAAGTCTTTTTTTTTCCATTTTGGTATAACCAATAATTTTAAAAAGTTTTTTTTTTTTCTAATTGAAGAATAAGCATATGTTTTAAAGGAACTTGTGACCTATTGAGGCACCATCATAAAATTTTTTAACATGGTGATAGACAGTAAGATTGAGAATTGGTTACTAAAACTTTTATTAAGATATAAGACATTTTAAAAATCCTGAACCTAAATAATAATTTTGATAAATTTTCATGCTGGATGTTTCTGTTACTTTCATTTTAAAATCTTATCTACCAAAAATGATATATTGTTCCCTTATAATATTATAAAATTCTACATTTAATATCATTAAAATAATACTCTAATGTCATAGTTCTTGTAGTTTTTAAACATTTTAAGTAAAAATGAAATTTTACCAATATATTTTAAATTTATTTAAATAACATTAAACTTTAAATTCAGGAAAACTTTGACACTATGGTTATCAGAATCATCAATCTTGTGCTATTTTAATATGATCCCTTTACAGATATTTACATACATTTTTTTCTTATGTCACGTGGGTACTGATTCTATTCTATCCTTTATAATAGATTAATCCTTATAGAATGATGTGCTTAAATTAAGTATGTCAATGCCATATTTTGAAATAGCCATTCATTATGTTTTCTCATACATAATAAGAAACTACTCTGAGTTATAATTTAATGGAGATATATTTTCTACTTCTTATAGTATTTATATGTAGTTTATTGATCCAACAATATTTATCAAGTTTTTACTATGCTCTTGAGAGCATGCGAAGTAGTGAAATCAAATTAGTGATAAGATATTATACCTGCCATAGAATTTTTATTTAAACATAAACAGATAAATAAGAATATATGTTAGTGCTATTGAAGACAACTTACGAAATGCTGTGGAAGCTCAGAAAATGAAACAACTTCTGCTGGGGAAAGCTG
This sequence comes from Eulemur rufifrons, assembly GCF_041146395.1. Taxonomy (NCBI): domain Eukaryota; kingdom Metazoa; phylum Chordata; class Mammalia; order Primates; family Lemuridae; genus Eulemur; species Eulemur rufifrons. The sequence goes on along the minus strand of NC_091000.1, from coordinate 44,646,548 downwards.
AGTGAGAATGTAGAGTGATATATGAAATGAATGTTGATTTTACATTGTGTATAATAAAGTTCTTCAGCAGCTGGGTGGCATGAGCCACTTGCTTTTAGAAAGACTATTCTGACAGCTCTATGGGGGAGGGGCTCGAGTGAGGGAGAAATGGAGTGTCAGTAAAGAGAGTTATGAGGCTATTATTGTAATAGTCCAAGGGAGAAATGATGATGGCCCAGACCTAGACAGTGACAGTTGGCTGGGACAGAAAGACTGAGTTTGAGAGACATGCTTGAGGGAAAATTGACAGCATCTGGTGACAGGGCATTTTACTGTCAATCATAGTAAAAGTAGTTTAGTTTAAGAAATACATAAGAATATATGAATTATAACAGTTTATTAGCATTCTTAATTTAAGAATTATTTTGATGAGTTTTATTACTTCTATATAGATTGGTATTAAGGAGAATGTAGATTGATAATATTGATAATAGTAAGAGAACACATTGTTTCATGTAAAAATAGGAATTACAGAATCTATGCTAGAGTTGATTCTGTCATTTTGGAGAGTGTACTAAGGTCCAGGGGCATAAATTCAGTTAGTGGAAGATTCCAGGTCTCCTAACTCTGTTGATTTGATGGATCAAAATTTTCTTAAGTCATTTAATTTTATAAATAAAGTGTGTTCATAAGTATTTGGGATAATCTCTATTTTTAATGTGTTCATTCCCAAAGCCTCTCACTATCAGTGTTGCTGATATTGAGCATGCATTCAATATTTGATGGATGAAAGCCTGTATCAAATAGAACCAACAAGCAAAATGAAATGAATGCATCTTTTTATTTTATTTCATTTTATTTTATTATTTTTAAGGGATGATAGAGATGTAATCAGTACTTACTTTAGTGCATTACAAAATAAGTAGAATTGTGCCATTCTTAGATTTTATGTCTGTGATGAGCAAAAATTAAAAAGAAAAACTGGAAGGTAACACAGGAAATTGAGCCAGCATCGAACAGAGAAATGCATGGTAAACAAAAGAGATTTTTAAAGGTTTATAAGGAAAATAAAAGTAACAAGAAACTTAGAACATTTAGAACATAGCCCTCCAAAAATAAAACAAGGAGATAAAATCAAACTAGTTTGGTTTTTGAAATACATCTATTGAAATAAGATTAAAATACATCAAATATGATTTTGTTTTTAACTCTTTGAAATAAAACTAAAAAGTACTATAATTCTATAACAATTAGTAGTTTTTATTTTAAAGGGAAAGATGAAGGAAAAAGTAAAAAATAAATGCATTTACATAATAGAGAACTTTCAAATAGAGATAATATCAGATAAAGAATATATTTTTTCCTAGTTTTCAGACAAACATTTTCAGATTTTTGACACAGGAAATACAGAGTGAAGTATTTATAAATAAGGAGGGAGATAAACTCATGCAATGGTGTCCATGCTAACTACATGAAAAGCAGACACATGCTATGGTAGTCCATATACTCAAGCATGCTTTGGTGTTTACAGTGTATTCAGTACTGCAGACAACAGCGAGTTCATTCAGAAGCAGAGCCTTCTCTCCAGCTGTCTGAGTGCACTCCAGTGGATAATGCAGGTCTGGTCTGCACTCCTTTGTGTTCGGGACAGAATGAGGGATGATTTCAGTGTGACCAGACTTCTGAAATGGCCCTTCCAGAATCTGTGAGGTTTCAGTATACAGATATTCCTACCTAGTGGTTGGGCTGCTTTGATAACAGAATTAATTTGACCTCTAAAAGATTTGTTCTCTCAGGAAAAGTATTTCACAGAGTTGACTTTCCCCATAGTCCTTTATTTATCAACAAAATACCAATACAGAAGGAACATGAAAGTCATGAAATCACTTATAATTTCTTGAGTGAAGTAGTTTAGACACTTGAAGTATTCTTAGGGGAAAAAAGATTTTGATTGATGGCTTTCACAGAAGAACTCTATGTATATTAACAAAAACTTATCGCATATTTGAGAGTTTGACAATAATAAGAGAACAAGTGAAATCAAGAGAGTCTGGATAAAGTCATGTTTGTTTAAAATTTATTTTATTATCTCCATATATAGTTGTTGGATTTTTATAAGTGTGGTTACACTTATTTGAGTATCCTTTATGGGTTTTTAAAAAAAGGAAACAGAAAAGACATTGTAAATATATCTTTGGGAAGAATATGAAACCCAGATGTTGCAGTTATATTATTTGCTAAAAATTCCCAAAAGATGCAGAGAATTTTAAAGTAAAGAAACACATAGTGTGTATATTTAAAGAATGAACAAATTCCAGTGAAGGAAAATTGAATCGTGTATGACTTTTCCTTGTGTGCTCATTTATCTTGTTAATATAGACTGACTTTGGAAGTCTACTTTTGATAACATAGCTGGTGGTAGTTAGAAGCTTGTTTTAGGTTTTATAGACTTGACAGATGGAATTATAAATTTATTGATTTAATATTCTCTTACCTAAAATACTCCAGATGCAGATGTGACAAAATAAGGGTTTATGGCATAGTTAGAATAAGTTATAAAATATTTAAATATTCTAATCCATAGTACTGGGCTCATTTTGGATCTCAGAATATTGTCATGGTCTTTTATAAAGGGATCTAAATTAATTTGATGAAAGCATCATCTGCCTATATGCAAATTTAGGAATGTTTCTAATTGATATGCCAAATTCTACACAGTGTAACTAAATTGCCACAGGAGATTTAAAGTAATTATCTGAGCAATCTGGTCAAGACAAACTTATAATCATCAACAAATATTTATGGAGTGTCCACTGAGTGCCTAGCTATGTATTAGTTCTACAAAGCTGTTTGCATTTCTGGAAGTAGAGCTGATGCTAAAGTTGTGGGTGGGAAGGAAACAGACCTGTAGTCCCAGCTACTGCACAGGCTGATGCAGGAGGATTGCTTGGCCTAGGAGTTTGAGACTAGCCTCAGCAACATAGTGAGACCTCATCTCAAAAAAAAAAAAAAGGATAAATTAGATTATAAATCTACCAAAAAGATAAAATAGGAATTCAAAAAGAGAAATTCTCATTCACATTTCTATTTATTATATCTTCTAGTAATTCTAAAATAAAAAATGTGCTTAAATTAGATTTTTAAGAAGTCAGTCAACTTAAAATTCTTTGTTTTAAAGAAAATTACAGCATGATATAGGAAAATTTAGTCACTTTAGAGTTAAAAAATAATTTCAGGGTGAAATATTCTAAAGAAAAAAGAGAAAAAGAAAAAGAAATCAAAGGTTATCTGTGCCTTGATCTAGAAATCCTAATGTCATTTTCACTTATAGTAGGAGAAAAGAAAAAGAAAAAGATAAAAGAAAACTTCTGACAGCAAAAATAATTTTCTTCTTCAAGAATTTACCTTGTACACATAGATTTTTAAAATTAGATCTTACATTTCTAGGGCTTATGCTGTCTCTGTTGTGTTAATCTGCATTTGTAATTCTCTCCCTGCAATTAGGCTAACTGAAGCCAATGAGTTGGTGGGGCTTTTATACTTTTCTATGTGTTAATATTAGCTATATGTGGGAAAAAGTGTGTGTGTGAACTTGTCTATATTGTTGAGCAGAAGAACAGCAAATGGTGTTTCCAACTATATGGATCAGTTTGGCATTTCAGACATGACTGACCCACTTGTGGGCCTCCATAGACTCCATCATTTAATGGCAGCCCAATCCTTACATCATAAAGATGGATAAAGAATTGATTATCAAAATATTTCCAAAGACACATTCAGCTATATTTAGCACTATCAAACCAATATTTTCCTCTTTTTCTTTCAATATATGTGAGACTAACATGTATCTATTAATATATACATATCTGTATCTATATGAAATTAAAATGACTATAGGAACCAGGTATAAAATGTAATTAAATGCAACCCTTTGAAAGCTGAGTTGAAAAATTGATGTGGTGAGAACTACATCCTGATATAATAGACTATACCCATTGAACTCCAATTTATTGTGACAAGTATTGGAGGGGAAAAGTAGGTCCACAATTTTCAGAGCTTCTTATTTTGCTAGAGAATTCATAAATCTGAATGTAAAAATCTCCATGCCTAAAAAATAAAGATAACTGTGCAGTTCAAACAAATACTTCTTCTGTGGGCTGGATAGAAATTATTAGCAAGCCTCCAAGTTGTGCTCTTTCAGGATATGGAACACGATACCCCTTCAGTTACTTATAACCTGGAATAGAAGTTATAACTACATACAGATTTTTTCTAATATTTTATTTTTTCCACAATAAAAATTGTTTTATATTCTAACACATTTCCTTGTTATTGTTTATGTGTATTTTTTTCCGAATATAAAGTTGAATAGTAGGTTTAATTTTTCACTGCATAACCCCATATTAAATCACTATGAAGCACATAGTAATAAAGATATAATAATAAAATAATATGTATTTTTATCTTGTAAGATATTTAAAACGTCAACCTTTTCTAGGTTTAATGGAGGGAAAGAGATGAAAAGTATAATGGAGATATCTGAAGAAATGTTTAGAGTTATGACTGCTCAAAAATGCAAATCAAACATCCTTATATTTTCTTTTTCTAGAGAATTCACTAATATAAATAATGCTGCAATGAACATGGAAATGCTAATATCTCTTTGAGATAGTTATTTTATTTCCTTTGGAATTATAACTAGAAGTGAGATTGCTGGATCTTTTGATAGGTCTATTTTTAATTTTTTGAGGAAACTCCATACCGTTTTTTAAAACGACTGTACTCATTTACAATGAGTACCCTTTTACACTAAAAGGGTACAGACTTCCCTTTTCTCAACACCCTTGCCACATCCAAGCCTCAACAATACTTTTTATTTTTTACCTTTTGATAATAGTCATCTTAACAGGGATGAGATTATACCTCACTGTGGTTTCAATTAGCATTTCCCTGATGATTAGTCATGTTGAGTATTCTTTCATGTACCTATTGGCCATTTGTATGTCTTCTTTGGAAAAAAATGTCTGTTCAGGATTTTATGCCCATTTTGAAATTGGGTTGTTTTATTAACACTGTTGAGTTTTTCTTATTTAGATATTTACGTGACTGCTTAATTTTGTGAAGTGGTATTTTATAGCAGTTAGCTAAGTTAACTAGCTAAGTATATTATTTTAGCCAAAATACGTCTTCACTGCAGTCAGTCATTTTATTTTATTCATTGCACACACATAGCCTTTAAACAGCATGTAGAACATAGTGCTATCTTTTATAAGATTGATTTATAGTTCAAGGTAAGTTTTAAGATTTAATAAGCAGAATAGCATGGGCAAGAGCAATTAAAACAGACTAGCTATTATAGACAGTCCTCAACTTATGATGGTGCTTTCATAATTTTTTCCTTTAAGATGGTGTGAAAATGATACACATGGAGTAGATGCTGTACTCAATTTGAGTTGCAATACAACCATTCTGTTTTTCACTTTCAGCACATTATTCAATGAATTACATGAGATACTTATGACTTTATTATAAAAGAGGCTTTGTGTTAGATGATTTTGCCCAACTGTAGGCTAAGGTTACGTGTTCTGAGCATGTTTAAGGTAGGCTAGGCTAAGCTATAATGTTCAGTAGGTTAGTTGCATTAAATGTATTTTCAATTTATGATATTTTCAACTTAAGATGGGTTTACTGAGACTTAATCCTATCATAAGTGGAGGAGTAGCTGTATTGTTTTTACCTAGTTAGTTAAAAGTTTTCCTTTTCAACTTTGAAAGCATCTAAGATTGGTTAGAAATGAGGTTGTTTTTACTCTTACAAGCATAAATGAAGCACAGTATGACTAAAGGGAAATGTATACATACTTTCAGTGGAGACTCAAGTAGAGCAGAACACAACATTAGACAGGAGAATTGGTCATAAATTTTCTGATACCTAAGGTAAAAAGACTGCCATACTGAATTATGGTTTTCAGACAATAGGAAACACATAATACAATTTGCAGGCTTAATGTAAGAAGCAGTATGTTTTATAGATTCTCATACAAAAGGCATAGAGTTACAGGTAGAATATGAAAATGACATTTATTAAGTGTAAAAAATTGTAAAAATGATATTTTTCTACTGCATAAATATATATTTTCCTGGAATGTTTAAAAACATGCCAATGTATAGATTAAAATAAGTACTTAAACTGTTCTGAGATTAGTTTAAAATAAAATAAAATAAAATATTAATGGTTTTTTAATCCCAGGGAATGAAGTGATAACATCCAGAAGCAGTATCGAGAGAGAAAATAAAGGGGTTTATCTTTGAGTCCTAAAAGTTCTAGACAGAAGAAAATTTCCCAAGTGAAACTGAAAATTGGGTCTTCCTCTGCTCCTCATTGCCACAAATAAGAGAGTTACATTTAAGAGGATGAAGGAGATCTGAAGTTTAAGTATTTGATTTGTCAAAATGGAAGTGGCTAGTGATTGTGAAAAGTACAATATCACATTTCCAGTGACTGAGATTGAATCTAGATTAAAATAGGCTGGAATAGATATGGACATTTTCACGTGGGTAATGTGGAGAATTACACGTAACACATTCCTAGCCACAAAACACTTTAAAAACTCAAAAGATAACAACAATATCATTCCTGTAATAAATATCCAAACTTGCATAAAAGTAGAGACATCATTCAGGGACAAAGTTGAAACACAGAGAGATTTTCTTTAATGAAAATTTTAATTGTCCTAGAAGCACATGTTGGACTCTATATGCAGAGGATTTTGGTTTAATGGACAGTAGTGACAAGGTTCATTACTTTGGTTAAGAGAGGGGGCGAACTAAGACCCTTCAAAAAACCGGGACATTCAATGTAAAGACAAAATAGAGAAAAATCCATCATTAAATTTTCAAAAAGTTAAAAACTAGAAAGAAGAAAAAAAAAACAAAAAACACCTTTCTAGCCTTGGCTCATTCTATAGGTGGAAAAACAGTCTTTTCCAAAGATTTATAAGCGCTGGCCTGTTCTTATGCAGGACTGTGCTCACATTTATACTGATGAATTACCTACCACTAGAACTGGTGGCCAATTAGTTCTAATTTCCCCCCTCCCTTTTTCCCCCCCTGGAAAAAACTCAAAGACATCAAAACAATAAGGAAAATATATATATTTTCTCAGAAAATGTTAGGAGTTTGAGGAAACCTCAAATTACAACTTCTATATAACTGCTGCCAAATCAATTCAGATGATCAGATTATGCAGCAAGTCCCAGAGGAAGCTGGAATAAAATAGTAAAAAGCACAAACATTGCAGAGCGGTCTAATGTTGCCAGATCTCTGGAACTGTCTTCCACAAGAAAAACTACCCTGAATGAAAATTTCTATGATTAAGGCTAGGATCAAATAGAGTGTGAAAACTGGAATCTGAAGAGAGCAGGTGCAAAAAGTGCTTAAGGGAACCCAGAGGAAAAGAACAGAGAAAACACCAGCATATAAACATACATCTTCTAAAAGAAAATGTATTACTTTGGAAGGCAGGGCTGTGCCACTTCTAAGTTCTTAGAAGCATTAAGAGAAACGACCTTTTAGATATGCCAAATATTAATGAGAGAATATGACAGTGTGACCACAGGAGGGACAGACCTTGACCTGAAAAGGATGGCTCTTGGCAGGAAAGCTAAAGTGGCCAACTCCACCTCAACAGAAGGCTCGAGAATAGTTGGTTAACAAAATCCAATTTTTTCAAATACACACTGCAAAAAGAATTGGCATAACATTCATACAAAGACGGTGGAAATGGAAAGAGTTTGTGTGAGAAAACTAGAGATGATAGCTAAAAGCATGTATCTATCCAGGAAAGCTGGTTCTCAACGGTGGAAATCAAGACATGTTCTAGTAAGATAATTGGACACCAGGGGAGACTTCTCTTTGCTATTTTTAAAAGAGTGCAATAATATTGCATTTTTTCTATGTTAAAATACCTTGTCTTTAGGAGGATGAGATTACTGATAAAGAATTACAAAGGGATAATGAAGTTGTAAATTCTTGATAAGGCAAAAGGGAATTCAGCTCACATGGGGAGGGACTGATCATTGAAAAGATAAGGAATGCCTCTTGCACAGAAATAGTAAAGAAGAAAGGAAAAAAAAACAGTCAGACATGGTGTGTTTACAGAATTAGTCTTGGGAAGATTGATGTATTTCTGATAATTTCTATTTTCTCAATAAATATGAGCTCAAATTATGTACTCAAATTATGTACAGCTCAAATTATGTACTTGATTATGATAAAGGAATGTATGAAGAATGAGATAAAAGATGAAAATGTCATTGTTCAATAAAGCAGTGTAAACATGATGTATCATATTTTTTAAAAAAATGATATCCAATGAATGCCATGAGAAAAGGGCATAAAATGTTTTCAGAAAAAACTCAAAATACAATGTTTCTTATGGAAGATATAATGCTCATAAAAGTCGTAAGTACCACATAAATTAAAATTGATAATATCCCACACTCCCAAGTCCACTTGTCATTGTATTCTGATGACTTCTTGTTATAACCACATGGCAAATGTTAATAGTTTGAAGGTGCAGTATTTGAATTGTTTTCTATAAATGCATTTAGCTATATGTGCATAAAAGTGTACATTATATATCCCTCCCTCTTTCTCTCTCTCTTTCACTTTCTCTACTTTCTTTCACAAAAATGGTATCTAGCTTCTTGGTATCCCTTTCTTTTCTCAGTATGTAAGATCTACTTAATTATTATAAAGATTCTATGGTATCCATAACATGAATATATTATACTTTATTTATACCTCTTTCTGTATTTGAAGATTTGAATAATTACCAAATTTAAAACTACAAAAAGTAATGTGACAATCAGTTTGCATATATATTCATAAAACTGGTGAAAGTAGGATTGAACTAATGTCACTTTCTGAAATCTGTTACTTTTAAGTTTTTTATGTGGCATTTAATTATCTAAATGGGTTTGTGTGTTCCTTTATTACAATTTTCTGGCATTTCCTATGAAAATAAGAGGCATTTGGCTTAATTATGTGTCTTTGTGAAGAATAACCTTATATTTTTGTCTTAGCATATTTCTTATTTGTTGGTTAATATTTATAAATACTGGTTAATATTGAACTTACTTCTTAAAACTGTTTCAAGAATGTGCATATGAAAGTCTTAGCAGACCCTAAGACTGCATCCTGACCCCTGAAACACTTTCTAATGGTAGGTTAGCAAGGTGCATCTGTCGGATTATTTGGAAATATTTTTGCCTACATCCCAAAAAGCAGAATTTTCAAATATATTAACATATATATAACACACATAAGGTATATAAAATAATATATAACATATAGCATATAATTTTATGCATATAGTTAGTTATACGAGACATGATATAAAAACAAATATTGTGTACACATAAAATATCTCTGATGGGATACAAAAGAAACTGATGAAAATTGTTGCTCTTGTGTGAAGGGAACCGTGGTGGAAATAAGGGCTTATTTTTACTTTGCACAGACTGCTTTTTTGAAGATTTAAATTTTTCAATATCCGCTTCCTGTCCTGTGCCTTCTGCCCGAGCGCGCAGCTGACGGGAGTCCTGCGCTGCGTGAGTTACAGGTGCTTTTCCCGGAATCTTCTGGTCACTTGGACCCAAGAGAGGCAACAGCCCTGGCTGAGGCTCTTGGTTTCCAGAGAGTCTGGGCTGGTTTGGGTGCCTTGAAATAGATTTTTAGTGCAGTGGTGCTTATGGGGGAGGTAGGGATAGAACTTAAATGTGAGACTTGGGTGGATGGGGAATGCTAAATATTGGTCTCTTCAATTTTCTTTGCTTTTGATATTGTTACCATTTGTCATTGTCTCCATGTTAACATGCCAAAAATGGAAAAAAAAAACTGTATACCTAATATTTTAATAATTAAGTAATTATAAAGTACGTTTTAAAGTGAAAGTAAAATTATGTGGATAATTTAATACCAATCTTACCTTTTAACAATCTTAAATTCTTTAATCTCTAATGGCAAGGTCTTTATTTAGTGTAAACATAAAATGAGTGAGTTAAAATATTACCAATAAAAAATAACTAGTATTTTTACATTTATGAATAATGACAGATACCATGTTAAATGCTTTACATAGCTTAATATATTAAATCCTTGCATTGTGTCAGCACCTAATGAAAGTGATATTATTTCACTTTTGCAAAGAGCATAATTGAGAGACTAAATAACTTATAAAAGGTTGTGTGCAGTTAATTCATAGAGGTAGGATTTTGTTCCCATTGACTACAAAACAGAGATTCATGTAATATATGTATATAACACTGAAAATATAGATATAACACATTAAAGGTAGATGTGTAAATGAAAAAAGAAGAGACTTTAGGATTATTATGTATAAACAATGAAAGAAAAGGTCTGTTCAGCAAGAGAGGAACCAGGGGGAGAAGAAAAATACCAAAGAAACAAGTATAAAAATAGAACAAGTTCATTGCTGGAAGTACTGAGTTTTAAAAAGGCAAAAAAAAAGCAGGTAATCATCCAGAAGCTGTTTAATTCTGTAGTTCAGGGAAAGAAAAAAGTGGCAGTAAACAGAAGGAATACGACTTCAGTGTGATTTCAAAGTGACAAGGATGTGAAATGAGAGATGAAAATATATCAGACAGAAATGAAAGAGAAAGTAACTGGAGTTACATTTATTAAAGTCATAAACCTGCAGAGAACAATAAAAAATGATATCTGAGTCATAAGCAGAAATCAGAATCGAGTGATCCATATAACATATATTTCAGAGTTGAATTGTTGCTTGAGTAATCATACAAATTCAAAAAGATAGGGGAGAATTAACATATAGTATTAAAATAGTGATTAAGCTCTTGAATATAAAATGCAACAACCTGAACACAAATGGCAATGAAAAAAAAAACAGGAACACAATTCCTATTGTAGTAGAGTGTGTGTATGTGAGATAAATGACATTTGGGTAAATAATGGAGAAGTTCTGTTAAGATAGGAAAGCAAATGTCATTAACTCCATCAAGAAGTATAATTCAATGAAAGTAAAATCAAAAGGAAGTATACATATTATTAAGGCTATTAAAATAACCTATGATGATTAGGACGATAAATTACAGAGTGTGAAAATTTAATATTTTGGAATTCCCAAGAAAGAGAAAGATATTTGATAGCCTATGGGTTCCATTAACAAGCAAGGAAGATTGGGATGATTCACAGAAATGAAGTGAAAATGGCCATGTTGCCTGCACAGCTTGATGGAATGTATTTATTCACCTTTGTGTGACAAGAGATTTTCATGCATAATTGGAAATGCTAAGAAAACAGCATCTTTGCTTTGTACTGGACTTGACCAAATGTAAGGAAATCAAGACATTGAGAAATAAGAATAAGCAAAATGGAAGATTAATTAGCAGGTAAAGAAGGACTAAATAAAAAGAAAATGAATTTTGATAATCACCAAGAAAGATGAGAGAACTACAGGGATTAAATTAGGTGTGTTAATACAGTAGTCTAGTCAGAATAATAGATTTATGAAGATGCAGAAACTTTGTATATAAAAGAGAAAAAGTAGTATAGTAACATCAAAGGAAGATAATCCTTAAGAGGACAAAGTGGAAAGCAAAGAGAGAAATAAATTTGAGGTTAAAAAATTCTATGCATAGGGGAAGAAAATAAATAAATAAATAAATGTATGAAATATACATGAGTTTTTAAAAAGAAGTATAAAGAGGAGATAAAAAACTCAAGGATCTAAAAACTCAAAGAACTCCTTTGTAAATTATCTATACAGCCTGTCATATTCTAACACTCTTCATATGGATTATATCAAGTCTTATTTCCACAAAGGAAAGAAAATCTTACTGTCGAAAACCTGTGGTATCTTTTTGGGTTTCAAAATTTTTATGTGTTGAAAATGAGGCTCTGCAAAAGCACAAATAGGGGGTGGGCTGGGAGGTGTGGGCTTGCAGAGCCACATTGCTCTTCTCCAGGAAGATTGCTCAAGTGGCCACAAGGGGCACTTTGTTTAGTACTTACAATTTTTCTTTTTCTTTTTCTTTTAACAACAAATATATTGATGCATATCACAAATACAAAAAGGTTGACAAACCCAAAGTGGAGATAGTGATAGATTATCACAAAGTTAACCCATTCTTCTAAGAACTACCCAGCCCACAAAATAAAATATTAACACCGGAAGCATCCATATCTCCTCACTGTCTTTATACCCTTGGTCCTTCCAACAGGTAACGTTATCTTCACTTCTAAAACCAAAAATCATTTTTCCACCTATGTTTGAATTTTAAAAAAATAGAGTCCTATAGTATTTGTCCCTATATGATTGACCTCTTTCAGTTAATACTATGTTTGAGAGATCCAACTAAGCTCTTAAAAGGAGCAGCAGTTCATTTGTTTTATTTTTTAAATTGCTATTTCATCATATAATATTCCACTTTAAGGATATGCCACTAGTTAAATTACATTTTATTATTGATTTACATTAGGGTGTTCACCTTTGTAACTATTGTGGATAATGTGACAAATTTCTAGGACATAACTTTGGGGAACATATCACACTGTCATGTTATATTCCTAGGAGAGTATCTTCAAGGTCATAGGATGTGTACATATTTAACTTATTAGATACCACCAATTTTCTTTCCAACTGTTTCTTCAACACCTGTCAACAATGCAAGAGAGGACATAAAGACCTAAAGCATGTTCATTTACATAGCGGGAAAATTCAGTATTGCTAAGATGTCAATCCTCTTCAAGTTGATCTATAAATTTAATGTAATCCCACCTGAATGTCTCCATGCTTTTGTTTTAGTAGAATTTGACAAGCTGAATGTAAAATGTATAAAGGAATATACATTTTTTACATAGAATAATCTTGAAGTAGTAAAGTAACATTAGAGGATATTCACTACCATATTTTAAGAATTAGTATGAAGTTAAAGTAATCAAGATAGATTTACATTGGCCTAGGGTCAAAAACTAGTCCAATAAAACAAAATAGAGTGTCCACAAATAATAGAACCACATATATACTTTCAATTGACTTTCAACCAAGTCAGTATTTTAATAAAATGGGAGGAAAAAATCAAAACATGGCTTGCAACAACTGGTTAACCAAATAGGAGGGAAATAAAAAAATCCAATCCCAACCTCCCTAACTTAAACTAAAAAAAAAAAAAAAATGAATAAATCATAGATCATAGATATAAATGTAAAAGGTAAAACTTACAAAGTTTTTGAAACAAAGCAAAGAACATAGTGTATCATTTATGTTAATTTGGTTTTAAATAAAGTTTTCTAGAACAAAAAGAGTAGACAAAAAAAATTGCTGAAGTGTACTTATTCAATATAAAAAATTCAGAATTTCAAATGACATTGAAAGAAAAATAAGGTACTTTTTAAATAATGGCCATTCTGACAGGGGTAATGTGGTATCTCATTGTGGTTTTAATGTCATTTCCCTGATGATTAGTGATGTTGAGCATTTTTTTTCGTATGTTTGTTCACAGTTTGTCTATCTTCTTTAGAAAAACTTCTGTTCATGTCTTTTGTCCACTTTTTAATGGGGTGGTTTATTTTTTTCTTGCTAATTTGTTTGAGACTTTTGTAGATTCTGGATATTAGCCCTTTATCAAATGTATAGTTTGTGAATATTTTCTCCCATTCTGTAGGTTGTCTACTCTGTTGATTATTATCCTTGTGTTGCAGAAGCTTTTTAATTTAATTTTCATTTATTTATTTTTTGTTTTTGCTATATTTGCCTTTGGGGTCTTAGTCATAAATTCTTTACCAGAGAGTATTTCCTATGTTTTATTCTAGAATTTTTATTGTTTCATACCTTACATTTAAGCCTTTTTTATCCATCTTGAATTAATTTTGCTATATGGCAAGATATAGGGGTCCCACTTCATTCTTTTGCATATGGCTATCCAGTTTTCCCAGCACCATTTATTGAATATGGCTTACTTTACCCAGTATATTGTTGTCTGCTCTGTCAAAGATTAGTTGGTTTTAGATAAATGGTTTTATTTCTGAGTTCTTTATTCTGTTCCATTGGTGGATATCTCTACTTTTATACCAGTACCATGCTGTCTTGGTTACTATAGCCTTGAAGTATAATTTGAAGTCTGGAAATGTGATGCCTCCAGATTTGTTCTTTTTGCTTAAGATTGCTTTGGCTATTTGGAAAATGTCAACAAACAATAGATGCAGGCATGGATACAGAGAGAAAGGAACACTTATACACTGTTGGTAGGACTGCAAATTAGTGCAACCTCTATGGAAAACAGTGTGGAGATTCCTCAAAGAAATAAATGTAGACTTACCATTCAGTCCAGCAATCCCACTACTGGGTTATCTACCCAAAGGAAAAGAAATCATTTTATCAGAAAGACACCTGTACTTGAATGTTTATTGCAACACAATTCACAATTGCAAAGATTTGGAATCAACCCAAGTGCTCAACAATTCATGGGTGAATTAACAAAATGTGGTATATGTATACCATGGAGTGCTACTCAGTCATAAAAAAGGACAAATTAAGGCCTTTGTGACAATTTGGATGGAACTGGAAACCGTTATCCTAAGTGAAGTATCTAAAGAACGGAAATCAAGCACCATATGTACTCGCTATTAAACTGGAACTGACTGATGAGCACACGAGTGAATAGGGAGATATAAAACTCAGTGGAAATTAAGCAGGGGGAAGGGGGGAGGGGCAAAAACCTACTTAATGGGTATAATGAACACTATTTGGGTGATGGACACACTTACGGCCATGACTCAAGCATTACAAAAGTGATACATGTAACCAAAAACATTTGTACCTCCTTAATATTTTGAAATAAAAATAAATTAATTAAATAAAATGTAATGGTGGAAAAAAAATGAAATAAATGTACACTTACCATTCAGTCCAGCAATACCATGCTGGGTTATCTACCCAAAGCAAAATAAGTCATTTTATGAAAAAGACACCCTCACTTAAATGTCTGTCACAGCACAATTCACAATTGCAAAAATTTGGAATCAATCTAAGCGCCCATAAATTCATGAGTGGATTAAGAAATGTGGTACATATATACCATGGAGTACCACTCAGCCATAAAAAGAAATGAAATAATGTCTTTTGCAGCAACTTGGATGAAAATTGAAACCATTAGCTTAACCAAAGTATCTCAGGAATGGAAAAACAAACACCACTCTCTAATAATAGGCTCTAAATGATATGCACACACAGGAACAAAGAGATGTAAAGGTCATTGGAATCCAAGATGAGTGGAAGGGGCCGAGGGGTAAAAACTTAATTATTGGTTACAATGAACACTATTCTGGCGATGGGCACACTAACAGACCTGACTTAAGCATTATAGAAGATATTTATAATAAAAACATTTGTACCCCCTTAATATTTTGAAATAAAAAGGAAATGGTCCATTTCAATCCTGTTGCTAAGTGAAAGAGGAAATTAGTGACTCTGAGAATTTCTGTATCCACCAGTTGGTTCTTACAGCAGCCCAAATTCCTACCTTAGTGGTCTAAAAAATTCGGCCTCACTCAGAATTTCAAATAGCCTCAGGCTGGTGGCACCTGAACTTCCCTGATAGAAAGGCAAATCCTCCCTGATGTAATCTACCTTCAGTCTGAGCTGCAAGGAATGATCATAGATAAGTTCCAAGACATATGAATACATAATATAAAGCAGACACAGAAGAGAGTCAGCCCTGCAAGACTGCAGATATTGAAGCACCTCAGTGCATCTTGGTATGAACATAACATAGCACAGTAAAATATAACAGAAATAAATGAAGACATTGAAAACATGAGTAAAGAGTAAGACATTATAAAAATTCCCAAGCAGATGTGAAAAATTCATCATAGTTGACAAAAAAAAAACTAGAATATGAAAAGATTATTTAGAATAGAAAACAGAGTCAAAAAGATGACAAATGTGAAATAAGGTTAAGAGTCATGGAAGAGAGAATGAAAAGGACCAACAATCTACATCTAATAGGAGCTTTAAAAAAAAAAAAGCAAGGAGAGGAGAAAAAACAAACAGAGGGAAGATTTGAAGATATAAGAGCTAAGAACTTTCTGGAATGGATAAAAAGATGCCAATCTGCAGATTCAGGAGTTCCAATGAATCCCAAAGAGGATATCACAGCTAAACAAGTTATATTGAAACTGTAGAACAGAAATGAGAAAGCAAAGATATTTTTAAAAAATACCCATTGAAGAAAGGCAGATTGCTGGCAAAGGAATGGCAGTTGGACTGTGAGCCAACTGCTCAACAGCTGTAATGTGGAGAAGAAGACAGTGGATTGATGAGAAAAGAGAGTGGCAAACACATGCTTAAATCTAAACAAATGCAGACTACAAGTGTGGTAATAAAAATGACCTATGTGGTTAAAACATAACGAACAATGATATCATACAAGTTAAGGGGGCTGAAAGCAGTAAAATGTAAAATGTTCCAAAGTCCTTATGTTGTCTAAAGGAAGGTAATGATATTGATTAATTTTAGACTTTGGTGACTTAAATGTATATATATTTCTAAGTGTTAAAGAAAGACAAATAAGACACACTGGGAGAAAATATTTGTGTTCATTTCAGATAGAAAATTGTATCTATAATATATAAAGAACTCTTTAAACTCAATAATACAAGGACAATCAAATCAAGTTTAAAAGATTTCAGGCCGGGCGCGGTGGCTCACGCCTGTAATCCTAGCACTCTGGGAGGCCGAGGCGGGTGGATTGCTCAAGGTCAGGAGTTCGAGACCAGCCTGAGCGAGACCCCGTCTCTACTAATAATAGAAAGACATTATATGGACACCTAAAAATCTATATAGAAAAAATTAGCCGGGCATAGTGGCGCATGCCTGTAGTCCCAGCTACTCGGGAGGCTGAGGCAGTAGGATCGCTTGAGCCCAGGAGTTTGAGGTTGCTGTGAGCTAAGCTGACGCCACGGCACTCACTCTAGCCTGGGCAACAAAGTGAGACTCTGTCTCAACAAAAAAAAAAAAAAAAAAAAAAAAAAAAAATAAAAGATTTCAAAAGACATATCACCAAAGGTGATATATAATGTCACTAAATACCCACAACAACGGCTAAACTTTTTAAAAAATGAAGACAATAGGAAGGGATGACAAGAATATGGAGTGATGGGAACTCTCATGTAATGTTCATAAGAATGTGAGCTATTATAGTAAAACTACTTTGGAAAACATTTTGTCAGTTTTTCTAGAGTTACAAATTAACTACCCTTTGACCTAGCAATAAAATGAGAATGGAAAGCATATACCCATCCTTAGGAGGACTTTTATGAAAATAAATATAGAAGACTTATTCATAGTAGCCAATAAATTTGAAGCAACAGAATTTCTTTTCTTTTAGGAATATATAAACATAATGTGGTGTATTCATGCATGGATATACTACTGAGCAATAGATACATCGAGCAAAGAAGTCAAATACAAAAGAGTGATTCCATTTGTATAAATCCTAAAACAGGAAAAACCAAACTACAATGATTGAAATCAGAACTGCAGTTGCACCTGGATGGTATATTCATTGGGAAAGGGCACAAAAAAATTTTCTTGGATGATGGACATCTTTTATAATTTGATTAATCTGTACATTTAACAAAAGTCACTGAGCTGTACACTTGAGTTTAATTCATTTTATTGTATGTAAATTGCAAACCAACTTAAATAAAAGAGAGAGGAATAAGTTACGGTGATATAAGAAGAAATATAGTGAAAATATCATTTTAATTTTGTACTATGGCAAAATACTTACAATTCATATTTTTAAAATTTATTACCCTCATTCTTTTGCAAACCTGTTTAAGTTAATCCTTACAGTTTGCACATTGTGACTTTCAGTTTCTAAAAACTACAACTATTGAAAATTAATTGAGATGTCTGATGCTGGTATGAATACTAAATGTTTAGGAGAAAGGAAAATTGTTTCTAAAGTATATTAACATTCAGTCAAGATAGAGTGATTTAGCTTAACTATACAGGGATGAGTAAATTTGGATATATTTTGATTTTGCAGGTTGTTCAACTTGTCATTATTGTTAATTTTGATATGATGCTTTTTCTGTTTTCAACATTATAAACAGAAGGCAGTACTTCATTAATATGCATTTTATTTGCAGAGATGACTTACTTTTAGCAGTAGGTACTGCCATGAAGCCCATTTACAATATGGCAACAGCTACGAACTAGTCTGAATGATTCGATGCGGCCGTTTCTCCCCTACATGCTTCTATCCTTGCTCCTGGAGATGTTAAAGTTGGACTCCGTGTGTCAGTGTTCTCTGCTTTTGCTTTTGACGTTATGTCAGTGAATATCTTCAAAGAGAAATATCTTTATGTTGACTGATAACCTTTAATCTTTTCAAGAGAGTTACATTTTCCCACTTTTCAAATGTTTTGACTGAGGGATTTGGTAAAATATTAATTCTCTGAGAAATGCCAGGAGTGAATTCCTGCATGAAAACACTAATCAAATATAATTTGTGGAAGAAACTAAATTATTGGAGGCATTAGCCAATGGGATATTGAAGTTGTTCAATAAGATAGCAGGATTAGGGGTGAAACATAGACTGACACATGCTAATGGCTCAATGAATGAGGTAATGGCTGCGACATCTGTGGCTGAAGACAAAGGTCAAAGACACAGTATTATGGTATATCCAAATTATATTGGCCTCAACGGACCAGGTTATACCTTTTATTTTACTTTTCCATTAGTAAAAAAAAAGTTGGGATGGTAATGGCCGGGAATGGTAGAGTTATTCCACATTATTTGAATGCTAATACTATTTTCTAGGAACAGTGCTGAGAATTATACACAGATTACCTCATTTAGTTTCCCAAGATGAAGCAGTTATTAAGTATGAATATTTGGATTTAAACCCTAGTATACTGAAGGAGAATCAGTGTGCTTAGTACTATATCATACTGCTTCAATAAGCCTCAGTGGGGATCCTAAAAAACCTGAAAAAAAAAAGGGACATTTTTAAAATAGAGCCTGTCTTCAGTTAATGAACAGAAACAGAGAAGAAACTCTCTGACATAACGGATTTGGCAGCTGACAGAGAGACACAACTGTGGAGGGTGGAGTTGAGAGAACAGAAGGGCAGGGATAGTCTGGGCTTGAGAACACGCAAAGCCACTTGAGAATAAAAGAGACAAAAAGAATAGGATACCAGGGACTCTGAATTTTGAGTGTTGACTCTTGAAAAAAGGATAAACGGCATTGTGTTTAGTAGTTTCTTTAAGGAAAGTGGGTTTAAAGCCAGAGGAAGTGCCTCACTCAGGTTCATTCTGGATGAGGTGCACAACGAAGTCTGAATTTTCTGTTCACTTTGCCTAGGATGAGGCAATGCTTGTGGCTCAGCCTCTGCACTCAGGCATCCCAGGCTGGTAGTGGCATTTGTTCATGACAAGTACTGGACAAGCATTTCACACATTTCTCGGAATATAATAAAAATGGAGTAGTGAATATAGTGACCATTTTAACTAAATATAAACTTGAATTAAACAAAACAATTGACTTTATGTTATTTTATATTTTATATCATTTTTTGTAAAAGTTTTCTGTCATTTGTCAAATATCTACTGAATGCCTACAACACGCAGAGTACTATGATCAAAGGTGCAGATGTAATGGTGAACAGAAATAGATATAGTCACAGGCCCTCAGGTCTTAGGGGGCTTATAATTTAGTGAGGGGACAGGAGACAGACATTAATCAAATAATCATACAAATGAATGTATAATTATAAACTGAGATGGAGAAGAACATGAATCTATAAAAACATGGAACAATAGCAATAACAAGAAAAGGATTTTTCTGGAGTAAATCAAAAGCCTGAGAAAGTTATGTTTCTCATGAGATCTGAAGGATCAAAAATTGTTAATTATGTATAGTGGCTGTGGGGAGGGGAGTCATGAAACTGTGAGCCAAGCATAGGACACAGACGATGCATGGATGCTGGAATAAGAGGGTACATGATATCTTAGGTATTTGCAGCAGACAATTCTAACTAAAGCATGGATGGGCTGTGTCTGAGATGAGAATGGGGAAATAGAAATACGTAGAGCCTAATATAGACCATGTTAAGGATTTTGGCCTTTTTCTCCCCGCAGCCATTAAAACCTGGTACAGAGTTTTAGAAAAAACTGATCCGATTATATTTATATTTTGAAAAGGTAACTCTGCTGTATAGATTGAAGGACGTCAAAGTTGGAGGTTAGGAGACTAATTGGAAGGATGTTGCCTAGCCTGGGGCAAAGATGACAGTAACTTAGACCTCTGAATTGGCAGAAATGATGGAGATAATTGCATAATTTGAGATATGTCAATAAGAACTGGCATTCCGAATTCCATTAAAATTCTTGCAAATAGTTTCTATAGCATTTCAGTATTCTGAAATATTAGTAATTTGAAATTTTCATATAAGTGCATTTTTCTCACTTATTTAGATAGTTTCTCCATCACAATACTAAGATTTAACTGGGGTGGGTCTTTCCATTGAATCAAATTAAAATTACATTATTTTACTTATGGTAATATCAATTATATTTGTAGCACAGATATTTCTTGAGCATTATCTTTTCTTGCTCTATTTTTGCACGCATTCAAGTTTTCCCAATATTCATTCTCTATAACACCCTTTGTGGTATAATTGACAAAACAGCTATTTCATATTAGAAACTAAATATTTCATTTAAATGAAATGTAGCCAACTTTGTTGATGAAATATTTCTATAACCCTTAAACTGCTCTTCCGAAAATAATAAATGTTTTGCTGAAAAATATTGTCACTCCTTTTCTTGTCATCACTTTCTTTTTCATTTTACTGCAACATTTACCACTTCATAGCCCATGCAATTTTGCTCTTGTAGGATGGAGATAGAGTGTGCATTGTTCTGTCTGCATTTGGATGGCTACTGCCCCATTTAGCTCGCTGCAGACAATTGGCTCGCTTAGAAAATATTTCACCATCCAGGCAGAAATAGGTAATGAAAGAACAAAAAGGTCTTTGGAGAGATTTCTTTTAAAACTCCTAGAACATTTCTAGGAAATCTTGTAAAATAAGATCTAGATAACTTTCTTACAGTGTAAGAAATTAATAAAATATTTTTGTGCATGCCAGATAACCTGGTATGTACGAAAGAGCGAAGGATGTATAGTCATAGTACTCATGTTTAGATACTGGCTCAGCCACTTTCTAGTGTGTGAAGTTCAGCAAATCACTTAACATTTTGCCTAAGTTTCTTCATTGGTAGATGAGTACAATAGCACACTCCTTCCTCAGAGGATTGTTGAGAAGAGTAAAGAAAATCAGGCTTGTAAAGCAGTCCTTAAAACTGGGATTCCTTAATTAACATGCATTTTGGAGCTTCCAGGGGTTCATGATATTTTTACAAAATTGTGAGTGTTCTTGCATTTTCCTGTACAAAGAATGAATTAAATTCTCCAATGAGTCACTGATTGCCTCCATAGGATACTAACAACTACTCGATGCAATGTTAGATGTTGCCATCATTCATAGGTACTTTCACTACTGAGAGGTGGCTGGCGTAACAGAAGGAGCACAACCTTTGGAGCCATACATACCTGGAAATGGGCAGGTCACACGTGTAGACATCCAGTTCCTTGATCCTTAAAATAAAATTGGTAATTATTTGAATAAATATGAAGATTATAGTATAGGAACTTAGCGGTTATTAGTTCCTTTATTTCTCCTTTTGTATTTGTTCTGATATGCTTGTAATACTAACAATTTAGAAGAGGTGAAATTTTTACAGAGTATGTGTTTTTCTGAATTAAAGGCACTGCTTTGTAGATTCAATAATTAACAAAAGAACTTCAAATTATGGGACTTTTGCTAGAAATATTTTTAAACTTGAAGTGTTTTTAGAATTCAATATCAATCCTTTAATTTAGCATAAATTTACTTGTAAAAAAGATTTCTCACTAAATTACACTGATGGAAAAACTCTGATTCACAACTTGAGATTCTCAAGTGACAAACCTTATCATATTTCCTAAATTTATAATGACATAAGGAAAAGTAGATATTTTATGTCATTTTCTAAATTTTGAGAACTCTCTAAACTCATTATTTCTTTGTGAAATACTAATAAATCCTTGCTCTCTTTGTTGTATAACAGACTCAAAAAGTTTTTTCCTACTGTCAGGTAAATGGAGGCCATGTTCATACATAGAATCCTTTTCTAGAATGAAAGCATATTTTGTATTTTCTCTCTGTGTATTTGTCATTTTAAATTAATTTATAAATTCAGTGTGGTCCTTTGACTGTCTTGTTATTAAGTAAATAATTTGCTATCTTGAATAATTAAAGAGTACTTTTTGAAAAAAATTTATAGCCTCAAACAGTACACTGAATTTGTGGGATTTCATGTCCAGTAGGAAGCTGGTGGCCATAGGAGAATTTAGCAGATATTTCTTTATCAAGTTGGTGATGTTAGTAGGACCATGTACTTTCAGAGCTGGAATAAAATTTTAACCCATGCTCCAGCTATTCCACTATGTGCAGAGAATAATGGATCCATTGCTAAATACTAAGATTATAGTTCACAGGAAGCCAAGCCCCACATAGCTAGCATTTATGTATTGCTTAGTATATACTAGGCTTTGTACTTAGTCCATCATTTCATCTTATTTAATTTTGCAACCATTCTATGTGGTAGTTTTATCTCCATTTTATTTATTTATTTATTTATTTTTTATTTGTTTTGAGATAGACTCTTGCTCTGTTGCCCGGGCTAGAGTGCCATGGCATCAGCCTAGCTCACAGCGACCTCAAACTCCTGGGCTCAAGCAATCCTTCTGCCTCAGCCTCCCAAGTAGCTGGGACTGCGGGCATGTGCCACCATGCCCAGCTAATTTTTCTATATATTTTTAGTTGTCCAGCTAATTTCTTTCTATTTTTAGTAGAGACAGGGTCTAGCTCTTGCTCAGGCTGGTCTCAAACTCCTGAACTCGAGCGATCCTGCCACCTCGGCCTCCCAGAGTGCTAGGATTACAGGAGTGAGCCACCGCGCCCGGCCATCCATTTTAAAGTTAAAAGAACATAAGGCTGTAAAACTGTGTTAAGAGACATGGTATAATACCACATAACTACAAGGGGTAGAATCTGAATTCATCATCCAAGTCTTTTTAATTTTAAACTTGTGTTTTAAAATATTGTGCTGTACAAAAAACGTGCTTATTTTATTCTAAGTACAAGATAAATTTTATCTACTGGGTTTATATTGTCAACAAACTATACTATATTTCATTATGTATTTCATTCTACTTTGTAATCCTGGATAGTAGCTACCAACCAAATAAGTGACTGATGACAGTAGCCATGAGTAATTAAAAAGCTTTTTAGAATGTTTCATTTTGCTATGCCCTGGTATTCAAGAACATGTGGCAAAAGTAATGCCTGTTTTTTCTTTCAGGTAAATGAAAGGGCCAAATGGGAAATAGCTTGAGTTCAATAGTTTTGATACATATCATTTTTTATGCCTAACATACAAGATCCTTTCCTTTATTCATGAGGATTCTCCCACGTGAATAAAATAATGTCAGTTTCCTTTTTGATTGAACATTTAACAGTCTGTTTAGCTTTGTTCAAATTCTGTTGGATTTGTTTTTATTAATTAATCATTTTATGTTTTATTCTTTCCATGTCATATGAGTCTCTCTCACTCATATTTAATTTTATCCTTTCAAAAATAGCTTCCTACATTAAGGCGTTTTTCCATTTTTATTGAATAAATTAAATTATGAAATGCATTTATATTGAATATATTAAATTATAAATTATAAGCTTTTTTATAATGGAAGTCATCTTTATATTCTAACATTTAATATGAATGACTACATGTTCCTTAAGTTAAAAGCAAGCACACTGATGAATGAATCCAACCAGCTTCTACTCAAGTGCATTCCCTTTCCTTGCTTTCTACAAAACATTTCTAATTGTCATCCAAGCATACAAGGGCATTGTTTCAGCAGTTTCTCATACTCTCTCTCTCTCTTCTCCCCCCTCTCTCTTTCTCTCTGTCTCTCTTTCTGTCCATATATTGTCCATTAACTACTATATTAACATACATATATCCTATTGTATGTCATATAAAAACAAACAAAATTCTATATTGGCCTCTGTAAAAAATCTGTGTATGTATTATAAATACTTACTATTTTCTGCTTTTCTTATAATTCTTTCTTGAAACCCATCCCAACTAAGTTTTTACTACCAGCACTTCAATGAGACATCTTTTTTCAAGGACCTCAATGTCTTCTACATGGCTAAATCCATGGGCCGGGTCCCAGCTCTCATCTTAATTGATCCATTAGTATTCGAAATGGATGACCTCCCCTTATTGAGATGTTTTTTTCATTCTATCCTTTTCATTCCGGCCTCCTCACCCCCTAACACTTCTCCTCTGTCAATTGCTTTCCATTTCCCTGAGCTGTGCATGTGGAGGAGTCTCAGGGCTCAGAATTCTAATTACTAGTTTTTTTCCTACAGTCATGCACTTGACAGTACCATTTGGTTTAAAGGCTCTATATACCAACCACATGTCTATGTCTTCAAAATCTCTATCTACCTGATTATCTGTGAATACTACAAATTTATTTATCCAATTGCCTAATTAATATCTCCATGAAGATGTCTAATTCTTTTCACAAACTTAACATATCACAAACTGAATTTGATCTCTTTGTTGCTCAGGCCATACTTGGAGTTATCCTGTTACCTCTTTTGCTCTCATATTCAATATCTTAATCCAATAGCAAATTCTGTATATTCAATCATAAATATGCAAAATCCAACTATTGCTTCATTGCCTTTGAGTTTTCTACCTTGTCCAAACTGTCTTCCTCTTTCACCTGGATTATTTACATAGTTCTTACCTGCTTTCCTTGCTTCCTTCCTTGCCTTATTATAATACATTTCCAACTCATCTGTAAAAGGAATTCTTTTAAACATAAATCAGATCACATTGTTCTTCCGTTGGAAACCCTTCAAAGATGGACTGTGTTACCCAAAAAGTAAAAACTGAAGTCTTTACTACAGCCTAGAAGACACTATGGATTCCGGCCACCCTCCCTCTCTGGCATTGCTCTCTACTGTGGTCCCCCCACCCAATCTTCTCACAGCCACAATGTGACCTTGCTGATTCTTGGATATGTTCAGCATGACCCCACTATAGTGTTTTTGTACCTGACTTTCTCTCTGTTTTGAATGTCTACTGCATGTTTTTTGCTCAAATATTTTTTTTCTTAGTAAGGCCATATCGAAACATCTCATGTGAAATATAACAAGGCATGTTTTCCTGACAGGCACTTTTCTTCTCCCTCACTTATTTTGTGTTTTCTTTCCACTTGATATATGTGCCAAAGGCAGAGAATTTGTTTTGCTCACTGCCCTATCACTAGAGACTGATACATAGTGGGAACTAAATAAATATTTACTGCCTGAATAAATGAATAAATAAATGAATGAATCCAGTTACTCCCATGTATACTGCTCTTCTGATCTGTGATGTCAAACAGTGAGATCTCAGTACAGTTTGAGTAATCACCTTAGACTTAGATTTTTTGGGGTTGGTTCCCATGTCAGTCCCTATTAATTTGATTCTGATGTAATATCTTATTTTTCACTGTATGTATTTATTGTGATGCTGTTTCCATTATTGGACTCATTTTTTCCCATCACTTCTCCAGTATCACACTCTATGCTATGGAGTCTATACTATGACTTGGAATCATCTGTAATGGCCTTTATGGCCATCTATTAACAAGTTATCACTGCTCCCCCCTTGATTAAAAGCTACTGACTTTATACCCAGCTACAGGAGTAAGACTGAATTTGCCTACGATAAACATAGTAAGTTTATTTACATGGCCACTGCGATTGCTTCACTTAATGCAGATCTAAGTCTCTCAGCTCATGGCATTTACAAGGCGATGATGATTTCAGAATAAAGTTCAGAACACTAGCTGGAAATTTAGACATACAGACAGTCTCCTGCTACATACTATGGTTGGTGTTTATGAAGTCTGCTACTACTGGTACCTTTTAATACAAGCCCAGGGAATACAACCAAATGATGAAATTAGAAAATGGAAAAAAGCTAGACTGCTGAAGAAATGAGCTAGTGACCTTATTAAACTGAACTTGAACTTTCAGTTCCTTGAGGAAATGAGTCTCTCTGAATACTTAAGCCAATATTAGGTTATGTTTTGTTTTGTTTTTGTTGTTGTTTTTATGCTATCTGCCATTTTAAAAATCCTATTAAAATATACCCTCATGAATTTCAGACTACTCCAGGGCATGTAACTATTGTAACTGGCAATTTAGGAGCCAGCCCTTGTCCAGCATCTCCATGAGAAAAACAAAAAACCAAAAACAACTCAGAGATTTGATTTTACAAGCTCCTACTCATTTTAAGGCTATTTGGAAGAGAAAAAGACAAGGAGGGAGTGAGGGAGATGGGGAGAGAGAGAGAATAGGACAGGGGACAAGAGAAAATAGAGAATTTGGAAGGGGTCATAATCCACATAAATTTGAATTTTGGGTGATGCTCAAAATAAAAAGAAAGCTATCTGTTATGTCATAGCTTTGTCCTGTTTTATATCCACCATCTAAATTTATATATATATATATATGTGTGTGTTATATGATTATATAATATATATTATAATTTTTTCTTTTTACAGAAAATTTTTCAGGGAATAAAAGATCAAAAACTTAATTCACAACCAATTTTGTTTGCTTTTTATAAAAATAATCATAGACATTGTATACAGATACAGATATTCCTTGACTTATGATGGGGTCATGTCCCTATAAACCTATTATAAGTTGAAAATATCATAAGCCAATAATGCACTGGATACACCTAACCTAATGAACATCATAGTAGGATTTCTACTAAGCACGTATGGATTTCATGCCATTGTAAAGTCAAAATAGCATAAGTTGAACCATTGTGGGGACTGTCTCTGCTAAAATTCATACTTAATTGTTTTTCTTCCCTGAAAAAAAGATGTTTAAAATTCTTAGCATATTTGAAATAACTTAAATTCATTTGGAGCCTAGTGTAGTCCTTCTTTAGTTAAAGCCAGGTTGCGCAGTGCTGTGTGAGAGAGACCAGCCTATTGGATACTCCAGAATTGAAATGACTAAACTTATTCTTTTTTGTTTGTGTTTAATTGTGACAAAATACACATAATATAAGATGTACCATCTTAACTGTTTTTAAGTGTACAATCCAGTGCCATTAAATAAATTCATATTGCTATGCAAAGATCACCTCCAGCCGTCTCTAGGACTCTTTTCTTCTTGCAAAACTGAAAACTCTTTATCCATTGAACGGTAACCCCCATTCCCACCTCCTCCCAGTCCCTAACTACAGAATATATTTTTAATAAAATGGACTTGTAGCATAAAAGAAGGGATGTAAATATATGTGTGTGTGTGCAAATATATGTATAAGTATACATACACATATAAATATATACGTATATATGTATGTATAGCCAATAGTGGAATAATTAAGTAGATGTGATCAATTCATCCAATAAGCATTATTGTATAAACATTACTTCATTCTGCTTTTGTAGAATATAAACAAATATACATAGAGTGGGGAGGAAAGAGAGAAAGTACAATAGGATTAGAAAGGTGTTTACTATAATACTAACATAGGTTCTGGTAGTGGGTTTTATGGTGATTTTTAGTTTCTTTTTGTAAGATGTTTTATTGAGAAGGTTTTTCCTTTTCACAATAGCAGCTATTATTTTTACAACTGGAATAGACCTATTTTTAAAAGAAAATAATCTTGTCATGTATTCTCCATCATTTTAGATATTGGGGGAGTATTAAGTAAAAAAATACATGTTTAAAATGGCTACCTATCTCCAGCAGCACGGGTTGTTCAATGTTGCTGGGGAATGAGAGCTATATCCAAATAAAATTGAAATTAGTGTTTGCATAGTTGTGTGATTAATGATTATAAGTTTAATAAGAATTCAGAGGAGAGAAAAATCAGTGTAGAACAGAGTATTCAAACTAGGGTTCATGAAGGAAATGGAGTTTTATCTTACGATCCTTGATTTGGGGACCTAATGGGAAATATACAAGTTAATAGGCTAAGTATTAGAATGATCTCAGAGAGACAGTATTAGGATTTGTGCAAGATTTAATTTTGGATCAATTGTAAAGTATACGATAAATTCTAATTGATATAATGAATGGAAAAATTTTTTCAATGCATAAATTATATGACTGAATATTTAGACAAGAGCTTAAATAATTGCATGTCTCGAGATGTTAACAAAAATGGAAACCATCATTCCATTCCTGTGCTTGTTACATGTTGATATTTGGAAAAAATGCAAGACATTTAATTACTGTCATCTTATTACATTAGGCATCATTTATTTTTTTCAGTTGTCAATCTTGTAACATATATAATCTCAATATTAGGGTATTAAATTCCCTCGAAACACTCATCATTTATGCTTATTCTCTTAGTTATTTGTTTTTCTTCTTGTCTCCTCTGTATTATAAGGGAGATAAGGTGAAAGAGATTTATGTCTGACTAAATTTTAGCATCTGCTCTATCCTTCCATTATGTTGCTGCTCTACGTGTAGTATTGTTGCTGAAAAATTGCTCCTGTCAGCAAGAAAAATAGCTTAGCAATATGATCTAATGTATTTATCTTGTTCTTGAGCAGGGATCTTTCTAGTAGCCATATTACATAAACATGTTTATGGTAATGTAATGAATACTTTATGAAACTACCATTAATTAGCAGAATATTTAGTATGGGCCTGGCAATTGAGAATCTACTCTTCTTTTCTACAGGTTCTGTGGGATATTTTCTCTTAGGTTACATCTAACTGATAATAAATGAGTTCTTAAGAAGAAAAGTTTGCATTAAACTCTGAGCAAGATAGTATCTTATCTGGTAAGACCAGGCCATGATGCAAAGGTTAAGGTACCCCAACTTTTACAAACGCACTGTGTACGTTTGTAACAAGAATTTCCAACCTTTCTTCTTCAAGCAGGAATGGTGAGTTTATTAAGGAGACCTGAAATTCTTGACTATTGGTGGAAAGAAGCATGAAAATGTTTTTTTTTTCTTGGATGGCAAAATGATCTCATTAAATAATCAAAGGTGGGTACCTACATCAATGTGAAATCTTGAGGGCTGTCACTCATGATCCCTCAGAGAGCAAAGGCACTTGTTGGATTGAGATCAATTGGCTTTCTGGGTATGAGCAATAGGTTTTGTGCACAGAGTCTGTTCTGTCATCCTGCAGATTCCTCTATGGCTTCAGCCAGCCCCTTTGCCTTTGTAAGACCGCTGCACTCACAACCTGGGAGGCTCAAGTGAGTATATATGGTCATTAATTTAATCTCACTATTGAATGTTCATCTATCTTTTCTTAAACCTGCTAGTATATTGGGTAAATATGCAAAAATTGAACAGAAAGTGTACAAATATTAGAGAAAAGTGAATCCAACAAATGTGACCTGAGTAAAGAGGTGGGCAAATAATTAGCTTTTCCCTTCTGGGTAAGTGCAGTGTAAAACAGCACAAAATGAGGCCAGGGTATAGTTTCAAGCACACGGTATATTAAATGAAAGGATAAAAAAATGGATGCTATTAGCTTTTTGCCTTAGAGCATAAACAGCAAATAATTTTCTATTCTTCAAGTCCAACACATTTTCTTTCTGTATTGCAAGTATAAGGTAATGATTCTCAGCCAGGGGCTATCCTATTAAAAACACGTAGAAAGATTTTGGCAAATTGCCTATCACTGGAGTGAGTTAGGATTGAACGGATTAGAATTTTTGAAGAGACCAGTTTATGGAATGAAAAATTTTCCAATTATTCTGATACTCACTCCCTGTTCACTCAGCCACCCAGGTAAGAAAGCTGGTTTAAATGGGATAGCTCAAACAAAATTATATCTTTACAGATAAATCAGAATTTAAAAAACAACAAGCAACAACTTTTCTTTTGTATGACTGTGGCGTGCCTCATTGTTCCTTTAGAGCACTGGATTTATTACAGCACCTACACCACTGATCTGATATTTTTTGATTATAAGTCTGCCACTTATGCTAAACTGCAAGTGTTCAGCACACACAAAAACCTGAATCCATTAATAAGCTAAATAGGATTGATAAAGCATTGCATGAAATCTTTTGTTTTAAAGCATTTACTTCTGAGGAATAAAAAGTTGACATACATTATTTATAATTTAGCTAGAAAATGGTTAGCTCTTAAGAGGTGGCATTTAGATATGACGATGTAAGATAATTCATTAGGGCATTTTCTATTCCTAATATACTTTATAGCTATTAAACAGATAATAAAATATAATTTTAAAAAGTGCTACTTTCAATATACAACATGGTCTTTGTTATTTATCAAAACATTGTACAGAATTTTGTGTGTTAATATTTAACAATTGTTGATTTTTTATTTTTTTACACCTTTTCCAGTCAATCTATTAATATATATTATACTCATAGAATTGACTTTTAAAATGCTTGCTTCTCTCTAAATCATAAAGAGTTATGTCAATTTCAGGGTTTACCCCCAAAACTACCTCACAAATAAATAATCTACCACTTTAGCAACCTCACCAGAATCAAATAGACATGAACTCTGGCAAGTGACTTCCCTAATTGCAGAAGAATAGATGAAGCACTTTATATTTTACTCGAATGCTTATGCCTCAGGATGTTGAAGGATAAAATTATGTAATTATAATCCTATATATTATTATACTTTGCAAGCATAGCTGAGAATATTTAGGAGAAAAAAAGTAGCTCATGTTACAGAAATGAAATAATTTTATTATATGCATTTATTAAATGTACTGAGGTAAAACTCCTTCTATGGTCAAATGTTTACGTCCCTTCAAAATTTGTATTTTGAAACCTAATCACCAATGTGATGGTATTAAGAGGTAGGGGCCTTGGGAGGGTGGAAGATTAGTCCCTTTATATAATAAAAGAGATCCCAGATAGCTTCCTTGCTCCTTCCACCATGTGAGGCCACAGGGAGAAGGCATCTTCTATGAAGCAGAAAGTTGGTCCTCACCAGACACCTAATTTGCAGGTGTCTTGATTTAGGACTTCCCAGCCTCTGGGAATTGTGACAAATCAATTTCTTCTGTTTAGCAGCTACCCACATTATGGCACTTTGTTACAGCAGCCTGAATGGGCTAAGACAATGATGGTGTACCAAATTGTACTCTACTGGCCAGAAAGAATTAATTTATAATGCTGCTAATGTATGTCATTTATTTGAGAAAAAACTTGGCTATGAAGGAATTTGATAGAATGGTTACATTTACAGAGTACATGAGATTATAGTGTTTGTGGTTGAGAAATTATATGTTATATGTTACACTATGTATACATACATATTATATATTATAATCGAATTGCTATTTTTACACACACATGCCCCCACACACATGCAGAATTCTGAGGAAGTTACCATATCCATAACAGTTGTTTTCTTTACAATACAAAAGCAATTGTGAACATCAGAACTTCAAAGCCCACAAAATCATTGAATGAAGAACCAGGAGCTGCCTTATAGAACAGTTAATTAAACACTGGAGTGTTTTAGCTATTGAAAGTGTACATGGAAGTCAAGAAAGTTGGCCAAATGACCAAATAAACTGTAATTTAATAGCTAGCAAACATGCATATTGGAATTGAACAACATAAAATATGAGTTGGAACATAAAAATTTAGGATTTTTATAATTACTAAAAGTTATCTGTTTGCTGTCTCTATTAATTTGGCATTTTGTTTTTCTGTAATTATAAAGTATTGAGTACATTTGTCACATGCTATCAACCTCTCTCTGGCTTCCCTGTGGCTGCGTAATCAGGTTTTCCTTCTTCTCACTTGTCTTGTCCTTGAATATACAGTGATGGCCCTTAGCTCACTGCGGCTATGACCTTTGATTCCAATGCCTTCAGGTTGAGCAAAGCATATTCCAATCCACTCCTCCTAGAGGTCATGTCTCAATGTCCTTCTGGGTTTTATCACTGACTCTGTGGCACTTGACAGTCATGGCTCTGCACATTGATGGCAGGTATTCTTCCAATAATTGGTATATTTAACATATAAGGAGTGTGTTCCCATTAATTTCTGTCTGTTGAGAAACTAAAAATAAGTAAAGGTTTGGCAAGAATTAGTAATGAGTTGTGTAAACATCTGTTTATATGATATGCAATATTCTGCAAATGGAAATTTTTCTGAACAATGTTTTTTCAGTATGAAAAATATGGTTCAGAATATAAGCTATGCAGGATCTTTGTGAGGAATAGAGATAATCACCAGGACTCAGCCAGGGCTCAAAGAATAGCAGATATCTATTTCCACGCCCTCCCTTTTCCCATTGCTGCCTCTTCCTCTTTTTTCTGTCTTCTTGTGCTTTCTGATCACAGTGAACTGTGCAGTAATTAGCACAGGAACGTCAGCAGCAGACTGAAGGGCAGATTGATGAAGATAGCAAATGGGTGCAGTGTATTTAGTGACTACATTACATGTGTGATGTAACAAGGCCTGATTACAGCAAGGGCAATGGAAATAGAAAGTTGAAAATAAAATTGTGAGACAGAATCAGAGATAAAAATAGCATAGCAAGACTTGAAGCTTAGAAAGAGAAAGATTTTATAATATCATACTAGAGGTTAGATTAATAATGTAAAATAGACAAATTAGGCAAAAACCAAGATCTGATGTATTTATTTTTTTCTTTGAACATTTTTTGTGTTTGTAACAGCAGACAGGTACAACATTCCCTGTCTATGGCACTGGGATGCAATGATGAATGAAGCAAAGCAATCCTGGCCCTCATGCACCTTGTATTCTACATCACGGCTCATCAAACATTTTCTGTAAGGGGCTAGATAGCAAATACTTAGGCTTTGATGGGCGTTAGGTAACCTTATATTTGTAGTGTTAAATCAGCCAAAGAAATACTTAAACAAATCAACATGTATATTCCCCAATGCAATTTTTATTTATGGACACTAAAATTTGGATGCTATATAATATTCATGAATGTGTCATGACACACTATTCTTCTTTTGATTTTTTTCTCAATCGCAATAATAGACAAAAACACTGGTAGCCCACAGGCAACACCAAAAGAGGCAGAGGGATGGATTTAGGGGGAAGTCCTATTTTGCTAACCAGGTTCCACATTTTTTTTAACATTTCAAAATATTAAAGGATGAAAATGTTTTTGTTACGTGAATATCTTTTGTAATGCTCAAGTCAGGGCTGTTAGTGTGCCCACCACCTAAATTGTGCTCATTGTACGGGATGGGTAAGTCTTTCTCTTTCTCATATCCCTCCCTCCCCCTTCTTGATTTCCAATTACCTTTACATCTCTTTGTGCCCATGTATGGCCACTGATCAGCTCCCAGTTATTAGAGAGTATATGTGGTGGTTGTTTTTCCATTCCTGAGATACTTTTCTTAGGTAATATTTTTCAGTTCCATCCAAGTTGCTACAAAAGACATTATTCAATTCCTATTACAGCTGAGTAGTACTTCATGGCATATGTATACCACATTTTCTTAATCCAGTCACGAATTGACAGGCATATAGGTTGATTCCACATTTCTACAATTGTGAACTGTGCTGCGATAAACATTTGAGTGAAGGTGTCTTTCTGATAAAATGACTTCTTTTTCTTTGGGTAGATATCCAGTAGTGGGATTGCTGGGTAAAATGGTAAGTCTACATTTACGTCCTTGAGGAATCTCCATACTGCTTTCCACAGAGGTTGTACTAATTTTCAGTCCCACCAACAGCATATGAGTGTTCCTTTCTTTCTGCATCCACACCACCATATACTGGTTTTTTTTTTTTTACTTTTTAACAATGGCCATTCTGATAGGGTTAAGGTAGTATCTCATTATGGTTTTAATTTGTATTTCCCTGATGACTAGCGGTGTTGAGGATTTTTTTCATATGTTTATTGGCTATTTGCCTATCTTCTTTTGAAAAACTTTTGTTCATGTCTTTTGCCCACTTTCTAATGAGATTGTATTTTTCTTGCCTATTTGTTTGAATTCTTTGTAGATTTTGGATATTATCCCTGTATCAGATGTATAGCTTGTGAATATTTTCTTCCATTCTGTAGGTTCTCTATTTTTTCTGTTGATTATTTTCTTAGCTGTGCAGAAGCTTTTTAATTTATCAAGTCTCATTTATTTATTTTTGTTTTTGCTGTGTTTTCCTGTGGAGTCTTAGTCATAAATTCTTTGCCTAGGGCAATATCTAAAGGAGTTTTTCCTACATTTTCTTTTAGAATTTTTATGGTTTTGTGCCTTATATGTAAGTTTTTTTATGCATCTTGAATTAGTTTTTGTATATGGCAAGAGATAATGGTTCCTGTTTTATTCTTCTGAATGTGGCTATCCAGTTTTCCCATCACCATTTACTGAATAGGGCTTCCTTTCCCCTGTGTATGTTGTTGTCTGCTTTGTTGAAGATCAGTCGGTTGTAAGGAGATGGTATTATTTCTCCGTTCTCTATTCTGTTCCATTGGTCTCTGTCTCTACTTTTATACCAGTATCATGCTGTTTTGGTTACCATAGACTTGTATAATTTGAAGTCTGGAAATGTGATGCCCCCAAATTTTTTCTTTTTGCTCAAGATTGCTTTGGCTATTCAGGTTCCTGTTGGTTACAAATGAAGCATAGGACTAGGAGACAGTTCTGGGTGCTTGGTGGCAGTGCCTTTGTCCCTGGTGGCAGTGCTGGATCCTTAGGGGTCAAGCCTCCAGGCCAACAGCAGGGCTGGAGACTCAATGGTGGAACCTTGGGAGCAGAGCCTCGTGACCCCGGGGCAGTGCTGGAGGCTCAGGGGTTTAGCCACAGGCCCAGCAGGGGTGGAGCCTCAAGGACAGAGCTTCAGAGAGAGAGGGGGCTTGGAACAGGGCAGAAACTGTGTGGGTGGGGCACATGGGGTCAGATAGCAGTGTGGGAATCATAGAGGTGGAGCCCTGCAGGGCCAGTGGCAACATGGGGGCTGCAGAGTGGGTGTGTGGAGCCAGTGCCACTGGGTACCCAGGGCTCTACCCCTGCCCAGGTCCCATGGAAGCAATCACTGTGAGGCTTCTCAGGTGGCTTCTGTGGTGCTAATTCTGCTCAAATCCCCTACTGGGGAAAAGAGTTGCATGGTTCCAGTCACAAGGCGTGGCACGGGATAGCGTCTGCTCTGCTTGCTCCCTCCTTAGCTCTACGGAAGTGATGCACAGGTGGCTGCAGCAAAACTGAGCACCTTATAGACCTCACATCCTCCTGAGAGCTCAGAATGGCATCCATTTCAGTAACCTGATGACGGAAGGCACCAGATCCCTGCTACACCAACTCTCTGGTGCAATCTTACTGTAGAGAATCCAAGCAGCTCCCTGATCAGTCCAAACGTCTGTGGTGGTGGTGGCGGCCCCCTCACTGGCTAAACTACAGGGCCCATGAGGGGAGTGTGGGGCTCCAGAGATCTCTCCTTCTATCATTCCCCACATGTGGATGCCTCCCCCAGGTACCCTCTGATCTTGCAGAATGGATAGCCCTACCATTTTCTCCTTCACTCTGAATGTCCCCCGTCACTTCTCTGGTGATTCGCAATGCTCTTTCCAAGAATGCCCATCCATAGGTGGGCATCCATCTGCACCTTTTGAGCCTCTCCTTGAGAGCAGCACATAGAGGCTGCTTCTTGTCTGCCATCTTGTCCCTGAAACTCAGGTTCTGGATTTTACATGAGAAGCTTCATTTAGTTCAGGATGAATTTCAATGCTGTGGGACACCCTTGTGAAGATGTCTAGAAAATATTTAGAGGACTAAAAGCAGATATAGAAGGAGTAGGATCAGGTGTCACACATTTAGTGTTAGAAGCCAAGTGCAGAAGGGTTCAAAACATGGAAGAGGAGCTGAACAGAGACAAGGAAGGAGAGCTATTGAGTATTGGACCTTAAACTTACATCAGAACTTAGAAAACCAACTGATTTGCATTCACATTAAATTCAAAATAGATTCCAGGGAAGAGGAAAAGCAGGCTAATATTTTACAGAGGAGAAAAAACAATGTTTGAAAATAAGACACATAATTTGACATGAAGCAATTCACTAAGAGATAAATAATGTTTTAAACAATTTTAAATTTTTGTTATGCTTTGCCTTCACCCTCTCCTAGTACCACATGAAAAGACATCAAAAACATCAAAAGAGAAGAAAAAACAGTATCACCATGGGCTGCTAACCACTCTGATCTATATTTTAGATCTTAGAATAAAATTGAGAAAATCTAGTGTATCATAAAATATTCTTGAAAAAGAATCAGTTAGCTCTTTAATACGCTTTTGAGAGCATAATTTACATTTTAAAATTTCTCATCACTTCATCATAGATTGCTGTATTATTTTTAAATAATACTTCAGCTTATTGAAAAAATTTTATAATATTTTTTGTTAACATAGAGTTATTTTTATTCAATTTTTTTCTTGAAGTAATTCTACCCTTTCATGATGCTTATCCAGTTTTATAGTCATTTTAGACATGTCATTTTCCTTTTTTCTCCATATATAAATTGTCTACATATCTATGAACATTACTCTTTATTTAATGCTGGTCTAACTCATGCAGAGGTTGTGGCTCTCTGTTGATATTTAGTACACTGACTCCTTTTGGATCACTAGTAACCTCTGTCACCCTGAGTTTAACTGAAGGCCAATTTAAAAACATGATTTAAAAGACTGACTTTCTACCATTCTTTTCTTGACTGAGAGCCACCTGTGTCAGAGGTAAAAGCAAAACATTCTTTTTCATCCCATTGTTTTTAATTGCAGTTACCCCTATTGAAGTGGTTCTGGGAAATAATGGAGGGGAGACTGGACAGAGGAGTAAAATGGAAAATGAGTAAAAGCAATGTAAAAAATTTAAACCCAACAGAATTTTTGTACAGCCCATTAGTAACTGTAAGTTTCTTTTAAGACTGACTTAAATTATAATTAGGAGAAAATCATCGCACATTGAAAAAGTTAGAGACACCAAGTTTTAAAACTCTACATGCTACTTAATTAAAATTTGCATAATAGATTCTGCTGTCATCATTGTGGAAATGATGACTGTAGCAATAGGTATGACTTGAGGCCTAATTATATCCCTAATTCCCAAAAGTCACCATGAGCTTTGAGTCTATCATGAATGCAGCTTCCTAAAGGCTGCACCATCTGTAAAAACCCTGATGCCATATTTCTAATCTTCCCTGACTCTTGCACTATTGGGACATTATATGTTCTGGAAAATTTAGTAGTTCTCTTGAAGACCTCAATATAAATCCACACACTGACACCACAGCTTTGGCTGAGAATCATGACCAAGATATGATTCTAGGTTTGCAGTCTGTGGACTTGAGCCAATGACGTCTGATTTATGCCTAATTAGAAACAGGCTCTCACTTCAGTTGCAAACACACAGACACACACACACACACACAAATAAAAAGAATATATATCTGAACACTACTTGGGGAAAATATAATTTCAAAACATATTTTTAAAATTTAGTAGATAAATAAATCCTTTGTAATATAGAACATTTGCCTTCTTTAAATTCAAATCTATCATTATGTTTTGCCTGTATATAAATCTTTATATTACTGCCTAAAAGTCTCTCTTACTATGAAGAATATTTGAAAGTGAAGCTTAGACAATATTCTAAAAATTTACCAAGGTAAAACAACTTCCAATAAATATTCATTAATTAATTTGCAACATGGATAAAGGATTTATTTGTGAAAAAAGAAAACTTTGTCTCCAAGGACATAATCCATTGATATTTAATGAAGGACTTATTTTATATATTTCCTTGTAAACGTAACTAGTACTTGTTACCAAAATTTGTCTTTCTACTATATTTTAAATTCCCTGAGAAAATGGGATCAGCAATATCCAGTTTTATTATACTAAATGCACTTCATCAATTGTTAAAATACTGAAACAAAAGTACAGGAAAAAATCTTTTGGTCTATTACAGTACTAGCCATTTAGGAAGAGGCAAATCATCATAGAATATCCACATTACCCTTGAGAGAGAAACCCTTTGTACCTGACAAAAGACACTATGCTTTTGCAGTAAGGCCAGATAATTATATAATAGCAGGGTTTTTGACATTAAATTTAAATGTATTTAATCTCTTAAGTCCAAGAATAAAACAAAATATTATTACTTTTTAAGAAAGAAAGTTGACTGTTGTTTAGCATAAATTACTTGTTACAATGTGCCATAGACATTATAGGTTTTGTACTGTGTATACAAACAAGAGATTTGGGTGATATAAATTTTAGAGGAAATATGAATCTATTTATTGTGATGGTTAATAAAATATGTTTCACTTTGACTGGACTATGGATTGCCCAGATATTTGCTTAAACATTATTCTGTATATATCTGTGAGTGTTTCTGGATGTGATTAACATTTTAATCAGTAGACTGAGCAAAGTATTAATACATTGCCCTTCCTAGTGTGTGTGGGCCTTATCTAATTCATTGGAGGCCTGGATGAAATGAAAGGCAGAGTAAGGGAGAATTCGTTCTCTCTACTTGACTGTCTTCTAGCTGGGACATCAGTCTTCTCCTATCTTCACACTCAGGCTTGGTCTGGAACACCAGCTACCCTAGTTCTCAGTCCTTTGGACTTGGATTGGAACTACCATCTGTTCTCCCATGTCTCCAGCTTGCTGACTGTGGATCTTAGAACAGCCTGCATTACTGTGTAAGCTAATGCCTTGTAATAAATCTCTCTCTCTGCCCTCTGATCCCCGCCACAAACACGTACAATTGATTCTGTTTCCCTGGAGTACCCAGAGTAATAGTAATGCATCTATTTTGAGACTTCTCAAGTATCTTTTATTATTTAACGGGGAATCTAATGCTCTCCACAGAGAGCAACTCAGAAATATTTTGAGTATTTCTATAATACAAGATAAAGAGATAACAAGTATGTAATTTAGAGATTGTTCAAAGTGGCCCTTGATGGAAAATAATAGTCACATTGTTTCACAGGGATATGTCTATCTTGCCTACATGTTCCCAAACAGGAAAACTAAATGCCCAAAGGATGATCTAAATCAGATTTTAAAAAATTGCACATCTATTTAAAGTTATTTCAGTTTTTATAATTATAAAAGAAATGTTTTAAATGCCAAGCTGATATATAATATTTATTTTTAAAGATAATAAATTTGAATGTTAAATTTAACAGGTTATTCCCATTATAGACTTGTCAAAAAATAGATGCAATTTTAATTGATTCATATTAATTTTTACCTATTTATTAATTATATATTGACAAACTATAGTTCTATGTATTTATGTGTACAAAATGATGCTATAATTTTTTAAATATAATATGAAGTGATTAAATTAGCCTATTTAACATATCATCGCCACAAGTATTTAACATTTTTTATGATGTTAACATTTGAAATTTATCCTCTCAGTGATTTTGAAATATACAGCACTCAATTATTAGCTATATTCACCACACTGTAAAATAGATCTCACAAAAATAAATCAAACTTATTCCTCCTATCTAACTGAGGATTAATATACTTTGATTATCATCTCTCTATTCCTCCCAGACCCCAGCTTCTGGTAACCATCATTCTACTTTCTGCAACAGATGCAAACTCATGAGGAGGGACAGAGTCCCTTACCAGACACTGAATCTACAAGTGCTTTGATCTTGGACTTCCCAGTCTCTAGAACTGTGAGAAATAAATTTCTATTCTTTATAAATTACTCAGTCTTGAATATTTTGTTACAGCAGCACAAATGGACTAAGACAGTCCACATCTACCTAAATAAATCCAAAATAAATCCAAAATCCAATAATAATGACTCTATAGTCAATTTCTATAGAAGACCACGATTGATGATATTTATCAAGAGCTCTTTATATGCAACCTACCATAACATGAATGGGGGAATTCAAATTTAAATAAGAAACAAAAATTTTCATAAAGATGGAAAGTGTATTATTTGAGTTTTCTAAGAAGCAGAGGCCATAACAGAATTAGACCTGAGAGAGACTATTTGGAGGAAATGCCGAGGCAAGAAAGTGGGGAGGGAGCCAGAGAAGGGGGAAAACACACATTTGACCCCTGTAAAGTAGAGAGCAAAGGAATAAGAAACAAGTAGGAAGAGTTACAGACTTCAGCCAGCCCAAAGCTGTTCATTAAATGAATCCCAGATCTCAGAGGAACTGGCCTGTGTACTCAGTCACTGGCTGTTAACAACCTGAGGGAAGCATGGCTTTAGCAAAATCTTAGAGGTGGATCCAGAGGGCTTGGGGCAGTAATTGCCAGTCAGCTATGCTGCCTGCCCCAGAGGATTTGAGGGACACATTTTTAAGATGCACATAAAACTAAATGTAAAATGACTTAGAAGAGAAAAGTATATTAGTAAAGTTATAAAACTTTACTATGTAAAACCAATAAGCCATAGTATGGTTTTATAATAAACACACAACGGAAACTGAAATCAAATTTAAGAGAAGATTAATGATCATTAAGGGCTTGAGGAAAGCTTTTTAAAACCAAAAAGCAATATTTGACCTGGCCTTTGAAAGATATATAGGATTTCCATAGCACAAGGAATAGAATAATGGCTTTCCAAGAAAGGGAACCAGGAAGCTACAGCATGAAGACAATGAAATGCATGGTGTGTGTCTGTGACTCATCCAGCATTGTGATGGTCCTGGCATAGAGTTATGAGGGAGTTAGGTTAGAACAGATTGAGGAGAATGTATCCTGTGGGTCGAGAATATGTTAGGAATGAATATGTCTCAACAAAGTGACCTGATTTGATCACTACATATTGTATGCATGTATCAAAATATCACACTGTGCTCTGTAAAGTTGTATATTTGTTATGTGTCAATTCAAAATAATAATAAAAGCAAACAAAGAAAGTGATCAATGAAAAGAGCTACATGAGGGGCTAATTCCAGTGTCAACAAAGACATAGAGAGATGAAGGAAGGAGTAGAAGGTAGCTCAAAAGTGAAGGTGAGATGACGCCGAGGCAGGGGGATGAGGACAAGCTGGAGATTGTCAGTGTGGGGAGGAGCACGGAGGAAAGACAGGGACTAGTCTGAAATCATTTGGGACCCTTGTCTTCCAGGATTGTGCTAATAAAGAATATCAAGGAAAGACAGGTTTCAGAGAAAAGATGGTCAGGTTCATACTTACTGAGTTCACAGTGTATTGGATTACCACTTCCTCATCCTGCCCACCAAGGTGTGATCATGGCTCCATCATTTACTACCTATGAGACCATAGGTAGTAAATTCTGTGCCTCAGTTTCCTCATCTGTAAAATCAGAATAATGTTATCTCTACATTTTGGTACTATTTTAGTATTTAATGATGTAATTGACTATAGTTATTATTACTACTTTATAGAAATGCTTTTCCATTATTTTATATATGTTTTTATACATATATATATATATTGATAGCTTTTGTTTCCCATGGATCCATAAAAATATAAGCAAATAAAAAGTAAGTAACATCAGGCAACTTAATTTGTACAACTCTTTACATATTTCTTAATTTCAAATGCTATAATTCTATAGCATCTTTATTAATATGTAGTATATATTAACAAATATGTAAAGTATATATATTTAATTTGAGTGTAGTTGCACTTTGCTGAGTAAACTATACTGCATTATCAGTTCCTAAAGAGAGTTATTTGATTTGATATATCTATGCCTCGTTCCATAGCTGACATCCTCTGGAAACTCAGTCCAAATGGTTAGATAATAAAGACAAATTCCCCAAATTAGATGTATAGCTACTTTTTGAGAGAGAGAGGATGCACGCTGAATTTTAGTCCTCTCTTCTCTCCTCCCATGCTAACATGGCATATTTATAGCTCATTCTCTCACATTTCTTATTAAAGCAACAAATTTTGTCTTGTTTTTTTCTTTCTCTTTGTTTTTATCTCACAATGAAAAATATTATGCTTATGTTGCTATTTATTGATTTATAAATGTTATATCTTGCCTACTTTTCCTTAATGCCATGGTACATTGGGATTATGTACATTACATATGTAATATATTGCATATTACTACATTATGATTCAGTTCTTTTAACTCACCTCACCACTTCTCATCCTCCCAACAGAGGTAACCTCTGGCTGATTCTATTAAGTGTTAAGTGGCAGCATTGTTATAAATATATAAATACTATTAATTACAGATCAAAACATATATCATGAATGATTACCCTTTCTTTCTTTAAAACTTATTAAACTTTTAAAATATTTCACTTATTTTGTGATCTGTGTGTCTAAACTTTTTTTTCCTGATATTAATCCATGCCTCCTCACTCCCTCAGGAATCTCCTTCCCATGGTACTCCACCCATCTACTCTTTGGCTCTGATCTGGACTGTTCAGTTTGAAGCACTGTTACATGGCTGTTATCATCACACTTTCCTGTAATGTATTTATTGCTTCCTAAATGTCATATGTTTATCTTTTTTGCTTATTTCTTCATTTTCAGGAGTATTACTCGAGGGATTACTAGGAAATTAAAGGATAGAAGAGCTTGCAAGTTTTTTGAGTATTTGCTGATTGACAATATTTTAAATTTAACGTTTCCCCTTGATTGACATGTTGGCTGAGTGTAACATTCTAGGTCAAACTCATTTTACTCCAGAATTTTAAAGGTGGTTCTCTCTTGTCCTCCATCATCTATTGCTTCTTTTAGGAATTTCAGTATCATTCTGATTCTTTTTCATTGTTGATGTTTTAATGTGTGTTTCTTTTCCATCCTTTAGAAGCTTTTTGTTATCTTCCTCTTACTTTTAAATTCTGCTATCTGTTGTTGGTATGATTGGTTTGGTGTTGGCCTTTTTCATTTGTGGTGCTGGAGAAATGCTTGGGCACTTTCGGATTGGAGAAGGATGCATTTCAGTTCTGGATTCTTCTGTGCTAGATTCTCTATCATCAACGTGATGATATCATCACAGCCATCTTTTACTGTCTCCTCTGCACAGCAGAAGAAAAGCCTGGGGCTCATTTATTATAATCCCCTTGCCCCCTACGGTTGTGAGTTAGAATTTGTTAACAAGTAGTATTCCAGGGACAGCTGCGTTAACATATTGGGAAGATAGTAAACTCTTGAGATAGATCTCATTTAGAATAGCCAGGCAAAGAAAACAACAGTAATGGTGCACCTCCCTCAGGATTCTTGATTTTGCTGCCAGGTAAAGCTTCTGGGAATCACCTACTTTCACAGTTGAGACTGGGCAGGGCTTTCCTTGAGCCTTTGGGTGCCAGATATTCTCTGAAAGCTCCCTGCCTTAGCACTAGGAGCAGTGGATAGCAAGAGTGATTGGCGCCCCTGAGAACCCTGAGACTTGCAGTAGGAGTGCGGATAGATCTTGGGATCCCTTCCTTCTCTCCACACTTTCCTTTATCTCACACATTAGCCCTGCACATTTCAAATGATTTGTCTTGAAAGTCTTCCTACTTGGAATACCAAGAACGGCTTTTCTTGTCTTGAATGAACTTGGGAGAGGCCCCTTCTTTTGTTACTTACTTGGTAATGTCTTTGTTTTGATTCT
Source organism: Eulemur rufifrons (assembly GCF_041146395.1). Taxonomy (NCBI): domain Eukaryota; kingdom Metazoa; phylum Chordata; class Mammalia; order Primates; family Lemuridae; genus Eulemur; species Eulemur rufifrons. The sequence goes on along the minus strand of NC_091000.1, from coordinate 44,602,794 downwards.
TTCTGCCTATGCTTTCCAGAGCTGCTGTTTTCTATGAATGGGACTCTCGTATTGATGCTCTTCATTTTTGTTTTATGTTCTAGGGGTTATTTTCACCTCTTCATCTTTTGTTTGTATGTTTAGGAAGTTTTCCTCATTTTGTCCATTGATCATTTTGTTGCTATCTTTATTTTAGCTATCGTATTTTTTATTTCTAATGGTAGTTATTTTCTGATCTCAGATTGGTTTCCTTAATACCTTATTCTTATTTTATGGGGGCCAAATCCTTTTCTGAAAATTTATTTATACATTATAAATAATAATTTTTACAAATTATAGCTTTTTAATATAATTTTTATTTAAGTTTACCTTCTATTCCATGCATTATGTCTTTTTCTTCTTTTTTATTCCCTTATTTTCTATATTATTGGAGGTATTCTACAAATGTTTGGTGATCTTTAGATTCCCATTTGGAAGTAAAATACTAAAAAGCTAAAAGGCTCAGTGGAAACTGCATTGCTGAGGCTGGTGAATGGATGGATTTTGACCAAAAATTGCTCAGTTAAGGTGCTGATTATTTTTTAAAGGACCCTGAATAGCCAAGATCCAAAGAGATTTCCCGGTGCTTCTCATCTTTGCTGAAGAATAATTTTCCATTCTCCCCTAGGAGCCAATACTTGGCTAGAAACATTCTGTGAGTGGGAAAGGAGAAGCCTGGGATTCTATTGTTAAGTACATAAATTTTAATAATCTGTTTTCTCTCCATAACTCATTCCTTCCGTCTGCCATGTCTGATATGCCTGAAAGGGAAGCGTGTGTTGTTCAATTTCTGCAGAGAATAAACTACTCGTCTCATGCCTGGGAGTGCGACATATCAGTTCAAACTCCTACAATGCCTGCTATTTGCAGCTCATGAGTCTTATTTGATTATTTTCTTAAAGATCCATAGTTTATCTCTTTCCTGCTCTGTCTTTTTATCACCTTTCATTGCCTTTTTATCTTCCAAAATATAACTAACATCTCCTATTTACCTCTCCCATTTTATTTGAACTTGTAATTTTATACCGTTTAAATTCTATATTGTCATTTTATGGAGGTTTTGGGAGGGAAAAGATAAATACACATGGTTAATCTTCCATGTGAAGCTGGAAATCTCAAAGCCCATGATTTTATTCACTGTAATACACTGCTTTACGGTGTTATTTATTCTGAGGAGCAGTGGGAGGAGGATAAAACAAAGGCTGAATAGAATAGAGGTTAAGCTTTACAAGTAAATTTATCTTCCGGTTTGTAATTAGTCCCACTTCTGACTGACTCAGTCTCTTTTGGGTAAATGCTCAGTCTTACAGAGTTTTTCTTCTAATTATTATTTTGTAAGACAATTGCATGTGAGGTAATGGAGGGCAAGGCCTATGTGGTCAGTGTCCATTCTGTTGTGTTGTATTTTCTGGGCCTAGTTAACAATGTGCTAATATACTTGTGCATCTAAATGCTGCTGAAGTCAAAGCAGGTAAAGTTGAGGCTGTCCTCTGTTCCCTTTCTGTATCAGCAGCAGGGGAATCATAGGGGCCTTACCCAACCCACATCACCTGCCATTTCTAGGTGGCTGCTGACGGCCCATATTGGTCTGTATAGACATGAGCAGCAGTTTCCACCTAAAGTCCCACATAGGGAGTTAGAAGAGCTCATACTTTCCCAGCTTTCTCCCATGTCTATACCTGACATTGGAATCAGGAACGTGGAATCTCATCTCCTTATGACACTATTCCATAATCTACTCACCAGTACTCACCAATAGTGATCAAATGTCTATTTCTGCATCTTTTTTTTTTTTTTTTTTTTGGGAATAGGCACATCTCCTATATTATATCTTGTATTCCATCAAACTATGACCAATAATAATTTGTTTTGAGTTGTCCAGGCCTATGTTCCTATGTAAGAGAAGCTAAGGAATCTGAAATAATAAAATAAAATAACATAATATAAAGCAACATAAAATAAATTATTATGCCACTGTCCTCTTGTTACCAGCTGTTCTCTTGCACTCTCTTGAATCCTACATGAGAATTAGGGCAATCCATGGGCATATATTCCTCCCCTAACAGCCCAATAATGCATGGGCGCTTGCTTCCAGCTTCCCCTTAGTAGTAGAGTTTTTCTGGTCACCCTGCCTATGAGGATTTGCCAGTGTTTTTGTTTGTTTATTTGTTTTGTTCTGTTTAGATGGGGGGTTGGAGATATGGGAAGAGATAAAGAAAATGGTTTTGCAGTTTGTATTTCATTTTAATTATATGCATAATGTAGTTTCATTTTTAAAAACTGAAAAATCAAGTATTTGGCATTTGGGTTATCTGATTATTTTTTGACAACACTCTGTAGGATGCATTTCTAATAATCTGAAAGAGGGGACTGGAGTGAGAAGAACAGAATTTATCTGTGTTTTCAAATTATTACTCTACCACATGCTTAGTCGTTTTCTATAATCTCGATTATATAGTGACTTCATTAAATTCCATTTAATCATATTGTATTTTAATACCCAGGTTTTTTATTTTTTTCCATGTTGCTAATGTGCCAAAGCTGAGTCACTTGGAAGGCAAATATAAAGAGGCAAGAAGTACTTGTTCCTTAACTTCTCCATCATAATTGATGCAAAAAAATAAAATGTTTCCCATTTTGAAAATTTTTTATAAACCACTGTATTGTACATCCATAGATACATATACTAGAATATATATAATGGTTACAATGTATGATTTTATACTGTTAATATTTAAAATATATGAGCACCAGGTCACATTATCATTCTCTCTTTTTTTTTTTTGCTTTCTATCTTTGTGCAATTTTGATCAAAGTAAATTACATTTCTCTCTGAATCTTCCCTTGACTTTCTAGTGGGCAGAATGCTAATATTACAATTTGAATAATGCAAAACTGCTCTGAAAGTGGGAAAATCGGAAATGCATGCTGTGTCTGGTAGCAGAATTAGAGTCTTTTAAGTATCGAAGTTGAATTGCTTCTTTCTTAATTACGGTGTTGAAGGATGTGCGATTATTAAGTCACAATTGAGTAGATATGAATATTTTACTTACATTAAATACCACCTGTGGTGTGTTTGAACAGTTATTCCTGAAATATTATGCAAAAAATGGAACCTAAATTATTTATTGAACCCTTGAAGTGTTTAGTGTCTCTGACTGTAACAAGGTACTGTTATTTATTCACAGCTGTCAATTTGGGATTAATTCAAGGGTTAACTATCCATTTTATGATTTGTTCATACCTTCCCCCTCTGTCTTCCTCTCTCTGTCTGTCTATTGGACATCTTCTTATTTGATGGCCCCTGAGCCATGAGATGGAAAAGGGAACTAGTGTTAGATGAAAGGCAACAAGCCTCTTTTAAATGCAGAATGCCTCCATGAAAAGGTTGACTAGTACTGGAATTACTTCTTTTAAAATTTGGATTTGTATTAGCCTGTAAGCATTTGCTCTATTTCCAAATACATATCTGCCAAAAATTCTCTATGAGATGTTTTTATTATAATATTGACAATAAATAAATTGAATTCATTTCAAGAATAGATAAGCATCTTGATATATTTTAGCACTGTAGTGTAAAGTAAGCTAGTCAGTCATTTAAAATTATACATTGCAATTAAAACATGAGAAAATGACTACAGTAAATATATTCCCTTATTCATGTGTTGGTCTTTTAAAAATAAGTTTAGAAATTATTTTAAAATAAATATGCATGTATAGGGGGAAATATAAATATTCTTTTTTTAGCAAACACAAAGAAAATACAGGTGTTCTTTCTGTAATACTGAGGAGATAAACACAGAATCAATTCCAATAATCATCTTAATCATTTGGTAGCAACTTACTGTCCATATGGTGATGAACCAAAACCTAAAGATAAAAATGATACCCTTTTAACTCATGAAAATATTTACTTCATCATTTATTTGCCTAACAACAACAACATAAAAAAACCCAGTAACTGTTATGCCTTTTCATATCACAGGCTGTGTTTGCTGTGTGAATTGGTGTTTCAGACATTGATTAAACTCCCACTCCATCCAGAAGTTTGGGTTTGGTATCTCTGCTAAATGGGAATGCCAGAAGAGAATGGACAAACACGCCTGGTTTTAGCTCTTACGTATGAGAAGAAGAAGGTGATTCGAAGCTCAGCAATTACATTTCTCATGATTTAAGTCTGTCCCAATACTAGGAAATGGTTTTCTTCTTAATATTCATCTGTTTATTAAATTATACACTCAGCAAACAGTTATTTTGCATCAGCTGTGCATCAGTATCACACTATTAAAAATTAGCTTATATAAGTTCAAGACAGGTCTCTGGGTTATCTTTTATTAATTAATGTGTGGAAAATCATTCTCCAAAATCATTTCAATTAGAGAAAGGCCACTAATAGTGAGAAGATCTTGTCTCTGTCTCCTCCCTTGACCCCTGAATTGATATTTATCGAGGTTAAAACAAGTTCTTATATTTACTTTTTCTATATTTTATATTCTTCTACTGTAAAATGAATAAAGTCATAATTACTACCTGCCTAACTTAAAGAGCGTTATCAAAGTTCATGAGATGAAAGCCTTAAAACATTTTGATCTCTCTAGATCAAAGGTGCTTCATATCTATGAAGTAGTTTTATTTTTGTAAATTAAGTTGAATAAGATATGCATTATATCTAAAGCAACAATAACTCATCACTTGCTATTTCTTATAAACACAAAATGATCTAATTAGCACAGTGGTCCCTTCTACTTGAAATTGCTTCGCAAAATATGAAAAGACAAGAGCACCCGACAACATGCATAGAACTAAGTTCCTGGATTTTTTGAGGGAAGAGAACACTCAGTTCTCTTCTACTCAGAGTGTATTTGTGAGATTAACACTCCTTTGTAGTTAAATGCCCTCTCCCTACAGCATAAAAAAAAATTGAAAAAAGAAAAATATTCCAATTAAAACAAAGGAAGAAATATTTTCTTCATCTGGCTAAAAAAATATATCTTTCTACAAACACATAATGAGAGCAAGAAAGTACCTTACAAAATAACTTTTAAACCAATTTAGTTATCATTGCCTGCAATAAACTAATTAAAGAAAAAAAATGTAGAACCATTAAGAAGGTCATTGTAATTTAATATGCAGAAAACATGACCATGGAGGTGATTTGTCATTGTTTTGGTGGCACAGTACCTGAATCTTCTTTGACATTTTGGATATTGCCAGTGTTGTGGGTGGTACTGGAAGGCAGTGTGCCTGCTAACAGAGAAGCTAAAACAGTAGAACTTACTTTCTCAATGTCCTTTGCAGCAAAGAAACAAGCACATGATCCCTGCTGCAAGAGGGAAATGCAGGCATCCCAGAATTAAAGTGGGAATCTCATTGTGTTCATATGCTTTGAGTTAAGGTACTCTCTCCAAAAAGCAGTTTCTCGGGCATCAGTCACAGCACTGGTGTATAGTAATGTAGAACTGGCCATGCCAGTAACAATATTTAACATCTTGTTGCCAGTGGCGATTATATCCTCAAATGACTAATCATGGTGCAAATTCGAGTGTATTGTTCTTGTCTCTGTAGCCCCAAACTTAATTCTCTAATTGTTCTGTGAACAAACTAATTCCACTTTCAGAAACATTTCTTCTATAATCAGAGATAGATGGTTTTATGTCACTTGAAATGTAGGTTCCTAACTGATTCAAAATGGAATTAATAGCGTTATGGTAATATTAATCACATTCAAATCCATTTAATGCAAAATATTAAGTGAAACATATTGCACCCAGAAAGGAGAAAAGTCAGCAAGTTATAACTTATATTAGCAAAACATCAGGATATCTTCATCAATTCTTAGTAAATAAAAAAGTTTGCAGTCAAATGAAAGATATTTTGAGGTATGATATTTTATGGTGACAAAAAGAGGTAGAACTGAGAGACTGTCAGATCTGAAACGATATCCGGCTTTTCTGCTTTCTATGTGGCTTTAGGTAAGTAATTTAAATTCTGTGACTTTTGGTTCCCTCCCTCCTACGTAGGGTAAGAAAGATACTATTTATGTTATAGGATTGATTATTGGATTAGAGGTGATAATATTTCAGATAGTTATCATAGTGTCTAGGGCATGACAAGTGTTCATAAAATTATGTGACATATGAATTGATATCAATGAGTTAATTTCTCAAACTATTTTGCCTAGACATAGATTTTAGCTCAGTGTGGTACTTAAACACACAGAAAGTTGATGTTGAACCAGTCTGTCCCTATGTGGCACTACCTGATACTTATGGTTGGTGTCTTTGCTGATGGTTTTGTGTCTCTGCTCTATTGATGGTTGAATATTCTTTATATCACTCTTGGTCACACAAGAAGAGGATGATATTGAGTAAAAATATGTTAAGTTCTCTAAATTGTATTACAAAACAAAAAATTAAAATTAAAAAATATTTTTGTAAAGTGTGACTCTTTGTTCTTGTTTATATTTTATATCTGTCCTTACTAACTGTGAAAGACTCTATAGGTTGGCTACCCTAACTTAATTTTCCAAGATTTTACTACTTGACTGCTTAAGCTCGAGTTGAAAATTTATGAAATAAAGAGACATGTTATCTGTTCCCAAACTTTCAACATGCCTCTTCACATTGGCTTCAAATGCCTTTTGATACCACACTAGTCTTTGATAACTTCCTCACTATGTGGTCTGACAAAATGTTCTAGGCTTGTGTTGTATTTTCTGCCCCAGATACATCTATATCTCTTTATCCATCCTGAAGAGTCTGGTTTTCAAGGACACAAAGGATAATTGAATTACACTTTCATATAATTATTCACTGGTTTAATCCTACATTTTATAGACACTATTTTTATTCAAAAATATCAATACTACTACCATAATTATGATTATGAAAAAGAAATAAAGTATTTTTAAAGGCACTTCTCATTTACCCTGTTTTAAATAGCTATATATCTACTTATTGCAGCATATACCTTTACATAATAGTTTTTCTCTCATATAAGCTGCATTTAACTTTGGTATTAAGTGCAAATTTATGTTGACTGCTCACGATGAGTCTTTGCCAGTGTCTGCCTTGGTAATTTGTTTCTCTGCAGTCTGATCTCTACTACATTTCTCTCCCAAATGGTCTGTAGCTTTTCTGCTTGAAAGTCGGTTTGGCCTAATAAAATTCTTACGTTTATGTTTTCATTTCTTCAGACCCTAAATATATTTATCCCAGCATAATGCATTCTTATTGAAATTTCTGCTAACAGTTCTTTTTATTTTTTTTAATTTATTTTCTTTTTTAAAATTTCAGAATATTTTAGGGGTACAAATATTTTGGTTACGTATATGGCCTTTGCATCACCCAGGCGAGAGCTACAAACATGCCCAGCCCCCAGACAAAAGTTGGTTTTTCAAAAACAAACAAAATTGACAGTCCTCTTGCTAGATTGACAAGAACTAGAAAGGAAAGGACACTAATAAGTTCAATTAGAAATGAAAAAGGAGAGGTCACTACAGACATCACGGAAATATAAAACATTATCTTGAATACTATAAAAATCTATATGCCCAAAAACTACAAAACATGGAGGAAATAGCAAATTTTTACAAACATACAACCTCCCTAGGCTCAATCAGAAAGAAACAGAATTTCTGAACAGACCAACATCAAGAGCTGAAATCGAAGCAGCAATAAAAATCTTCCAATAGAGCCTCTTACTATAAATGTGTTTTGTCATTTTTGCTGAACTTATAGACTTGGCATATTCTATTGATACAGACCTTCATCCTCATTTCTTTTATACTGTTTTAATTCTATTTATTTTAATCCTATCAATCTTAGTATCCTATTATTTATTTTATCCTATTAATCTTTATCATTTGTTTTGGACTTTTTTCTTTTTACCTTCTCTTAAGACTATCTGCCTATTTACGCCTAGTTTAATTTTAGTTTGTTCTTCATTTTTGAACTGATGTTTTCTTTTTATTTAAATCACTTCATTTCGGTTTTCCAATACTAATTTCCAAAATTTGTTCTGTCAAATCTTGTATTATTTAAATATATGTATGTGTGTGTGTGTATCTCTCTTCATACTGTAGCAATGCTTATCTGTTTTGTGATCCAGTCATTCTAGAATGCTTTTCTTATCCATAGCAATGTTTTTTGCACTTCACTGTATTAAAATTCCTAAATAATTTCTTTTCTCCAAAATCACAAATTCAAGAGTTTGACACCATTAATTCAAGTGCTCCCCAGCTCATTATAAGAGTGTTCGTTGTTCCAATTCACAAGTAGCTTCTTTACCTTGTTTCAAATTATCATAAGCTGTCCTCTATATGTGTCTACCCTCCCCCCACCAGGAAACAATGAAGAAAAAACATACATATTTTTAAAATATGTACATTTATATTGAATCCACAAAAACAAAATCCACTTAAGATTTTATAAGGTGGATGAAGGGAGTACTTGTGTTATACATCCTTCAGGAAATTGCTTTAAAATATGTATTTTATTTATAAAATATATACATATATAAAATATACTATTCATGATATATAAGATATATAAATATATAAAATATACCAAGTATATTTAAGTCAAATAACCATTGAAGGGGCATAAACAGGGATGACTCTTTTCTACATGGAGTCCCCTACTTCTCCATGTCTTCCATCTATAGAAGAAGATTTGTTCATCATCCATTTAAAGGAAGAGAAAAGAATACTTTGCTTTCCCTGAAGGCAATTCTGGCTAATATGCTGTTTTCTTTATTATTACTATTATTATTTCTGATCTCATTACTATTTTAAATTAAAAAGACAATTTCTTTCTGAATTCCATTGCTTTGCTAATATTTCATACATAACACTGAAAATGTAAGACAGCAGGATACTCTTTAATTGAAGTAAACAAAGAGGAGAAGAATGATTAAATACAAATTAGAATTTTATCCCCTACAGTAATATTTTATATCTTTTTGTGAAGAGCACGTCAATGACTTGTACGTTTAATTATATGAAAAGAGATATATTGAGTTCAATATTTATTCATTAAAAATAAAATATTTATTTGCTCCCTTTTTCATATTATGAAAACTTTTTACTGATATTTGAATATTGAGAATAGTTACACATGCATACATGTGTCTTTTTATACATATATTGCACAGTATAGAACAGCATACGCAGGCACAGATATTCCTCTAACACCACAAGGGAAGGACGTTTGTTTGTTTTCTTCACCAATTATTTCAAGTTTTTAAGAACAGCATCTAGACCGTATTTGGCACCCATAAATAGTTATTGAATGACTATTTCTGATATATTGCTTCCTCTTCACCAACCTTTTCGTTTGAAAAAAAATTAAATACAGTATTTGGTGTTATAAGAGTATTGTGATTAATTCATGATTTGGAGCTCTGGAAAATAACATTATATAGAAGAACATAATATAGTATATATTGACAAATAATGCATGTTACATAAGATTTTCATTAAAAATTTTGTATATTACATTTAACTTTTTTGCAAGCAAAACACTGTTTCCTTAAGGATTTATAGTGAGTACTAAATGGAGTGGTATGATTTCTTTTCACACCATTAATGATCTTTGTAACTAATATTGTTATGTTTTTGATGTTGTCCTTGACTATGAATATATATTTCCTTGGACTGAGGAATTGGTGGTAAGAACAAAAACGTGGTTTATACTACAAAATAATAACCATTTTTCAAGAAACAGATTTCTGCTTTATTGCCCAGGGTATTATCTGACTGTTTTTGTGGCTGAAAATCCAACTATCAGTCCATGGCAGGCCTAAAATTAGTGTTGTGCAAGGACATCCTTGCACAGTGGGCAAGGTGCAATGAGATGCAGTAGCTCCAAGGCTGAAAAGAGCCCTAAATATTCCTGTTCCCATGAGATAGTTTTCCATTAGAGTCCATGCAATCTCTGAGTCCCCTTTTGTTTTTAACATGTCATTGAATAACTAACTGGCTAAGGATTGCAAAATCTCCTCCTGATATAGATCTTTAACCCAGAAATCCAATCAGGCCATATGCTGGAGGGTTTATAAACAATAACGTTTTTATCTCAAAGGTAACTAGTTTTACTTCAGTTTTGTAATGGAACCTCATTTTTTTGTTCACTTAAAAATATTATCAACTTATCAGCCACATCAAACTAATTATACTTGTCATTTTCTCAGTTATTCCTACATTTAGTAGTTTTATCAGAATCTGACAATTTCATCTGTCCAAAACAATCTGTAATTTTCTGACTTCAATACTAATCAACAGGGGTTTGGAGTCATTTCCATGAAAAGTTGTGGTATCAATATCTCGAGCACACAAGAATGAAAATTCTTGTCTTAAGATAAAAGTTTCTAGAGGATATGGCATCCCTTGGGGCCTGCTTCACAATAGCTCTAACTCCTCCTTGTTTGTTTAAATAAAGCTTTAACCCCTTACTCTGTTATTGATGGACCTGATATCAGATTTAGCTAGCTTTTGGTTGAATTGTTGGCAATTCTTGAATATTCTGAGAACACAAGAATCATTTCATTTTATGGTCAGGTGTAAAAGAGGAGAAAAACTGTTGAGCAATTACTTTGACAAGAAAGAGGACCTAGGGAAGGGCACGGGAGCTCAGGCCTATAATCCCACCACTTTGGCATACCAAGGTAGGAGGATTCCTTGAGGCCAGGAGTTCAAGACCAGCCTAGGCAACATAGAGAGACCTCATCTATAAAAAAAATATTATACAGAGGTGGTAGCATGCACCTGTAGTCCCATCTACTTAGGAGGCAGAGGCAGGAGGATCACTTAAGCCCAGGAATTCAAGGCTGCAGTGAGCTATGATCTCACTACATCACTCCAGCCAGAGCAACAAAGTGAGATCTTGTCTTAAAAAAAAAAAAAAAAAAAATTAGCTGGGAATGATGGCACATTCCTGTAGTCCTAGCTACTCGGGAAGCTGAGGCAGGAGGATCGTTTCAGCCTAGGAGCTTGATGCTGCTGTGAGCTGTGATTGCGGCCCTGAACCTACACAACAGAGTGAGGCCCTGTTTCTTAAAAAAGAAAAATAAAAAACAAATAGAATTTAGGTCTTTCAAAAATATGTCTATGATTAAAGGAAATAACCTGAAAACATTGTTTTATTTTCATAAATTTTTAATTAAATTATCCTTTGACTGTCTTTCAGCTCAGAATTTCAAGTTTATGAAGTTGGCTGTAGGGGTAATTGGTTTATAAACTACCATTTTCATCATCCTTTTCTTATCGTCAATGATATTTTATATCCTTTAGGCGTGTTATCTAATAAGCTTTTTTTTGCATTTACTTTTCCAGCCCTTCACTGTGGTTACGAAACATACGTTCTTTTAACTGAAGTTATAGATGAAAAATAACATCATGGTTTATGATGTGATACATTCAAGGGACCACTGCTACTTCCTCTGTGGATAATTTTAGAAGAAATATTGATTGAAATCCATAAGTTTTATCCATTTCTCTCAGGATGTGATAACCCTCAGCTCAAGGAGAGAAGTTCAATACTGTTCATTAACTCATGCCTGCATCTTTCTACCTTTGACATGCAAGAAAGATATTTCTAAAAGTGTGATTTGACCAACTAATATTTACAGTAATTGGCCACAGGAACCGACACAACTCCCATATCTAGGGGAGCCTGTGACTCTGGGACCAGTGGCATTAATGAAATACGTTCCAGTGTCCACTGTGGTAGATTATATTGCTGTTTGTCAATACCCATTTCTCTACTCTAGGGAAGGGTTTTCTTTGCCTTCCTCTACGTGAGTCAGGCTTGATCATATTACTACCTTTGGCCAATGAAATATGACTGCCAATTGCTAGAAGTTGTAAGAGCAGTTTGTGCTTTGCCAGATGCATTTTCTCTTTCTGCCTTACTGACCGCAGTGCTCTAGATAGACAGATGGTGTCAGCCTGGGTGAGAATGAGGATAACTGCAAGGATTTAGTTCCCCTTATGCTCACAGTCCCTGATGACTGACGACGGGCATGTAGCATAAATGAGAAATGAGCCTTTATTGTTATACGCCACTAAGATGTTTGTTTGTTTTTTACAGACATGATTTGTAGTTAACTCCCATCAGAGGAAATATCTTTTGCCTCATGATACCCAATTTACCAACCAAGAAATTTCATATTCTCTAGAACTATACCATCACTTCAGCTACCTCTTAGTATGTATAGAATTATGACTTCCTATGGGGCCAACTTCTTTTGTTTGCTTATTTGTATTTTTCTTCACTCCCAAGGTCATAGCATATGTCTTGTAATTTCTTCTGTGGAGGTGACATTTCTGACAACAGGTTAGGTACACTTGATTTCACTTTTCTCAGCCTCAATTATGTAATGAGTGGATTAACCTGTGAATCATACATCTCTCTAGAGTTTAAGAAGAGTTGGCACCCTGACCAGTTTTCCAACGTATGTGTGGTGTATTTCAAAACAGCATTTGGAATCTATTCATTAGGCAGATGACTATCAATTCAGGATTCTTGCTTCCTTTTGTGGAGCACCTTTAACCTGTCTTAGATGTATTTCAGTTTAATAATAGAATAATTCTGTATGTGCCCCACTGATGGCACAGAGATCATGAAATGCTCAATTCATAATTGAGTATACTTGCACAAAAATAACCAAATTGAACCTAATGTTCAATTTCTGAGCTCACTGAAATCCAGTAGAAATTGCAGCCATTGTTTAAAGTGTAATTTTTTCAAATATCTGTTTATTTATTATTTCAGCACATTATGGGGTACAAATGTTTAGGTTACATATATTGCCTTTGCCCCACCAGAGTCAGAGTTTCAAGTATGTCCATCCCCCAGTGGGTGCGTTCTGCACACATTAGGTGTAAAATAAACCTGTTCCCTCCTCCCCCCCCACCTGCCTGATACTCAGTGAATGTTACTACTACATGTGCACATAGGTGTTGTTCAGTTAATACCAACTTGATGGTGAATACATGATCAGAATGGGTCCTAGCTGCAGCGTGCTCAAAGAGCAACCCTCCTCCCATGGGAGGGCCATGCTCCCAGCTCAGGCCATGATCCTGGGCAGGGAACCTCCTGACTTGCATCACGATAATCAGGGTAGATCCACTGGTTTGAGGTCCTGCCTTCTGGCAGAGACCTGGGAGAAACCCTGGAATAGGGGGTGTGTCGAAAGGAGCAAGGCCCTGCTCCAGACTGCCAGACTGCCAGTCTCAGACAGCCCGACCTCCACACTCAGACTTTCTGGCTGAGCGGGGCTATTTCAGTCCCTCCCTGATAGCTTTGCCCAGAAGCAGAGAACAAGACCTTTGACCCCTGCCAACAGCATTTGTAGAGCTTGAAGCAGGCTCACCCAACCCAGCCCCACCCAGCCTCACTTCCCCATCTGCCCCTGCTGAGATGGAGAATAAAGACTCACCTGGAAGTTCCAGGGCCCCACCCACCACCTGAGGCACTAGTACATCTCCAGAGCAACAAGAGCTGGTCACAGCACCCAAAAACAACAATGCAGCCTGCTACTCCCAGCAAGCGCCACCTACTGATAGAGAGGTAAATTTGCATGTCCTTGTACTGCATTCACATGACTCATCATACAGGGTGTGGTCAAGTCTCCCTCCCAAGCACCACCTACTGGCTCAGACACTAAACTGGGTGTGTCATTATCTAAAAGAAAATCTAAAGGTAAGAAGCAACAGGAGCTCCAGATGGGAAGGAATCAGCGAAGGAACTCTGGAAGCATAAAGAACCAAACTGAAAGGATACCCCCAAAGGGGAACACCAGCTCTCTAGCAATGGATATCAACCAAATTCAGAACACTAAAACAACAGAAGAAGAATTTTAAACATGGATTGTAAGAAAACTCAATGATATGCAAGAGAAAATGGATACCCAACACAAAGAAACCACAAAAAAAAAAAAATCCAGCACCTGGAAGAAAAATTCACTAAAGAAATTGAAATATTAAAGAAAAATCAAACAGAACTTCTGGAAATGAAGAATTTATTCAAGGAATTACAAAACACAGTGAAAAGCATCAAGAATAGGGTAGATCAAACAGGAAGAAAGAATCTCAGGGATTGAAGATAACACCTTTAAATTAAATAAGTCAGTCGCAGAGATCAGAGAAATAAGAGTAAACAGCAAAGCCTACAAGAAATGTGGGATTATGTGAAGAAGCCTAGCATGAGAATCATAGGCATCCCTGAGGGTGAAGAAGAAAATACACAAGGGTTGGATAAACTATGTGAGGGTATAATGGAGGAAAATTTCCCTGGCTTTGCTAGAAATCTAAATATCCAGGTATAAGAAGATCAAAGGACTCCTGGGAGATGCAATGCAAACAGGAAGACACCACGACATATAGTCATCAGACTGGTCAAAATAAATAGGAAAGAGCCCCCCTATGAGCTGAAAGGTGAAAGCAGCAGGTAACCTACAAAGGAAAACCCATCATACTAACTGCAGGCTTCTCAATTGAGACCTTATAAGCCAGAAGTGACTGGGGCCCCATTCTCAGTCTTCTCAAATAAATTGTAAAAATTTTAAGGCCATTTAAAAATATTTTGGCTGCTATTCCAATTTGCAAGCAATATAATGAGAAATAGTAGAAAATTCTAAAGTCATATTCCTTTCAGCATATACTTTGACTCAGTTTTGCTAAGAAATTGTAGCTCAGGGCCACCTCTTCACTGAGATCCGTGGCTGTGGAGTGAGTGGTTATCAAGTGCGTGCAGAACACCCTCGGTGGGATAGAGTGGTTGGTTACAAGAGCATAAAGATCCTGAGGTGGGACTATGTGCCATGGCCAGATGACAAACAATCGTGTCAGCCACTTGGCTTCATTCTAAAATTTGTGTGTGTTGAGGAAAGTGGTATGCGAAGAAGCTGTCATGTGAAAATTATTTTTTGATGATTTTCAGTCTACCTTTGGGCCATTTGTACAGCTACCCTCTGAGGCCAGGAGCCATGGCCTGCAACAGAGTTCTGGAGGATGCTGTTCTGGAAGATCAGAAAGCAGATAATGGAATTCGCCCTCAGAGGAAAAAATGGGTTTATTTACCTGCAAGGATCTGAAAAGATGACTAATAGGCCAAGGCGTTCCTAGGATGTAGCTGGGATCCACAGTAGGTAGCCAGTGAAAACATTACTTGATTTATAAACAAAAAAATCAAGAGTTAGCAAAATACTGATGTCTGCTGCTGTCATGGAAATTCATACTCCGTCAGACAGTTTCCAGATCTAACTGATTTTCAGACCTAGAGCTCATTGACTGAAGGGGAGCCCGGGTTCCCTTCGAAGCCACAAGTGTTTAATATAAATTTTAACCCAGTTCTCCTCCAAAAGAACCTAAAATTTTTATCAAAGTTACTATACATGAGGAAAAAAGAAACCCAGATCTTTTAAAATCTGTGGGGTTCAGCTGACATAAAACATCATCGTGACCACTCCCCACTTAGTGTGTAGAGCTAACACGCCCAGAAGACAAATGATAAATTTCAAAATAAATGTATTAGACTAATCCATAAGATTTCCCAAATGTTATATTTTTAAAAGCATTATATGCATTTTAACATGCACAGATTATTTTTAAATTTATTAAGTAGTTATTCCATTTATTTGATTCATTTCTCCACCTCTACATTTAATTACAATAATTCTCCAGGATAATTAAATTCATTTTCTAAACTAAAGAAGCAGCTAAAATATCTCAGGCAAATTGAGGTTCCTATTTTGAAACTTTGGAAGCATTAGAGAGTTGAGTAACACTTAAAGATTGTCCACCAGGACAGAGAATCTGAGTGCTCCGTGCCTCCAAGTTAATTACATATGAGTCACAGTTAGGGACACTAAGCAGACGTGATAATGAGCTAGTTTAGCAGTCTCTTTCTACATTCTTGACCTCATCTTGCCCTGTGGTGCAGGGATTTCCTGATATTTCAGCTGTGTCCTTTCATTGTCCCAGACTTTGGCTGTGTATTCTGCACCCTGTGGTTTGTGACTAATTGGCTGGCACTTTGGTTCTCACTTTCAGAAAAGTCCTGCTTTACTCTTGGGCAAATGGTGTCATGTTGATAAGGTCCCTGTCACATGTAAGTCATAAGAAATTCCAAAGGTCTCTTTCTGTTCTCTCCCACATATGTCAATGTTCCTGTGCAATTGCCAAAGCCTGTTATGGACGTTTTAAATCTAATAGTGATTTTATACAACTTTCCTTCTCATTACTTTTATTTGCTCCATTATGAGACTGAATCATAAATCTCTTAAAACCTCCAGGATTCACCCACTTCTCTCTATCCCTCGCACTATCATCCTAGTACCATCTCTTACAAGACTCCTAAATTACCTGCCTTCCTGTCCGCATTCTTTTCTGTATCTACTCATTAGTAGCCAGATGCTGTTTTTGAAATATAAACACAATTATGTCCATTCTTCCTTCCTCCACAGTCACTCACTGTCACATCATCCCATGGGTTTGCACAGTGCTTAGTCCCAGTGCTTCCAGCACCTGCTGCCTCCACTGGACTGTGCTTCTGGTAGCCCCTCCGCTTACGATGCTGTCCTGCCCACTCCACCTGCAAATAACTGCCATTCAACGCAGAGCTCCACCGGTTGTCACACCTACAAACAAGCCTTCTCTGTCACACCTGCATAGGCTGTCATAGCACCTTGGCTTTATTTTATTTTATTTTATTTTATTTTTATATGATTGTCTGTTTACCTCGTTCAATTCCATGTCGCCAGGGGCTGGGTTCACCATTGTATTCCAGCACTTCTGTTGAATAAATTGCCTACGAAGTTCCATTTTGGAATGGTGGGTGACCATACTCTCACCACCACACTTCATTCTAGCCCCGAAAGCAAGCGGGAGGAATTTTCTTTCATTCATTTTTTCCCACTTATCAGGAAGTAGTAAGGTAGTAAGGTAGGTTTCCAGAGTACTGGGGAGGCAGGTCTTTGGAACCGGAAACCAGGTTCAAGGGAGTCTGGGTTTAGGAGGATGTAAGAGGCTGGAATAAGGATGTTAAATTTAATGAATAAAGAAACATGATGGAGTAAGACAATTGCATAAGACCATCAGTATGGCATCTATGGAGTTAAGGAAGGAAGGTAATTTGATGGGACTAGTCCCATTTTCCCTCCCCTTAATCTTACCACTGTTCTGTTACCAACAATTAGTTGATGACTCTTCTTAGGGATTATGAAAATTGGGGCAGAGGTATTGTTCTGCACTGAGGACATGAAACTTTTTATAACACTGATTCTATGGGAGCATGCATTTCAGAGCTCAAATTGAATAAATTGAATAAACAAGAATTCCTGGTACACAACTCATTCACAACCTGAAGACTGCATAAATCAAAGACAAGTTGCCTGACAATAGTTTTCAGCATTATATCTCAAAAACATCTGTCTTTCATGAATGAGCAAAGAAAATATATTCTTTTGGAAGGAGAGACACTATAAAATAGTGCTTTATATACATTACAGAAAATTGTTGGCTTTACTCCAGATAAATTATTCATCACTTTTCCTGGGCAATGTTAAGATTTTAAAGTAATGGCTAAGTTTTTGCTTCATCTCCATAATGTAACTTTTAAAATACTTCAGTTATACTTTTTAAAACATTTATTTTAGCATATATGAGTCAGCAATAACAGCTACTCAGATAACTATTGAACTACATAAATATATTTTGTTTCACAAGCCATCCGTTCTTTTGCAACTTCAAGTTTACTATCTAGTAGCAACAATACAATTTCAAAAATGTTATCTACCCATATCCTGAATTTGCCCAGTTCTCAATTGTCTGTGGTTTACATTTCAAATTTAACATGAAACTCATGGGCATTTACTTACCCCTTACCGTGGATGTCTTCAGAACCTTTTATATTTCTCCTTAAATATTTCTTCATTCTTCTTGCTCAAGGATTTTTCTGGAGGCCTCAGAAGCTGCTTCACTTGTCTTTTATAAGTATGTTTATTCCGCCTGGTGCTGTTCTTCCAGTTCCCTGTTGGTTTCACCATCTTCCACAGGCACTGCTGGGAGCTACCTGGCAGAGCCAGGGCCTTCCTGAGTATTTGCCTTCCCCTCAGCATCTCTAATGTGCCATCAGGCACTGTTGATGCCACTGCAGAAAGCGTGGACTTTGGCAGGTGAGGCCACTGTTCTCTTGAGGACCTGTGGTCTCTTTCTCAGGTGCTTACTGCAGCTGTTGTTCCTCTTTACATTCCCAGCAATGCCTTGAGGTAGCAGTGCTGCTTCCAAAGCTGCTTTACCAACTGCTGGCGCAGTGCAGGACTACGTGTCTCTCTTTCTGGTGACACATTCTCTTGGACATAGAGAGAGTCACATGAAGCACTTGTACCTTGTCTTACAGAGTGTTAGACAAACTTGCTTCTCCTGTATTGAATTTACTTTATTTTATTTTATTTTATTTTATTTTATTATTTTACAGTCAACCCTTGTTATCCATGGGGGATTGGTTCCAGGACTCCCTGGAAATATCAAAATGCACAGATGTTCTTACATAGTTGGAGGATGCTCTTCATAAAGTAATGTAGTATTTGCATATCACCGAGCAGATCCTCCTGTATACTTTAAATCATCTCTAGATTACTGATAATACATAATACAATGTAAATGCTATGTGAATAGTTGTTATATTGTATTGTTTAGGGAGGAATGACAAGAAAAAAAATCTGTACATGTTCACTATAAACACAACCTTTGGTTTTTGTTTTTTTTTTTCCTAAAATATTTCAATGTGTAGTTGGTCGAATCCGTGGATGCACACCTCACGCAGACAGAGAGCTGGCTCTGGTTTATGTATCATCTACCTATTTTCTATAGTTCTCAAGCATGAATCCATAGGAATTAGGCTGTGATGTAAATTTTGGCTTTTTTGAAAAGTAATGCTTCCTCTGATTATGCTCTTAATGCAAAAAAACCTTTGCTCTTAGCAGATCGTAACAAATGTTAGAATTCTACTTTGAATATCAATCAATGCATTCCTTCAACCCCAATTACCATCAATTTGCAGCAAGACTAAATTTTATAAAGTTCTCTTACTTCCTAATTCTGTTAATGGGGGTGCTGAACTGAAATGTTCTCTTCCAAAAAAAAATCATACTGATTTTTTTTAAAAAGACAGGCATTGAATAATATAATGTGCAGCATACCACACAAAAATAAACAGATAAATAGATAAATAAATGAAATCATAAGCTTATATATCTTATAATGCAATTTATTTTATATAAATATTTCTGAAATGAAATGAAGACTGCTGTGTCTATTTTCTGTTTGCCACCATTGATAACCCTGGCTTACTTGAAATTAGACAAATAACATGTTATATAAATTATGAAATCTAATAAATGTAAGAAATACAATTTATTCATTGACTGTTGTATTCACAATCAACATTTTTAAGGCATATAAATTTCCATAAAAATAGAAAATATAAGTTATCATGCTATAATGAAAAATAAATTAAAAGATCTAATTACTAAAAGATCTTCCTTGATCTGCAGATAGAAATATGGAAAAATTAACCTTATGATTTAAGCTAAGAGCACTGGAAAAAATTGCCTCAACCAAAGCACTTTTGGAAACACAATGACTTAGGATGCTAACTACTTTGTGAGCACACATTTCGAACTGCTCTCACTTCAGACCATGCTCAGGTATTCCCAGGTACCCACACTTCTGACCAGATGGCTAGAAATTTGGAAGTTCCCCCTACCCCCTTGAGTTCAATAGTTTGCTAGAATGACTCACTGAGCTCACTGCAAACATTATACTTATGAAGGAAGTTTTATTACAGAAAAAAGAATACAGATACAATACATATATAATAATGACTTTTGTTCCATATTAAGTAAGACTCTTTTGAAGATCAATATCTACAAAGCAGGCCGGGTGCGGTGGCTCACGCCTGTAATCCTAGCACTCTGGGAGGCCGAGGCCGAGGCCGGCGGATTGTTTGAGCTCAGGAGTTCAAGACCAGCCTGAGCAAGAGTGAGACCCCCATATCTACTAAAAATAGAAAGAAATGATATGGACAGCTAAAAATATATATAGAAAAATTAGCCGGGTGTGGTGGCGCTTGCCTGTAGTCCCAGCTACTCGGGAGGCTGAGGCAGGAGGATCACTTTAGCCCAGGAGTTTGAGGTTGCTGTGAGCTAGGCTGATGCCACGGCACTCTAGCCTGGGCAACAGAGTGACACTGTCTCAAAAAAAAAAAAAAAAATATATATATATATCTCTCTACAAAGCAGTAATGCAATAAACAGGAGCAAGGGGATAGTCAAGGGCACAGTGCTTCGTGTTTAATATTCCACATTCCCTCCACCTAAGTGAAATGTTGAAAGCAAGCTAATAACCAAAAAAGCATCAATACCCATAAAATTCTGTTTTTTTTAATACACATAAAATCTATCACTTCTCCCTGACAGAGATCCAAATATTGTGAAGATCCCATCTCAGTAAAATCAAGCAGTGCTTGATAAATGATGAATGGTTAATGAGAATTTTACTGAGAATTGTATATATCAAACTTTAAATCTAAGAAGTGAATTAAAACATAGCTCACGTAGATAGGTAATGACCAAGGAAAACCACATTCCCTTTCAGTTGAAACACTGACTCTGGGTAGATTGCTTCCAAGTATGTGGTTTATGGAGAAACGCTGCAGAAATGGGATCAGCCTGAAACTCCTTATGAATATGTAGTTCAGAGAGAGATAATTGATCAATCAAATTGCCCCCCATGAGAAAGATGAGAAAGTGCTTGGGAAATTGCTTATTCTTATGTAAAAAATATATAAAATTGGATCATTACTTCATCCTCTGAAATAAAATCCATTTCAGGTGTATATAAGACTTAGATATAAATTACAAAACAAAGCAAATTTTTACCCTTTAGTGTAAACGGAGGAGTCTCTGTTTTAAAAAATTAGTATGAGTACATAGTAGTTACATATCTTTATAGGGGACATAGCCTGGTCAGCAGATGAATCATTAGGGAACAAGTTAATGAATTTGGATAGATTAAAAATAAAAACGTCTGCCTGAAATAATGCACCATCCCCCCAAAAAAGTAATAGATTTGTATCACAGAAATATATTTGTAGCCTCCATAACTAAAACTCAATGACTATGTAGGATGTGTTTTTAAAAATTCCCAACAAATCAATAAGAAAGACCAATTAAAAAAAAGAGTAAAGGTATTTAATAATCAATTCATAAAAGTGACTAAATAACTGAAAAAAAGAGATTCAACCTGCAAGTAATCACTGGAGTGAACGTTAAATAACAATAAGATAAAATTTAACATACAAAAATCTGTAGAATATGTAAAATCTGCCAACATCTAGCATTAGTGAGAATGAAGGTAAAGAAATATTCACTGGAGGTGGGAGCATAAATTGGTACAACTACCTTTGAGAATGTTTAAGAATATCCAGGAAAAATAAAGATAAGCGTATTTCTAACCTTGTAACTACGTTAGTAAAACGCTTCCAAACATTCACTTGTAAGATTATTCAGATATTTATTACGGAATTGTTTGTAACTGTCAAAAATTTGAAAATGTAATGTGGAAATGAGTATATGTGAGCATATATATTTATATGATTAAATATATTGAAAAGTGACAAAGAATTAATTAGTACTGCATACACCAAATGGATAAATCTGAAAGAATGCTTTAAAAAAAAAAACTTCTTGTAACATTATATCACAGATTCAATATATGTAAACTTTAAAAACACACTAACATTGGCATATGTTCTTCGTGAACTCATGCATATGTAATATAATTCTCAAATATATGGATAGGAAGAAAATACATCATCTTCTGGGTTCAGTTTGCTACTGGGAATAAAGATTAGTAAGAATAAACATGTTGTGAAGCATTACACAGGACTCTAACCATATCTGTAGTATTTTTGTTCTTGAGAAAAGGTGTTCTGACCAAGTACGTCAAATGCTAACATCCAGTAAACCTCGGTGTAGGTACATGGGGCTTTGTTACTCTACCTTCTTTTATGTATAGATCAAATATTTCTTTAAAAATTTTATAAGAAACAAACCACAACAAAATAAAAAAAAAATCAAACCAGTTAGCATTCCATGGCATTATAATTCTCAATCTTGAATAGCAGATAGTAAGGAAATTTGAAATGAAATATGTGCTCAGACCTTGAGATACCATAAGGACTGGAAGAACAGATGTGGTCATGTGCCGCATGATGATGTTTCAGTCAATGGTGGACTACGTGGGAGACGGCTGTGCCAGAAGATTATAGTGGAGCTGAAAAGTTCCCATTGGCTAGTGCAACGAGTTACTCACCTGTCTGTGGTGATGGTGTAAACAAACCTAGTGCACTGCTAGTCCTATAAAAGAGTAGCATATACAATTATGTATAGTGCATAATGCTTGATAATCAACAACTACATTAAGGGTTTATGTATTTACAATACTATACATTTTATCGTTATTTTAGAGTGTATGCCTTCTACTTAAAAAAAGAAAAAGTTAACTGCAGAACAGCTTCAGATATGTTCTTCGGGAGGTGTTCCAGAAGAAGATATTGTTATCATACGAAATGACAGCTCCATGCATATTATTGTCCCTGAAGACCGTGCAATGGGACAAGGTGTAGAGGTGGAAGACAGTGATATTTATGAACCTGACTCTGTGTAGACCTAGGCTAACGTGCGTGTTTGTGTCTTAGTTTTTAACAAAAAGTTTAAATAGTAAAAATAAAAAAATTAAAAATAGAAAAAATATTATAGAATAAGGATATAAAGAAAGAAAAACTTTAAATAAATTTAGTGTAGCCTGAATGTTTATGATGTCTACAGTAGTGCACAGTAATGTCCCAGGTCTTCACAGGCACTCACCACGCACTCACTGACTTACTCAGAGCAACTTCCAGTCCTTGTAAGCTCCGTTCATGGTAAATGCCCTATGCAGGTATACCATTTTTATCTTTTATACTGTATTTTTACTGTACCCCTTCTGTGTTTAGATAGGCTTAGATAAAGAAATACTTGCCATTTTGTTAAAATTGCCTACAGTATCCAGTGAAGTGACATGCTTTACAGGTTTGTAGCCTAGGAGCAATAGGCTGTACCACAGTCTAAGTGTGTAGTAGGCTAAATCATCTGGGTTTGTGTAAGTACACTCTGTGATGTTCACACAATGATGAAATCACCTAATTCTGCATTTCACAGAACATATCACCCTCGTTAAACAATACATGACTATAATCCAAATGGTAAAAACATATATTCAATCTACATGGGCTTACATACATTCTTGGATAGTTAATCATGGAGGCTGGGTAAAAGAAAAAAAATTAAGTTAAAAGAATATGGTTTTTATTATCAGAAAAAGATTTTGGGTCTTCTTAAATTTATCACCTCAGAATTAAGAAAATTAAAGCATTATAAATTTTATAATAAAGGTTCTAAAATCATGGCAGAAAGTTTTATAGATTTATATAATAAAACTTTTTTTCTAAATAATATCACATCACATCTCATTAGGTTCCTGAATTTAACTTTGTGCTTTAGATTAACTGCTTCCTTTGCTTTTGACATTTTAAATGAGTGAAAATTAATAAAACAGTAGCCAATTGACACACATAATATTTCTTTCCCTCTCCTTACAAATGTGGTTTAATGTGAGTATCAATATAAAAGTCAAATGGTGTTGCACTAAGTTTAAATCATATGCTCTTCATTTGAAGATAAGACTTTCAATCTACTTAAATGTAAGACTAAAAATGTCAATAATTCTGAAAGTAAGATTCATAGATTAAATGATAGGGAGACAAGAAGTCTAACAGACCACGAGTTAGGATATGATAATTAGATATCATTTTCCTTAGCAATTTCACTTTTAATACTACCACGAAGTGAATAAGATGGTGTGTGTTCCCATATTTAATATTATAGGTGTAAAAGGATTTGCATTAAAAAGAATCTGTGCCAGCAGTATCTGCAGTATTAATTCATGAAGAGATTTTTCTCATAAAAATTTAAACACATTTTACCAAATATTTATTCTGTAATGAGTATGGAATGACTAACAACAAAAACAGATCTTTGGAAAATTTCATATTCCTTTTTGCATGTAGTAGTATTTCCATGTAAAAATAAAAATTAAAATAAAAGAATTTGAGAAGAGGCCAGTGTGAAATATCTATTAGAGCTCAATAGGCCGGGCGCGGTGGCTCACGCCTGTAATCCTAGCACTCTAGGAGGCCGAGGTGGGCGGATCGTTTGAGCTCAGGAGTTCGAGACCAGCCTGAGCAAGAGCGAGACCCCATCTCTACTAAAAATAGAAAGAAATTATCTGGCCAACTAAAATATATATAGAAAAAAATTAGCCGGGCATGGTGGCGCATGCCTGTAGTCCCAGCTACTCGGGAGGCTGAGACAGGAGGATCCCTTGAGCTCAGGAGTTTGAGGTTGCTGTGAGCTAGGCTGACGCCACGGCACTCACTCTAGCCTGGGCAACAGAGTGAGACTCTGTCTCAAAAAAAAAAAAAAAAAAAAAAAAAGAGCTCAATAATCTGTTTCTGAGCGTTTTTCATGGACTTTTTGAATCTGGTGGCTATAAACTAAGGGACACCAGTGAAGTGAGATTAGTGAGGAGGTCAGTAGAATCTGTTGAAACCAAAAAACAAAAGAATGACGCCTGGAAGACTTGAAACTAACTGCTACTCTGCCACTTCCTGGCGATATAATTCTGCATATTGCCAATCTTCTCTCAACTTATTCGATTTAATTAATAAATACAGTAAAATATTTTTTTGTCTCATCTCACAGGGTCTTCCATATGCTTGCTATATGGATTCAAAGAAAATCTGTATGGAAATATTAACAGATTTTGAAAGCCACACAGTGCTTTGCAAGAATAAAAGTTAATATTATAACTTTAACCCTACATATTCCTGGAGACATGACAAATACATAAAAGAAAATAACATATTCAGGCACAAAGTTGGTGGGGTTAATTGATTAATTGTACTATCTATTGAGAGGAAAGAATTTGCTTTAAATCATAAGATTTTATTAAGAGTCAAAAACAGAGTTAGGGTGACTGCACATGTTGCTGTCAGGACACTGAAGACCCGAGAGACAGGAGTATTTCAAGATGCTATTATTTTGGACATGTACACTGATAGCTGACAGATTGGGTTTGGTAGATACTACTAAACAGAGTAAGAAACAAATTTATTTTTAAATTCTTACTCAACCATTTCCCATCTGTATGATCTTGGGGAAATTACTCAGCTCTTTGAATCCAATGTTTTAAAATATCTACAATAGAGATAGTCAAAAAAATAATACCAGTAGTAAGAGAAGCTAACCTCTGTAAGCCTCAGTTTTCCCACTTTCAGAAAGATGAATAACAACAGCAGATGGTTAAATATGTTGAATGACTTTTATGATATTGCTTTTTCATTATATTATCAAATGATTCCAAATAAATATTTGTATATTATGCAAATGGAGGTCCTGCTCAGGTTCTATGTTTTGAGACAATTAAAAAAAAATCAGAAAGTAAAGTGTGTTGTAATGTTGTACTGCACTCTGAGTTTGTATCTGGTCATATTTGGAAGGTTCTAATATATAATTTTTTTAATGTGATACATCGGTTAAGATGAGCAGTTTCATTGAAATCAATAGTACTTTGTTTTCAATTCATTTTTGCATATTTTACAGACTGAAAATAGATTTTTTTGTTGGTTCATTCTTTAGCAATTTATCAAATTCATTCAAAAATTAAAATAAGACAGCCACTTCTTAAAATCTTTATGAATGATCAGGAAGAAATTTCTTGGGAAACAAATTAAGATAATTTTCAATGTAATATTTATTCTTCTGTATTCCAAGACATTATTTTCCACAACTAATATGGAGTTATTAAAAGTAAAGTGCATGATATATATCAACGTGTACTTGTGCAACACTCAGTCATTTGACTATCTCAGCAGCCCAGCGTCAAGTGTTACTGAGAGATAAGCTCAACCCCACTCTTCTGGTTGTGGGTTTCACACTTGGAAAGCCATCTGGAGTGCTCTGAGTATTGAACAATGATTATTGGTCCATGTACACAGGTGCACAGAGCAGAGAGAAGCAGATTGACCCACTTGGCTAATAATGGAAAATCTAGTGAGGAGTGAAATCATGTTTATTTCATTTTCTGATTTTTTAAAGCTTTAGATCGTTTGAATGTATATAAGGTGCAGAATACTCTGCTACATGCTATAAAGAAAGAAGTATTGAGAGGTAAATCAAATATAGACTCGGTGTTTACCCTTGAGAATTTTCCTTTATAAGATAGATAACATTTGTGCAGACACCAAAAATAAAATATTTAAAAGATGAGGGCATGTAGGCAGTCAGGCAATCCTGGAAATAATTTCCAAGATGTTTCCTCTGGCCCAAATGTGCACCAGAGTTTAGTGATATGTCACTATTGATGTAGTAGGTTATTAGTCAAAGTGAATTGACTGAAGCATGGATCAACAGAAAGACAATTTCCAGGGGGGAAAATGCACATCCAAGCATTATCTATTCTTACTGGGTTTTTTTTTTTTTCAATGTTGGATAGTTACAAAATATTTCTGAAGCTTTATTTCTGTGTTTCTCTCAATCTCTATGTACCCTGAAATTTATTTCCTGTTTTGTATGCTGATTGACTTTTTAAATTTATAATCAGAGGATTTCCTGCCATTGTGACATTCATTCATAAAACAAGTACTTGCTACTTCTTTTTATTTGTGAGGTTCTGGGCCAGAAATTTAAAGTTAGCTAAAATACAGTCCTTAAGCTCTAAATACTCAGTCTAATTATTTTTACCAAACAGTAGAGAAGACAGTAGAGGTGCAGAGAAGTCTTTTCAGAGGAGAGTCCTTTTTGTCCTGTCTTGATAATGAAGTACAACTCATTAGAAAGAAAAGGGGAAGATAATTCTAGGAAAAAATATTTTTAAAATGTGTTCAGGCTTAAAAATTCATGACCTATGAGGTTCTCATGAAACTGTGAGTACACCAACATTGTTGGAATACAGGATTTTTGAGAAAAGACAAGAAATAAAGTTGAAATAAGTTTAGATCATATATTAGCTTGTTATTGCTGCTATATAAAATATTATCACAAACTTAATGAAACAATACAAATGTATTATCTTAGAATTCTGTAGTTCAGAAATCTAAGAGTGTTCACGAGGCTAACCAAGGTTTTGGCAGGGCTGCTTTTTTTTTTTTTTTTTTGTCGAGGCTCTAGGGGTCCCTTGTTCATGTGGATTGTTGGTTTATACCAGTTTCGCACAGTTGTAGGACTGCAGACTGAGTTTCCTGGCTGAGTTGGCTCTGAGGCTGCTGACTTTCCAGCCCTTGTGATGACTTTCAACAGCTTCGAAGCCAGCAGGGGTGGGCCGAGTCCCTGTCCACTTAGAATCTCTTCTGCCTCTACTTTCACTGTTGCATCTCCTAGGCTGAGTCCTAGGCTCTTCTCCCCCTTTGACAGGCCCAACAGATTTCATTAGTTCCACATGATAACAGAGGACACTCTCCTGATCTGAAGGTCAGCTGACTAGTAAACAATTCCCTTTTGTGTTGTAAAGTAACATAATCACAGGTTCTAGTAAGGTGGTCTTGGGCATCTTCGGGGAGACCATTATTCTGCCTAACGTGATTTACTATATCCAATTAGTTTGAAAAAAATAAAGAGGAGGGTCTTTTATTTCATTTGAGGTCATTTAGTGTACCTCTGTCTATTCAAGTTTCCTAATTTTCTTTGCACTATTTTAACATATTATATGTGTTCTAAAAATTCTTTCATTTTGTTTATGTTACAGAACTAATTAGCACGTAGACATTCGTGCTATTGTGTAATTATTGTTTTAAGTGTTGACTGTGTTAGTACATATTTAGACCATTTCATTCACATATTTTCCCTTTCTTTCTTTTTACTCAGCATCATTAGAAGTTTGGCCTTCTCACTGATCTTTTTATAAAATGGTTGCTAGCTCATTATTTTTATTTCTCTAATTTGTTTTCCTATGTGTCTAAGCTACAAAATAATCTCTATGTATTTTTTATTCAAATTTTGTCATATTATATTTTTTTAGCATTCAGCTCTAATTATTTTTAATTTCCCTTATAATTTGCCTCTTTAACCAAATAGTAAGTGGCTTTTATTTAATTTTCAGATATTTGTTATAGCTTTTGCCATATTTTTAAAACTTAACTTCTATTTTTATTACATTGTGAATAGAATACACATTTGGTATGCTGCTGATTTTTGTTTCTATTGAGGCAAATAAGACATTTTTTACATTGTTTTGTGTTAAACATACTAAAGTTTTTCATTGAAACAATGTAAATGTTCATTTTCTGTTTAGATGTATTTAGTTCTATGTGTAGCTATTGGTTAAACTTTTATACCTAAATTATTCAAATATTATACATTTTGCCTTATTTATTTTGTCTTTTACATATCTTTTGAAATAAGTAATAAGCATAATTTATTATTTTTATTATTGATTTAATATTTTGAGGATATTTATTCATTGTACATGACATTAGAGGCAAACTCTATCAAATTTATAATGAACAGATAATCATTATCTTCAAAAAAAATTTAAATAATTATGGGAAAAATAATATGTAGAAAAACTGTTCAACTGATTTTATTAACTAGCTATGTATGATAAAAGGAAAAATGCCATTTAATTTATGAATACAAGAAATTATATAGTTATCATATAATTATTTTGTAAAATGTGTGTCACTGATAGATAAAACAAATATGGAAAGACTTTAGGCATATTTGTATTAATATATTTAATACGTTATGAGTGATACTTTAGTATTACTTCTAAAGAAGTTTAAAAGATTATTGGAAGGGATGAATGAATAAAACTGTGACACAAAAGCATAAGAAGCATGAAGACTGGAAGAGAAGATTTTTTAAAAATGTGATACAATTATCTCAACAGAGGACTAAATAGAATCATCAGATGAGAAAGTTTATCCATGTGGCTGAATAAAAGATCACCTTAAGACTATCAATAGCAACTCTTCATAGCAGAAGCAATTAACTTATAAATGTTATACAAAACAAATATTACTCATAAAACAACCAAAAATTAAAATACTTAGAAACCAAAATAAAGAGCTAAAATTTTTAAGTGAAAATTAAAATTATTTTAAAGTACTATAACAAAAAAAG
This sequence comes from Eulemur rufifrons, assembly GCF_041146395.1. Classification (NCBI taxonomy): domain Eukaryota; kingdom Metazoa; phylum Chordata; class Mammalia; order Primates; family Lemuridae; genus Eulemur; species Eulemur rufifrons. The sequence goes on along the minus strand of NC_091000.1, from coordinate 44,573,493 downwards.
ATTTAAACAAATGGAAACGTATAGCATGGGCAGGATGGATAGCTATGTTTTACATCTAACTCATCAGTTTCCTCCAAAATTATACATATTGTTAATACAATCAAAATAAGACTTCCTGTTGAGTATCCTGAGACATTTGACAAACTTATTCTAACATGGATTTGAAAGTATCCAGATACAAAGATAGTTGTCAACTTTGATAAAGAAGGTAAAGGTAATCTTACTGATAAATATTGGTAGCACTAAACTGGTGCCAGAATAAAGAATTTGATTAAGATAACAAAATATAAGACACAGAAATGTATGTGTGTGTTAATGAGAAATGGTTTATCACAAATGGGAAAAGACTGGGCCATTTAGTAAGTGGTGTTGACAAAAAGAACAACTCCCTCTACAGAGAAGCGTACAGCTGTGTCACCACTTTATTACAAGTAATCTTCCACTTGACATGCATTAATGCCATAAAGGTGCAAGAAAAATAAATATAAAAATGACAGAACACAACTGGGAAACTTTTTTGTCACCAAGGGATGGGAGAAACTTCTTAAATGAAATCTAAGAAGCACAAACAAGGTAATGAAAAAACAGATTCGGCCATACAAATGAAATTTTTTTAAAAAAAATATTTTCACTGGCAGTTTTTATAACCAAAGTCAGCAGATACATAAACAACCAGCAAAAGATATTGTTAAGCATCTTCTAATAATCTAAAACTAAATAAAGATTAATAATATAAATTTTAAAAAGTTCTAGATAGTGAATAATAGAAACAAAACTATTTCAATAGTTAAAATAGTAAATTTGGCAAAGAGATGAATAAGAAGTTTATAAAAGTTGTAGACCAAATACCTAAGAAAATTCCTAAGTAATCAGAAAAGGAGTACAAGGTAAAATATCAAACTGATAAAAATAAGGAATATGGATACAACCTACTGGTGATAAGACTGTGAAGAAAAGGAATCCTTAACAGCATTTAGATAAACTAAGCATGTATACTCTACGGTTCTGTTATTCTATTCCTGAGTGTTGTAATTTCAAAAGGTGGGGGAGTTCTCAAAGGACTTGAGAAGACAAGAACAGTATATTTGTGGAAACTTTGTTTGTCATGGCTGGATGTCTGTCTCTAGATACGTAGATCACAGATGGGTAAATACTATTGAAAGCTAAGAGCAGTAAGAAGGAAAGGACTAAAGTACATGCAGCACCAAGGACAGATCTAAGAATCTAGAGATTAATGAGGACACTAGTAAACAGATTTAAAGTTAATACCATTTTTGTAAATTAAAATAACATATTCACATAACCACAATACATATTTTACAATAATATCTTCAAATTAATAACACATATTGGACACAGTAGATTCAAATTTACAGAAGAGAGGGAGAGAAAAGAGTATTAGGAAGAAAGGGAAAAATAAGATAGTAACTTATCTATTTTATCTTGGAAAACCCCATATTCCTTTTTTTATTCTAATGTAAACAGAGTCCAGAACTAGGTAGGAGTAAGTCAGTATAGCAGCTCATAGTATTATCAATCCATCAAACTCTTTCTATGTTGAGCACGTAACTGTGTCCATTATGACTGCAATATATGTGCATTTAACTCCAGGTTTGGCACATGCATTACAGTTGGGAACACAGGTAAGACATGGAGGCCAAACACAAGAAGGGGATGCCAGTTGTCTCAACTTCTTTCCCATAGTCCCATTCACAATCTTTTGGTTACGTCTTATTGACCAAAATTATGTCATATGGCCACTTCTAGGAGCATGGACATCTGGAAAATCAAATACTTAGACTTTTAACTCGATATAGTAAAGGAAATTACAGAAAATGTCATTGTAAATGTGTGCCAATACAGAACTCATGCATGCATGCTACATAGATCTAATGGGCTGAGAATTTTAACAGGGAATAAAAGGGATTGGATCTTGATGCATAGAGAATACAATAGTAACTGGATTTATTAATATAATGATAATATGTTTCAGTATAAAAGGTAACAAGAGTCACTGGCAATTCCTGAAAATAAGTAATAAAATGATGAAAATGCTATTTTAGAAAGATCAATATGACTAAAAGCTATGGCATATTTTGTAAAGTGGTAAACTAGAAACAGAAAAATGGAGTAGGAAAAAGTTTTGTAGTATAGTAAGAGGTTCATGGGCTTCATGCCCCTTAGGTTTTTTTTTTTTTTTTTCTTCAGACTATTAGGGTGGTACAAATGTTTTGGTTACATGGATTGCTTTTGTACTGCTTACGTCAAAGTGGTGTGTCCATCATCCAGATAGTGTACATTGTACCTGATAGGTATGATTTCACCCATCCCTCCCCCCGCTCCCGCCTGCTTGATTTGCACTGTTACTTCCATCTGTGCTCATGAGTGCTGATCGTTTAGTTCCAATTTAATAGTGAGTACATGTGGTGTTTCTTTTTTCCATTTTTGTGATACTTCACTTAGAAGAATGGTCTCCAGTTCCATCCAAATTGTTGCAAAAGGTATTAATTCCTTTTTTTCATGGCTGGATGGTACTCCATGTTGTATATATACCACATTTTATTAATGTATTCATGAATTGATGGACATTTGGGTTGACTTCACATCTTTGCAATTGTGAATTGTGCTGCAATAAACATTTGAGTGCAAGTGTCTTTTTTGATAAAAATACTTTTTTTCCTTTGGGTAAATACCCAGTAGTGGGATTGATGAGTCAAATGGTAGGTCTACGTTTAGTTCTTTGAGGAATCTCCATGCTATTTCCCATAGAGGTTGTACTAGTTTGCAGTCTCACCAACAGTGTATAAGTGTTTCTTTCTCTCCTGATCCATGCCAGCATCTATTGTTTTTGGACTTTGGATAAAAGCTATTCTCACTGGAGTTAGGTGATATTTCATTGTGGTTTTGATTTGCATTTCTCTGATGAATAGTGACATTGAGCATTTTTTCATATATTTGTTGGCCATTAGTGTATCTTTTTTTAAAAAAGCTTCTGTTAATGTCTTTTGCCCACATTTTAATAGGGTTGTTTGGTGTTTTCTTGCTGATTTGCTTGAGTTCTTTGTAGATTTCTGGTTATTAGCCCTTTATTGGATGTATGGCATGCAAATATTTTCTGCCATTCTGTAGATTGTCTATTCACTCTGTTGATTGTTTCCTAGGCTGTGCAGAAGCTTTTTAATTTAATCAAGCCTCATTGATTAATTTTTATTGTTGCTGTGATTGCCATTTGGGTCTTCATAAATTCCTTGTCTAGGCTTATACCTAGAAGAGTTTTTCCAACATTCTTTTCTAGAATTCTTACAGTTTCATGTCTTAGGTTTAGGCCTGTTATCCAATTTCCCCAGCACTATTTATTGAATAGGGATTCTGCTTGTTTCATGTTCTTGATGCTCATTAAATCTTTCTGGGTATCATTTTATTTATCTGGAAATTAGGGATAATGATACATATTACTATGACAAGTAAGTGAAATAATGTTTGTAAAATTACTTAGGAGTGTAGCACTTTTAGAGCAGACAGAAAGATCCTTATTATTGCAAATGATATCTACTAGGAACCTTTAACAAATATCGTACTTACTGGTAAAATAGTGGAATGTTTCTCATCAAAGGGAAAAACAAGCTAACAATGTCCACTATAGACTACTTTTACATATTGAACCTTATTGTTGGCCAATGAAATAGAAAAAAATAGAAGATAAAAAGTAATTAGACTTTGCTTCTAAACTAATTCTTATAACAAGGGCCTAATAAAAGCTACTCTTCTCACAATTTCTAGAAGGAGCTTATAGAAGACAGAAAGAATTCTAGCCCGGCCAATATTCACAGTGAGCCCTGTTAGTACACAAACCAAACTCGAATTATTTCCCCACTTGTAAAATAAGCCAGACTCAAGAACACTTTTCCTTCCCATAAGCTGATATCTCTAAATTATCCCTACGTAACACATGGCCTACTTTGATCATTGTTCATAGGTGTTTACCATTACAGAATGCTAACACTTCCAAAGTGTCCCCAAGTGTAGCAGAGTTGACTTTGTTACCTCTGCTAGACTGTCATACTGGTGATAGCTGAGAATTTAGGATTATCCTTAAGGTTACCCACTCTAGGGTATTGTTTATCAATGATTGCTGGTGAGCATGAGTTCTTTTATAATCTCTTTCCCTCCCACTGAAACTACACTGCCCTTTCCCTATCCACTAAAAAAAATGAAGCTGTACAATTGGGAAAAAGATATCTATAAGAAAAACATCACTATTTTATGGACATGGGCTACATAATGATGGTTTGGTCATATGCGATGGACAGTGAGTGGTCTCATAAGATTATAAAACCATCCTTCTACTGTACCTTTTCTATGGTTAATATATTTAGATACACAGGTACCATTGCATTATAATTATCTATGGTATTCAGTACAATAGCATGCTGTACAAGTTTGTAACTTAGGAACAATAGGCTATACTATCTAGACTAGGTGTGTTATAGGCTATATTAGCCAGGTTTGTGTAAGTACACTCTATATGTTTACACAACAATGAAATTGCCTAACAATGCATTTCTCAGAATATATCTCAGTCATTAAATGATGCATGACTGCTCATATATATGTATATATTAACAAGTACAAAAATACAGTTAGAGTGAATGAGATCCAGTATTTGGTCACACAGTACAGTGACTATAGTTAATAATAATTTATTGTATATTTTAAAATAACTAAAAGAATGGAATTAGAATTCTCCTAACACAAATTAATGATAAATGCTCAAGGTGACAGGTACCCCAATTACCAGATTTGATCATTATACATTGTATAAAAATATAAAAATATCACATGTACCTTACAAATATATACAATTATTAGGCATCTCATCCATATATAATAGTTAAAAATAAAAAATAAAAATATGTATAAATAATGAGTATAATCAGAGATCTACAAAAACAATAAAAGTCTCAATAAGATGTATATCCAGAGCAGGAAGTTAGGCCTATGAGAAATCATTCTCATCTGCACAGCAATATTTTGGCAATTACGGAATAATCTTGAGAATGACAAAAACTGTACTAAGTTTATTATTTAATTTTCCTTGCTTTGGTTCATTTGCTTAATGAGGCCAAAACTTTGTCAGTTTACAAGTGTTGATTAATAAATAACAAATACTATACTGAATACTATAAAACTAGAATGTATTCTAATTTTAACAAAACATCAACAATTTCAACTGTCATGAATAATTCAGCATATGTTTTAACCAAGCGTGCTTATGAACACTACAAGGACTTTGGATCTTAAATTTGCAGAAAATCCCATGGTTAAGAGAGTGAGAATTTATTATACAGTATTTGCATCAGGATCCTCAGATAGCAAGCTGACATACATACTAATTTTTAAAATGATAATGTGGTTTCTTCTTTTTAATCTAATTCTACAAAATGTAATAGAAAACCACTCTACTAATACTTATTGACCTCTGTTCTCAAGTTCCTCATATACATTATCTCATTGAATCCTCACCCAAACCTTTTCAGGCAAGGGCTATTATTTTTCCTACTTTGCAGAAGAGGAGATTAAGTCTGAGAGGATAAATGACTGCTTGAGCTAAAGAAGCTAGTGGCCGTGGGGACATAATTGAACCTCAGGAATTCTAGCTCTAAAGCTTGTTAGCTTAAAAACTAGACAACATTGCCATCTCTTAGAGATTTCTTTTATTCTTTGTTTAAATTGAGGTTATACCTTGACCAAATGTAGAGCTTGGATATGAGCTTATTAGTATGTGTGTCAGTGATTGAGACCTGTGTTTCGCTCCATAGCTTATTGCATGTCATGAGTGTAAAAGTAGACTTATATGAAAGGAATGAAACAATTGTTCACTTAGAGCACAAATAAATTGCCTTCCTTCTGGGCCCTATGTAAACCTGTGAAAGGATTTTTTTCATGACTTTAAAAGTATCTGGCCTCTTATATGTGATTTATGAAAATAGGCTGAATGAATTCTAAAAAACAAGTGATTTGGAGCTTTTTATTTTCTTTTATGGGAACATAACAGAGAAGCCAGAAGCCAGCAAAATAAGTTTATCTTGTTGCTTGTGTGTCAGAGATGCCCCTGAGGTTCCTTATAATAATGTACTATGAATAATTCTGTCTTAACAACTCAAGTTTAATAAGAACAAGTAATTCTTATATTGAGAATTGAGAGAATGTTCTTTAGTATAACATTCTAAAAATTGTTTTCTAAATTGAGCAAGAGTGAATGATATTAAAGCTGAGTAATGAATTCATACACTTTTTTCTATGTAAGATCTTTTTGAAAACAATTGTTCTCTGGTAATCCTTTTAAAATTGCGGTATTTTTACCAGGTAAAATTATACCTTTGTCAGCCCTCATAATCTGGCTTTTGTTTATTTTATACTTATACTTTAAGCTATAATATCAAATATTTGGAAAAATAGTAGAGATACAAGTAATACGTAATATTTTTCTGCATTCCTTTAATGATGCAAACAAAAGTAAGAGTTCTAAAATGGCATTCTATTCACACGTACTTTCAATAAAATTGTTAAAATTAAACATAATTTGATTTTTTCAGTACTGAGATTAAAATAGCTGTTGAAATCATAAAATGTAAATAAAGCCAAGTCTTTAATTGCCTCTAATCTACTTTATAGCATCAACTCAATATATAAATTAACCATATTTAGTATTATTTTTACCTATACATTTTTATAATGAGATGGTCACATTAATACTATTAGGAAAACCCCCAGTAGGAGGGAAGCTTAGTATCTAAAATACTTTAGGTGTTCCCAATTTCCAAAAAAAGTAGACCATGAATTGCAACTAAATTTCCTGTAAGAATTTATCTCTATTTCTTTTCAAGCCACCATTTGATGGGGCTGAGTTGATCCAGCAGTCCTTTCTAGTTGCTGACAACATACTGGGTAGAGCTGTCTGGTAAACCATCATCAGTATTATTAATCTTCAGTCAACAGATCATAAGTAATTTCTTCAAAAGAATATAGAAATGAAATGAGAAGTATAGTGGTAAGGTATGAATATGCACACTGGGAATGTATGCAATTTACATGTTTCTTTAGAACCTGTGTGAAGATACCTTTTATTACTATCTCTACCACTTCTCTTTTATAATTGAGCATGTTACTATGTAGCTCCAGCTATGTGTATCCTCTGTAGTGAAACAGTGTGCAGTCCTGTGAGATGATGACAATGAGGATCTTTCTAGACTGAATTTGGTACACATATAGAAAATTGACACTTGACAAATTTCCCTTTTGAAATACCGCCTTATTAAGTTTTAATGCACTTTTATTTTTTAAGATCCATCAATCTTTTCCAAATCGGTCAGTTACAAAGTGTGATCTAACACTGTGATTCTAGGACTGTAATTGCCCCAGGGTAGGGCACTAAGTCTTCTTACTCATTTGATGTGGAAGAGAATTTCTAAGCACACATTTTTTGGCCATTTATTCGAAAACTTTTCTTTATACCAAGAATCATGGAAACAATGAATATTATTAATAATTCCACATTTTCTGCAAATATCTACTCCAACTACATGCTCAGAAGAAAGTTAGGCATTGTATGGCTTTTGAGTCCCACTGTATTAACCAAGAGGCAGACTCAGGCTCAAAATCCACTTATTAACATACCAACAATTATATATGAAACTTGATAGTGGGGTCCTTCCTGAAGAGTATGCAGACTTCAATTTCCATTAAAGAACACTCAGCATTTGTGGTTCACAACTGGCAAAAGAAAATTATTTATCATAATGGCCATAGTCACATTCCTAGGCCTATACTTTTCTCAGTTTATAAATCTAGTAGTAACTGTCCTATGGATGCCATGAACACTCTCTTAGAAGTTTTCTATGATTAGACAAGTTTCACTGACATTTTTTTCTGTTCTGCATTGCCTCTGGCAGATAACTGTCATTATTTGGCCTCTGCTACCTAAGACTATTATCATTTTTGTTGCATTCAGGAAATTTTTTAGTGGCATAATCTTCCACCTTCATCCTCAAACTACACATAGCCAATAAAATATGTTTTTTCCTATGGCTACTTGCCTTACCAATATGATTCTCAAAGAGGGATTTTATGAGAACTCAGGGTACATGATAGGCTATAGTTGAATAAGATACACCGACATAGCTCTTCTAACATTTCTAGCTCCTTTAATTAATCCTATTACATAATACAAATTAATTTTTAGCATCAAAATTTCAATTTTACCATAGGCCACCATGAAGTCTAAGTTCTAGTCAACCAAACAAGTGAATCCAGAACAACTGGCAAATTCAAAGTTTCTTTTATTGGCTACTTTATCCACAGATATGGCCTGACATAATACAGAATATGCCCTCAATTAAACTGTTCATACATATTCTTCATATGTTATAAAATACTTATTTTTTTTACATTTTGGGAATATTGAGAAGTACCAAGTTTGACTGAACAATTTTATAGCTATGCTATAAAGCAATAGAAAAAAATTTTATGTGTTCAAAAACGCTTGCAATGATGTCAGTGTGAAACTTCCTTGAGCAATGTGCCAAAGGATGGATTTCATCTAACCAAAAAGTAGTTAGGAAACATTAGCTAAAGGATTGCCAGCAAGAAGTAAACATAATATATCCTAAGACAAAAACAAAGTTGTGACAAGGATGGAAGAAAGCAAATGTCAGTGTCATATATTATATTAATATTATGCCAAAAGTCGGGGGCAGAAGAAAAATATAAAATGGTAAAGTAGAAAAACACTGATTGTTGAATAGGTGGGTCAAATCAGTTAATTGAAGCTTAGTTAAAGAGAAGAAAAAGTGAATTAGTGAATAGGTAAGAAGAGTTAAATCATCTATTTTCAAGCTGAAAATAAACTAGTTGAAGCTTGGCTAAAGGTAAAAAATGAAAGAAATATGTTATAAGAGATATTAACAAGAAAGTAACTGCTAGAATGATAATAAAACTTTTCATTCCTTCTAAAATACATACAAAAATAGCAAAAAAAAAAATACCACCTAAAGAACAATGCGACTGTACCTCTTTCTCTATCACACACACACAGACACACACAGAGAGCAGGTATAAAGTGATGTGCATAATATGTATAAAATAAAACAATATGACAGTGTTGAGTATGGTCTTATCAATCATATTAATAAAGACAAATTGGTTTAAAGAACTAGTAAAAGGAAAAGTTATTCAGATTAGTTTCAAGGGCAAATGCAACTCTATGCTGTAAAATATAGTGTCATGAACTGAGTGTTTCTGTTTTGCCAAAATTCCTATGTTGAAATCTTAACCCTCAATGTAACGGTATTGGGAGGTGGGGCCTTAGGAATGTCATTAAGTCATGAGGGTGGAATCTTCATGAACGAGCTCAGTGCCCTTATTAAAAGGACCTCAGAGGGCTCCCTTACCCTCTTTCCTCAATGTGACAATAGAAAAGTCACTGTCTGCAACTTAGAACAGGGCTCTCATCAGAACCAATCATGTTGGCACCCAGATCTTGAACTTCCAGCCTCTAGAACTGTGAGAAATATATGTTTCTTTTTTAAATCACCCAGTCTTTGGTAATTTGTTACAGCAGCCAGAACTAAGACACATGGGAAACAAACACCTATATAAAAAAGGTGATTCAGAAATGAATGAGAGGGAGGGAGGGAAGGAAAGAGGAGTGGAGAAAGAGAGGTGCAAGGACATATCAGGCAAATGGAAATACCAAGCACGCAGATTTGAAATCTTTCTTCAACGAGGAAGGCCTCAGGTCTCAGTATATAAAAGCAGACAAATAAAGCTTATTTATGATGCAAAATTTTATAATGAACAATCAAAATATAGCAGGAATGAATAGCTATGTACAAAGCAACATGGTAACCACCTCTTTTATTTTATTAATAGAAACTAAAGGATTACAAGGAGAAATAGAAGAAAAACACTAGGAAAGTTTAACACTCCTTTTAAGTTTGTGCCAAAATAGCTGAAGAGGACATAAAAGTAAGCAAGCATACAGAAGATCTAATCAATATCAAAAAGGTAGATTCTGTGGAGAAATATCAAATAATATACTCTGATAATAGAGAATGTTCCTCCTCAAGGGTAAATGGAACACATGCAAAATATGCCATATATTAAGACATGGAGAGAAGGCAAATAAGTTCAACAAAATCAAATTTTATACACAATACTCTCCAATCAGAATTCAATAACACTAGAAATTGATAACAAAATTGAGGAGATCTTTAACCTGCAATTTAATTATTTTTTGTTTAGGTTTGCTCTGGTATAATTATATACAGTAAAATTAATGTTTTAGGTATACATTTCCATGATGTTTTTAAATTTTAATTTTCACAAAAGTTAAATTTGATGAAGTCCAATTTATCAAATTTCTTTTTTGGTTTATATGTTTTATATCCTAAGACCTTTTTCTCTAACCAAGAGTAGCAAGTTTTGTTTTTATTATTTTTTAAAACTTCCATCTTTAAGTGATAGACATTTTTTATATTTGTAGATCTTACATTTATGCCTATGACTTAATGTTAATTTTTGGAGATAATGTACGGTATAGGTAGAATTTCATTATTTTCCATATCAATACCCACATGATTCAGTACCATTTTCAGAAGTCATTCCATTATCTATTGAATTACCTGGGCACATTTGTCAAAGATCAATGAACATTTGTGTGGGTCTATATCTGAAGTGAATCTCTCCTTGGTTCCTGTCCTTGATCTTTCTTTCCGCACATGTTATTATATGTATTGAGACAAAACACCTTGCTTAGAAATCTTAGCTAGATCATTCAGTTCAGTACATATGATTTTTACTTTCCACCTTACTGCAGGGGATGTTTTTGCTAAACATTCATTTGCTGCATAAAAATATCCCTCTTCCTTCAGTTTCCAGTAAGATTTTTCATACTTTCCTTTAAGTCCTCATCTGCAGCCTTCTCAAATCTTATAACATTTTACAGTTTCTTCAGGGATCTTTGTACTTTCAGAAACACTTTCTTCAAACCCCAACATTTTAGGTTTCTGGGTTTTCTGTTGTTGTTTAGTTTGTGTTTTGCTGCCATAACACCCACTTCTCAGAACCAAAAGGTAAAAATTATCTATAGCTATGTAAACAACTGCCTTAAAACATAGAGACATAAAATAGAAAACATTGATTACCTAAAGTTTCTGTCAAAAATTCAGAAGAGGCTTTTCTGAGTGCTGTTGACTCAGAGTGTCATGTCTGGTTGCAGCTAAGCTGTTGACCAGGGCTGCAGCCATCTGAAGAATTGGCTAGGACTGGAGGATCCTCTTCCAAGCCTTCTGACATGGGACTTGGCAGGAAATTTCAGTTTCTTTCTGACCATGTAGGACTCTCCATAGGTCTAATTGGTTGATCTCATGACAAGACAGCTGGCTTCCCACAGAGTGAATGATCTGAGGGAGAGAAAGGAAGAAGCTACAATACCTTTCATGACTTAGTCTTTTAAGTGATCCATTTTCACTTCCACCATATTTTAGTCATTAAATAAGTGACTGATTCCAGTTCATACTGAGGGGAGAGGAGTAAAGCTTCACTTCTTAATGGGAAGAGGGTCAAAGAAATTGTGAATGTATTTTAAAACAACCACACAGCAAAGGAGGAATTTTTCATATGTTTCACATATACCAGACAGATTGAACGACATAGTAGGAATGTCAGCAGTATAACTGGATATAGAAATGCTTACGTCATGACCATACAGACAAGAGTTAACTTATTTGAGGAGGTGCCATATTGATATATGAGAAACTAGATAGGAGAGTTTTGTGGTAGGCAATTAAAATGAGCATTAAATTAAGAACATTATTTCTTTTAATTCAAGTCCTTAAAATGATTTTAAATCCCTGAGATCATTTCAACTTGCTTGTCTCAGGAAATACTCAGTTCGTGGTGAAGAGCAGCACACATTTTCTCTGTTTCCATTTGACATTCCTCTTAAGCTCAAATGCATCACTGAATAAAAGAGTAAAACATACAGAAAGTCATATTTAAGAAACAAAATCTGTTAGTGAATTTTGGTATAATTTATCTTAAATTTCTCCATCAGTTTTCTATGGACAGTGAAATAGCCAAGATTATTTTGGTTTGAGCAAAAATTATACACGTTACTCATACACAGGGAAAATAATAATGATAGTAATACTAGAGGTAGCCTAATATATTGAGCTGAATACTTATGTGCTGCTAAGTACTCTGATAAGCAATTTCTATGTGTTGCCTCTTTTAATTATCTACAAAAATCACATGAGATGGATGCAACAAGGAAGTAATTATTTTCCTTGGGGGAATTACCTTTTGGATTATGTTAATATGTTACTACATGCATATGAATCCCATTTTTCAGAAGTTTGTGTGAGCATTCAGTTTTTTGACTTACTTTATATCTACTTATTAAAACTTTAGTTGATTCAAGGTCTACTGATTACTATTATGATTTCACATTAGCTTTTGTATTCACCAAATCTCATACCACCAAAACCTATTTTCCACTATTTCAGGCAGTTAAAACTAAAACAATTATATAACATTTTTGTACAATGAGAGGAGAAATTTTACTTTTCTAGTGTTTGAACTGTGTACCGTTAATCTAGCTCTTCTTAATTCAGATCTAGTTTTCCCTATATAGGCTAAATTTATTTTTCCTATTATTTTTAGTTCATTGACTAAGTCTTAGCTGATTTACCTCAAGCAATGCCAGTGCCTTTTTGAAAAAGATTAATCTTTCTTCAATTGCCTTAATATATAGCACATATGAAAACATTCACAAACTTTAAAACATTATTCAAATATTAAGTATTATCAAGGTGTTATTCTAGTCCTGCTGTGACATAAATGGGGAAATATTTTTTCAATATCATTTTTCTAATGGTAGGAAACAATTAATTATAGACTTCAGAAAATGTAAAAAGGGGGCTAAACAAGCAAATATCTAGAAATTACCAAGGTTAACTATCTCCAATGAGTTTATGGTTATATGCATATATATGTACACATATTTGTAAATAAATACATATATACATACACATTTATATATAAATATATTTTTAAAAGATCATACTACATAATGTTATTTCATTGAAGGTTTTATCAAAAATATTCCCTGGTACCATTAATATTTTTCAAAACATAATTTTTAAAACTATACTGCATTCTTGAAAACATATATACTATCTTTCATTTGATTATTTTCCAATTGTTGAAATTATAATTGATGAAACTTGATCATCTTAAGCACAGTGAGAATGTATTTTAAAAGAATTCAGGGTGTTGATATATGAATGCAGTGGATGCCTTCTTAATGTATTCCTCAAGAGAATTCATCAGCCTTCTTTAAGATTGGCCTTCTATGTCCCCAAGGTTCTATTTTTCACTTGGAAATGTTTTAATATCTAGCTACCAATTACAATTGCACTATCATAGTACCTGAGGCATTTAATCATACATGATTCTCCCCTCTTTGCCCAACTCTATCTCAATTATCTTGGTGAGAAAAAAATCGTTATTCTCAGCATGGCTGCAGTAAAACTAGTGGAAAAAAGTAATATAAAAGATCAAGTAGAAAAGTCTGGGAAATGCAGCAGAAATTGCACCTGGATATAAGGGAAAGGTTTCTATTCACTGTTGAGCACTTAAATATTTTTGTGCCTTTGGGAAAGTCACTTAAATTTTTAGACCTTTGACTCCTCATCTGATAATATATTTCAAACAGTAATTTTAACTGTGAAAAATTTTAATTTATCCTTAGAGGAAATAAATACCTCAGTAGATACAATCTTATTTTGAAGTGATATATCTGAAGTCAGGTAAAAGTTATATAAATTAATTCTGTATACTTGGCTAAGTTTACCACTGAGGTTTCTATAATTAGAGTCTGAGTTACTTGCAATGACTTATTGATAAGAAGTATGTTTAAATTAGAAATTAGTTTGGTAAAAACTTATGTTATTATAATATCGAGTCTCATAGGGGTGGAAGTTTAAAATTGCTTTGGCCAAAAAGCATCACTTAGAATCTGATGTTTTCACCCCTTATTAGAAAAGCTGAACAGGAAGAGGCTCTTTCTGCCAGTGTGGCTTGGAAAAATAAATGTATAGAACTAGCTCAACTTAGTGTGTATGAGTAGACATGAAAGAGAGCTTGCTCTAATAGATATTAAAATATATTAACCATGTTTGATATTGGCCCTGTAATAAATACTGAAATCAAAGAAATGGAAATCATAATCTACTAATCAAAACAAGTCTGACATTAATAGAAAAAAATAATAAAATATTCAAAAATGAGATTGAGGCACTTATTAGACACTTAGATTTAAAAAAAAATTATGTGCTTTTTTTTTTACAACTTAACCAAAATGAATTTGATATGAATCAAAGTTAAAACAAGAATATTTATGAAATGTAAAATAAAGCACTATAATTATTAGAATAAAGTTTAATGTATTTTTAATTACTATTAATATGGCATAAAATTATTTTCCTAGCAAAATACCAACAATAAAAATACATGAAGAAAAAAATAGTAGATTTGACAGCAAAATCACTATAATCAAAATGCAAGAAAGGAAACAAAGGTAAGATAAGAAAAACTGAAGAAAGCAACTGCATCACAGCCAGTAGCATATGTGAAAGATCAGTTTAATATCTTTAACAAATAAGGAGATTTTACAAACCAATATAAAAAGTTTATGGGTGATAAGAGAGAAATGACATAGAAGTTAAATGGATTAATTAGAAAATATACAAAAGGCAAATAAACACATGTAATATATTTGGCCACACTTGTAAGAAAAATAAGGGAAATTAAAGAAAAAATATGAGATATAATTTTACCTACAAAATTTCTATTAGAAATTATGTGGAACACTATCATAGATTATACTGCAGAAGCATAAACTTTCTTTAAGCTTATTTATCATCAAAAGTCTTCAAATTTCATGGCCTTTGTTCTAGCAATACATTTCCAGCAATGTATCTGAAACTAAAAATGGACAAGGGCATAAAGATATGGTTACAAGGATGTACTGGAGAGGTCTATATCAGTGAAAAATTGGAAGCAACTTAAATGTCTTTCAATAGAAGACTGGTTAAATTAATCATGGTGTATTCCCAAAAGTAAAGTTACATTGGTCAAAATGATTAAAATAAATTTGTGTATTCATAAACAGGCAAAGATGTATACAATATACATTTGCAATATTTCTTTTTATTTTTTTATTTAATTTATTCTTTGTATTTTTAAAACCCCCTGTTCTAGATCCTATTTTCCCTGATGACATTGGTATAAATCCTACTTTCAGAAAAGCCCAGTTAATATACGTGTGTGTATACATATAATCACACTTATATAAAAATATAAACATATCCTGTCACTTTTTTACAATATAGAGTTACTGACAAAATTTTTCTATAAACAAGTTTTAAATTAGTATGATCTGTTAAGAGGTTTTAGGAAGTCATTTTGAAAGGAAGTAATGAGTGTTATAAGTTATAACTTATAAAATAATGCATTATAAAAATATTATAAACTAATCAAGTAATTTATATAATTAAATAAAAATTTACAATTTGGACTCATATAAGACACTTAAAAATTAATAATTTTGAGGGGGGGCAAGATGGTGGATTATAAGCAGCCTGCACTCTCCATTCTCAAGGAGAAGATCAAAGGTTGCAGGTAGAGGTTCACTCGCTGATGGACTGTCTCGAGAGAGCATTATGAATCATCAGGGAGGTGCCTGGAGATACCCAAAATGGGGAAAGGAGAGGCAGGGTGATCTACTTGACAAGATAAAAAGGTACCTGGGGAAGCATCCACATGTGGGGAAGGGTCAGGGAAGAGATCCCCAGGGCTCCACAGTCCCCCAGTGCACACTGTAACCTGTGGTGGGCTCCCCCCCACCACAGCAAGCTTCTGAACTGATCAAGGCGCTCCTTGGAGGCTGCTTGGAGCAGCACTGCACTGGAGAGTGGGCATAGTGGGGTACCGCCAGCTTCCAGTTCCAGGTTGCTGCAACAGATGTCATTCTGCACTCTCAGCCCCAGAGCACCCAGCCTGCAGAGGAGTTGGCTCCACTGCAGCTACCTCCCTATTAGCTCTGCCAGGTCAGAAAGGGAGTGGGCAGGGCAGGCACTTTCATGTGCACTGTGACTGGGTGCCTCCCAGGGATCCAAGCAGAGCAGAAGCCCACTAGCCCTCAGCATCTGCCACCACCATTTCGCCATCTTGATAGAACCATCACTGCTACCTAAGTAGCACCACAGCAGGTTCCAATTGGACCTGGACAGAGGGAGAGACTCAGCTACCATGACTCCCTGGCAGGGTGCCACACTTTTCCCTGGCCCTGCCAGCTGTGGGTGGCTCAACTGCTGCAGCCTTATGAACCACCCTGCCACCACATGAGGTTCCATGATCTACTCAGGCACCAACCAAGGCCTCCCAAACTGTCTAGGCACCTGCCAAGGTTCTGTGCCCTACACAGGTGCTCTCCAAGTTCTCACAACCCATGCAGGCACCTGCCAAAGTCCTGTGACAGGCTCTGCCACTGGATGCAATCCTGTGATGCATGTAGGCACCTGCCAAGATCCCATGATGCTCCCAGGTGCCAGTCAAGGTCTGTGACCTGCCCAGGCACTGGCAAAGGTCTTGCAACCTGCCCAGCTGCTGACTGCAGTCCCAGGAGATGTCCAGCCACCCAACAAGGTCCCTGCTCAGATACTGGCCAAGGTCCCAGGAGCCAGTGAAGGTCACACCACCTGTCACAATGGAAAGGGACTTATCCAGCCCCTTGCCCAAGCTTATAACAGTTGGTCAATGCAATTCCCATCCAAAACCAATGTCCTGTTTCACAAATCTAGGAAATATAATCCTAAGCTTTATTTGGAACCAAAAACAAGCCCAAATAGCCAATATCTTAGCAAAAAGAATAAATTTAGAGGCATCACAGCAAGAATTGGGGAGGATAGGAGGGGGTATGAGTGACAAAACCTTACCTCTAGGGTACAATGAGCCTTATTCTTATACTGGGCTCAGCAAAGCCCTGATTTAAGCCTTATACAAGGTATCCATATAACAAAGACGTTTGTAATACCTTAATATTTTGAAATAAATAAATAAAAATATTATTTTTATTTTGAAATGTTGATCAATGTTTCTTTTATGCCTTACATGTTTAGTAGATAGATTTGCTATATTTTATATACTTCAGACTGTTAATAAGTTGTCCTTGAACTTGCATTAACACAAGCTTTTTTGATGTTTGTAGAACTAAATATCTTTTAGATGATGCTCAATGTGAGTTGGCTTTATAGTGAATTTCACAGTGAATTGAACAGTGTAAATCAGTTAACTGATTGCATATCCATTTTTATGCCTTCTGAAATTTCATTAGATCCTGTATAGTGATGTAAAGTTTATATCTTTAAACAGTGTATTTCTGGAATGAATTTGAAAATCATTACTCCTCAGAAAAGGGGAAAAAAAGATTTGAATGGAAGTTATTCATTCTCACATTGTTTCACAGGTTCATTTTAATAATACTGATTTTTAAAAATATATTCTTAAAGTTGGTTTGCATGTATGTCCCAGAATTAGATGGAATCTGATATGGCTTTACATATCTAGTAGTTATCAGTAAAATAATTTAAATATTTATCATTTGTCAACAACTAACTTTGGCAGCCATATCAGATTACAGAGCAAACTTTCTTTTAAGCTATCTTTATAAGAGAACTGGATAACTGTAAAAGAGATGAATGTATGATCAGAGCCGTCCTAGGTCAGTCTCTTTCAAAATGCAAGAAGCAGCAAGATGAGGAAAAAGCCCGGAGAAAACTACCTACACAGGAGGCTTTATCATTATTACTTTTTATAAAAATTATCAAATATTGTCTAAATCTGTTCTAATTTATGGTTTTCAAAGTTTTCAAAGGGACTTCAACTACCATGTCCTTTATTTTTCAGTATAGTCCTCGTCGGTAAAATGGCCCAAGCCGCAGTGGCACTGTTGTCAAAGCCACTTTTGAGAATGTTTACAAAACATCATATAAGTTACGTAGCACAGAGGAGGCTTTCTGTACTTAAGGTTTGTCTTTATCTCAGATAAATACTTGTTTTCAGTTTTAGTTAGACACCCAGGACATTTTAGGGAAACTCAGATATTTTCATCCATGTATCCAGATGAACTTACCTTTTGGTTTCCCTGTTTAACAAAACTGACTTGAGGACCAAAGTCCTCTCTAGCTCCCAGGGGCAGCTTCACTGTCGTGTGACCTGTGCTCTCACATGGGTCTACCTTTGGAAGGGCCCCACACCTGGGCCAATGCTTTACAGTTGCCACCCTAAAATTTTTAACAGTTTTGTACAGGAAGCCCTGAATTTTCATTTTCCAAATTATGTAGCCAGTTTGGCTTACTCCTTATAGGTGCCATCCATAATGATGCAGAAAACTGGAACTGGTTTGTAGAATTGGTCATAAAATGGCACTTACAAGCAACTTTTCTAGACTCTGTGTGTTTTTAATTTTTTATTTTGCAACAATTATTGCTGTGGTTTGAATATGTACCAAAAAGTTCATGTGTTGGAAACAATCACCAATGAGACAGTGTTGGGAGGTGGGACCTAATAACAGGTGATTGGGTCACCAGGGCAAGAATACATTTGTGTGCACTAACGGGTGTAGGCTAGGTATGGAAAAAGTGGATTGTAATAAAGCTAGTCTGGCTCCTGGTGTCTCTCCCTTTTGCACATGCTCATTTGTCCTTCTGTTTTTCCACCATGGATAACGTAAGAAGGCACTTACAAGGTGTAGATGCTTGATCATGAAATTTTAAGTTTTCTGAATCGTGAGCTAAACACACCTCTAATTTTTTAATAAATTATTCAGTCTGTAGTATGCTGTTACAGCGACAGAAAACAAACTAAAACAATTATAAACTCACAGAAGTTTGCAAAATTAGTAAACGTAAGTCATGTGTACCTTTCACCTAGTTTTTCCCAATGGTAACATAGTGCAACATCAAAACCAGAAACTGACATTGGTACAATACATAGACACCCAAATTTCACCAGTTTTTACATGGACTCAATTGCATGTATATGTGTGTGTGTGTGTGTTTGTGTAAAATTCTATGCAATTTTATCACTCAAGATTGGGCAATATGCATAACCTAAACTTTTGTACCCCCATAATAAGCTGAAATTAAAAAAATACAGAGCTATTAAAGCATCACAAAGGAGGTCTTCATGGTACCCCTTTATAGGAGGAGGTATTATTTTAAAGACATGTCTTAATTTACATAAACAGAACAAAATATTGCGCATTACATCTGACATTAATTCAAGTACTTTTAAGACTACTTTCCAGGGACTAGTACCATTAGCATTTCATCTATACATTTACTAATTTATTTATTTATTTGTGCCTATGGGAAGACATGGTCCCTTACATTCTAGGTGGCTTTAGTTTTTGATATGAGATGTACTGAACTGCATATTTTACTCCCCTGTGAGGGATAAACTTAAATGATTCACATCTTGCCTACTGTAATCCCAAGAATGTCATTTTTTGTTTGTTCTTTTACAGTGTTGTGCACAAACCTAAAGAAATACTTGATGATTGATATTATTTTTTATAAAGCATGTATTCCCGGTGATTTATATGGTATAGTTTAATTTCTAGTTTGTTTCTAACTGAAAACTGATCAGCTACTGATATCTCATTACTGCTGATGTTGGTAACAACAAAGGATCTCAATTTTTTTATTGTTAATTGATACATTGAATCCAAATTCAAGGAGAGTGTATATCCTGTTACACTGAAGGAAACTGTATTCAAATAATAGTGTTATAAAATTGCTAAGAATTAGTCCACATATTTCCATACATTTTATCTATTTCCATCAAAGTTAGAACAATTTCAGACTTACATTGATTTTTTTGATAATCTGATAAAGTGATATTCAATTTAATCAATTCTGGGGTCGGGCAGAAACCCCTATCTATAATTAGATGTTGTTGTTTTTGCATCATATTTTGTGAGACATCTAATTATTTGTTTGAAGTTGAATATAATTCCATTTACTTAAAGCATTAATTTCTGATTTTTATGATTTGTAAACCTACATGGTGGCCTATGTGTATAGATATTTCTGATAACACACAAGCCCACCTGTAATTTCTATAAGTGTGGTGGCCACAAGTAAAATGCCAAACGTAATGTGTAATGCAAGGTGTTTATATCAGCCTCAACATCTCTACTTGTGAACCTTAGCTCTTATAGAAATGTCACTGCTACACTACTAGCTGTTTCTTGCTTTGTTTTGTTTTACCATACTGTGGCTATATTCCCTTTGGATGTTTGTGATTGCTTGCAAAATTTCATTAAACAGCACAGTTTATATCTAAATCTCCTTTAAGAATATTTGTAAGTAACTCATTAAACCTGTTACAAATAGCTCAAGTAAGACCTGGAGTTTTTGTTATCATTGCATATACTTGTTCCTTGAAAAGTATTTCAGGATTAAATATGTTTAAAACTTAAATATTTCTAAATGTGGTCAACATTTTGAGAGCAAATAATTTTTTGAAACAAAAAATATTTGATGAAAAAATCATATATTTAATATAAATTATACTAGACTCCAATGTTTTGAAGGAAAGAATTGTTATTGAGTTTATGTCCCTAGCATCAACTTCTTTAGGGTCCTGCATATAGTTGTAAAAAAAATAAGAGTATTTGTTATATATTACAGAAATCATTGCTTTTCACTGGTTTGTATCTTTAAATTCCTCTCAAGGTTTAGTTTATGTTAGAAACTGAGACAGGATGTTGAAGATTTTATTCATAGTCATGACTTCATTTACTATCTATACATGGATGATTTATTCATGTTGTTCAAGCCAGAAACCTTATAATCATGACACCGGTCTGCTCATATTATAAAACGAGCTGTCCATCATCAAGTCCACTCTATCACATTTACTATAATAAATATCTCTGAAATTAATCAATTACTTTTCACTTTGGGCACCATTACCCTGGCCTAAAGTTTCATCAAGGAAGGCAGATTTTCTCCTAATGCTAAAAAGCTCCTAAATAGTTTCTCCATATCTATACCTGTTATATCCAATACGGTAACTACACCCATGCCACAGAGAACACATTAAAAAGTGTGAATCTGAGCATGTCAATCTTCTTCTTTTAACTCTCCAAACTATCTCATGGCTCATAGAATATAGATCCTAACTAACATTAATATGGTTTCAAAATCCTATATCACTTGGCCCTTTTGGGTTTATTTTCTATATGCTCTCCTTTTTTAGTTATGATAACCTCCTAGTAGTTTCACAAAAATGCTGCAAGTAATGCCACCTCAAATTCTTGTGAAACTGCTATTATATGCTTTACTTGGCTGACCATAATATTTTGCCCTTTTCATTTTGTTAATTTCTACTTGGCCTTCAGTCCACAGTTCAAGTGTTAGTACTGCAAAGAGCCTTTTTTAAGCCTAGGACTAAAGCAGATTCTATAGTTTCATGGCCACATAGTTTCCTGTGCTTTTTCTTCTTCATAGTTCTTACCACAGTTTACAATTTACTACTTAAAGTATTTAATTTCTCTCTTTACCACAAGTGGCTTTAAGTTACACGTGACCTGGAATCGTATATATTTTATCCACCATTGAATTTTTTGGCCCCAATTAATTACCTAGTAATCAACAATATGTTTACCGATAAATATTTTACTTGAAAAAAATATTTGAACTCCTAATGGTTTGGTACCTATATATACAGCTGCCTTGGAACCTGGACACCATAGTACCCACACAATGAATGAGTGTGGTTCTGAAATTGGGTGTATGGACTCCCTAATGACCTACAGAATGATGATTATTAGATTACTCACCCGTGATTTACCAGGTCACAATATAATGAAATGATTTTCTCTTTTCTCTCACATTGCTTCTTCCTAAAATCTCTGTTTTATCCTTTTGCATGTCAGCAGAGACCCATATTACCTGTAAAAGTTATTATTTTGCATCTTATCTATTCCTCATGTTTAATTTTCAAAAGGGAAATATTTTGTTTAAAAAAGAAGAGGAAAAGAAGATGGACAGTTGAGAAGGAATTAAAAAAATGCAAGTTACAATTTTTTCATGCTATTACTTGATTAATATTCTTGTGAGATATCCTCCTCAATAATCAGATCCCAGACCAATTTTCTACATGAACTATACAGAGAAGGTCGTAGAAAATGTCCTTAAAACTCTACTCCTATCTCACAGTAGTAAAAGAAGGGCAGTGCATTGTGATGCAGATTTTCTGCACTGTTCAGCCTAGTTCTCTAGCAGACAGTTTCCAATGAATATCATTATCCTGCCCATAAAAAGAAGCATACCTAGTAATGGGCAAAAAACTACCCACAGTAAGAAAAAAAGCTCTCCCAGCTAGCAAACCCAACCACCTGACATTTGAATACTTGGAAATTACCAACAGGTGCAAGGAAGCAAGACAATAAAGATATTAGGTTGCAGTTTAAGGAATTAGAAAGAAAGTTTAGTATTACCACTGAGAGCTGTTGAACTGAGGTTGGTATTTGACAAAGGTTATATATTTGAGAGCTATAATAAAATACGTAAGGCTATGGAAATGAGTACATTACTTAGAAGAATTACCAAGAAGAAGTCTTAAAGGCCTCTCTCTGAAACAAAAAATATAGCAAATGAGGCAGTTTCTTATTATTATTGGCTTTCAACAAAAGTCTTGAAGTAAAAGTGTACATAATTTATGCTATTTGATTATATTTTATATATTAAGCATTATTTTGATATGAAGTTAGGAGTCTCCAAGGTAGATGCACATTTTATTTAAAAGTGAATCACTTTCAGTAAAATTTATTTGCACATTCTACTGAGTACTATATAATAAACTACAAGGATCTTGAATAAATAAATTTTATCATCTCAAGAAAAATAAAATTTGTACCTAAAAATCTAGGGTAACATAAGGCTCTGAGGGGTCTTTATAATCTATTTGACTTTTGAATGAACAATAAACATGTAAGAGGAATCTTAGATTAAGTTTACATGCTATTTTAATAGAGGCATATCATGATAGGCATTCCATATCTAATAATTTGTTATTGTCAACATTTGTTAGGTCCCTATCATTAAACAAGCATGTTAAATTTGAAGCAAATATTCTTAATTGTTTGAGAAATCAGGAGTCTCTTGATGGAGTCCTTGGATTTTTTTAGATATAAGATCATATCATTAGCAAAAAGTAATAGTTTGACCTCCTCTTTCCTGATTTGGATAACATTTATTTATTTATGTTGCATGATTATTCTGGCCAGGACTTCCAGTACTATGTTAAATGGAAATGGTGACAGTGGGCACACTTTTCTTGTTTCAGTTCTTAGTGAGAATGCTTTCAGTTTTTCCCCATTCAGTATGATGTTGCCTGTGGGTTTGTCATATATGTCTTTCATAATCTTGAGATATGTTCTTTCTATGTGTAATTTGTTAAGGGTTTTTATCATGAAAGGGTGATGAATTTTGTTGAATGCTTTTTCTGCATCTATTAAGATGATTATATGGTCTTTGTTTTTGCTTCTGTTTATGTGGTGAATCACATTTACTGATTTCTGTATGTTAAACCATTCTTGCATCCGTGGGATGAATACCACTTGGTCATGGTGGATTATTTTTTTTGATGTGCTTTTGAATTCAGTTTGCTAGTATTTTATTGAAAATCAGCAAAGAAAAGAGTCCCCATTAAAAAGTGGGCAAAAGACATAAACAGAAACTTTTCAAAATAAGACAAACTGATGAACAACAGACATGAAAAAATGCTCCACATCTCTAATCATCAGGGAAATGCAAATCAAAGCACAGTGAGATATTACTTAATTCCAGTGGAAATGGCTTTGGTCAAAAAGTCCCAAAATAATAAATGTTGATGTGGATGTGGAAAGATAGAAACACTCATACACTGCTGGTGGGACTGCAAACTAGTACAACCTCTGTGGAAAGTAATATGGAGACTCTCAAAGAGTTAAAAGTAGAGCTACCATTTGATCCAATAATCCCATTACTGGACATCTACTCAAAAGAAAAAAGACATTCTATAAAAAAGACATCTGCACTAGAATGTTTATTTCAGCACAATTCACAATTGCGAACATGTGGAATCAATCCAAGTGTCCATCAGTTCATGAGTGGATTAACAAAATGTGGTACTTGTATATCATGGAATACTATGCAGCCATGAGGAAGGATCAATTAAGGCCTTTGGCAACAATTTGAATGGGACTGGAGACCATTATCCTAAGTGAGGTATCTAAAGAATAGAAAAACAAATACCACATATACTCGCTATTAAATTGAAACTAACCAATGAACACACGTGTGCACACGGAAGTAAAACTCAGTGGAAATCAAGCAGCGGGGAGAGGAATAAGGGGTTGGGTGAAAACCTTCCTAATGGGTACCATGAACACTATCTAGGTGATGGAAACTCTTATAAACCTGACTTAAGCGTAACAAACTCAATACATGTAACCAAAAACATTTGTACCCCCATAATATTTTGAAATAAAAAAGAATCTTAAATAGTTAAAAAAAAGACTAATGAACATAATAATTGAGAACTATCTGGAAATATGTATATGTACATATTATGTACGTGTGTTTGTGTATTTATATAAAATCCTGTAAAATGAAACTGTAAATAAGACCTTAAGCTCTCCAGATAAAACGGACTCTCTGACTGATAGAGATACCCATGTTTATAAAAGAGAACCAAAAAGCCATGGTGGAGTGAGAGAAGAGGCATCACATGCCCTTTGTGATCAGAAAGGCAGTTCTTGACAAGCATCTTATTTTATGCTCTGGAGCCAGACTGTTCCTATAACCAAACCCAAAATAAACCGAAGCCCAAAAGCCCTTATCGTGATTTGAAAGAAACACTCAACAGAGACTTCTGATTTTGGGCTTAGAAATCACCCAATCAGGGCCTAACTATCTCAACCAATTGGAATTGAACAAAGTTGAATCATTCATTTACATAAATGGACCTGATTGAGAACTGGGACTGGAACTTTCTCTGTTTAAGAAAGATCCTGTCTTTGTTCTTTCAAGAGCACATATTCAGTTGTACTTAAAACTGTGCCTCCCTTACCTGCAGATTGTTGTTTATCAAAAATAAATTTCTCCCTTTCTCTCTACAGATCTCATCATCTTTTGTTAACAACCCCAATTAGAATATAAGCAGACTTTTTAAAAGTGACTTGTCAGTTCTAAAATTATCTGATACAGAAATGCATAAACTTATAATTTAAAAACAACAAAGTAAATTTAGAATAGAAAAACACAAGTGGAGGAAAAACACTCATATGACTTCAAGCTATAAAGTTGTAGTAATCAAAACTCTAGGTTCACAGACTTTTTCTGAAAGAGAACAGAAAGAAAAGACCTTATCTCTTCCAGGCCATATGTGTTGTCTCTTCACAATTACTCAACTCTGTTACTGTAGCATGAAAGCAATATGGACGATACATAAACAAATAAGCTTGTGTTTGAATATATCTTCATTCACAAATATTGACAGCAGGCTCAGTTTGCTGATCCTGATCAAGACTATGGAATTGAAAAAAGGATAGATCTATAGATGAATAGAAAAAAAATAGAGAATCCAGAATATGTCCACTCATATATTATCAATTGATGTTTTTCAACGAAGATACTAAAGCAATTCATTGGTAAACATTTGGCAGTAATGTCTTTACGTAGTTATATTTGAATTTCCTAAATAATGGTGCTGCATATCATTTGTCTTCAAGGACTTTACTGAAATGTCTGTTCAAACCTATTTTTTTGTAAAAATTTTGAAAATACAAATATTTGATTCAGATTTGGAGCAACTAGAACTCTTATACATTGATGGCAAGAATGTCAATTATATACTGCTCTGAAAAACTAGTTTGGCAAATTCTTAAAATGCTAAACAAATCCACCATATGAACCAGCAATTCTATCCCTAGTTATTTAACCAAGGGAAATAAAAAGATGTGTCCACACAAAGACTTGTAGATAAATATTCATAGGACATTTATCTATTAATACAATAGCCAAACTTGAAAAAGAAATCATCTATCAACTAATGAATAGATAACCCAACTAGGGTATATCCATAAGTGGAATACTACTGATAATAATTAATAAACCTCTGAAACAAGCATGATAGGAATAAATGCCAAAATCACTGTGTTGACTGAAAGAAACCAGACACATATAAAATTTTAGAAAATGCAATCTAATCCATAGTTAGTGACAAAAAGAAAATCGGTTGTTTCTTATAACTGGGGATAGAGAGAAGGGTGATTCGTAATGAGACACAAGGGATCTACTCTATATTTTGAGTATGGCGGTGGTTTTACAGTAGTAAACAAAATTAAAAACTCATCACATTTTAAAAAATTTTAAACAGATGCAACTTATGCTGTTTACATGTAAATATACTTTCGGGAGATGTCCATAATGTAACTTGATGCAATATAAATTTATTTTTGTAGTTATATCTAATGTAGTATTTAAAAGAACTCTTGAGGAGTAGCAGTTCAATAATTTATAGTGGAATAAAATCTGTCATGCTAAAATTGTCAGGCTGGACTTGAGTAATGATTTCATTTGTAATAAAGAAGATCCATTTTTTTAACAATCTGTATCCATTCAGGAAACAGAAATCACACAGTAGAATTTCTCCTGATTATCTGTGGGGGATTGGTTTCAGGACCTGCTGTGCACATCAAAATCCATGGATGCTCAAGTCCCTTATATAAAATGAGGTAGTATTTGCACATTCTCTGGTATATTTTAAATCATCTCTAGATTAATTAAAACAACTAATATAATATAAATGCTACATAAACAATTGTTATACTATATTTTTTAGGGAATAATGACAAGAAAAAAATTGTGAACATGTTTGATACAGACACACCATCCATTTGTTTTGCCAAATATTTTCAATATGTACTTGGTTAAATTCAAGGTACAGGACCTACAGTTATGGGGAATGACTATTATTTGAAAAGGGAATAATTAATGTAAGGAATATTTAGCTTCTAACAGGGAACTGGACTACTATTAACTAGTGACACAATTAGCTATAAGGATAAAGAAAGTCTAAGGAATACAGGAACAGCAGTCATAGACATAAGTAGTAACAGATCTTATAGACCAAAAATCTGATGGCAAGAATCTCCTTACCTTGAATGGCAGATAAAGACAATACAGTAATATGCCAATTGTAAATAAAGCACAATATAATCTTTTATTTTACATGGAAACTTTGTCTTAATTGATTAACAGCTAGTCTTAGCTCTTTATTTATTGTATTGCCATAAACAGACAGACATTTAACAGCATAACATCTGACTTACAAATTTATGCATGAATGCCTCGCTTTATAGCTGATTCCATTCTTATAGATGGCCTTATAGTTCTAGTTTTTTATATTACTTTCTTCACACAAAAATGACATATTATTCTGCTACACATTATTTGATATACTAAAGTAGAGAAGTTGTTTGCTATCCTGTAGTGACAGTCATAACTGTCCTCAAGAGATCATCTAATGTAATCTTACATCTTTATGTCATATGCATCATTCTATGACATTTTTCAAGCACAATTCTAGTCTTATTCTCTAATAGCAAAGTCTCCAAAATAGGCTCCCTATTTCCATTACTCTCTTTTATCTTAAATCTAGCCTCTCATATTCCAATTTACTTATGTTATTAGAAATTTTCATTTTGTGTATATTGGGATTAATATTTGCTGGCTTAAGGTAAAACATTGGTTATAGTAGGGGATCATTAACAAAATTATGCCATATAGCTTAAACACTGTTTTTTAATTCAGAACATAATAAAATGCATTCACCCAATTACCTTTTATGGAGAGCCAATTTTCCCTTAGGTCTGGTCATAATAGTGGCTAGTCTGCCTCATCTTTCATTTGTAAAGTACACTCATGAAATGTCATCTATAACATCCAGTTGAGTTCTTTAACTTGAGAATGATTTTGAAGATAATGGCAAAGTAATCTAAATTCAGAATCATTCTATATTTTTATAGTTTTCTTTAGTATTTTTGTTATATTCTTAAATTTAGTTATATTTTAGTAACCAAAAAAAAAAAAAATAAAGTAAATGCAGAGCCCAAATTTACAAAAGTTATAAAATTTCAAATAAATGGTACTACTTTTTAATGTCTCATTCCTTCCATTGTCTTATGTAACATTTCTTTAAGTTACATGGTACAATTATAAGTATAACTAGCATAAGTAAGATCAAATGAAACAGAATCACAGTAAGCATATATTTCATCAACCAGATAGAGTGCTTGTTCATGGGCACACTAAGGAATAACCTTATGTGATCTAGGGAGTGGCATCAAATAACAGTCAAAATAGTAAATACTTAATAGATGAATAGTGGTGAATAAGGCAATGTCTTTTGAGTTGAAACTGTTTTTAAGTTTTCCAATTCCACCAGACCACTAACTAAATTGTCTATTTACATATTTAATGAATCTCTACAAATATACACTAAGCACTGGCAATGTATAAAAAATAGAACAAGTCAAAGACCTGGGAGGTTCAAGTCCAGTTTTACTTACTGGATTAATGAACTGGAAAAAAAAACACTTTCCCATCCTTCTCTTCAATGTTTTCTTCTTTAAAATAGAAAGTATGCATATATCTGATGAAAACTTAACAGGTTAGTATTGGGACATATCACTCAAAAATATTAATTTAAATAATTGCTGACAATACCTGGTTTTATTATCATTCTGAGGTTTTTTTTTTTTAAGGAACAGAAAAAATTGGTAAATGAGAGATGAATAAGGGCAATTGTAAACATAGACAGGATTGGGAGACTGAGCAAATAAGAGGAAGTGGAAAAACAACTGGCCTGTAGGAATGCATTCTTGGTGTTTCTTAGGGAACTGCAGGAGTCAGCGTGAATTGCTCTGTTGAGTATTTTGTTAGTTTGTTTTATTTTGTGTATTTTCTCTGATATGAAATAATTATGAATAGAGGTAAAATCATAGGCATTGAGAAAAGGTGTCAAAAAATTCCCTGGGTATATATAATGAGGGCCTTATTAGGTTGACCAAAGAAATTGTTGCTTAAGTTTAACCAGTGTTTATCAAACTTTTCAAATCACCGTAACCATCCCGGACCTTGACTATATAGAGTTAAATACCGTGGACCTCTTTTTAAATACTCTTTTTTGAAAGATTCTCTCTCCTCTTTCAAAACACAGGATCATCAAAGTTTTAAGTGATATGGAAAAAATAGTCAAAAATCCATAGATAAGTCATAATTGTGTTTTTAGATAAAACTATTTTCAAATTTATTTCACTTCCTAGGCTACTATATTGAACTATTTGTATTTTCAAATTAATCCTCCAATGTAAACTCTCTGATAAATGTTAATAAATAGGAAACTACATTAAATACATTTATGCTACTTGCTAGAGCTACATACCCTGAGTCTTAGAAATTACTCTTGGATGATGTTTTTTTTCCTTCAGTTTTGAGGTTAATGTTTGGGAATTTTAGTATCTTTCATGTTTTTAAACTAATACCCATTAGAAAATATTTCTCCCACTATGTCCATAACAGATGATAAGGGGCCTGGCTAGTAGGTGAGTCAGGCCAAGAACAACTAAGACAAGAATAGAATATTATTGAGAAAATCTTACACATATAGTGCTTGGCAAGTATGTGTTTCAGTGTGGGGATTAATTAAACCTAGAAAAAGGATAAATACATTCATTAAGCATAATTTATAGACACGTGTCCCTGTATCAGGTATTTTTCTAGATGCTGGGGATAAAACAGAGAATGAAACACACAAAAATGCGTGCCCTTACATTGCTGCAAAGATATTTTACTTTCATTGTTTTATGAATTCAGGTTTATATAGTAATCGGAAATCAGAAAATTGGGGATCGAAAATGAGTTAGTTTTAGGAAATTTAAGCCAATCTTATGGAACAAGGGTTTATGCAGGATAGGACAGAGCCCAATACAACCCGTACAAACATCACAAGGTCGGCATTACTACCAGGTTAAGAGCAGCGCAGCGGGATCAAAGGGAAATGAGGTGTGTCCAAACAAGGAACAGTGAACTGGTGGAAAACAGGAATGTTCCATGGCCTGTGCCTTAGTCTTATTCTCCCTAGGTGGATGAAAATTCAGAGCAAAGCATGGTTGACCATTAAGCTTTCCAGATGAATGAAGCAGCTATTTGACCATAGGAAAAAATTAACTTGACATGCTTAAAAGTGTAATAAAACAAGTTATATACTTTGTTTTTTTTTAAGCCACCTTTTAAAAAATCAATTATTCTGGATAGTTTTCTTCTTTATTTAAGAGAAGAAACTTTTGATTTTATTTTAAAAATCAATCTTGTAGAAAATAGTAAAATTTATGAAATTTATTTTCTTCATTATGTTATAAATGGTAGAGTGCTAGCATTTATCTCTGCCTCACGGCAGAGAAGGCTAAGATTACTAAGAAAGCTGATTTATTCCTAAAGGACTACAGTTAACATGAAGCTCTGCCTTGAAGGTTCGAAGGTAAGGCAAGATTCACTTTGTCCTTCAGATTGTTGCTTTTGTATAAAAGTGACATTTTGGTTGGAATTTGTGTTTGACAGCTCTATAATGTAATTTTCCAGAATGTGTTGAAGTGGAACCAAATGTCACTGGCTTCATTCAGTATGTTTTCTGCTTGATAGAACATACCATTATTATTCTATTTATTTTTACAACCGATGAAAAAATTGATTATTTTGATTTGTGGAGTTCTTTTATACACAATTTTCCAGAAGATAAAGATCATATATTAGCCTCTATATATGCCCCTGATTGCCCATTAATTGACTTTGACCTATAAGAAACTGCCTATGTTAGTTCCATTTTGACATTACTTGTACTAGCAGTCAATAGGCAGTATATTGGATTAAGGAGTATGTGTGAGTGGTGGGAGAATTCTGTGTAATGATTTAAAGGGTGTTCATGTAAAAGCCATTCAGAAGTGCCAAGAATAAAAAAGGCATTTTATAATATAAAACCAACTCATGATTTGAGAGCAGAAATAAAGCTGAGTCAATTACAAGCTCTGAGTCAAACACACTGGGGTCTTGGACACACTTCTGTTTGAGAAAGAAAGCAGAGATAAGGCTGAGGGTATTAGAGGTAGGTCACAGAGTCACACAGATTTTTTTTTCTGGCCAGGAAGTTAGCCTGGGAACAAAAGGTATATGGAAGTATAGGTACTAAAATAAAGAAGCTTAGGCAGACATGGAGCTTTGTTTGTTGTTGTCATTTTACCTCCAGTTAACTTGAAATTAGCATTTTAAAGTAAAATATTGCTTAACTATTTTTATCAGATTAATCAGAGTAACCCTTGTGACTCTTGAGGAAGCTGTGACTATTTGGAAAGAGGGTATTACTAGACATCATTATAAGTTTTAAATTTCTAAGACTACATTTTGCTGCTTATCATTATTCCATTCATAAAAGGAAGAAAATCTACCTTTTAACATGCAAATTGTGATTTTAATCTATCTACTTAGCCTCTTGAATTTGGGAATAAAATGGAAAAGAAATCTTTCTTAGTGTAAGAGAAACCTAAAACTACAATGTTTGTGATAGTAAGTATGTAAACTTAATTTCTTATTTGCTTTTGTTTTCCAGCCACCAATACTTTCCAGCATGAAGTAGTTCATGCAGAATAATAATTTACTTGGATTATAAAAATTAACTTTAATTTGGATACAATAAAATCATTCATTCAAGATGATTATATTTAACAAGAAATATCAATACTTCATTTTACAGTGCTTACACAGTTTCATATGAGAGCACCCTCTTTTCTCACTTATTTTACTGCATATGTGCCTTTGCATTTATTTCAATTTTTAGAAGCTGCAATTTAGAAAATGGGTAAGAAGCAATAATGCAAGACTGAAGTAAATTCTAAAGATTAAATTAGCTATGTATAAAGCTCTTACCATTATTCATTGTGTTCTATATTCTATAACCTCTGCATTTCATTTTCTTAATTTTTTCTCTCTTTGTTATGCCTTTCAGTGGAATAAATAAGCAAAGTTTTAAAAATGAAAGCAACAACAAGTCTATTATTGCTCTATCTTGATCATTATTCCCATTCTCTTAATCCCTAAAAATTACAATATTGCATGTTTTGGAATAAATGGTAATAAGCCTCATATATTTTAATTCTGTTGTTAAGAATCTAAATGTTCCAGGGCAAAGCAAGCAGAACATGTATTCTACAAGGGAGGTGTGCAACCCCTTTTTCATATGCATTCTCTTTACATTTGCAAGTTGCATAATTGTAGCTGTGGGAGTTTCTACAGTTAGTTAAATGTGAACATGTGCAATTATATGCCAGCTTACTACTATTATTTGTAAAAAATGAGATGATATTTATATAATTTGTACTGAAGTACCTTAAATTCTGCCACTTCTAAACCTAATTTTATGATGCATATTGAAATTCTAATTGAAATTTCCATTATGTATATTTATGCATGAATGTATGTATCTATGTATTTATTACTGATTTGAAAGCATTTTTTTTTTTTATTTCTCATATAATGCCAATTCTGTGATAAGCAAATATGTTAGCTTGGAAACAAATTTAAAAGTGCTGTATTTTTCATTATGTTAGCCCTTGTCTTTTGTGAAATTCTTGTAGAAAGAACAGGTTGTCAGGCTTTTAGAAGGCCTGTATCAATGAGAAAAAAAAAGTCATTATTGTTAAGTCAAAATTCCATAATCTTGGGTTAGCTACAGAGACCTTGAGCAATAATCCAGTCTTCTGAGTTACAAGGGAAGATGAGAAGGGAAGATGACCGGGGTGATATATATATCAAAGTACATGCTAACCTGAGTCCAAATTCAACAGAATATCCTAGCTTTCAAAGAGTCTATACTCATGTCCTTACATCTTGTATTCCCCTATAAAGTTGATCACAAAATATTTGAAATTGTAGGTAACAAAAGATAATCATACAAGGAAGAGTACATGTTTAATATGGGGCCTCCATTAGGAAGAAACGATAATGTAGGATATACTAACAAATCCAATATAAATAAAGAAAGGACCATAGATTTGTCTCTTAGTTTTGGAAATCACATTGAAGTGAGAAATTGGATTGATTGATAATTCACAATGACTATAAAATATAAACAAACCAACTGCTCATTTTAAGGTGATAAATTAATTATTTTCCTCAAATTTCCTATAAAAAAGATGCTCTTGTAATTAGCAATGCCTTTAACAGCAGGATTATAATAAACATGGTTTTTCTTCTAACGTCTTTCAATACAATGTTTATGGAAATCATATTATATCCAGTAAAACATTTCCAAATGGAAACCATACATAACAAAATCCAAAACTCTTTATTAGCCTGGCTAAATTCTCACGTAGACCTTTACTTAATGTTCTTGAAGCATTTCTTCCTAAATATTATTATTTCTTAAAAATTCCTCATCCTATAGCCCACTTTTGTTAATTTCCTGAGTTAACTTTAGCTTAAATTGTTCCCTAAATTGTTTTAGGGAAATAACCCATGTGATTTGGGTGGTGTCTTCACCCTGCCGTTCCTCTGGAGAGCAGCAATTGGTCTTAACCAATCGACATGTCACATTCCCTCAGCTAAGCAGGGAGGTTCGGGAACAGGCACATTTCCAAACACAGCCCATGAAAAACTGTGGGATGTTTGCTGAGACTTTTGAGCCAGAGGTATATTCTTCCCTTTTAAAGATATATTCAGATATATATCTTCTTGAGGTATTGCCATGACTTTTTAAAATTATCATATGTCACCTAAAAATGACACCATTACAATGCTGGACAGAGATACAATGAATTCTTGTGACAGGTTTGTGTGCTAATCCAGTGGAAACACAGGACGAGCTTCTGCTGACTTGCACGTAAGGCATTGCATCCTCTTTTGTCTTAATTTAGACATTTTTGTATTTTTTGTTGGAATCTCTTAATATGTAGACTAAAGATATTTGATATATTTATTATATGTGGTTGTATTTTTTTCCAACAGTATGGCAGATTTTTCTCCTTTTTTAAAAATATTCTTTGTGTACCACACAGTCACATTTTAAAATTTCTCTATACCTCTATTACCAATACCTTAAGGTTATGCTAAGCTATTTTAACACTTATGCTTGTGGTGACAATTACTTTCTACCTTATGTAATCCCTTCTCCATTTGTGTGGAGTCTGTGAATATGATGAGCTAACCCCATCATGACTATATTGCATTATGTGGCGAAAGGCAGATTAGCCCAGGAGCCCTTTTAAAGCAGAGAGTTTTCTCCAGCTGGTCACAGAAGGGGAAGTCAGACATTGGAAGCATCAGAAGGATGTGACACTGCTGCTGGCTTGAAGATGAAAGGGCTCATCAGATAATGACTTGAGGGTCACCCCTAGGAACTGAGAGTGGTTCCTGCCCAGGGGCCAGAAAGAAAATGGGGACTTCAATGAGACAACCCAAGGAACTGAACTCTGCCAATAACAGGAATAAGCATGGACAAGGATCCTGAGCTTCGGTGAGAATTCAGCCGGCTGATTTCTTGATTTGAGACTGAGCAGAGAACCCAGCCATGCTGTGCAGGACTAACAAAAAGAAATATGAGCTAATAAATGGGTGTCATCACTAGCCACGAGTTTGTATTAATTTGTTAGGCAGCAATAGAAAACTAATACAGGAATGTCCATCCATTTTACTTTCTAATAGTCTGTTACTTGTTACCCATTTTCATACCCAATTTTTGTTCCCAATTATTTTACTAAATATTGAGCTAAAAAATCATACTTTTTCTTTAGTTTTTTGGGTAAATAGGCATACCTTCTGCAGATAAGAATGAGTTTGCCACACAGAGAGACACACATTGCATGTTATCACTCATATGTTGGAGCTAAAAAAGTTGATCTCATGGAGGTGGAGAGTAGAATGGTGGTTAGCAGAGGCTGGGAAGGGTCCAAGGCATGGGGGGAGGGCTATGGATGAAGAGAGGTGGGGTAATGGGTGCAAACATACAGTTAGATAGAAGGAATAAGTTCTAGTGTTCGATAGCACAGTAG
This sequence comes from Eulemur rufifrons, assembly GCF_041146395.1. Classification (NCBI taxonomy): domain Eukaryota; kingdom Metazoa; phylum Chordata; class Mammalia; order Primates; family Lemuridae; genus Eulemur; species Eulemur rufifrons. The sequence goes on along the minus strand of NC_091000.1, from coordinate 44,538,215 downwards.
GGTGCTGTTGTTAACGACAATGTATTACATACTTCACAACAACTAGAGGGGAAGATTTGGAATGTTCCCAACACAAAGAAATGATAAAAGTTGAAAGTGATAGATATGATAAATACTCGATTTCATCATTACACATTGTATGCATGTATCATAATATCACATGTACCCCATAAATGTGTGCAATTATTATGTATCAATAAAACATTTTAAAAGTGTTGCTTTTTCTATTTCTTTCCCCTATTCAAAGTTTTGACTATTATTACAAAATAATGTTACCTCATAAAAATAATTACAGACATTGTTACTTGTAGACACTGTTGTCACCCTGGCTATGATAGGCTTTTTACTGGAAGTACCTGAAACTCTCTGAGAGGTTTTCCTGGCTGCACGATAGCCATTGTGTATGTCACATTATAAATGTTGGAGATTGTATTACTTTTTTATTGCTGATATACAAAAGTATTTCAAATGTAGTGGCTTAAACAATACAGATGTATTAGCCTACAGTTGTGTGACAGTCTCACCAGGCTGAAATCAATGTGTTGGCAGCATTGTGTTCCCCTGTAGGATAATCCATTGCCTTGCCTTGCCAGCTTCTAGAGCCTGCCCACCTTCCTCAGCTCATGCCTTCCTTGTTCCATCTTCAAATCCAGCAATGATGGATTCTGTCCTTCTCACACATGTAACTCTGCTTTGACTCTCCTCTTCTGCCTCCCTCTACCACGTTTAAGGACCCCGGTGATTACATTGGACATCTGGATAATCCAACATAACCTTTCTACTTTAAGGCCAGATGATTAGGAACTTTAATTTCATCTGCAATATTAATTACCCTTTGGCATGCAACCTAAAATATTCACAGATTTGAGGCTTAGGACATGGAAGTCTTTGCAGGAAGCATTATTCTGCCTAGAAAAGAAATATGTGCTAGGCTTTCTCACCAATTGCATGGCTCAACTCTAAGGTGTGATCTTTGCTGTCTTCCATAGGGTACAAGTAGGACTGAACCCAGGTTGCACTTATTCATATGCTCAGTCCTTTCAAATAAGTGTTTAAAATCTTCAGTTTTTTTCCATTTGTTGGGATTGAAAGATTTACCTTAAACAAATAGGAATAGAAGTACCATTAGGAACTGGCCTCTTCTAGAGTACTTCTAGAACTAGGTAACTCACTGGTCAGATGATAACAAGGAACTCATTGCCTGTTATAAATGAGGCGATGATAATCGCTAATATACATAAGTATCACCAATTATTGAGATTTTTGCTTGAGGAGGGGGTTAAAGGCAGAAGAGGATGCACTTTTGATACAGTAGATTGAGGACATGACAGTTATGGAGGGATGGTAATTATAAGGACTGAGAAGTTATTTGACAGTTGTTAATTGCCAGGTTTTTAAACTTCAAAGTAAGAAAGTAACAGTCTGAGGTCAGCAAACTATCAATCCAGTGAGCACTGTGAAAGCTGAAAGTTATCATTTCATTGTTTAAAGAGGCATCTCCTGCAGACAGGTAGTAGACCATGATCGAAATTTGGCCCAGGTTTTGACAGTAAAAGTCTCAGAATTATAGAGGAAAATAAATTCAAATCCTTGGCAAGATTCCTATGCTAAAATTTAATCAAAAAGAGGGGAACTCAGATATCTAAAATTGGTATTATGTGGGATATACTTGAGAGCCTTGAATTCACAATTCTCTGAGAGTTCTGGGCTAGCAGAAATAAATGGCTCTTTCCCTCTTGCAGGAGGAAAGCCTCTCATTGCCTGAAAACCATGCAAAGGTCCCATCTGAGAAAGATGCACCACATGATTGTGCATATCCTCTTCAAGATCTTCCACTACCTCCTTCATTGATTCCACATCAATAAAGAGTGAAGCCTCAGCATCATTGGGCTGTAAGGTGCTATCTCTGTTATAAGAAGAAAAAACTATTCACGAAAGAGCTAACAAACATGGTTAATGTGCACTGGCAGGAACTGCAAGATAATGCCTGGGAGAGGATCCTGATGGAGCTGGAAGAGAGAAGGAAGAAGGTAAGACTGGAAAAGGGGAATTTATCAATATGGAGAATTTTCCCATGACTTAAAATTTAACATATTAATGAGAAGGCTTGAAGTCATCATAGTATCTGGAATAACTAATCGAAGCATGATAAAATGATAGCTTACAATAAAGAGTTGGAGCTTCCAGAACAACTCTGGCAGAATATCGATTATGGGTTTGAATGGCTTTGAGATATGGGCATGTTGAAATGAATTTGCTATCTAAGGTCAGAGAACCTAGTGGCTGAGAATGCTTCCCAGGATGACACAGAAAGTATCCCTTCACAAAAAGACAAGAAATGCACTTGAGAGAAAGGCATTGGTATATCTGAGGAACTTAGTGGTGGCTGTCTTATGTGGACAAGGATTGATGGTAAGATATGCAGCTTTAGACTTTATCTACCTAATAATTTCTACAGGGATATTAGGATTCTGGGAAAGCAGAAGTCATGGTCAGAATTCCCTACAACCAGAGAAGGAAAACCTTAAGATTGGTTCTCAATATACTAAAGTGATCTGAAAAGGGACTCCACTATACTTCCACTCAGTGGTTGCCCCAAAATACAGTATGAGGGGAAATCTGTTTACTCTTTTAGCAGCACAGTTGGTCATTAGCTTTATATGGAGGGAGACTTAGTCTAAGAAAAATATATATGAATATATTGACTATGAATAGGAGGAAATTCCCTGATTAGAATGTCAGAGGCCCCAAACCAAAGAGGTCTTGGAGAAGATTGAAATATGTCATAGATCTTTGTGTCTCCTGTCAGTGCCTGTGAGGCATAAGTTTTTCATCTGTGGCAATAGCTATATCCGCTTCCGAGCTAGGAAGCCACTGCAGATGCACCATCTCTGCCAGGAGCAAAAATGCTGAGCCTTTGATATGGTGCCATTGCTCAGGAGACCAATCAGCGCGTGGTATCAAGTTGATTTTATTACACCTCTTCTATCCTGGAGAAAGCAATGATTCATCCTTACTAGGATTGATATATATTCTAGATTTAGCTTTTCCTTCTTATCTGGCTTGGCAGAAGCACTCTATGAGACTCTTAGAGACTCTGATTTAATGACGTGTAATGTTACATAAGAACATCTTGGATAAAGGGACTAACTTTACGACAAATGAGATGTGACAATTGGCATCTGCTCAGGATTATATCCTCAGGATTCATTTTTCCATTTAAGAATAGTATAATGTTTTTTATACTGCTTTATCTGGAAGATGGCAGCCTGAAGGAACATTCTAATGGATTCTTAAAGGTGCAGGCAGCTAAGGCACAATCTTAGGAGTGACAGTTTACACGATTGAGGAGGTTTATATATATATATATATATATATATATATATATCTGTGTGTGTGTGTGTGTGTGTGTGTATATGGTTTCCATTGTATGGTGATATTATTCTAACTACTAAAATATACTAGTCCCCCAAAATTTAAAAGTTATAATTTTGTGTGGCCCCTATAACCATTAATCTCAATAATCCACTTGAAATATTTACACTGGAATCAAGACTATTGAATTATGGGTTCTGGTTCTTGGTGTTGGTGTAGGGGATGGGCAGATGCTGCAACCAGGCAACAGCAGTGGTACTGAAAGGGTGAGCAGAAGGTGAAGAAGAGAATGGTGGAAATTTTTATTCCTGAAAGGAATGAGTATATTATTGCTGATATTGCTTAGAATCACTATTGAATGTTGATACTAAACAGTAGACCAATATGTAGTTCATTATTGCTTTTAAATTCTTTACCATGCACCACCTCATTGCCTGAACCTAGAAAAGAGCACTCCTGTCATCCTCCGCCTGGGCACACCACTGGTTAACAGTACAGTTCCCGATAATCTAAAGCCAAGGCTGCCCTGCCACCTGATCACTTTGTAATCCTCATGCCTCTGGACCAGCAAGTATTAAAACCTGTCACTGCAGCAGAAGGAATAATTAATTGTAAGTTCCATAAGGAGACAGGGGTCGATTTTGCACAATGGAAGCAGGAAAGGTTATCTCCAAAATTCAGGGCACTCACTGAGTAGATACCTCCTGGTGTTTTGTGTCCAGGGTTAATCACTAACAGGCAAATGCAGCAACCTCATCTTGACAAGAGCACAGCAGCTAGAAGCCAAATTCCTCAGGGATAAAAGTCTGGGTTGCTACATGAGTAGAAAAATCTACACTAGAAAATGTAGTGGCTATGAGTGGAAACCTAAAATGTAGTGGCTATCAGAGGAGGAAGATGATGTTTATAAATTCCAGTTTTGGAACCAACTAGACCAATGGTGTGTATAGTTGTGCATTTTATCTCTATTTCTTAGTAAGTCTTTTTATAAATTTATTTAAGAAATTATGACTGGCCACTACCTTGACAGATCAGTGATAAAATAAACATACCGTGGATGTATGAGTGGATCTGAGATGGGCAAAGAATGGGATGCAACAGACAACGCCAGGACTACACAGTCCCTTCTATGCCCTTCTTGATGCAAGCATCTGAGACCTCGCACAAAGCATTCACCTTGCTACAAGAGTATGCTCAGGCACAGCTGGGCTAATAAAATTGCCAAAGCATCATTATTCTTAGGAGAAGCCTCCAGCTAATCACTCCCTCATCTGTCCATATTCTAATCCTTAGAAACTGCGAATGTGTTAAGTACACGGCTGGGGGAAATTCAGGTAGTACATGGAATTAAGGTTGCTAATCAGCTGACCTTAAAATAAAGAGATTATCCTGGATTATTTAAGAAGTCCCAGTATAATCACAAAAGTAAATCCCTTAAAGAGGGAGGTAGAGGAATGAGTGTCAGTGCAATTTGATGTAAACAAGACCATCCATTGCTGCATTTTGAGGGTGGCAGTGGGGCAAAACAAATGAATGGGGGCAGCCTCTGAAGGCAAGGAATGAAATTATCCCCAGAGCCTCCAAAATTGGAAACGTAGCCCTGCCAATACTTAGCTTATAGTCCAGTGTAACCTAGTTTGGATGTTTGACCTACAGAACTGTAAGATAATAAGTTTGTCTTAGGCCAATCAATTTGTGGTACTATGCTATGGTAGCAAGAAGAAACTAACATGCTCAGCCTTTTTGTAGGACAATTCTGAAGCTTACAGATATCTCTTGTTGGTACCATTGGGTAAACTATGCTCATTTTCTCACCTTCTATTGGCTTCCTTTTCTTTGCGGTTATATTTCCACTCTGCACTACAAATACTTTCTGGAATTACCTGCCAAATAAACTACCTGCACCTGAATTCACATCTCAGGTGTTACTTCTGGGGGAACTCATCCTGAAACAGGAGTTATTGTTTTCCTGTTTTTAATGGAATTTTTTTTTCTGTTTCACCCTCAGAATGGTGCTGGGTATGTGGTCTGGTTTCTTTCGAGTCTTGGGACCAAAACTATTCTAACTGAAACAATTGTTATCGTGAGGTGAGAAGCCCCAATCTGTGGAATTGGCAGAGTGAGAGTTGTGCTGGGCAGCAGTCCTGGGAGTTGGTCATCCTGGCCCTGAGGTACAGCATGGCCGGCTAAACTTTAATCCAGTCTGGTTTGAGATTCACACTGTATGTCTACGAGGGTGGTAGCTTTAGCAGACTTGAAAGATAAAATCAAGATGGGGTGGGGGAGGCAAGGGCAATCTACGTAACCTAAACTTTTGTACCCCCATAATATGCTGAAATAAAAAAAATAAAATAAAATTAGAAAAAAAAAGATATATTGTATTGGCTACTTATTGTGCTTTTCGGTAAGATCGTGTGTGTGCGTGTGTGTGTGTGTGTGTGCGTGTGTGAATTTTTGTTAAAAGGAGAGACTCACACCTTGTCAGCAATACTTCATAATTCTGAAAATCCTAAAAAATGTCCAAGCATCCTTGGCCATAAGTATAGAAAGGAAACTGCAACATGGGTAGAAATTCTGAGAGACATTTTTCTGTTACCAGTTCATATCTAGTCATGAAGTAAAGTGAGTAAGAGGGAAATTGCTGGATACTAGATCTGTGAAATATGAAAGAAAAGCCATGAAAGACAAGGTAGTGGTCAGTATGCTCCTTCCAGTTTGAAATTTTTCTCCCAGATGGGCCTGTTCATTGTAGTCCTTGTGTCTTCTTTCCCATACAATGAGTATACTGGATTTCAGGAGGTGACAGTGGGGTGTTGATCACACCTGTCATTTGTTCACTGGTTGCCGTACCTAGCTATCCATCAGTACATCTATCTATATGTCATTCTCATCATTATCTATCGATTAAATTTTTTTCTGGAAATTTTCTAAAATAAACTCTTTTTCATTTTCATGGCTTGAAGATTTAGACTAATATGAATGCTATCTGTTTACATTTATAATTTTAGCTGTTTCAGTGGCAGCTTATGTAATAAGTGATGATTATATTAATAAAAAAAAAGAAAGGGTTGGAGGAGGTAGAGAGAAGATAGGACAAGAAAAATTAACTTTCCCTAACCCCCACTTACTGCACCATATTTGGCAACTGTAGGAATAATACAACATTAACTGTGGACTAAGATGTCAGAGGAGGACAAGAGACTTTTGTTGATATCACTTCAATACATTTTGTATTTTATAAAAAACGATGTCCTATGGAGAAAATTTGTTCAGCATAATTCTTGTATTCCAATAAATTGCAAGATTTTTCACTTTTGGCAATAATGATTGCAATTCGAGTTTTCTTCGTGTCTTGAGAGCTTGCTTTACTTTACAGGTTTCTTAGTAATGACTAAAAGTTTTCTTTCAGAAAATTGAAAAAGTGTAACATAATATTTTCAATTACATAAAGCCTAGAAGATATATGCAACTTTCTATAACAATTACCATTGTTTAAAATGTATTTCTGAAAATTACATACTAATTATATATTAAATATAATTAATTATTGCTATATATTTTTACATTATCATGCATTGAATTGAATATTCCAGGTGGCATATAAAACAGGGCTATGTAAATTACATATTTTTTTCTCAAGAATGTAATTTTTACCTTTTGTTATTTGTTTTAAAATTTGTTTTTTTAAAAAACTTTCATTTTACCATCTTGCTCAATTTTTTAGCTCCTTTAGAGAAAAATATTTCATATACAAATAGAAAGAACACTAAATTGAATCTAAACACAATTTTTATCATTGTTCATAAGCCTATCATTTTCCAAACTTCTCTTGTTCAAAGGCTATTACAGTAATCTTCATTTCTGTAACTAGAAGCCAGTAACATTCATAAAATGATGCTACTTCAATATAATTTAATGGTAATAGATAAATATTACAGTATTGTAATGGGCATTGGCTATTTTCTAATTAAATGAGAATGTTAATTACTGTCTTACTCTGAAAACATAGAGGTCTTTGAAAATCTGTTGAGGTGAATGTGAAGTGACTGAGAGACATAAAATTCTGTGATGGTAAAAAAGTACTTTGTAACAGTGACCTTAAAGTAAAAGATATAATTGTTCTCTTAGCTAGTTTTGCAGGTAAGTAGGAGACATGGCAAGTATCTCAGTGAATTACTTAAATTTTCTAAGTTTTAGTTGACTCATATGTAAAAGAGAAATAAGTCAAACCCACCTTATGAAGATATTACAAGTACTTAAAGAAAATGATGTATTTAAAACTCTGAGGCACAATGCCTGGCATGAAATTAGCAGATGAAATTTACTCATTGCTATATTATTATTATACTATTTTATATCTTCTATTATATATTTTATATAGTACATATTTATATAAAATTTATTTTATTTAACACTTTATCATATGTACTATAATAATATAAATGCAACATGTTACATAAATATACTTGTATATTACATGACATTATATCATATATTTGTTATGTATTCTATGTTATGTTATAATATTAAGTCAGATATAGATCCGATTATATTAAATCTGATGTGAGAAAATAAATGGGTTTGGTTTAATAATATTTTCCATATATTATAATAGGTCAACCTACATATGAACTTAAATTTCCCATATATCTTATAGATACTTATCCTAAAAGTATTTACCCAACTTCAGACTGCTAGTAAAAACAACAACAAAAAATATCACTCACTGACTTTTTTAAAAGACTTTACAAACTGAAAGTTAATATTGATTTAAAAAACAAAGCACAATAAGTAAAAGGAAAAATATTTTCTTTATGTTTCCCAAAAGCAGAAATCAGAAACCTTCAGATGTCCCTAGTGGTAAAAATATGGTGTGTATGTGCGTGTGTCTTTTTTCAATACATTGCTACTTGAAATATAAGACAGATTTGATCCTAAAAAAAGCAAGGGAGACAGCTGTAAAGCATTAGATTAATGGCCATGAAAATTCACAGTTAGTTGACATTTAGTCTCCGATTTTTTTCTTATTTTTTACATCCATGAAACCTTTGTGTAAATTAAGTATTATCCAAAAAACATGAACATAAAATTAGATAAACTTGAAATGACAATGATTTAAGGTGGGGAGTGATGTGGTGATGGTAGGAAGCCTCTCTGTCACCTGCTCATCCACTCTGTCTACTCTTCCTCCAACCACACAGATCTACGAACACAGAACCTGAAACTTAAATGAAACTAACCGGTTTAAAAAGCAGAACAATTCGGAATTATTGTGAAAGTCAGAGTAAAAAGTAAATAAATAAAAGGGTAATTCTTAGTTACCTTATCCTGAAGTTCTCTGCCAAATATTTTTATTGCCATTCTTAAGCAGGGTTTCCAGTCTATTTTTGCAGGTCTTGAATGGCTTGTAATATAAATAAGTGATAAGATCTGTGTAATAGAGAGTGAGAAATGCTCAGTTTACCTAACAGAATAAGTATTATTTAACTCCTCTATTAGTCACTGTTTTAAGAAAATGGTGTTGCTAGATCTGATTTTCCAAGATGAAGACTGAAATTCTGAGTTTTACAAAAAATTTTCCAATGCTTAAGTATTTGCCACAAATTCAAAAATTGTTAAACATATTAGGTAAGTCAATGAAGTATCTGTAGTTAAAATTCAGCCCAAAGATAACCAGTTGTCAAAAATTCTATATACAGAAAAAAATATTTGATTGTTCAACATGCCACCTGATGCGTTATTCCTTAAACTTTACCTCGGTCTACATTTCCAAAACCTCTTCTACTATTCTCTAACATTTATATAGTCAACATTACAATTAAATCAAATCCTTCCCAGTTCTCATACTTATTTGTGTATATATTTTATTTATATAGACACAAAATGTATATATACTTTATATACATATTTTATATATAAAGTGTATATATATGTGTGTATATATATACTTTATATATAAAGTGTTGATCACTTTTCTGTAATGTATTCCTCACTGAAGAATTCCCTCTAATGTATTAAGGTGGAAGTCAATGATTGTCTTCTGGTAGCTGTGTTAACCAGCTCTATCTGTGTTCTGAAGATAATTTTCTATAAAGCTCTATTATATAATAGCATTTATTTGAAGAGTAATCTAAGGTTAACTTCATTAGACTATTAATACATCAAGACAGGAACCTGCTGTACTAATCTGTAATTATTTCCCTACTCTCAAATAACATCCAGTAGAGAAGAGATGCTCATCCCGATGGGAAGCAGCAGATGTTCTATGACACTTGAGCATGGAATAAAGCTATGGAAAAAAAACCCTTTGTCAGATATATGTGTCATAAATAATTTATCCTTGTCTATGTATTTCTTGTTTTTACTTAGTAACTTTTGATGACAAGAAGTTTTTAATTACAATAAAGTAAATTTTGTAATTTTTTATTTTATGGTTAGTGCTTCTTATATCCACTCTAAGAAATCTTGGCCTACCCCAAGAGAAGAATAATATTTTCCTAGTTTGTGTTCTCAATTTTTATAGTTTCATTTTTGTGTTTAGCTTGATGATGCTTCTTGAATAAATTTTGTAAATAGCATTATGGCATGAGGTAGAAGTTAAGGTATATATTTTACATATGTTATTCAATTTATCCAACAGTTTTTTGTTTGTGTGATTTCTATCTGTTGTTTTTGTTGTTGAATGGCACCTTAACATTTGACAAAATTCCTTAGCCTTACATATTTATATGTAAGGCTATTTTGTTCCATGGATCTATCCATATCTATCAATCTATCTGTGTATGTGTCTCTGTATGCCAATAATAAATTGTCTTGTCCATTGTAGATAGTAAGTCTAAATTTGTTCTCCCTTATGAGTATGCTAGATATATTTAGCTCACTGTAAATTTTAGAAACACCTTGCATTTTCTACAACTAACGAGAGGATCACTTTTATTTGTTAATATGACATATTACGCTATTTTTCAATTGTATAATAAACTTTCATTCCTGAGAGAACCCTATTTGCTCATGACATATAACTATTTTTATATATTGCTGGATTTTGTTTAGCTAATATAGTAATAGGGATGTTTGTCTTTTTGTTAACGAGAGACAAAACCTGTAAGTTGTTTCTATTGGTATCTTGATCAGGTTCACACTGGTGTTGCCTTGGCCTCTTAAAAGAAGTTTGGAATTGTTCCCTTCTCCTTTATTATTTAAAGATTTTGTGTAAAATTAGTGTTTGTTTTTCCATAAATATTTAAAAGACCACCAATTAAGCCACCTGGACCTGGAATTTTCTTAAGGGTCTCTTCTTATCCTTGTGTTGCATATAGCATCTCTAGAAAGATTTCTTCCTTCATTATTGCTATTAGAAAATGATTTTTTTCTCTATTTTTTGAGCAGTTTTTTTAGAGTATATGGATTTCATTTTTCTTTTTAAAGAATCGTGTTTTTGCTTTGTTATTTTTCCTTTTTCTGCTTTTATATTTCATTGATTTCTTATCTTCATTTTCTAACTTCTAACTTCACTGGGTTTAATTTGCTCCTCTTTATCTAGCATGTTAAGCTTAAGGCCTATATCATTGATTTTAGTCTTTTATTTCTTTTCTAGTATAATAATTACATTTAAGGCTAAAAATTTTCCCCTAAGCATTGCTTTATTATATTCTATAAATTTTGATTTTTTTGTATTTATATTTCAGTCAAGTTTAAAATAATTTCAATTTTTCCATGTGATTTTCTAACTTGACATTTGACTTATTTAAAAGTTTGTGGTTAATTTCCAAATACTTCCAGATATTTTTTAGATATCTTATTCTGTTGATTTCTTATTTAATTCTGTTGTGCTCAGAGAATATGCCTCGTAAAATTTCAAGCTTATAAAATTTATGGAGGCTTATTTAATAGCCCACCATATGGTTTGTCTTAGAGGATAATCAATATGCACTTGAAAAAAAATGTATATTCTACAATTATTGCATGTTGTCTTCTATAAATATCAATTAGATGAACATAGTAGCTAATGTTCAAAATTTCTATTTCCCTATTGAAAATTTTCCTACTTGTTCTATCAGTTAAGGAGACAAAGCTGTTAAATATCTCAAATTGTAATTGTGAATTTGTCTATTTTGACCTTTAATTCTTGTAGATGTGTCTTCATTTATTTAGATTTTCTGTTATTATTGACATTCATATTGAGGATTATTTCTTCCCGAGGACTTTACATTTTAACATTATAAAATTTTCCTTTCTATGTCAATAATATTTCTTTCCTTGAAATCTGCTTTGTCTGATATTAATAGAATTGCACCAACTTTCTTGCACTTATTGTTAAAGAATATACTAGTTTATAGTTGGAAAGTGCTTACAAAAGGGCCTGGTATTATAGTCAGTGATACATAAGCAGGAAAATAAAGAAACCCACCATTTCTGATAACTTTATTCCACATACACCAATATACATATTAGCCTCTTCATATGCTGTTCTCTCTTACAAAAGCCATTCCTTTTTCAAGAAGTGCCCTCCTACTTCTACTTTTTTCTGAGTCTTACCCATTTTTTAATATTATTTCTTCTCTCCTTCACCTTTCCTACAAAAAGTGGGCCTTCTCTAAACTCTTACAGACCCTGCCACCTCTCATTCATATTTGTCATTTGCTACCTTACAATGTAAGTTCGGTTTTATGTCTCTTTATGCTTAGCATTAGACCATATGCTGTTTTCATGTTAGGCTACACTCATTTTACTTGTGCACCTCTTTCCTCATAAAAACTTAGAGAAACGTATTTTTGCTTTAGATCACTTACATTTACAGCTTTTCCTAAGAATTATCTTTGGCATTGAGAAGGACAGAACAGCAACAGAGAATAATATGGCGATGGGCAAATGGAATCAAAGAGACACCACAGGGGGGAACTCATATTCTTTCTTGTCCCAGTCTTGTCTTCTTGTCTGACAAGGCCAGTTGAGTGTTGCAATTTTCTTAATCTGCCTCACACTTTCAACCAGGCCTACTTGGAACAATTTTGATAGAGTAAACTGTATAAGAATCAAGTGCATGTAGAATCAGGAGCTTTCTACAACCAGTGTCCTATTGATTATTCCACCCAGTGTTAATAATAATAATGATAATCCTCTATAGTAATTATACTATGTACCGGGTGCTTTCTAAGTACTTCATATAAATACTACCTCTTTAATCTTTATCATATTCCTACTATTATTTTTATTATTCACTTTTACAGAGGTGGGAACTGAGTGACTACAATAGACAGTAACTTGCCCAAGAACTCTTAGCTATTAAAAGTCGGAGTCAGAATCTGTACTAATAAGATGTGTTTTTATAGTATCCTTGACTTAACTGTGGAATCGTATTTTCTATCTTTCAAATCTCATTGATTTGGCATATATTATGCCAGGACCAAGGAAAAGATAGATGTATTGTGAGATACAGGAAAATCAGGCAATCAAGAGTTATAGGTCAGCAAACCAGGAAAGAAGGAGTTTGTGGTAATGAAGCCTGGAGCAGGCACAGTAAATGGTATATCTAGGATTCACCAGCTTGTGGGTATAACATAATGCAAACATTAAAATGCTTGCAGCCATCAACCTGCCTTTAGCCTCTCACTATTTTCTCAGATTTCTTTCTGACAGTGTCCTCAGAGCTCTCCTTCCTCATAAGAACTCCAGACCTCCAGTGGATCCTTTGCTGGTGATGTTTGCTGCCCCACCAAATGCCAGTCTCTAGGATCAAGGTGCTCCCATACAGATTGTTTCTTCATTTCTCCCACAATATTATAAACCAACACCAATGAAGTAATCAGAAACTAAGTAAAGCAGAAATCTCACGTAAGAAGTTTGAGAGAGAGAGCTAGGTTTTGCTCTTCTACAGCAAGAATTTGAGAAAATAAGGTAAATTTCGGTTAGAATCCAAGTCAACCTATAAGGCTTCTTTGACTTTTCTTTGAATGTTAAAATGTTATGTTTAAGATTTTTTTAGAAGAAAATGTTTTCTTTTCTTATATTTGAAGACTTCCTATAAATGAAGACTTCACGAAATTTTATTAAGAATCGTAGGAAGATCAGAAAACAGACAGAAAACAGCCTTCTGCTACCAGCTCCATCGCTTACTTTCTATTCTCTTTAACTTCTTACTCTCCCATACTCTTTCTCGTCCCAGTAGACCAGTCTTAGACATTTTTTCATGGGTTTCATATCCATGCTGTCAAGATCATTTCAATCACTGCAGCATTCCTTCAGGAGATATCCACATTCCGATGGAAGGATTTGCCATTTAGACACCAAGAATAATTCCCAGCCAAATCACAGAGAACAGCTTATGGTCTTTCTAAACATTTTTATGGGAAATTTTTTATAGTAATAAATTTAACATTCTTTATGTAACTGGAAGTGATTACATTAGTTTATATATCTTTTTGAGTTGTCTGTATGTAAAATTCGGACTTCTCCCTAAATTTCTACATAGAGCAGAAATTCTGCCATCAGACAGTTTAGTGGAACATGTATTGGAATATCTGTAAAGAGAACTGGCTTTGTTAACTTGGGCGAGTTACTTAACTTCTAGAAGCCCCAGTTTCTTCATCCATAAAATAAAGGCATTGAACTCGGGTCTTTAATAATATTTAAAAATCTTGAAATTTGAATCCAAAAATAAATGTTTTCTAATGCTGTAAAATTCTATTACTTGATCTGTTCTTTTGCATCACTTCACATTGTCTAGTTGAGTTTCTCTGCACAGAATAGCAAGAAATGTTGCTAGATGACCAAGTTTCAAAAAAAAAAAAAAAGCCTAAAAACAAAAGTCAGAGTCAGATTTTGAACTGAAGTGTTTTAGCTCTGGAGTGAACATTCATGTGTAGGAGGCATCTTTCTCTGATTTGTAGCAAATATAGCAGCAGCATTTCTTACCCTCTAAATACTCAGGAGTGAGAAAGAGAGGTTGGTGTAAGAGTTCTGATTTGTCCTGTTAGCTTGCCAATGCCGTCACCGTCTCTGGATAAAGGGATACAGCATTAGCCCTTGATAACTACTGCAGGCATACTTTCCTTAAATAAAAGACTAGATAAATAACCAGCGCAAATGGCATTTATCCATTAAAATTAAAACTCTACACAGCAAAATATCTACTCATTATCTGAATGACTAATACACTCCAGTGTCTTCATATATATCATAAAACATAATAAAATAGATAATAGCTATATTTCCCTTAATAATATTGCTGCAATTTAAATTTCTATTTAATGACATAAAAAGGAGCACATTTCTCTGCATAAAGTAGTAAAATGTCAGATTATAACTCAACAAAGGACTGCGTTATTATTTAAAGAAAAATTAATGAATCATCCAAAATAGCATATAATGCTTTTTCACATCTGTTTTTTATTTGATTTCTTTCTACTCCAAGAATGAAGCCCAGTATATTATACATACTCTCAGAGTAGATTTCCACTAGAAGGGTTACAAAATATATTTTAACAAATTATTGCTTAGAAATATTTTTTCATAATTCTGACATAAGACTCTTTCATTATATTCTAAAATGAGCTATTAATAAGTGGAAAATGTGGTATAATAAAAGCAAGAGTTTCATATTCTCTAGTCTTTAACAGTCTTACAGTTGTGTAATATCAAAATATCCCACAAAACAACTTTCCTAAAATGACAACCTAGCATAATACAAGTGAGAGTTACTGCACTTCAAAAGATGAAAAAAAAAAAGCCTCACAAATCCCAAGTACTCTTATCCCAAGGCATACTTCATTCTGTTTATGTCTTAAATGGAACATTAAATGCATATCTGCAAAAGAAATCCATAGCACTCCATCTAAGTAAAGACATTTTCCGAGAAGTATTATAAAATTCAGTGAAACCTATTGCTGTGAAGTCACCCAGAATGAAATAGCAACTTTAAAATTTTTTATGAAGTTTTCTATTGTAAAGCCTGACTAATGTTATATAGGAACATTTCACTGGTATCCTTTTATCTTCCCTATGTTTCTCCTTAGAAATGTTCCTAGTGCCTCATGAATTATGGAATAAAATAGTTCAGTAAATCACTGCTATATTTCTTTTCTAAATTTTAAGAATAGCTAAATATTTATAAATGCATTGGTATCCATAGAAACATAGGTAGTATAAACACATATTTCTGTTTTAATTTTAAGTTCTGAAATTGAACTCTTTCTTAGAAATAGAAATTAAACAAGATATAAGAGTAGCAGCAAAAGAATATATATCCCTGAAATTATTATTTTGAGTATAATTGCTAGTGATTTGGGGGGGAAAAGTAGGATTAATGATTCCCAATATTTTGAGATCTGATGATTACATTCACATTTAGTCATGAAAAAGTATTTACTATCTACTTAACTGTCAGCTATATTCTATTTATTTTCTGGGTGGATGGATTACCAAAGAAGCAGGAACTGAAGTGCAGCAGGAAGCCAGATGAATAGACAGTGCTGATGTCATCTGGACACAATCCCCTTGAAAGGGCGTGTCAGACTCAAAGCAATCAGTTTATGAAAGAAGTGAAACTTCCCTGTTGCCCTTGCCTGATCCTTGTACCATCCCAGAAGGGTCAGAGATCCTGAGAAGCCAAATGAGGGAGGAGGGGTGGAAGCAAGACGGTGAGGAAACTAGACTGACCAAAGCAGTCTTCTAGAATTTTCTTGCCTGAAACAAGCTCCAGTTGGGTGAGGAAGAGTAGCTACTGCCTTATACAAAATTGACATCCTTGAATAGTAAGCGTGACTGGCCTGTAAGTACTGAATCAGATCCATATCTATGTCTTAAAGTAGACATAGACCACTTTGTATTAAGCAAAATTGACCAGAGAAGGCATGAGTCTTCACCCAAGAGAAGAGGAAGAACTTGCTCTACTTTATTAATTTGAAAGGTAAGATAGGTGACCAAAAAAAAAAAAAAATGCTTTCTGATTATATACTATGAATTATTTATTCAAAAAATATGAATTTAAATAAAGATATTTTAAAAAACAGAGTCAATAACACCATATTATATAATTTGCAATGGTATAAAATAGCTCATACCAATAAAAAATGTGAAAGAGATTGGAAAACAAAGCTATCATAAGAAAAATTGAAAAAATGGGGGAGGCAATACTGCATGAGTGAACCTTTTATCCACAAATCATGCTATTTCTCAAAATATTGATTTGTACTTTGGTTCAGAAAAACAAAATGTGCTAATTTAAATGGAATAGTCATTCACATTGTACCTTTAAATGAATGATACCAAATAATTTGACTGTCGGAGTGTTACAAAAGAAATTTATATGGGAAATAACATGGTAATTTATATTATATAAACTTTTGCTAATATGCTGTTCATATCACAATGCACTTTTTGTAATGTAAATTGTAGTGCTGTATAGACAGATAGTAAAAGTTTTTAAAAAGAAAAAAGTAGCCCAGACTTTTAATATAAAATACTACTGAAAACATGAATATATAAAAAGATCCTATACCCCAGATGGCTTGCCTTGGAAGAACATTATTGCATATAATCTTCAATGCCTCCTATCATAGTTAACTTTTGTGTAATACTCTATACCCTAACATGGTAACAAAGGAGTGCTTATATATTTCCAAAGAGGAAACAACTATTTGGAGAAAATACGTAGAAGTTTGAAAATACCCCTGAGTTTGGAAATTGCAAATCTTCCTGGACTTCATCCTGAAAGTCATCTTCTAGAATCTCATATGCCCTATCAAAGTGTGATTATTCTATCATGCTGTTAAGATAAATGATTCGTATCAGCTTCAGTGAGCTCCTGCCTACCATTCATCTTCTTGATTTCCACCGCCAATGCCAATGTGTGATGTACTCAACAAGCTTAAAATTGCTCAAGGTCACTAAATAAATAATCTTTGGAGATGAGTGCTTGGATGGACAATCAAATTTTGAAAGTTGGCAAATAAAGTACCTCAGAATTCTGACAGGTGATCATCGTCCAAATAAAATTCTCTGGAAGAGTAGCATCAACTGAAAATCTAATTCTGGTCTAAGGTAATTATTATTACCTTCAGTAGACACAATTCTTGAGGAATTAGTATGCATTTACATCTCGAGTACCTCAACAATTCTGAACTTCAATGGGAAACCCAGCACTGTTTTTATGCCATTTCTACTAAGCACTCATTGCACTGTGCCTTCTTGTATAACTACATATGTGTCTCTTTTTCTCGGTAGATTTAGAGGACCTAGTACATTTGTTCCAGTTAGCTAAAAAATATTAAGGACTGAATAATTGCATCCAGGCACAAGAGATCCTCTATGTCTCTTACCATATTGTTTCCCCATCCACATAGAACAACGGTTGCCATGGATGGATTGATTAGTTCCAAGGACCTTCTACTGGGCTAAACATCTGAGTATTAAAACTTTTAGCAAACATAGACTATCAGTGCTCATAATATAGGACCCTTTCCTTCTCTTGTTTCTTTCTGATGAAAATGGTAAATATAAGCATTATTCAATTGGTAGACCAGGGTTATTTCTCAATACATAAGTATTTATTCTCATTCTTAACATCAAAACAGAGCATTTCTTTTATGCTCTGAGAAAGTCTAAAGTGTGCAGCTGTAGCCTACTCTGTAGTAGACATCAGGGACAAATTTTGCAATTTTTGTTGCTTGATTTTTGCCAACTACTAGAGGATGTACCTTTCATGTCAATAATGTGTTAGTTTCTATTATATGAGTTTATATATTTGTGGTTGTGGTGGATTATAGATGCAAGAAGGAAGAACTTTCTGAACTATATGTATGATTTAGCTGATTTAGTATTTTGGTATTTGGTTTGGTGCTGGGTCCTCAGCTAACCAACTACTACTGTTTGGGCTTTTTCGTTGTTTATTCCCATTCATTTGACGACATCTTTGGATGAAGAGGTGGTTGGAACAACTTAGGTTTAGGCATTCCTGCATTGTTGATGCTTTAATATTTCATTACATGCTCTTAATATTAATATCACATCTTACTAACATCCTATTATTATTCATATAGTATCTACTTTTTATATTGGGACCTTTTCTTCAGTACTTAATAGGAGTTCTTTACTTTCTCTAGCTTCACTTGAAAGTATATCTTTTTCATGATTTTTACATAAATTAAAAAATAACCTATTCTATTATACTAATTTATAAACCTAAAGGATTCAGCATCTTTCATCACCATGACAACCAGGAGTCTAATCAGGGATAAGGTTAACCATCTGTAAAACTTTTTCCTATACTTGGAGATATTTGTTCCAGAAAGTCTTCTATCAGATTTTATTTTATTTTTTCTGTTCATTAACATCTCATAAATTCAGGTCAACATCTTAGCACTTGTTTTATTCCCCGGGGTCCAAGATCAATAGCTCAAATTCTCACAAATAAAAATCTTTTTAATATCTAAGGAAAAGTGAAAAATATTCAAAATTCATAAAGGTGTAGGTTTTCATTGAATGGGTCTGTTTATTAATAAAGAAACCAAATTGACTAACAAGTATAATGCTACATAATGCAGGAAAACAATGGGGAAGAAATATTTATCATGGAATCTTGTGTAATTTCAGTCCATGGTAGTTTGATGCCATTTGAGTCAGAATTGGGCCATGTCATTTCTATTAACTATCTCAGCTACATTAATATCTTTTGTATGCCCATGATAGTGTTAAACTCTAGGCGGGAAGAATGGGCCTAGATGAATAAATTGTAATGCCTTGTGTTGTGAGGAAGATATAAACATTAACAGATGATTTCAGTATAACAGACAGCTGCTAACGAAAAAGACAAGCAGAGAAGAGGGCAATTGACCCAGCTGGAGAAAATTAGTTATCAAGGGAGGCTTCCTGGAGAAAGCCTCACCTTGAGTATAATCACATGAAGAAGTTAGTCAGCCCAAGAGCAAGAGAGGATTGAGAATAGTGGTAAAGAAGCTATTCTAACTAGAGATTTTTAAAAGCCTGTATGAAACACAAAAGTATGCATACAGCATACAAGCAAGTAGGTAGGTATTGCTTGAGTATCTCCATGAACTACAGTACGGTTTAAGATGCAGTTTAGCAAAAATAGCTCTTAGATAACAAACCAAGATACGTAATCCTACATGAAATAAAATTAGCAAAAGCCCTTCATATCAAAATATCTTAATATTTTCACCTCCACACCTGACAACAGTTATTAGCATAGAATTTTTGATTAATAAGTACAGAACAAAGTATTAAGTAGATATGAAAATAGCTTGCAGAAGATAAAGCTTCATCAATGTCTTTTACATACAATATAAACATGTTGTGGAATGGTTGTAAAAAACAAAATAGTTTGTATTTGAAAAGTGCCCCTTGTAGTTTCAGTCTAACTAAAATGTCACACACACACACACACACACACACACACACAAAATATGTTTGCCCAGAAATATTTGTATAGATATTTACAATATATCTTAGTGAAGACCTTTTGGGATGTTCTCATTCACTAATTATAAAATGATACAATATTTACAATATTATATTACTTAAAACAAAAAATGTGCTATTCACTGATTTCTTAGGTCAATTATTCCAAGAAACATACTCTTAGGCAGAAATTTGCTTAAGGGTAGCTTTTGGGAGAGTGGCGTGGGGAAAACACCTGTAAACAAATGAGAGAAGAGGTCTGGACAGAGGGGAAAGGTGACCTGCAGTGCGCTTGCAACAGATGCCTCAGCAGAGCTCAGGGTGACAATGGCCCTTCTGAGGTATCCTAAAAGTAGCAAAGGGACCAGACTTTGTACCTTCACATTAACCAGTCTTTAGTTACTGGATGCCTGAACACAGCCACTTTTGTCAAGAAAAATTTGTGGAAAGTAACTCAGCTGTGAGCCATTAGCAACCACAAGTATCGGCAATAAAGGAAAAAATCAAAAAACAAACCAGAGTTCCTTGTTGGTGTAGCATATCGACGCACTAAGTCTTGCATTGCTGGGTCCATTTACTTCAAATACTGAGTTCACATTATCTGAGAAAAGCTCCTCCAGGATTTTCATATGTTCCTATATGGAGAAAGTAAAGTTAAGTTAGTGTGACAAAGGACAGTGCATGTCATTCAACGTGGCCTCAAGGCCACACATAACATACAATGTCTTCTTCTTCCCTGCCCTAACCAATGCAGATTCCCTTACCTGTGGCTAGCACTTTGGTGATTAGTTTTTTTTGGGGTTTTTTTTTTTGGATATAGAGTCTCACTCTGTCACCCTGGCTAGAATGCAGTGGAGTCATCACAGCTCACAGCAACCTCAGACTCCTGGGCTCAAACCATCCTCCTGCCTCAGCCTCCCGAGTAGCTGGGACTGCAGGCACATGTCACAACTTCCGGCTAATTTTTCTATTTTAAGTAGAGACAGGGTCTCACTCTTTCTCAGGCTGTTCTCGAACTCCTGACCTCAAGCGATCCTCCTGTTTCGGCCTCCCAGAGTGCTAGGATTACAGGCATGAGCCGCCATGCCCGGCCAGTTGGTGATTTAGTATGTTTGCCTTCAGAGTGACCAAAACCTTCATCTTTGAGGAATCTGAGTAACTGGGAATCATGACTTCTCACATGGTGACTGCTGCACTCATCCATTTACAATTAAAATTGGTCAAGGTGGTAAGAAGAGATCTCCCTGGTGTTCTCTGAGCCACTTACATCTTTATGTCTAAATCTCTAGTAAGAGTACAGAAGTTATCCTCAGTTATTTCCTCAAATGTTCCCCAAACATTTTACTCTCTTTTTCTCCCTCAGGAATACCTATGAATTACAAGTTTGGTCATTTTACTTAATCTGATACTTCTCAAAGGCTTTGTTCATTTTATTTCAGTTCTTTTCTCCTTTTTTTTTTTTTTTCTGACTGGGTTAATTCAAAGACCTGTCTCCAAGCTCTGAAATTCTTTCTTCCACTTGGTCTATTATATTGTACATTTTATTTTGTAACTCCTTTAATGAATCCATTATTTCCAGAAGTTCTGTTTGTTTATTTTTTTAAATATGTATCTCTTTAGCAAATTTTTCATTCATATCCTGAATTGGTTTTCTGATTTATTTGTGTTGGTATTAATATTCCACTTACTTTTGGATTTCATTGAGTTTCTTCAAACTCAATGTTTTGAACTCTTTATTTGGTATTGCAAAGATTTCATTTTGTTTAGGATCCATTGCTGAAGAGTTAACCTGACCCTTTGGGATGATGTAAAACTCTGTTTTTCCATACCCCCAGAATTGTTTTTCTGGAACCTTCTCACCTGGATAAACTATCTCTTCTTTTTATCTTTGAATTAACTTTCATTTAGATTTTTTTTTTTTTTTTTATCTTGTCAATGTGACTATATTGTATGTTGTATAGGGTGCTTTGGCTTTGATTCTGGGTACTATCAGTTGCAAAGCTACTGTATGAGTTCCTTGGTTATAGATAGCCTTTGTGTGTTGGCTTTCTTAAATGCTAGTTTTAGTAGTGGTGTCCTGGGCATGCGAGCAGGCTTCCTACCTCCTATAGAAGTGGGATGACTGAGGTCTCAGGAAGCTGATCTCATTCGCCGGCATTGTGTACTTGTGTCACCAAGTTGTATACTGGGTTGTGCAGTTCAACTTACAGGCCTGTAGGTGGCACTTATGGGTCAGAGCTGGCTGCAGCAGAGCAGGTGGATATTTGCTTGATTTCTTTGCAGGGAGGGGCTCTCCATTTCTTCAAGTAGTGGGCTGGTCTATGGTGTGTGTGGTGGCCGGAACTCCCTGCACAGCCCCTGTCTTAGTCAGTTTTACATTGTTATAAAGGAATATCTGAGGCTGGGGAATTTATAAGGAAAAGAGGTTTATTTGGCCCGCGGTTCAGCAGCCTGTACAAGAAGCATAGCACCAGCATCTGCTTCTGGTGAGGGCTTCGGGAGCTTCCAGTCAAGGTAGAAAGCAAAGGGAGAGCAGGTATGTCACATGGTGAGAGACGGAGCAAGAGGCAGGGGTCGGTGTGCCAGGCTCTTTTAAACAACCAGCTCTCACGTGAACTCATAAAGCAAGAACTCGCTCTTTACTGTTGGGAGAGCCCCAAGTCATTCTTGAGAGATCCAGCCCCATGAACCCCTCCCACTAGGACCCACCTCCAACACGGGGGATCACATTTCCACATGATATTTGGAGGGGTCAAACCCTCAAACTATATCATCCCCTGAGGGAAAAACAAAGCTGGGTGGAGCTGAACCACTGAGATTGCCCTTGGGCACCCCAGTGGCAGGCACAAGCACCCGCCCTGGGGGGGTGGAGGGGTGGGGAGAGCTCCTGGGAAAATTCAGGAGTTAGGGGAGGAGGATTCTCTAGCTCCACAGCCTGCGCAGGCAGAAACGCAATTATCATCCCTGTCATGGCACACTGGATGCTCAGATTTGACAGGCACTGCTGTCTATCTCCAGGCCGCAATTTAACCAAGTGCCCTGCAAGACACCTGTCTTGTGTTCTGACCGCCAAAATGTCCTCAATGTGGAAGCTCCTCCCTCTGCTGTAGACACATAGCTTTGCAGCTCTCCTCTCTGTTGCAGGAATGCTGCCACTTCTTGTAGAGAGGGGAAGGGGCCCTGAGATACACCCAAGCCCAGCCTGGTGGGCACCCCACCAGTGAGGCTGCATTTGCACCTTTTCCAAGTGGATGAAGCTAGCTAACAGAGGCCCTAATCATCAATCTTGTGGGGGAAAGTTCATTTTCTCCTGTTGCCACTGGGTTACTGCAGCCCTCCCATCTTACAATGATCAAAACCAATTATCCCTGACAATTTGATGACCCCTCTCCTTGCCTGCTTAGCACAAGAACCAGGAAGTGAACAGGTGGCAGTCACAGCTTAAAATCCAGTAGGAAATTTCTGTATCATCTGGTGTAAGCAGGTGATACCCCGCCAGAAACCATGTGTTTTAGACACAGAGAACATAAGTTTGTAGGGGAGGAAAGCACCAGTTATCCAGATTACTGTGGGTGAAGAAGAAAATACACAAGGGTTGGGCTGGGTTCAGTGGCTCACGCCTGTAATCCTAGCACTTTGGGAGGCCAAGGCAGGGGATCGCTTGAGATCAGGAGTTCAAGACCAGCCTGAGCAAAAGCGAGATCCCATCTCTACTAAAAACAGAAAAAAATTAGTCAGACATGGTGGCTCATGCCTGTAGTCCCAGCTACTGGGGAGGCAGAGGCAGGAGGATCATTTGAACTCAGGAGTTCAAGACCAGCCTGAACAAGAGTGAGACCCTGTCTCTACTAAAAACAGAAAAAAATAGCTGGACAACTAAAAATATATAGAAAAAATTAGCCGGGCATGGTGGCACATGCCTGTAGTCCCAGCTATTCAGGAGGCTGAGGCAAGAGGATCACTTTAGCCCAGGAGTTTGAGGTTGCTGTGAGCTAGGCTGATGCCACGGCACTCTAGCCTGGGCAACAGAGTGAGATTCTGTCTCAAAAAAAAAAAAAAAATTGGTATTAATTGATCAACTCCTATGTGCACATAATATAGTAGTAACATTCATCGGGTGTCAGACAGGTGAGGGGGGAGGAGGGGATGAGTATATGCCCACCTAATGGGTGGGTGCACAGCGTATGGGGGATGGACATGCTTGAAGCTCTGACTTGAGTGGGGCAAAAGCAGTACATGTAACCTAAACATTTGTACCCCCATATTATGTGGAAATAAAAAAAGAAAAAAAAAAAGAAAAGAAAATAATAATTTCCATAGTTCTGCTAGCACATTCTTCAAAGACATATACTGAGCAATTCTTCATTGTTATATCTTGAGTGAGTAAATGAATTAAATGTGTTATTTTTTCAAATATTGAAGATCAAAGACATCTTTCACACAAAAAAATCAAAATATGAATAATAAAATAGCAACATATATGCAACCACTTAGAACCTAGTTATCTAACAGTAGATATTTTAATATAAATTTGGAAAATTAGGTGAAAAACTATACTTCCAGTCATCTCAATCAAGTTTAATATTTAAAAAGCATGAAAATTTCTTAAGCTAAACATTTAAGTTGAAATATTGTACCCAAGAAATTTATTCTCAATTATCTGAATGATATGGAATTATTTACCGATCAACTAGGTAGTTTATTTAAACTTGAAGATTGGACAGTGTGCAATAGTATAGTTTTTTAAAAAGTATGTTTTTAGAAACAACTATTCAATGAATCATTTTTATGACAAAAATTGTAATACATTTGATACAAAATCCATCTCTTTTAACAAGCCTAGAAAATAGAATTAAATTATACCATCCTCGTTGCAGTCCTGAGTCAGTCACTTCACATTACTTTTTGCTCAGGTTGATGTGTGCATTCACAGTCATTGCCAGACTCCCATTACTACCTTCCCCTGTCATTTATCATTAGTGTAGGATAGAAATCCAAGAAGAAACTTAACGTGATAAGGAATATATAAAAGAAATATAGCAAATAAAATGAAGAGTTTCAAATAATATTCTTTGCATATTCTTGTACATCACAAGTTAGAGAAAGTATTATTGTTGTATTTGTTCCCTTTCTAATATTATTATAATATAATCCATATGGGAAATACGTTAATGACATATAATTAATGATGGATGATTATACAGCATTATATAAATTAATAAAGCAAATTAAAAGTTAGCCCTTCTTCCCAGTCTCTTTCTTGTAATTCAGAGACATGGCAAAAATTACAGAACTGTGATTGAATGCTTTGGTGAGGTCATACTATGGGGAATTTGAGCCTGACTCTATGCCACTGCCCACTGGTGAGACTCATCATCCCAAAAGCTAATCTAATCCCTTCAATTTATAATGTTTCCTACATAAATCAAAACTGTGTTTTGAAAGTTTAGGGTACAAAAATATTTCCTGAAAATATGGAAATATAAAGAGTTTAGTTAACACTATAAACTCTCAGGAGAGGTCTAGGTCTTGAAGAATGTAGGACCAATCTGTCCTCCCAATGAAGTACTCTGTCTTTTCATATCTTTATCTATAGATTTATGGAGTCATGCTAATAATTGCTGGAAAACTAGCAAGATGGACCTGGCAATTAGACCGATGGCTGGTGTGCACCAAAGGCAGGATTGTTGCCAATGTCCTTATTAGTGATAAAGAAAATATATCATTCTCAGTGTCTGAGTCTGTTTGTGTTGCTATAAAGGAATACCTGAGGCTGGGTAATTTACAAAGAAAAGATCTTTATTTGACTCAAAGTTCTGCATGCTGTATAGGAAGGATGGCACCACCATTTGTTTCTGGTGAGTGCCACTGGAACCCTTAATTTGAGGGGAAGATGAGAGGAGCCAGCATGTTATATGGTGAGAGAAAGAACAAGAGAGAGAGAAAGGAAAGGTGTACCCACAGTCCTTTAACGATCAGATATCATGGTAATTAATAGAGCTGGAACTCACTGATTACCACAAGGGTGGCACCAAACCATTCATGAAGGATCTGTCCCAATGACCCAAACACCTCCCACTAGGTGCCAACTTCAACACTGGAGGTTTCAACATGAGATTTAGAGGTGACAAATATCCAATCTATTAATACATCACTCAGAATCTTTTTTCCCAAAATGGAAAAAAATAATTAACACTTTGTTGTTAGCCTTGTCCTAACAGTATTTGTGGAAATAAAAATATTTTCCATTAAAATTAAAATAGAGACATTTTGATCATATTAGACATGCTTACTTAGTTCTTAACATCTATTTATACCTCCTATGTGCCTTGCTCTATTGCAGTAATGGTAAAGCTAAAAACTATGTTTCCAAGAATATCTTATGAAATATTCTAGGTGCAAATTAAATTTTACCAATTATATGAATTTAAAAGGTATATAAAGTAGAAGAGAAGCCAATGCCATCTTACTGGTGTTTTGCTTTTATACTCAGCAAGAAAAGCCAAGCCTGTGAGGACAAAAGTGTCTCCCCATTTCTGTCTACAGCTTCATGGATATTTAAGGCAATTATGGATTCAGTTGCAGCTTCCTGATCCTGATTTTCTTATCCTTAGATCAATAGCTTCAGCAATAGCCATGTGATTCTCAATTATCTATTTTTTCTAATAATTTTATGAAACTACTATGTTAAGTGACTTTCTGTATAAAATACCTAGAGTGGTTTTGATTCTTGAAACAAAGTCTGATACAAACAACAAAAAGTAGGACATAAGCAATCTAGGTTAGTTTGCTTCTTATGTTCAAAGTAATAAGAAGTATTCTGCAGAACAAGCTACCATTAGCCGTGGAACAGATAGAAGTATCAGACATGTGAACAGCAAGGAAAAAGCCTTTCTTCAATGTCCTGGTCTCACCACTAGGCAAGGTGACAGCCTGAGATTGATGGGTCCACTGTGGAAACATTAAATCTGAATATTCTTTGCTCTATCATTAAGTTAACAATTGGAACATGTCTTCAACATCATCTACCATGAGATTCATTCTTTAAGGTTCAGCTAAAGAAAAGAAAGGGGTTCCAGCATTATGTTGAATGGAAGACATCTGCACTGGAATGTTTATAGCAGCACAATTCACAATTGCAAAGATGTGGAAACAACCTAAGAGCCCATAAATACATGAGTGGATTAATAAAATGTGGTATATGTATACCATGGAGTTCTACTTAGCCACAAAAAACAATGGTGAGATAGCACCTCCTGTATTATCCTGGATGGAGCTGGAGACCATTCTTCTAAGTGAAGTATCAAAAGAATGGGAAAACAAACACCACATGTACTCACCATTAAATTGGCACTAATTGATCAACACTTATGTGCACACATGGAAATAACATTCATCAGAAATCAAGCAGGTGAGAGCAGGAAGAAGGGGATGGGGATGGGTAAATTCACATCTGACGTGTACAATGCACACTATCTGGGGGATGGGCACACTTATAACTTTGACTCAAATGGTACAAAAGCAATTTACATAACCAAAATATTTGTGCCCTGTAGTATTCTGAAATTAAAAAACGTAAATAAACATGCGGGAAAGCAAATAAAAATTCTAACTACAACTAAATAGGCAAGAATTTAAAAGGATACATGCATGATTAACAGGGATACCTGGGGATAGAATAGGTACTTTTTGTTTTATACATGTCCATATTGTTTATTTTATAAAAAATATGCATTAGTTTTGTTAATTGTAAATATTTCCTTAAAATTCTGCTTTAGTATTCTTTCTCAAATGATATAAGCAAATAAATACAAAAAGAAAAATATATATATAATCATTATGTATTAATTAAAAGCAAAAACTTATTTAAAAAATCATAGAAAGCTCTACTCAGAAAAATAATTCAGGTACCAACTCATTGACCATCTGCCATCTCAAGTTTTCCTAATAGTTTATAAAAAATATAATATTCCATATATAGTCTTATTAGCTATCAAATACATACTTTGGCCAGCAAGTGAGATACAGACTTTCTGCACACAATCCTTTTCCAGAACTAGAATGGGGTGCTACCTAAAAAGACAAGGAAGTCCCAAGTCATATCCTTTCATAGGATAGATACAGGCACAATAAGAAATATTTGGAAAATATGCAAATTACAGTGTATCAGGCACTAGACTAGGCACTGAGCATTTTCATCTACCTGGAGTACTCTTGCTAGAATTTACTTTAGTGTGGGCCTAATGCTGGTGAATTTCCTCGGTTTTCATTTGTCTGAAGGATCTTTTCATTGGAAGTAGACTTCTGAGATGACATCTTACTTTCAGCATTTTGAAAATGTTATAGTT
Organism: Eulemur rufifrons; assembly: GCF_041146395.1. Taxonomy (NCBI): domain Eukaryota; kingdom Metazoa; phylum Chordata; class Mammalia; order Primates; family Lemuridae; genus Eulemur; species Eulemur rufifrons. The sequence continues at coordinate 44,510,076 of NC_091000.1, read as the reverse complement.
TGTTTTTTTTTTTTCTGTTGAGATATCAGATTCAAGCTGATTGTTTCCACTGAATTTTATTCTTCCCAGTTTATTTACGCAACAAATTTCAACGGATATAAAGCGTGATACCTCCTTCAGTGCAATTGAATTAAGCTGAAAGGTAGTGACAAAAAGATAGCTAGAAAATATTCAGTGCTTGGAAATTCACTGCTATGAGCCTATGAACAAATCACAATAGGTATTAAGTAAAATTTTGAAATGAATGTTAATAAAAGTTTATGTCAAAACTTGGCCATTGCAGCTAAATAATGCTTAATGGAAACATAGTATCCTAAAATGCACATAATAGAAAACAGGCTGAAAATCAATAAACTAAGCTTTCTTCTTAATAATTTAAAGACAAAATAGCAAATTAGAGTAAATGTGTGAAAAATGAAATAATAAAGACAATAGCAGAAATTAATAGAATATAGAAACCTACCACAGAGAGTTGTTAAACCAAAAATTACTTTTTATACTAATAAAATTGATAAATCCATATAAACAATCATAAACAGTGTGTAAAGAAAGTATACATAAACTAATATATAAACAATATTAGTATTTAAAAAGTTTGCACTACTACAGAACCTACAATTATTATAATGTTAATAAAAGAGTTCTATAAATAACACTATAGAATAACCTTGAGCAATATAAATGCAATGAGCACATTTCTAGAGAAACAACTATAACTAAAATTGGCACAAAAATTAATAAAGATTCTGAGCACACACACACAAGCACATAATTTCTTTCAAAGAAAGAAATTCTTATTCAAGACTCAGATGACATACTGGCGAATGCAACTTGGCATGATAACATTACTTGACTCAAAGGAAGCTCAGGAAAAGTGCTGCAAGTCCCAATATTTCCTTCACCCAACACTTTGTTTGGGTGAAATGAAGAAAATCGAAATTCACATATGGAAGTTGTAGGGCTAAATTAAGAAGGGCAGCATGCTAGTCTAGCTTCTAATCTCAGCTGGGTGTTATATTTACACGTACATTCTTGGGGAGGTATATATTCTAGCACTGAGCTCACATGGGGGTGGCTCACTTTAAAGTTTCCAACAAATACTTTCTCTAAAGGATCTAATAGACTCTATAGAAGTATCTATAGAAATATGCAGAGATTTGGAGTAGACAAACTTTATCTGCTTTATGTTATATGAAAGGGAAAGAAAAGGATAAAAACCAACACTATATATTTTTAATTTTTAAATTTCTAATCCTTTTTCATGATATTTTTGACAGCCTTATTTATTTAATGCTTCTTCTTTAAACAAGAATAACGTACATTGAATCTAGGATATTTTTACTTAACAATGATTTGTATGATTTTTAAAAGCTGTCATGTAGTGTTTCCATAGATATTATTTTCTAAATTTTCTATTTTTTCTTTCATTTAAATTTATAAATTCCAAAGAAATGCAATCATATTGTTAACAATTCAAAATGTACATTATTTAGTTATTCAGTATACATTTGTGGCAGTTTATATGTCTAACTTTGTGCTAAGCAAAAATAAGATGTTAGTCCTCAACATCAAAAAGCTTGTAGAATATAAGGGGTATTAATAAAATTGCAAATAACAACAACATAAATTGTTTAAAACTATTTCAAATTAAAATTGTATAAAAAGACTTCTTATGCATCATTACTCATTAACCAGATTTTATAGCTAAAACTGAATAAACTTATAATTTAAATTTATAAAGTTGATTCAATATATATTAATACATGTCAGAACTTAAGGAACAACATATAAAAACATTCTTGATTTATCTACAAAATATATTACAAAATGTCCAAATATAAGAAATAAAAATTTTAGTTTTTTCAAGGTATGCTATTTAATCTCAATATCAAAAACTAGAAATTAGTTGAGTGTGGTGGCATATGCCTATTGCCCCCACTACTTGGGAGGCTGAAGTGGGAGACTAAGGGAGGAGGACTGCTTGAGACCAAGAGTTCAAGTCCAGCCTTAGACAACACAAGACATCATCTCAAAAAAAAAAAAAAAATAGAAAATAGTAAATATACATGTATACTAAGGAAAATGTTATGTTATATAATATCAGAATCAAACAAGAAATTAAAAATTAAAAATAGAAAATTTAGAAAATCATGTAAATGAAAAAGTGATGTAGCAATGTATAGGAATCAGACGTGAAATTGATGAGAAAATGCAGTGACACATGATCTTTAAAATGAAGCATTAAATAAGTTTAGTGGGCAAAGGTAACCATGCAAATGGAACAGAAAACAGCCCAAAGGAAAATATGATTGCAATAAAGATAAAACTAGTAATATACACATTTAAGATAGGAAAAATTATAATACATCTAAATTCTTGTTCTCGTAAAAATGCATCAGAATTCATAAAGGCTTTGTAAGCTTAATCTACAAAATACAGAAAAGAAGTCCAAACAGCAATATTTTAATAAAATAAAGCTTAGGAAAATATAACAATGAAGGCTGAGTAGTCTATACGTGATATAGTTGATAATATCAACATATTATTTTCTGTATAAAATATTATTTGGTTTTATAATAATGATTGACAGCAACCCAAATTTTTAAAAATATTAATAGCACTCCAATAACAATTATTATTCAACCATTACAAATAAAAACTATTGAGTGTGCAACAAATTAGAAAATTCATATAAATGCTATGCTATTTTTGCAAGTTAATGATATGTAAAAATAAATGAATTCTGTATAATCTATCTACCTCATTAGAAACAATGTATACCTAAACATTATCTTCCAAGTACATTTGCTTCTTGAAATACATAAAATGAGTATATTTTTATCCTTTCTTCAGCAAAACTATATATCTTTTCATGTCATTAAAAATATAAATACCTTCTTTGAATTAAAATCGATACTACTAACATAATCACAACATTAATTATAATTATGGAACACTTAAACAATGTGACAAGCAATATATTAATACTAATACAACTGTACAAGGTGGATATTACTATGATTGTTACTATTTAAGCTTTTTCATGTTTAATTCTTACATCAACACTGAGATTTGTGCTATTTGTATCCACATTTTACAAATGAGAAAACTGGGTCACAGAGAGATTAGTTAACACACCCAAGATCATAATGTTCTTTAGTGCCAGAGATGGTAACAAAATCCATATTTTTCTGTCTCCAAAACCAGGGGTCTAACTCACCACGATATGCCAGCTTGATACCTACTTTTAATTGTGTGACAAGTATGTAAGACTTCATATTAGATGACAACTTATTTCTAAATAGTGATTGTTTTGCATTAAAAACATAATTATATATATTTTTAATAAATATTTTTATTTTTAATTATTATGGGTACATACTAGTTTTATGTTTTTATAGGGTATATATGATATATTGATACAGGCATGCAATGTGAATTAATCAGATCAGGGTAATTGGGTAGGATATTCATCACCTCCGACATTTATCATTGTTTTGTTAGGAACATTTCAATTTCACTTTTTTAGTTATTTTAATGTTCACCTTAACTTATTGTTAATTATATTCACTCTGTTTTGCTTTCAAATATTGTTCATTCTTTCTGTCTATATTTTTTCACCCATTAACCATCCCCTCTTTAGTTCCCCCTCCCTGCTACCCTTCCTATCCTCTGGTAACCATCATTCTACTCTGTATCCGTAAGTTCAGTTGGTTTTAATCTTTAGCTAACACATATGAGTGAGAACATGCAAGATTTGTCTTTCTGTGCTTGGCTTATTTCACTAAATATAGTGTTCTCCAGTTCCATCCATGTTGTTGCAAATGGCAGTATTTCATTATTTCTTGCAGCTATATAATATTTCATTGTGTATGTGTACCATAATTTCTTTATCCATTCATCCACAGATGAACACTTACGTTGAGTCTAAATCTTGGCCATTGTGAATAGCACTATAATAAACATGGGAGTGCAGATAGCTTTTTGATATACTGAGGCAAACTCTTTATCCAAATCACTTCTAGAGAATTTGAGAGAAACAGGTAAATTTAGAAGATGAACTACATATCTATGAAGTCATGCCAGGTCCAAAATCACAATTTTATATATCCAAGCAACACATACCTAGTGGAACTTGTTTCTGACAGACCAGGTGGCCTTAAAACCAGCCTCAGTGATTCTGGTCTGGATTCTTGGTATTCTTCCTCCTTAAAGATATATTTCTTTCTTTCTTTATTTACTGTATTGTGTAGCAATCTTTAAATATACCAAAATATATCAAATAAATTTTAAACAGTTTCTGAATACCGGAAAAACCTATTGCTCACAAGATGACCATGTGTGCCCTTATGGTTTTGGTGGAGCCACAAAAAGATCTAATAATTTTTGAGGGCAAGCAATACACAAGGCATGATGTTGTCCTTTACAAATACTCTTTGCTTAAGCTAATGCAGGTATGAGGCAGAGTAGTATTATCCTTGTTTCATGAATGAAGACAAAGTTAGGAGAACTGGCCACAGCTAGTTAATAATAGAATCATTGTTCAAATCCTGGTCTAATCCAAATATTGTTTTCTGCTACCATGCTATATCATATATAGAGGGGATGTGTACGGAGATGTGAAAACTATTTGCATATTTTTAAAAGACCTTCCCTCTGTTTCTCTAATGTTATTAATGTTTTTGAGAGAAACACCACTTTCCCCAAGTGTGGGTAGGAAGCCATTGGTGACATTCACAAACTCCGGCTCCTTCCTGGAGCATCAGAGTCCAGCAGTCTAAATTGCTTTTCGATACAAGAGTTTTGTAACAGCATCATCCTTATTGCACCAATGGAATCACCTCATGGCACACTTTCCCTGACATTTTTTTCTATGTGCAGTTTACTCAAATGAAAAGAACAGCCACAGAGGAGAGTGCCAATTATTTTTTATTGGTCTTTTCCTCATACATCCAACTTTCAGACTAGAGGGAAAACAACTGGATCTGTAAACATCAAATTCACATTAAAGTTCTGCATTTTCTTCCAATTACTGTTTATTTTCCTAAAATTCTGGTGATTCATATCTCTATTACGCACTTTTCACCAGCATTTCTCTCATCATTCTAATTTATTCTCTAACCACCAACCACTGTTATCGTTTAATATCCGAATTCCAGGTGCTGGGGATTTTTCCCCTTTTTGCTTTATTGGGCATAGAATGAGATAATAAACCTAAAGATATTTTCAAAGTCTCGGCTTCTCCTCATATGACAGAGGGACTTGTACATGCCTGGACTATGGGAAGATCTAATTTGTATTCCTCTTGTGCTGAGCAATTCCCTGCAGAGTCCCAAACAATCAATTGTGCATCACAGCAGCAGGACTAGCAATGCTCCTCCCATATCTGACATTCAGTTGATTATCTCAAGAATGTCCTTGTATCACTTTCTATTCTTGTTGATGAAACACACGGCAAATTGTGTCTCTGTTCTATTTGTTTCATTCTTTTTCTCATTATTATTTACACGAAGCACAGTAGGTAACGTAGTTTTCTTAATATATTTCTCTCTTGATTTTTCCCCTTAATAGCAATAGTAAATAACATTTTCCTTCGTGTGTGTGATTTTCCTAAATATATTTAGATTCTGTCTAAACTTGTGAGATTGCTTAATGTGATATGGAATAAAACATACTTCTTTCAGTTAGGCGTTTGCACTAACTATTAATACTTTGGATAATTCCCTCATGGGATCATTTATTTCCTCCTTTAATTGGAAAAGAAACGATTGTTAAATTAGTAACAAAATGCAATTATCTTTCTGTGGCCTCTCCTAACATCTGTTTACAGTTGTATGTTAATGTATCTTATTTAGATTGGAAAGCTTTTTACCTCCCTTGACAGTTCCAATAAGTAGTTCAATATTATTCATGCATATGTGTTATTTTATGTTTAAACTGAGAAAAATATTCAAGACTCTTTAATACATAAGACTCATTCATTTTAATGAAATGAATTTAGCTAATACTCTGAATATGAAAATGAAGATGTGTAAGTACTTACTATTAAATTATAGAACATTATACTATTTCATATAATTAGCGTATAATCTTCTTGAACATATGTTAAAGTTGATGGTTTAAAAATTATACCACAACTATTTACTTCAAAATGCTAATTGCCTATGTATGTGGTCAGTTTATATAATGAAAACACATGAAAAATTGAGAAATGCCATTCATTCAGTCATATAATAAAATTTATTAGACAGTTATTTGGTGCTAGGTACTTAGCTAAGTGCTAGAAATGACATATTTCCTTGAGAGGATGACAGGTTAACAGTAAAATATGTGAACAACTAAATATTTTTCAATTGTTTTAATAAATGATTACATATGTTTCCAAAGAAATGCATATATGAGCAAATATTAATCATTCCATGTAAGAGTCCTGAAAATTGTCCAGGGTTAATAGTTGAGTTATAACATAGAGACTGTGACAGTGACATTTCTGGCAGGGGAGCAGAGTGAGAGCCATGCAAAGCACATGTATGCCCAAGGAAGAGGAAGACATTTGTGTTAGCACCTTAAGGCTAACACAGGGTGGGGGACCTGCGGCCCGAAGGCCACATGTGGCCTTCTAGGTACTTAAGTGCAGGCTTTTGACCAAATTGAAATTTTACACAACAAATCCGTTTATTTTTATTAACACATTTTTGTTCATCTTCTATATTTTAATTTTATCTTCAAAATGAACATATTTAAAATTCCAACGAATAAAATAGATTTCAAAGAAATAATCCTCCTTGAATGGCCAGAACAATTAGAATATTAGTAGGCCATGAGGGCTAAATTGATGGCTGCTCCGCTCGCTCATGATTTAGTTCTAACTTCCCCTGCACTGCTACCCACAGGAGATTGGTTGGCGAAGAGTTTATGAGGGTCAAGGATGCTGGTCTGTTATCAGCTTTGACAACAGTGTCCTGTGTTTCGGTTAAAATATTTTTTTCTACTTTAATGCTGATGTCTATGATCATTTGAACAATGATGGGCTTTTGTCAGGATTATATTAATCTTGAAATTAGAATGTCAAATAGAAAAATACCAAACAAGGTAAATAGAAAATTTTAATAGCTTGGTTTGAATTATGCCATAATTTTGTTTTTATAGTTTTGTAAAATGATTTGGGAGATCTTTCTGCAAATGGTGAATGAAAAATTGTGTAGCATGTGTGTAGGTATGTTGAGACAAATTTACCCCATAAAAATCCTGATTTAAGGAAACATTAGAAATAAATCTAGGCTGCTATGCTTTCACTTTATAAATGCTAACATAAAATTATCCATTTAATAATTATAATATTTATTTACTATGAAAATAAATCCAGTATTTTAAATATCTATAATTTCATACTGTAAAATAAAGCATTTGTTTGGTCTTTTTCAGGATCCTTGGGATGGAGCTTCCAAACTTTTTGAATTCCTCCAGTAATAGGAGTGATTTTGTTATTGATAGTGAGCTGCTAGGAATATTCTTCAGTTTATGCTACTGAGATGACTCAAGGTGGAGCCCTAGATAGTCTCTGGGTGGGGACTAGCTTTGCTAGAAGGACAAAGCATGTGATTAGTGGGTTGTGGCTGTGTGCCAGGTGATATAAGCTTGACATCTAGGAAAGGGATGAGGGCTATAGATTCAATCACATGGCTGATGATTCCACCAATCAAGCCTACATAATAAAACCCCACAAAACGTTAGCAACTGAAACTTAGTTGACCATTCTGGTTGGTGAACACACTGCTGTGCCAGCAGGGCAATGGCATCTTGATTCCATCAGGCAAGGTCACAAAGCTGTATGTTTGGGGCGGGCTCAGACCTCATCCTCTGGGTCTCTTTTCTGATTTGCATCCTTTAAATAAGTAAAACTTTAATCACAAGTATAGCACTTTTATGAATTCTGTGATTCGCTCTAGTGAATTATTGAATCTGAGTGGGTGTAGGAACCCTGGATTGGTAGCCAATTGTTCAGAAGAGCCCATGTCTTTGGAATTTCTGGATTTTGCAGCTAGTATCTGAAGTGAAGACAGTCTTGTTATGGAGTATGTCCTTAACTTGTGAAGTCTGCACTAACTCTAAGTAGTTTAGTGTTAGAATAGCGTTGCATGTATTTATACTTCATTTAATTTAACATTTGATAACCACATTGCATCAGGAATTATCACAGGCATTAGAGGATGATACAAAGATAAAAATAGACATTATCATTGCTCTTGAAGAGCTCATTGTCCAATGATGAAAACATAAATTTGAATAAATAATTGAAATGACAGGTGCAAATACTTCAAGTTCTTTGTTAACCGCAAAAGGAGAGATGACTCGTCTCTTCTGGAAGGAGAAGAAAGTGATGGGAAAATGCTCAGGCTGTAGAAAATGAGATTTTTTAAAGAGAAGTGATATTTGAACTTGATTTTAAAAGATGATAAAATTTAAAAATCTGAAATTAGGAAAAGATCTGTTAGAAAGAATTGTATATGAAAACTGAGTTAAGAAATTTAATGTGAACTTCGTGGAAAGGAATTTCAGGAAATGAAAGTGCATCAGGAGACTGAAAAAAAAAATCTTGATTGTTTTAGGTCTTTATCTAGTGGACATAACAGTGGGTTAGCCATTGCAGGTTTCAAGTACAGTGCTATTGTCTGCTACGCACATTTAAAATATAAGTTGGGGCTGTGTGTGGTGCCTCACACCTGGAATCCTAGCATTTAGGAAGGCTGAGGCCAGGAGTCTGAGACCATCCTGAGCAAGAGCAAGACCCTGTCTCTACAAAAAATAGAAAAATTAGTCAGGTGTGGTAGCCTATGCCTGTAGTCCCAGTTACTTGGGAGGCTGAGGCAGGAGGATCGCTTGAGCCCAGGAGTTCGAAGTTCCAGGGAAATGTGATGACAGCACTGTACTCTAGCCCCGGCAGCAGACCCAGAGCAAGACCCCGTGTCAATAATAAAATAAGTTTGTGACAATATGGAAAATGATTGGAAGAGAATGAGATAGGAGGCAAGAAAGTCTGTTAGGAGGTTATTATAATAAGTCAAGATGATAAAAAGTTATGAGATAATGCAGGCATGATCTAAAACATCAATGAAATGGGGGGATTAACAGATTTTGGTGGCAGAATTTATTTTATTTTGTTTATAAAATATTAGATATGAGCAATAAAAAAGGAGGGGTTGAGTTCTAGATTAACAGGTGAAAACTGTTAACCTTGGTCTACGTAAATGCCAGATAGAGGCACCCTGGCTCCTCTGGATCGGCTCAGGAATGTGTGTGAGTGTGTGTGTGTGAGTGTGTGTGTGTGTTTGTGTGTGTACATGCATGAATGCATAGACTTTTTACTTTTGGAGAAATATCAATATGCTTCTTTAGTTTTTTCGAATGCAATGATGATCCAGAGAGACTAGGAACCATTTAGACAGTATGTGTATTATTACATGAAGGCATGAGTAAACAAATGATATGTTGTTTGGAATCAGCGAAATAGGGAACAGATACGCAGAGATGATCATTGCTTGTGGATATAAATGTTTGAGTTTCTTATAGGACAAATATCTTGAGGGTCATGTCTATTTGCTGAAGATAAATATTAGTGTTAATCACATATAGTGCATAAAGAGTAAAATTCCTCAATCATTGATGTATGTGGAATTTTTTCATTCCAGGTAGGACACTACATTTGGATATTTTCTGTATGACATAACCATGGAGTAGTTTCCAAACGTTAAGTTTTCTGCTTTGAATTGAAAAGCATATCTCCATTCAAGCATTGCATCATCCATTACAATGTATTAAATTTTTAATATCTAAAAATAAGAAAAAAATAATCATGAAACAAATGATGGTTCATACACATTTATATTACTGATTTTATTCCTTTGGAGTTATTAAATAAATGTCTGTGCTTTTTAAACTGAATGACCTTATTTTTAAAATCTTTAATAAATTCTAACATGCCAAAATTTGTAGTCTACTAATGCATACATGCAATTCACTAATAAGCATAATTAATGTTATATCAGACAAAGAAAAGGAGGAAAATAGAGATTGATAAAAGATGCCTAGACTTCCAAGCTCACATTACAACCCTGGGAGCATGAGAAGCTTAAATAAGGTCTTTAATATGTCAAATAAAATACCATCTCAGAAAGATCAATGTGAGCAAAACACTCATTAGCAGGAACAAAATCCTAGTGTAAACAGCTTTAAATAAAACAGAAAAGGGCATCAAAAAACAAGGAAAAAAAAGTTCAATCACTGTCTAACGTAGATCACTATGATTTAACTTTCTTCCTAATCAAAATGAGTAAATCTGTCTTAACTTTAATTTTTCCTCTCTTTGAAAAATTTTTTCACATAAGCAGCTGAAACATGCTCCGTTTTCCAAACCCACTTCATTACCCAGAATCAGCAGTTCTTTGAATATAGTTTCTTTTTTTTTCCTAACGGCTTTATTGAGATACAATTTACATATGCTAAAACTCACCCTTTTAAAGTGTACAATCCAGTGGCTTTGGTTATGTACATACACAGAGCTCTGCAAGCATCATCACTATCTAATTTTAGACCTTTTTTTTTCACTCCAAAAAGAAACTTTGTACATAAGAGCAGTCTGTCCTCATTTTTTTTCCCCTCTCCCAACCCCTGGCCACGACAAAAATATTACACTTTCTGTCTCTATGGATTTGCCTATTCTAGATATAGAATTGTACAATATGTGATTTTTATGACTTGTCTCAGCATAACGTTTTCAAGGTGTGAAGTGGAATCTCATTGAGATCTGATCTACATTTCCTTAGTGATTAATTATGTGGAGCATTTTTTCACGTTTAAGGTTATCAGTCTACCTATTTTGCAGAAAAGCCTATTTGTACTGTTGTCCATATTTAAATCGTTTTGTCTTTTTATTGTTGAGTTGTAAGTATTCTTTTTATATTCCAGATATTACATGTAGAGTTATATCAGATATATAATTTGTGAATATAGGCCGGGCGTGGTGGCTCACGCCTGTAATCCTAGCACTCTGGGAGGCCGAGGCGGGTGGATCGCTTGACGTCAGGAGTTCGAGACCAGCCTGAGCAAGAGTGAGACCCCGTCTCTACTAAAAATAGAAAGAAATTATATGGACAACTAAAATATATATATACAAAAAATTAGCCGGGCATGGTGGCGCATGCCTGTAGTCCCAGCTACTCGGGAGGCTGAGGCAGTAGGATCGCTTAAGCCCAGGAGTTTGAGGTTGCTGTGAGCTAGGCTGACGCCACGGCACTCACTCTAGCCTGGGCAACAGAGTGAGACTCTGTCTCAAAAAAAAAAAAATAAATAAAATAAAATAATTTGTGTATATTTTTCCCGTTCTATGAGTTATATTTTTACTTTCTTTTGTCTTTTGAGGATAAAAGCTTTTAATTTTTATGGACCTGAATTTTGCTATTTGTTTGTTACTTGCATTTTTGGTGTACTATCTAAGATACCATTGCCTAAGCCAAGGTCATGAAGATTTATTCCTGTTTCCTTCTGACAGTTTGATAGCTTTAGCTTCTATATTTAGGTATACTCCATATTTTGAGTTAATTTTTATATGGTATAAAATATGGATCCAGCTTTATTTTTTTAACATATGGATATACAGTTGTCTGGCACCATTTGTTGAAAAGGATAGTCTTTTTATATTGAATTGCCCTGATACCCTAATCAAGATCAATTGGTAGAAATTGTAAGAATTTAATTCTTGACTCCCAATACTGAGCTATTGGTGTGTAGTTCTATTTTTAATCCAGAAGCACACAGCCTTGATTATCACAGCTTTATAGAAGGTTTTGATATCAGGAACTGTGAGTCCACTTATTTTGTTCATTTTAAAGATTGTTTTGGCTTTTCTGCTCTCTTGCATTTTTATATAAATTTTGGTATCAGGGCTTTTTATTTTAATTTCTATGAAATAGCTGTGATTTTAACAGGAATTATGTTGAATCTGTAGATTGATTGGGAGAGTATTGTTATTTTAACAATATTAAGTATTCTTATCCATGAATATTGAATGCCTTTCCATTTATCTAGGTCATCTTTGATTTGTTTCAATGCTGTTTTGCAGTTTTTAGTGCATAGGGGTGTTTTGGAGGGTTCAGCGCACAGATGTTTTGGGAAATGTCTATGTACAGCATCATGTCCTCTACACATAAAGTTTTACTTCTTTCTTTTCAATCTAGATGCTTTTTGTTTCTTTTTCTTGCCTTCTTTTGTAACTACCGTATCTTAAACCTCCCATAAAATATTGAACAGAAATGAAGAGACTAGATATCTCCTTTTATTATCCTTACTTTAGGAGTAATGCATTTAATCTTTCACATTGAGTATGATGTTATCATTTTATAGATGGATATTATCAGGTGAGGATGTTCCTTTACATTTCTAGTTTATTGGGTGTTTCTACCATGAAAGGGTGTTGGATTTTGTCAAATGATTTTTTCTGAGCCCACCGAGATGATCATGTAATATTTGCCCTTTATTCTATTAATATGGTATATTGCATTGATTGCTTTTTATACATTAGAACCTTGTTATATCACTGGGATAAAAAATTCTCCTTAGTTTCTAGTTTATACTGCCCTTTAGTTTTCACAAATGAGCAAAGATTTTTTTCAGTAGTGTGGTTTGCTTTGTTTTTCTTAACAGTATGTCCTAGAAATCACTAGATATCAGTTCACAGGAATCTTCCTCTCTCTGTTTCATAGCCTCATAATACTCCATTGTGTGAGTAGCATAGTTTGCTCAACCATTTCCCTATGAATGGGCATTTAGATTGTTTTCTATATTTTCCACTTCCAAACAATGCTGCAAAGAATAATCATGTTCATCTGCATTTTTGTAGTTATAGAGGCATATCTTAAGGACATATTGCTATTAATAGAAGTGGGATTAATGAGTCAAAGGTAAGTAAATACAATGTCTCTCAATATTTTTAAAGTATTCTGTATACAGTGATTTTTCTGGATAATAAATGAGCCATATTGAGATAGATATTTAGTGCAATTGTTTTAAAAATAATGCTATTTCTATTTGGAAAATTCTGCTAAACAGCTTTCAGGAAAAGCCTCTCAAGTATGTTAATGTTTTTAATTTCTCAATATAAAACCCTGTCTGTCAAAACCATCAACCAAACAGTGATGCAGCTATCTTTAGAGATGCATCAGACATCACAAAATAGGTTTGTTCTTTTGATTGTATAGCAAGCAATTTCTACTCTAAAAAACTAATGTAACAATGAATGTGTTTAGTTATTTTAAATCTAAGTGTGAATCTCAAATGCTTATTCCTTGTTAAAATTATGAAGTGTTAAAAAGGTGATAACCTCAAAGTTCTGCAAATTATTTTTTATGAGCTTGACTCATTCTGGTAGAACACTGAGGCTATTCATCTTTTTGCCACAATTTGTCATTGAAAATATTTTCACCAAGTTGACCAGCTGGAAAAGTTTAGAGAACAAGATTTTCAATATTCTCACTACTCACATATTCTAGTATTTCTACTCCTCAACCCCAGTTCTAAGACTATATTCTCAATCAAAAAGAATTATATACAGATTCAAAAGTATAGGATTAAAATAAATTAATAAGAATTGAAGTCAATAATTTTAAAAACGTTACAAGACAAAACTAATTCTTCTAAATTAGAACAAGTTTCTAGTGTTTCAAAATCATATTTTCTTAAAAATAAGTTGCAAATGTCATTTATTATTAACATATGCTCATTACTTTTGAGGCAATGGGGAGCAGAACTAGAAAAATTATGGCAGGTAAATATAATACCAGTTTTTAGAAAGGACATGAGGAAAATAGGTATTATTATATGTATAAAGATTTCAAAACTGAGTTAAAATTTTAGAATTATGTCTGTGGGAATTGAGAAATGTTGCTGCATTAAAAAAAGTACTTTTCTAGGATTTTTGAGTGATTACTAAATTCTACCAAATATTAGGAATATATATTTTAATTTATACTTTTCTGTTTATTGGGTTTTTTAAAGTAGCTAGTTTGCTTTATAATAGCCTAGTTGAAAAAAATAGATATGTGATTTATATAAACTTGAGGTTTATGCCACAACTGCTATAGATTTAGATGTTCAGTTGTAAAACTGATGAACACAGGGTTAAAATGACAGATCGTGTTGGATGTTATACAGAGGATTACTTTTTAAAATAAAAGTTAAAAATCTTTTGAAAAGAGTTACCTCATTCTTCAAAAGAAATATCATAATATCCTGATGTCAATAATGGCTTAGTTTTCTGATTTATCATAGGTATTACCTCATTTGAGCTTTGCTCTTAATTGAAGGGAGGAATACAAAGTTCAGTAACAACTGTTACTTAGATACTTCATGTCTTAGTCCTTTCTGCTTTGCCATAACAGAATACCTGGACTGGGTGCTATGGTTTGGGTATGGTTTGATGGTACAACATATTTTTCATAGCATTCTTATAAAAAGTGCATAATCTCCATCAAGTCATGAAAAATACCAGACATAACCAAATCAAGGAATGTTCATTAAAATAACTCATCAATATTTTTTCAAAAGCTCTGAAGTATGAAAGACAAGGAAAGACTAGGGAAATGTTAAAGACTCTAAGAAACAGAAATATGGGATCCTGATAGACTCCCAGAACAGAGAAAATGCAGTGAAAAAATGGCGAAATTAAATAATACCTTTGATTAGAATTAACATTATTTTAATTTCCTTATTATGTTAATTATACTACAGTTATTTAAGATGTTAATGCTAGGGGAAGGATATATGAAAACTCTGTATATTATTTTCCCAGTCTTCCATAAGTCTAAAATTAAAGTTAAAAAATAAAATCATTACATACCTAAGCAATTGGTAAAATATTAGAAGTCTCTGGCAACCAGGAAGGAGGCAACACAATTTGAGGGGGAAAACTGCTATTTACCATGGTGTTATTTGCTGTCTTCAGGTTGCCTAGAACCATTACTTTAGTGAGGTCTTACTTATAAGGCACAAAATATCCTGGGTAAACTCCCAAAACATGGGATGGACCATTCATTACACCATTAATAAAGGAGTACTAGATAGTCTTCCACAGTGCATAGGACAAAGGTAATGATACTTGCCTATCTTTTCTTTGTTTCAGGGAGGGTAGAAAACAAAACAAAACAAAACAAAAAGAAAACACAAACAACACATAAAAAAGTGAAAAAAGATTTCTTACCTCATGGCTTCCCTCATACTAACAAATAAATTCCAAGGAAGAAATTTAAAGCAGTCTCAGGTTGATAGTATTCAAACTCATGGCACAATCAGATACTTAAAAAAAATTGGCCTGAAATAATTATCACAGATAAATATACAAAGACCACACCAAAACAAACCAAATCAAACAAAACAAAACAAAAATAGCAAATGAATTTGGAAATAAACTTTCTTGAATGAAAGCTAGCAGCAGATATGCATATAGAATATATCTTAAAATATATACAAGTATTTTATATGTTTAAAGACATGAAAGCTATCATTGAAAGTGTTATGAAGGAAGAAGCATATATCAAAAAGGACAAGGGAACTTTGAAGAACAGCCAAGTGGAACTATATTAAATTTTAATAGAAATAAAAATAAATACTTAAAATTAGAAACCCAGCAGATTAGACTAAGAGTAAGAGAGAATTAGTGAACTGGAATAAATAGCACAGAAAGAAAAGTCATGTGATTTATGCATACTAAAAAAATATTTTAGGCAGAGCCACCAAAAATTTTGCATGACATATGAAAAATAATGCTTAAGCAACTCCACTGCAACTATGGTTTATGGTTGGATTGGATGGCAAAAACAGCAAAAGGGGTCCTCTTTCTATGGTCTGCAAGTAATACAAATGCGAAGTAATGAAGTCTTACAGGGTAGAGACCATGAAGATGGGATAGATAAAAAGAAGTCAGAAGCCATTTTGAAAAAGATACATTAGTACTCAATGGTCCATTAATAAGATTTTACAGCATTTTCTTCAGACTGTTTGTATTAATGAAAGTAGAAAAATGATGAACACTTTTTGAAGCTAAAAATATCTTAAATCGTATTAGAGCATGTTTTAACAACCAGACTTTTAGGAATATAGTTAGCTTAATTTGATATGATTGCCTTGTTAAAATGCAGATACTATGCCATTTAATTCAGTCTCCGCAGCATTTCCAGGATGCATACATAATTTTGTTGATATTGCAAGAAATAAGAAAATCATAGATTCCAACAAGGAAAGTTTAAACAATTCAGCCATTAAAGTACATATACATAAATGAACAGCACTAACACATTTTAGCTGCACAACATTCTCTTGGTGGCACTTTGTGGAATGTGGTTTTGTCAGTAAATTTTGGTTCATCACCTGTAAGATAAAAATGGTCCTATTTTAAATCAAACATAAAAATTAGTTTTCCTGAATCTATCAACAAGTATTTATTCAATATAGCTTACACAACAATTGACTTCTTTACTGAAGCATGGAATATAATAGTGGAAGGTACCTTTGTCAAAAATCTGGTTTACAGACCCTACATAACTTTCCTAGGATAACACAAGTTCAAAGTGGTAAAACTAGAATTTAAAAAATCTTACGATGCCGTAAAACTATGCTCTTCTCAGTACATAATATTGCCCCTTAAAATTAAATCCATATTTCATGTTTTTTCTTATTCTGTTCTAATAAGTTTAAAATGTCAATGATGTCAAGCATATTTTAATTTAATTTCAATTGAATTTCAAATTAAAACATACAAAAATTCTTATCAGCTTCAAAATAACAATATATCTTCTAACACTTTTCTATTTAAGAAAAAAAAACTTACATGATTATACTCTGTCAGTGAATTAATATATTGCATCCTCACTATAGCCATTCAGGAAATTAAGATGAAAATCAAAAGATTCTTCTAGCCAAATGACAAAGGGGACACAAGTTATCAAAATCTATGGGATTTAGCAAAAGCAGTTCTAAGAGGAAAATTTATAGCCTTAAAATGCCTACATGCAAAACACAGAAAGATCACAAATCAACAATCTAATGAATAGTCTCAAGGAATTGGAAAAGGAAGAGCAAGACAATCTCAAACCCAGCAGAAGAAAACAAATAACTAAGGTCAGAGTAGAACTAAATGAAATCAATAACAAAAGAATTATACAGAAGATTAATGAAAAAAAAAGTTGGTTCTTTGAAAATGAAAACAAAATCAACAGGTCTCTCACTAGATTATCCAGAAACAGGAAGGACAGGACCCTAATAAGTTCAACCAGAAATGAAAAAGGAGGTATTAACTGATACCATGAAAATACAAAATATTATCTCTGAATACTATAAAAATTTCCATGCACATAAACTTGAAAACATTGAGGAAATAGACAAATTCTTGGAAACACACAACCTCCCTAGGCCAGATCTCATATGTTTGGATGTAGGTGTTTCAAACACATTCACTCAAGAAATAAAAAACCTTCAGCTTTTCTTTGCAATAAAGAAATTCAGTTTCGAAATTTAGTAAGAAATATTTTAGACATGACAAAGCTATTCTTATACACTTCATTGACAACAATTTACATGCAGAGCCATTTTGATGGTTCTAATATAAATCACTAAAATCTGTGCTTTCTTTTACATCATGAAATAATATTTAAAATAAGCATTTGTATTCCAAACACTCTTCAAAGTCACCCTATTGATAATCTTACTAAGCTGTATGTTCATAAATTTTATATTGTATGAGTATCATAGAGGTTCTACATATTGATTATTTGGAGGGACAGGGAAAGGCTTTTAGAAGCTAGCCCATTTTTAAAATTTCTTTATAAAATTTGATTTTCTTCAAATAAAATTTTCAAAAAATAAATTAATATGTAAGATATATTCATTACAAACAATCCCCATTTTGCACAATAGTAAGGGACTGTCAAATGACCGTGACAGTTAAAACCATTTACAGAAATCTTAATAATCATTGGGGAAAATTATGACTCTTTCATAATTTTAAACATTTTTTTCAAAATCTTAAAAGTTCTCTTGTTGTCAATAAGGATGAATATATAGGAAAATGAAAAAGTAGTAATTATTTATTTATGATATTTTAAAATACTAGAAACATTGAGAACTAATGTTGAGAACTAATTTCTTTGTAAATGCTTATCAAGAGTAGCATCAACAGTGTTTGACTTCTTCTTTCCATTGTGTAATGCACATGAAGCAGTATCTTTCATATGCAGAGTTTGTATCAACTTCTAACACTTTATTCTTTGTGTTTTCAATGTTATGAAATATCTTTTAGAGTTCTCTTAATGCAAAGTTTATGCTTTGTCATTTGCGACAACCTGGATAAACCTAGAGGACATTATGCTAAGTGAAAAAAGCCTGGCACAAAGAGACAAGTACTGCATGATCTCTCTTACATGTGGAATATTAAAAAATCTGAACCCTTAGAAGTAGAGAGTAGAATGTTGGCTGCCAGAGTCTATGGATTGTAGAGGAAAGAGGAACTGTTGGTCGAAAGGTACCAAGTTTCAGTTAGAGGGGAGGAATAGATTCCAATGATCTGTTGCACAGCATATTGATTATAGTGAATAGTAATGTGTTGTATATTTCAAAATAGGTAGAAGAATGGATTTTAAATGGTCTCATTACAAAGAAATCCTAAATACTTAATGTGCTAGATATGTTGATTGGCCTGATTTGGTCTTTCCACAATGTATACATGTATTAAAACATCTAATTACACCCTATAAATATACACAATTATCATTTGTCAGTTAAAATAAAATAAAACTTAAATGAATTAAGACTAAAACTATAACTGCCTGCTATTGATTAATCAACTGGAAAATGTTGATGATATTGATGGCACCTTTGTTATATTCTAGTTCCCTGAGTGAGAGAGTGTAGGCACCATAATATTAACTCGTCTTTCAATTTGATATACACTACTAAATAAATCACATTGCTTATACTCAGAAACTCAGTTTAAGACATTGACCATACAGGTTTTAAGTGTAGAACAGCTGGAATATGTTCCTGATTAAATTTATTTTTTGTTTTCTCCTCTCCAGAATCTACTTAGCCATAAAGAACACTGGCATAACAATTGGGTACTCTTCACATAAGATATATCGTTAGTATTAAAAAGTTTTTTATAAGTTAGTTATAAAACAATGCACAGAAAGTTCAGTAAAAACAGTATTTCATTTTAAATACAGTGGGATCGTGTATGTGAAAGCCATGTGTTATGGATTGGGGCTTGAATTAAACTCAGAATGATATATGATTTCAGATAATATTTCTTGGAACAGTAAGAAAGCCAAAGGTCAATAAGGGAATGCAAACATTTTTGACTTCTTACTGTACCACAGAAGGATGTTCTGTGGTCAGGAACTGCCCTTGGACACTCAGTGGATTTGTAGGACTTTAACCCTTCTTGTTCTACCTTCTTAGAGAAGAGAAACATATTCAGCAGGTTTTCCATAGACTACTGAGACCAGGCAGTCAGGTTTAGATGCTACCTCTTTAGAGTGCTTTTCTGGGAATTATAGCTTCCTAGCACTTTTCTTGTCTGGAAGATGTTACAGCCTCCGGGGCCTGTGAGGGGGAGCCATAAGCCCTGTGGGATGAATTGACTGCAGCTGAACTCACTCTGGCAGAAGGTGGATGGGGCAGGGTGGTTCCAGCAGTTTTTATAAATGGAGGCACAGAAGACAGGAGAAATAGAGAAGCACGTTCTTGTCCTTTTCTTTTATTTTAGGGTTTCTGTCCTTGTTAGCATGACTCCAGCACCATCACTTCACCCAGCATCCAGCTTCATTTAGAATGGCAAGTACTAGGCTTCCTAGAAACCTTCAGAGGTACCAGCCTCAGGTGGTTAGCCCTCCCTTCTCAGATGTCTACACCCCTGATCCAAGGGGTTTATTCTCTGAAATCCTGACTTACCTGAAGAGGATTTAATCACTGAAGTTCAAGCTAATCAATACTATACTTAAAATCTATTCAGAGGATGGAAACTGTGTGTGTGTATCTGTGTGTGTGTAGCTTGGAGGTTGGGTAATAGTGAGCTAAATCTTTAACTTCCAAAGTAAAAAAGCAAAAACAAAATCTAAAACAGAAATGAACTCGATAAATAACAATATAAACATATTTAGACATTAATACCAAAGCATTAGATAAAAGCGTAAAAATGAAATGCTTTTGAAAAAATATAAATGGAAAGGGAGTAGTGGACATATTTTTAACAACTCTTACTGAATTATTTACAAGTTTAAAGTAAATACATGATACAATTTGTTTAAAAACACTAAATTAAAATATCAATTCAGGAAACTAATTCCACACAATAAAATATAATTACCCCACCCAAATAACAGGAAACATGGTATTAAATATTATAACCCTGAATTCAATTTTCATTACATTAAGATCAAGATACAGCAGCTTTCGCTAATTTTTTCAACACCATTTTGGAGAACTTAGGTAATATTGTAAGATAAGAAAATTTTAAAATGTGTACACAGCAAAAAAAGGTGAAAATCAGGTTGCATATTATAATAATGGACTCACAATTATGATCAACCAAAAAAAATTATAATACAATTGCAAATGCTTGTGTATATATCTTGGCAAGAGCTATCGATACTCTCCTTATTGTAACTGAGTGATGTATATTTTTGAAACCATACATATTGAGTTTTATTGTCACTGAATGTATCTTAAAGAAAAAGAATATGTTATGATTTGACATCAACACAGACATTATTTTATACACAAAAAGGCTTGGAAACAGCAATGAGGATGTACATTTGATATAGTAAAACAAATATTTATTTGAGAAACATCTACAATTTTATGTTTACTTGCCAAAAAAAAAAAAAAAAGCACCACAATGTTCTATAAGACCTGAGAAAAGAAGTAACACGGTAATGTTCAACATTGTGTTATACTTTGTCATCTGTATATGAGAAAAAACATTTTTCTATTACAAGCCATGTGGTACAACTATGGCAATGGAAATTGCCAGCTCTGTTGAACAGATAAAAAGAAATTCAAAGCAATGAGAGACTGATTTGACCAATTTATGATTTGTACATGACTCTCATCAAGGAAAAAATTTCATGTTAGAAACTTCCTGCTTATTTTGAACAAAGGCTACTTAACCTCCAACAATCCATGATCCAAATGAGGAAAACAACAAAACTATGATTTAGTCAAAAAAGAAATGCTGATAAAACCCCAGTGTACTTCAATATACCTAGAAAGTATACATGGAGTCCTAAGGATGTTAGATAAGTTAAGATCATCAGCATCGGTTGCAAACCATTGTTCCATTGTGATTATACTGCCCTATTTAATCTTAAACTGCAGCAGAAGAAGGACATATACAAAGATTCTATCATGAGGAAGAAAAACTTTATATAAAGGCTGAAAAGGAGGGGTAGGGCAGAAAAAACGTAATTAGGAGTGGGCATATATAACATTATTAGAACTATATGTGTTAATAGTTGAATTCGTATTCAAAATATTTCCCACAATGAAAAGTTCAGACTAAGATAATTTCAATGTTGACTTCTGTCCAATATTTCAGTGTGACGTTCGTAATCTAATCCTTGAACAAACTCATAAAGCAAAGAAGGAAAGAACACTGGCAAATTCTTATTGTGAATCCCAGAGTCACCCTCTTTTCAAAACTGGGAAGGGCATTACAAGAAAAGAAGAGGGCAGATAGGTATCTTTCATGAACACCAATACAGAAATTTTCACCACATAATAACAAATCAAATTCATCAATACCCAAAAGCATAATGTGCATTGGCAAAATGGGGCTTGTCCAGAAATTAAGTGACATATTAACAGTTTAAATTTAATTAAAATGTTTCACCCAATTAACAGAATAAAGAAAAAAAAACACATAATTCTCTCACTGGCTGCACAGAAGTCTTGACAAAATCTCACTTCCATTTATTATCTTAAGAAAGCTTCCAATAAAGTAGGAATAGAAGAATACATACTTAATTTTCCAAAAGACATTCACAAAAGTGCTACAGCTAACATGTCTAATGGTACAGTGTTGAACACTCTCCCCATAAGATCAAGGAGAAAAAAATACTTTGGTGCTTATTCTCACATGTTCTAGTCAATGATTTACCAGAATAACTCAATAAAAATATTTAGAATGCATAGAGTGTAAAGAAATTGCAGATGACATGGTTGTTTATATACAAAATTCTAAATATGTACACAAATTTAACAATACATAAGTGAATTTATCAAGTTCTTAGGATACAAATTCAATATACAAAAATCAATTGCATTTTTATATATTAGCAAGAAACACTTAAAAATGAAATAGAATAAAAGTTCCATTTATAATTGCATAGCTAAAATTTATCTCTACTTAGCTAAAATTCGATAAAATGCAAGCATGATTTTTTATACTGCAAACTACAAAACATCGTTTTAAGAAATTAAAGACTACATCGGTAAATGGAGAGATAACCAAAATTAGACATCACCTCACACTTGCTAGAACAGCTGTGTGAAATTGGAACACTCATTCATTTCACACAGGAATGGGAGTGTAAAGAGATACAACAACTGGGCTATTCATATAAAGCCACACAGACACGCACACACACATACACACATACCCCTACTGTATAATCCAGAAATCCTTCTCCAAGGTATTTATTACAGGTTGAATTGTATCCCTCCAAAAAAGAAATGTTAAGGTCCTCATCCCCAGAACCTCAGAATTTTACTTTATTTGGAAATATGGCTGTTGCAGATGCAATTAGTTAAGCCAAAATGAGGTCATACTGAAGGAGGGTAGGCCCCTAACCCCATATGACTGGTGTCCTTGTAAGAACACAACTTGTGCAGATAAAGACATGCCAGGGAAACAGCATATGACGATGAAGGCAGGGACTGGAGCTATGCAGCCACAAGCCAAAGGATGCCAACAATCGCCAGCAAACTGCCAGGAACTGGGGAGAGGCCAGCAGGGATGCTCAACAGGTTTGAAAGACGGAGACCCTGATGACAGAGCCTTGATTTCAGACCTTTAGCCTCTAGAACTGTGAGACAATAAATTTCTGTTGTTTTAAGCCACCCAGTCTGTGGTATTTTGCTACATTAGCCATAGAAAGTTAATACAATGTTTAACAAAATAAATTAATTAATTAATAAGTCCATAAACAGACTTGAAGAAAAACATATATAACAGCTTTATTCAGTATAGCCTGCAGAGGATAAACTAAAGTAATGAACAATAGAATGGAAAATAAATTATGATAATAATCTTACAATGGAATACTACCCATCATTAAGAAATAATGACGTAAAGATACACTAATCATCCTTGGTTAATCTCATAAAACATTGAGGAGGGAAAAGAAGGCAGACAAAAAAGTGTAAACACTTTATTATCCCGTGGATGTAAATGTCAATACCAGGCCCAAGGAAACTTTCTGGAATAGTAAAAGTTGTTCTCTGCCTTGAGTTGTTCTGCGTCATCCCCCATGCCCCGCCTCCCAGTTTTCTTCTGCATTTAACTTTCCACTGCAGATGGGCCTCTTCTGTTTCTGAAATTTGTCAAGCACACTTGACCTCAGACTCTCTGTATTTAGCACTCTCTCTGTCTGGAATCCTTGCTTTCAAGTAATTACATGGCTTTCAGGTGGCACAACATTCAGGTGTCTACTATTAATAAAATGTTTAATGTTCAAGACATCTTCTCTCGTTGCACTGTCTAGAATAATAATTCTCATCACTCTTTCTCTGCCTGTCACACAGTAAGTTCTCAATATTTATTTGAATGACTAAACAAAGGAATAAGTTCAGTCGTGATTAACATCAAGAGAAACACAGAAAATATTTTTAGCTTTTATATTAATTCACTTGCTGTCAGATAATCAGCATTTGTAACCTTATTGGTTATGATGTTTATTTAGGAACCACAAGTAATCAAGTGAAAATGACACAAATTATTTTGTTTTACTGTTTTTTGTTTTTTTTTTTTTTACCAAAAGTAACACCTTCTTGCCTGTAGATACATTACTTAGCTAACTAAAAACAAAACAAAAACAAAAACAAAAATAGAGCACTTAACATGAAAATTAAATATAATTGAAATTCATTAAATAGAAGCCTGAAGAAAAGTTTATTTGATGCCCCATACTAAAAGGTAAAAAAATAATTTTTCTTTCAATTCACAAACAAGAACAAGCAGGGGCAGACATACTAATTATGACCATGTAATCTGATGGTATTCATTGGTAACTTTGTAAGAAAAATATTCATGGATTTATAAACAGTAAATGGCTAACAAGCTAAAACTTTTCAATACAATACATGGTTTTACACTTTTAAAAGTCATTGCCTTGAACTTGCCTATATGTCATACAGTTTTAATAAATCTTTGCTTTGAAGAGAATAGCAACATTAATACTATTTACCTCAAACTCTTAGAGTGTTGCAACATTGCTAGTAGAAAAATTGAATAAAAAGTGACTTGATATATATAAATACAGCAAAAAATACAGAAAAAGGAATAACTTATTTAAAACATATGCATTGTGTGATAAAGTTTTACCAGTACATTGATGCTAATTAGAAAAAAAAGAAAATAGAAAGAAACCACTATGACCATTAAGCACAGAGTGATGAATGATTAAATTTAAAATAACCACACATGTCAGGGAAATATTTTCTCTTTTAGCAATTCAGATTTTAATTGCTACAATTTCTGGAAGGATATACCCTAGAGATCCTTCTCATTTCCAAGTTGTGTAGAAGAATATATATATATTAATATATGTGTGTGTGTGTACATGTGTGTACCTATCATCTATCATCTATCTATCTATCTATCTATCTAGTTAAATAGGCAGGAGGCCATTAGCCTGAGGCTTCTCCTTTCCATGGTTACAAACCGAACCTATAAATAACATAAAAAAACTGAAACCTTACTTAGGGGAGTATATATATATATATATATATATATATATATATACACATATATATATTTATAACAAACAGCCAGGTTCCAACCAGTGACAACAGTTGAACTTAAGCCAACTGATCACAGGCAGCCAACTGATCAAACCATGTCCAAATAAAGCAAATGCCTAACTGTAGCATTTAATGATTACTTTGCTTGCAGGTTCAGCTGATAAAAGTTAACTGCTCACTTTGCTGGGTGGAGCTCTGTGAACCTCTTCTTGGTTTTCAGTGTTACTTGATTCATGAATTGTTCTTTGCTCAGGTAAACTCTACTAAATTTAATTTGCCTAAAGTTTTTCTTATGTATATGTGTGTGTACATATAGATATGTGTGTGCATATATATGTGTATATATAGTGTGTGTATGTGCATGTGCATATTCATATACATTCAGATTTGGAGAAGTAAAAATTTACTTTTTTCTACTAACTTTATAGGCCAAAAGATACCTTGGAGTTTGCAGTTATATGTATTTAAATTCATTTAGATTAAATTTCCCTCCATACACAAATGAGATTCTTTCTTCCATGGAATTATCTTTATCAGTCATAAGGTTCTCTTTGCCATATGGTAAAGTATAAGTAGTACAGTGCAAGCACTGTGAGCTCAAATCTCATCTTCACAGTGAGTGACCTTGGACGAATTAAACACATTGTTTGACCTCAGCTTATAATTAGAATTTAACAATGTCACCAAAAAAGCATTAAATAAATGTTGGTTCTTTTTAAGTTTGATTGTATACCTCTATTATTTTATAAAAATATTGCATTATTATTGTTCTTTTTCTTTTATATTATGAGGGAAAAATTCTATATTCTTAGCACAATGCTTAGAAAATGGAATGCCTTTGTTAAATGTTTGTCTAATAAATGATTTATCAGTTTTTCTGGGTACATGTGTTCTCACCACACAGAAAAATGTCATAATTTGGGTTCTGCATATTAGATACTAAGGGCAATCACACCACCTCTCAGGAAATTTTGAATTAACATAAAGTTACTGTTTGAATGAAAGGTATGACCTTCCTACTCAGGACTACTCCCAAGGGTCAAGCTCAAAAGTGTGATTCCATGCACATACCAATATATATTTACATTGACACATTTCTGCTGTAAGTAAACATTAAGTCAAAGTGAGACTATTTTTTAATCAGCAAAGTGCAGACAAAGGTCATTTTTCTTCACAATTCAAAAGTTTAAATATTCACCTTGCTAGATAAATCACAGGATTTCTATATATTTCAATAATCTACCGAGAAATCTCCAAAATGAATAAAATGTCACGTAACAGACATAAAATGAGTTGAAATATCAATAATTCTTGAAATCTGAGTGAAAAAGCAAACTATAATAATAAAATTGTTAATAGAATGAACATACTGATGGCAAAAAGATCGCTAATTTTCTCTCAATTTTATTGGCTCATTTAAAGATCTTAATTTCCTTTCATGCAATCAACTTAGGTTTCATACAGTCCTTACTATCCTGAATTATCATTTAGTAATCTATGCATGTTTTGTGTGATAAATGTTGTTTCCTGTATAAAAATTGAGAATACAGGAAATATATGAAAAGTCAAATGTGACTTTTTAACTATTTCATAAGTAAAGTCAGTATATGCTAATTTTGAAGATAACTTCAATAATAGATTTATATTGTTTATGTCCTTTTCAAAATGAACACTTTTGATCTGTTACTAGTTATTGAATGATTATAAACAATAAATCAACATAAGAAAAATTTATCAGTAATGATATTCTTAATTATACCTTTCTCGTTACCTACTACTGGCAAAAATGTTTTAGTATTATAATTAGAAATGTTCATATCAATTGAGTTTATAAAGTAATAATACTGACAAAAGATCCATGTGTATCTGCATAGAGTACTGTCTACACAATATTGATTCTCTTTTTCATGCCATTTCCCACATTTTTTTCCTAGACATAAAATATTGAAAGTTAATACTATTGTATCTCTAAGTAAACAATTTCTAGTAAATCCTTTTCAGAAACTGTAATTTAGAGAATTAGTAACAAATCAAATATTATATTACACAATTCTTGATGCCCTTTACCAGAGAAGGCCAGATGAGGTGAGCTTGGCTAGCCCAGTTTCCTTCACAATATTGAATTTTTTTTACCAGATTTTTAGCTCTGTGGAGAAAGGAATGCCAAAATTATAACACTTATAAAGAAATTTTTGGGGTTGAGCATTGTGGTTTATCCAAAGTGTCATCAGAGGAATGCTAGAGACAGTTAAAACAGGCCAAAGACCCAAAAAAGACTAAGGATCTACATAGGACAAGAGAGGAGTAATCCAAATGATACTTGTTTTTCATAGTTAAAAGATCAACAATAACCTCTTTTAACTGTTACTATAAATTCTTGTGAAATGCTTGATTGGGATTGGAATTTGATCTAATTAAGTGACCAAAATGAGACAGGTCACATACCCTCTAAAAATGTATGCCCACATTATTTGACATTCCAAACAGTCAAGCCAGATATTGGTTTTGAGCTCTAAGTTATTTTAGTTACTTTTCTTGGCTACTTCAATAATGACATTTAGAATTATCCAGCATTAAGTTATCTTGTGCGACATGACCTTCCTCCTTGATTATTAAGTAGAAGTTTGGATAGTCATAACTCCAGAATGTGGTAGGAAAATTTCTTCTACAAAGGTTCTCTAAGATACCTATCAAAATTATTTTCTATAGTTCCATGGAATTAAAAATATTAAAATGAAACCGCATGTTCATATTTTCACCAGAAAATACATAATTATGTACATATTTATTGTAATAATTATAAACTTTGGTTCGGAAAGTATTGTCAATAATTCTTAGCCAGAAAAGATACAGAATTCTCATAGAAAATTCTGACTAATCGATTTACAGGCAGGGAATATTTCCATTATACTAATTTAGGTTTTTGTGCTAAATTAGACCATTACTTAGTAAAGATGGGGTTTTAATCATACAGTTTGACCCAAGGGATTTTAGACTTTTAAAAAATAAGATTACAAGGATCAGATCAATATTTAAAGCATCATTAATGTGGTACTTGTGATAATGTAGAGAGGAGTGAGTTAAAGTTGTGTTGCCACTAAGAGAAGGTTTGAAATGAATAAATAGTATTTTAAAATGACTGGAATGACCGCATACAGTGTTCAAATGGCTCAACTGTACCATATTAAGAGTATTCCAGTATTTTAAAATATCAATCACAGAAACAGTACTATGCATGTGTGTGTATATAAATATATGTTTCTACATATACGGTAGAGATTTAACTGGGAATTATAACAGATTATAGTTTGAGAAGCCTAGTTTATTTTTGAGTGCATAATAAAGGTTGGCATCATTTAAGTAACACACATAAAATATACCTTACTTATAATTTTGAATGAATATTTAAGGGAGAATACCCATCACGCGATGAATAGTGACAAATCCTACTAAATTAAAAATATCAAATCATTAAAATTGAACCATAAAAATAAAAGATAATTGAAATAATTAAACAACTGTAACAAAATGAGTAAAAATCTCTTTTCTGCAAAGATAAGGAATGTAATATCATTGGGGATTAATGCTTCACCAATATGTGAAGGTAAAATTATAAAAAAGAAAATAATAAAAAAGAAAAACAAGATGCTATGAGTAAGGTTTATTCTGCTAGATGAAATGTCTAAGGAAAGAAGCAAACATGAACAAAATCATCATTATTACCACCAAATTTAATTTGATAAATTAAAATACGGGAAATAGACTCTTGCTAATTTGATTTTAACCTGTGAAGAATGATGTCTGAATATAGGACAGATTTATAGTACATTGATAATATAATTTAAGGTACATCAAATTTATCTCATTGGAGACTATTTTACATAAAATTATTTTTGAAATAAAGAATTGATTATAGTTTCAGGAGACGAATACTTTTCTGACATATGCCAGAAATATTTACGAAGGCAGGGTTTACTTTACACTTCCTAATCAAGATATAATTTAACATGTCTGTAATTGTTCGATGTAGGAGACATCAAATGCCACCCCAAATTATATGGCAAGGCTTCAAATATACAAAATTCTACACTGTTAAGGAAAGCATGATACAACAATAGAAATGAAAAATTACAGTTTTACCTTATGCTGTGCATATAACACTGTTAAAATAATGTTCTATGTGTATATAGGTGTATGTGTTCTAAAATTGTAATAATGGGACTGACGTGTACATTTATCCAAAATTACTTTTTTATTGATACAAATTTGTATTTATTTTGTTAAAAGGGAAAAACAAATAATAAAAATTTCCACAAAGGCTTATCCAAACAATTTTAAACACCATTGTGATTGATTACTGTTAAACAATGTCAATAGAAGTAAAACTACCAACCTGACGTTGATTTCCAGTGTTCCATATTGAGAGTAGATATTCTGTACATATTTTAATGACATTGATTGGACAAGATAGACAAGAACATTATTTGCGTGCCCAATGTGTTCCGTGTACTTATATACTGTCTAATTTTATCCTCCTCACAAAAACTGAGAGCTATCAATCCACAATTTACTGATGTGAAAATTTTGGTAAATAGTTGGGATATAAAGTAATTCCATTTATCTGGAAAGGATGAATGGAACTTTTGGAAGAAATCATGGAAGGTTTGTGGTAATGGGTAGCGGCCAGAACAACCCTGGTTTACACCTGTTACTGAGGGTGATTATTAATCATGCTTCTTTCACTCTCAAATGGCTTCCAGTTTGGATGACAAATTATATGGTCACTGGAGCAGTGGAGAACCATGACAGGCTTTTTAGTGGATAATGACATGATGTGGGCAATGCTTCAGAAAGATTAATCCAGAGGAAATGTGTAGAAAGGAATGAAGATAAGAAAGACCTGAAGCAGAGAAACCAATTAAGTGTCTACTTCAATCATCCCAGGAAATGTACTGAAAATCTGCACTAGGACAGGGACAGTCGCAGGGAAAGGGAAATATGTAAGACAAGCTGACGAGAGCAATGTTACAGATGTGGAACAAATAGGACTCGGATGTTAAATATTTTTTCATGCAGAAGATTGAGGAATTAATGGTGATATCAAGGTTTGGATTCTGAGTGATTGCGAATATCACGATGCCGATGCCACTAACCTGTGGAAGGCATTGTGTTTGTGTCCTTGGCCTTAAGGCTTTTTTGTTTGTTTATTTGTTTTTGTTTTTTTTCTTTTGAGAGAGCTGCTTCAAACACTTTCTCGTAAATTATTCCTTCAAGTACAAAGATGCCAATTTACATTTCTCTGAAGAATTTCTAGCTACATAGGTCACTTATGTGTACAGTGGATTTTAAAAACTGTGTTAACATATAAACCCCTACCTTCTAAAATTTTCACAATTGATTATTCTTTCCTCTTTGCATATATTATCCTGCAGAACAACGCCTCACCCCAGCATGAGAAATATTTTACAGTTTTTTAAAAAATCAATTATTATGGTATCTATTCTATTTCCCCACAGAATCAATATTATATATAATGAGAGTTATAAGTCTTAGGGTACCATGGTCAATCAAGCCTATTCAATCTAAAGAGTGCTGATATACTTGATATTTTAGTAAAAAATCAGAAAAATAATACTAACAGGTAAATACTACTGACAGGTTAAATTTGTCGATAAACAATTTTAAGGTAATTTTGAGGATAAAACACTGTATTCTTCTAAATAAAAGAAAATTGCTTTAAAATTTCATTGGGAAAGCTGATATCTGAAGAAAATCATGCCAAATTAGAGGATAATGATGTGCTCAATGAAAACTTAGATGGGATTAAGAAGTGGAGTGAGGCCTTCTCAGTGGAATCAAACGATAAGCACTGTTCTTTTATTTGGAATTTTTCCATGGATGCGTTACATTTGGGTTTGTATAAGTGTGTCACTAGCTCTACTTATACTCATTAATTGTGATCAGGGATTTTAGTTTTAACTTATAAATGAGACAAAAAGTGACAGAAACAAAAAGGTATTATATGTTTTCTGGAGTTATTTGAGCAGGAGGTAAAGGGAAATGGAGGGTTTTGGAAAAAATATTCTTATATTCTTATCTCTGAGAAATAAAATATCTACAGTGGACTCTAGTGAGGAGTGAGCAAGAAAAATTCTACATATAATTATGATGAAACTCCATGTAGAAGAAAAAAGACAAATTACAGGGAAGAAATAGCTCATTCAAAATACCAGGTGTTGTCACCATTTTAGAATAGTTTTGCTATAAATGGAATGGCCTGTCGGTAGATGAAGTGAGGAGGTAGTAACCAAAGGAAACATACAAATCCAATGCTCATCAGCTGCTGTTTATATGTGTGGTCCATGCAGTGGGTAAAAATATTTATACTACCACTGTTATTACAACCACTTTTCCTATAATGTGCCAGGTAACGTGAGAAGCAATTTACACAAACTACATGTCAGTGACATTAAGAGGTAGCATTAATTTTTCCACTTTACAGATGAGGAAATTGAGAATTGAAAAGATAACACACTTTGAAGTCCCCTCTGCTCAAAGACTATTGGAGACTCTATTCTGTGACTTCAGACAATGAAGACTGTATCTTTACTGCATTCTAAACTCTGAGCCCACATATTCTCATCCAATTCATAGTTTGGACCTCGAATTCCAGGGAATCTCTAAAATAATAACTGTTGCCTATTTCATAAATAGGTATTTTATCACACGTAGCCTGGTTACACTTGGAAAGGTCTACATTGAAAAACCAACATCCAGTCTTTTATCTCCAAGTTGTCTTTGAATAATTAAAATTGTTTCCCAACCTTCTCCTGCAGCTTTAATGTGAAAAAGTGTGCATTATAAAGTGATTGTAACAAACTGATACACCTTTATTTTCATTTTACCTTTCAAATAAAACAAATATTTTCTCACTATATCTATGTAAAACTATATAAATGGTAGACACATTTCTTTGTAATTTCTTAACAGTGCCTGTTACTTGCCAACAATTTTTGCCTTTTTTTTTTACTATGCTTTCAGATAAAAATCTTCTGTGGAAATCTTTACTAGACAAATGAAATTTGAAGACTCAAAAGTTTTAAACAATAATGCTTTTTAATAAAATCACTTTAAGCCTAACTAAGCCTCCATTATAGAAATTTAGTAATCAGTTAATAAATAATTTATTCTTTAAAAGTTACTGAGCATGTCGTGAATATCTTCCTTTTTTCCCTCCAGATGTGTCTGTATCCACCTCCACCTTACTCTGTGCCTCCCTGAGGCTGAGGCATGGGTGGGGTACATCGCTGGGCTTGCCAGCTGAATTCAGGGAGTGAGGAGCCTGAAAGGACATCCAGAAAGGGGGACAGGCAAAGCCATGCTAAGGTATATTCCCCATCCAGCTTGAGAGGTTTCCCTTACTGGCAGTATCCCTCTACGTAAAGTCTCACCTGGCCATAGTCTCTCTTTTTTGTAGGAACCAATAACTGTTTCCTACCTCACTAGCCCCTTCAGGCCAGAAAGTGCTAATGGGTGGCTGGGGACACAGTTGGTGGCGTCTTTTGTGCTTTTCCTACATCGTTTGTATTAGTTTGCTATGGCTGCTACAAACTAGGGTGGCTTAAGCAACCAAAATGTATTGTCTCACAGTTCTGGAGTCTGGAAGTCTGAGATCAGGGTGTCAGCAGGGTAGGTTCCTTCTGAGGCTGTGAAGGAGAATTTGTTCCAGGCTTTTGGTGCTTTGCTACCAATCACTGGCACTCGTTAGACACATCACCCCTATCACCGCCTTCAGGCTCTTAGAGCATTGTCCTTATTCACACATTTTTAAATATAAGAGATACCTATTATTAGGATTCAGGAAGTTTAAAGATTGTACCGTTTATTTATTTCCCATGTGCAAATCTGTATTTAGAACACAGATCATGATATTTTGTTTACAGAAATCCAAGCATTAAAAAGCCAACATTAAATCTCCTTGGTTTAATATCCAAATGGCTTAAGCAAATTTTATGCATTTCCATAACAAAGTTTATGAAATTTTGAAAAGAAACAAGAGTTTAACTACACTCCTAAAAATCTTATGTCTTAAAGATATTGATGTTAAATAAATGCTATTCCTCAGGTTTGTTTGCATAACCACACAGTAATGGACTAACATGAAGCATCCGTGTAATATTAGTGTCACAATTCTTATCACCTTTCTCATTATTAAGACATTTGTTGCAAAATACATTAAACAGAATGTATCAATTAGCAAACATAAAACAAATGCTGGGTATTGTAAGTATAAGTGTTAGCACTACAGTACTTAAGTACGGAAGGGGTCAATGCCAAGAGTTTGGATGGAGTACACAACTTCTCAAACGGTAAGAAATTTTCCTGGTTGAATTAAAAACAGAACTTTATTAAAGAATGAACGTGGTGACTATACAGATGGAATACTTGTGGAGTAGAAGTTGAAATGAAAATAACTCTAATGTAAAAGTTAAAAAAATGAACTTAAACTTGTCCACCAAATGTGTAGATATCCTTTCCTTGTTTTTAGAAATAAGGTTTCTTGGGGGTTATATTTATGGCAATAATATACATTCTATAATATTATTTTCCCAAGAAATTCTATAGCTTAAAATAAATGCTAAATTACTTTATAGTTGTGTATTTAGGAGTAACAAAAAGAAGAAAGAGGGTTTAGCTTTAGGTACTGTTTTGCAAAAAACCTTAATGCTTCATTATATGTGTCTGGAATCATGAAAAAGGAAGAGTGTCTGCAGCCTAAATATTTCCAATAATAATAAGAATGTCTTAATTCTTAGAGGGTGCCATTTCCTCTGAATGTTTGTTTCAATGCCATGCTCAGGGAAAAAGGAAAGTGAGAAGGTATCAATACAGACGGTAAAATCTCCAGATAACAAGGTTGCATAAGCAACAGAGGGACACTGACATGAGGGTCAGGAGATCATCAAAGTCATGGCTGACTCAGGAGAGACAGGGGAAACTAAAATCTTGCAGAGAAAGGAAAATTTAACTTTAAAGTTATAGACCAAAAGGAAAAGAGAAGAAATTAAGTTTGGAAAGTTATAATAAGATAATAAGAGAAATAGTATATGATGTTGAGAAAAATTCAATGGAAAGAATGAATTTAAGTAAAGGGCAGGAACTCAAGTGGCAGTCTTAAGTGGGAAAAGTGATGCTAAATTTGGGAAGCATGACGTTTTACTGCCAAATAATTCAAACCAATAGTTTCCCTGAACTTATAGTTGAGATTGACTGCATTCCATGCCATCGAAGGGGCACTTAACAGATGAGAAAAATATTTATTCATTTAGGCAACAATCAGTAATCACAGAGATTACTATTAACTAAGCAATAAATCTGGATATTAATACACACCATCTGTGGTCATTCATGACCTTTCCTTTGTTGCTTCTATAGTTCTGAAGTTCCCGCACACAGACCCGCTGGCATCTTACGTCTATCTACCTTCCTCTGTTTAGGACTCAGTCTTCACCAGAGCAGAGAATATATCAGGGATATCAGCCTCTTCCACTTATGAGGTTAAAAATTACTTGTGATCCTCATGTCTATGTGCTGGTGGTTCATTACTAATAGGCATGTGTGTACCATCTGGAAATAGTCTCTGGAAAATCTCTGCTACAATACAAGCACCTATAAACTTCTGGAGCCACATCTCTCAAGCCAGCCTGCCCAATCCTCACTTCCAGAAACAAAACAAAAGAAACAACAAAAAAATATTGTCATTGGTCTAGTCTATAAAAACTTCGAACTCTTGCCTCAAAGAGACAACTTATTACTATCAGTAAGGAAGGTGGAAAAATCATGGTTCTTAGATCCAGGCAAAATTAGATGTGAATCCCTACTTTTGCCACTTGCTAGATATTGTACTTTGAAATATCATTTTGCTTCTCTAACCTGGGGATAAATTTCAGGGTGAACTTTTTTTTTTAATTGTGAGAAAAAAACACTTGACCAAAACTTACCATTTTAACCATTTTTAATATACAGTAGTGCTAACTATATTTACATCATTGTGCAACAGGTATCTAAAACTTTTTCATCTTGAAAAACTGAAACTCTATACACATTGAACAGCAACTTCCCCTTTTTTCCACCCTCCAGTCCCTGGTTACAACTATTCTACTTTCTGTTTCTATGAGTTTAAGCACTTTAGGTGCTCCAAATAAGTGGAATCATACAGTCTATGTCTCTCTGTGACTGACTTATTTCACTTAGTATAATGTTCTCACGGTTCATCCATGTTGTAGCATTTGACAGGATTACCTTCTTCTTTAAGGCTGAATAATATTCACTTTAAGGCTGATCTAATATCACTGTTTCTTTATTCATTCATCCATTGATGGACATTTGGATCGCTTCTACCTCTTGTCTATTGAGGATAGTGCTACAATAAATATTAGTGTGCAAATTTTTCTTTGAGATCTTGCTTTTAATGTTTTTGAGTATATACATTAAAGTGGAATTGCTGGATAACATGGTGATGCTATTTTTTAATTTTTTGAGGAAACCTTTACTGTTTTCAACAGCAGCTGAAACATTTTACATTCCCACCAATAGTGCACAGGGCTCCAATTTCTCCATATCCTATTCTCCATATCCTAGCCAACACTTGTACTTTTTTTCTCTTTGTCTACTGTATTCCCAGTGCATATTCCAGCATCTGAACAAAAGGAGATGGCCAATAAGTATTTCTTTAGTAATTATGGTGATAAATCAAATAATAAAATAACTCCTTTATATTTCATATCAAATTCTTCCTCTAAAATCTACAATTTTTGTATTTAACTCCACTTATATGACAATATTAATCTAATTTGTATGTATATTTCATGCAGATCTATAAGTTTAATTTGGAAGCAAATCCTATTATTGGCAAGATATGCTTTTTTGTATTTGGAAAATGAACTTAAAACGTGGTTAAAGTTGAATTACAGTCCAGTAATTCATCTTTGTCAAAGTATTTTATGAGTGTTAAGTTGGAGCAAATGCAAAGAACATTTGTAGGAAAAAATATGAACTTCTGTAATAGATGAGGTGGAGAATGTTGAGAATCTTCAGCTCTGGTTTAATTAGGATTGATTAAATGTTAAAATGATAATGAAACAAGGGAACTGGAACCATTAATTGAACACAAAGAGAGGTAATAAGGCACGTTATCTGTGAACTGAAACTGAGGAAGCAGCTTTGTGAAGTCACCTACAATTATTCTGGGATAAATATTGTGTAGCTAAGTGAACCTTGTCACTTGTCTAGAGTCAGTGTATAAAACAGTGTCAGTGACAGTAAAAGTATATAAATAGCAAAACATTGCATTATGTGTGCTCTGAATTGTTACACAAGTCTAAGGCATCTGATTAGTTGTTTAATGTTTTTTCATAAATTTTCTTTACTAGTTTGTCTTGATATTTTATGCTCAAATAGTAAACATAGCTAGTAGAACATATTAATCTTCAAGACTCATTTTAAAATGTGTTATTTCTCTTTGTTTATAACTTTTAATTTCTTTCTTATATTTCACTGGCTAACAGAACACTTTTATTTATTCAGTACAAAATGTCCTCATTGAACTATTTCAGTAATTTAAGCAGCGTTCTGTAAAATAAATGATGCTATAAAACTCTTTGGGCTAAGGTTTTATGAAACAATGTAGTAGCATTGTATTGTTATTTATAATTGCTATGCCCCGTTGAGGAAAATATTAATATAATTGTTTTCAATGTATCACAGCTACATCATATTTGTTTTAAATTTCTCTTTCTGCAATAATTAAATTAGTTTAATCTCTATTTTTCAGGTAAAATAAGTAGAATTTATACATATTTAAATCATATAGTACAGAAATATTTATCCTATTTGCCACGGGTTTTCCCCTATTGATAGGTAATAGAGTCCTTAAATATGCCAAACACCGTCTGTGCTTGTTGCCTTCTTATAGGCAAGATATAGTTATTTATCACTTTTTAACTGACAGGAGGGATTATCACATTGGTAGCAATTAAATTTTGTCAATTTCTCCACTGCTTTGAAGCAAAACCATTCAAAAATATTAAATTCTATTAATAATTGCTAATGATTACATTTTTAGCAAATTACTCAATCTAAACATTATTTCTTAGTTATTTGGCATGGATATATAAACAGACTCTGTGTAATAGCCATAGTTTCTATATAGGTCTGAAAGATGGAGTAAACATTTTCTCAATTTTTTTTTTGTAGGAACAAAAAGATGGCTTAATATTAAAAATCTCATCAACATAATTTAACCTATAAAAGGTGGCGTTATCATTCTTCATAGATGCTGAAAATTCAGCATTAATTTTGTTGACTAAAATGATTCTTAATAAAATAATAGTAAATGTAGAGTATCTTTCTTTTTCAGAATATTATGGGAGTACAAACATTTTGGTCACGCATAATGCCTTTGCCTCACCCAAGCCAGAGCTGCAAGCGTGCCCTTTCCCCATATGGTGGTAGGGTGGGTAAACCCACAATTTCTCAATTTTTTGATCTTATCAATTTATAAAAGTGTGTGTCACTAACAAAATAGTACTAAAAGAAAACTGGATTTGTATTCATGTAAAACTAACAATTATTGTTTGGTCAATGTTTTCAATGTAAATTTAGTTTAAAGAGTTCTACATGTCCTTCTAAGTTTTAGGTATAAATACTTAAGTTATCCTTGTTTACATCTCTCTTCTACGTTTACCAAGGATAACTATAGACTAAGAACCAACAAAATGCTTCACAGAGTAGCTAAGACACCTAAGTCACTGTCATGAAGTTGAAATTTATGAATCGGAAAGTAGATCATTTACTCTCAGAAAATAAATTTTCTATTCACTCTATTCTTAGAATGTATTATTTTTCCTAAATATTCATAAAATATTACATTAACCATTTGCAGATAAATAATTAAACATAATTAAAATTCTAGTAATTTTAAGACATTGCTTCATAAAATAAGTATTTTAAGTGATCAGTCAAAATATAATAGGCTTGAGATAAATTCAGCAGA
This sequence comes from Eulemur rufifrons, assembly GCF_041146395.1. Lineage (NCBI taxonomy): Eukaryota > Metazoa > Chordata > Mammalia > Primates > Lemuridae > Eulemur > Eulemur rufifrons. Next base: position 44,471,960 of record NC_091000.1, on the reverse strand, counting down.
TGATACTAATACTCTCACTCATAAGGTAAAAGATTATTTTAGGGAATGTTGAATTTGGTGGAACCACTATTCAGACATTCATTCTTTCATCAGTTATTTATTGGACTTCTGCTTGCCAGTTCCTGAGTAGAGAATGAAGACAGAGCATTGAGAAAAAAAATAGTCCAAACTCTCATTCCAGGATAAACAACAAACACATAAGTAGATAGAGAACAAACACATAAGTAAGTAAATATACATTTCCAGATTATGTATTTACTGTGAGCCTGAGATTCACATTACATCATGAATATAAATTTATAAATCTCAGTTGCTTTCTCTGAGGTGATCACTACCTAGTGATTAGAGGAATCGGAAAAAAAAAAAAAAACTTAAAGTCAGAATGAGCATGATAATAGAATTCTATAATGGTTCAAAGGAAGGAAGTGTCACAGTTTGCAAATTAGATAAAGTTCCATGAGAAAAATAGTATTCAATATATTCTTGAAAAGTGAGTAGAATTTAAAAAGGCTTAAAGGTGCAGAAAATGATTGCATTGCCAAATACATTAATGTTTTCATTCAGTAAATAGATACTGAACCCTTATGGGCAGTTCTCTATGCGTCCACAACACAGGTGTGAACAGGTTGAATCTTACATTCAAAGAGTTAACATTTGGGTGAAAGAAGACATAATATTGATAAATGAACAAATAAATGGATAATAGAATTTCAGACATACATGAATTAGTGTCTGAAGAAAAAGAAGCAGTGTAATGGTTAAGAATTGGTGATAGGGAGTATTGGTGGGCAAGAAAAGCCACTTCAGGTAGCTAAATGTTAAGGTGTCATCCATAGGGAAATCTGAGAGAACAGAATTTGGGAAGAAGAAACATGAAGCATGAAGGCACTGAGATGGTTATGAGCTTCATATATTCAAAGAGCAACAAGAAGTCTACAATGATTGAAACGCAATGAAGAGAAGGGAAGGTGTAGAATCTGATATCAAAGATGTGAGTGGCTGACTGTAGCAGGATATATAAACAATAGTAAATAATTCAGATTCTTAAAAATACCAAATGCAATGTCAAATTTAGGCAAACAAGGGGCGTAATAAGATATATTGAAAAATAATGATAGCTGATGTATAGAAAACACACTTTAGCAGAAGAGAAAGTAAAGAGATCAGTCAAATCACTAATCCAATAGACAAGGCCATAAGGTAATAGTAGGTTAGACTAAGGTGTGTAGTGGTGAAAATATAAACTTACAAAGTTTGGCAAAATTTATGCTATCTAATTTTACTTGTGTGAGAAGTTGGCAAAGAATTAGGGCAAAGCCAGTTTTCACTTAATTTAGTAGACAGTATCAATTAACTTAGTAGACAGTAGTATACTCCTTAAATGGTTTTTTTTTTTTTGCCTTTCTCATTCTTCCCTCTCCCCATCTGCATGCCTGCCTTTCTCCCTCCCGCTCCCTCTCCTTTTCCTTCTTCTAATCCTGAGTACGTGATATCTTTTAAAAGCATTAATCTGGAAATTATTAATACATGGTATGATTTCAGAAAAGAAAAGCCTACAAACTGAGTCCTACTTTATTTGAATATGTCCATCAATATAACATTTCTTATCTACTTTAATTTTTCTATATTAGGAAAACTCTTAGAATTTGAAGACCTTTCCTAATATTGAGTTTCATGCTTCCTTATTTCTTCTTACTCCTTTTATCATATCACAACAAAACAAACTTGAAATTCTGAGGGAGACACGTTATAGTGGTAAGTGGAAAGATGTTTTAAGTCAGACAGGCTTGAACTAATTCTGGTTTCTTTCACTTAACTGACACTGGACAAGTTAATTAACTTCTCTACATGCCTTCAACAGTAGATCAGCTATAGTAATAATAAACTCAAAGAAACATAGTGAGTTATAAAGGAAATCACCAATTTAAAGGACCTAGCAGTGTTTGACACAAAAGATTTTCTCATTTAAAGCTAATTCCCTTCCCCATGCCTTTTCTTAGTACTCTGAATGAAATTTTTATGTATGTATTAAATAGTACATCATAACCTTTTAAGATGAGTGTGAGTCTGGGAAAGGAGCAGAAGGATTTGACAAAACTAGATCAATTCACTACCTTAACACAACAACTGCCATGTGAGTTGCATTTAACTCACACTAGTTTTGAGCTCTGGGCCTCCTGAAGTATATGTAACTCATACATCTCTTTACCTTGGGACCCACGTGAACTATTTTTCAAGTTGCATATAACTCATGCACAGAAAACAATAAAAAATAAATTTTTCATTAAGTTAGAAAGGATTGTTTTTTTTTCAAAGTTATTATTCTATTTTGGTAATAAAATACCTTGGCCCCGAGGAAATTTTTTTTTTCCTAGTGTGGCAGTCAGTGTGTTAAATGAACGATGGAGGCAAATTGCTGAAATTCAGCCATATGAGCAAATCACAATTTTCAAAAGAGTAAGCAATTCATAGTCATTTTAGGTAGATAGTATAACATAATTCACATTTAGCTAGCTATTGCTCAACCAAGTGGGTGGAGTATGGAAATAGAGAACACAGGCAGACGCTACTCTGAAATCTGGAGATCATATATCTGATATTTGGAACCAATGTTCATTCAACGGACTTGTCAAAGCTTCAGAATGAGTTTCAAAGGCAGAACTTTTGTCCCTAGTAGAGACAACCTTAAGTCTTACGAGACTTGAATGATTCTAGGCATATTACACTATTTGAGTACTTATTTCATTTTATTGTAGTGGCATGGATAGGTCTTATTTATGATGTCATATATTATTTATTTTTGACTCTCCAATTCCCAGCATATCTCTTTTGGAGTAGGCATCTGATTTCTATATGTTGAAGGGAGACTGAAGGAATGTTTGGAAAAACCCACCAAGAAGGCTCTCATTCTGGGTAAACATGGGTAGGTATAAATGAAATTCATATAACTGAAGGATAGTGAGCAATTACTAAAAGTCTACAATGAAATCCAGGCAATTAGTTTTAGAGCAATACATCTGGGTGAGAATGACAGAAAAGCCAATTTCGTGCAGAACAATACAGGTCAGCCTAACTTAAGCTTATTTCAGGATTGGTAGTTAGAAGTTGAGATTCATTTTATCTAATTCCAGATAAATATGACTAGGAAATAAATGAGCATTTATCATAGGAGATCAGCGGTATCTGTCATGCAGGAAGCTAAAGAAGTCAGCAAATGTGCAACTAAGATATCTATAAGGGACTGATGCATATACATCTACTTCAAAATCAATTCATTTGCTGAGATGCGTCACATTGTTTCAGCAATTTCTGCAGTGATAACTGACCAATCAACCTCAAATCTCAGTGATCTAAAACAAATTTCACATACCAGTGTCCTCAAACAATCAAAGTTTATTTCTTGCTCATGCTACACATCCATAATGGGTCAGCAAAGGCCTCTGGGTCTATGGTTGTCCCTAAGGAATCCAGGCTGACTGAGAAGCCACTATCTCAAATGTTACCAGTTTCTTTGACAGAGGGAAGGGAGCCTACAGGATCTTACACAAACAGCTACATTCTCTGGGACCCGTGGTCTGGAGCAGCCCTCGCTCCTTTCCCCTCTCCCCTATTCCACGGTTTTTCCCGGGCCTCTGTCAGCAGGCAGGACCTCCAAGAAGACCCCAAAGGCAATCACAGCAACAACAAAAATAAATAAATGGGACCTGATCAAATTAAAAAGCTTCTGCACAGCCAAGGAAACTATCATTAGAGCAAACAGACAACCTACAGAATGGGACTAAATATTCGCATGCTACACATCCAATAAAGACCTGATAACTAGAATCTATATAGAACTCAGGAAAATCAGCAAGAAAAAAATCAAACAACCCCATTAAAAAGTGAGCAAAGGACATGAACAGAAACTTTTCAAAAGAACATAGACTAATGCCCAACAAACATGAAAAAATGCTCAATATCTCTAATCATCAGGGAAATGCAAATCAAAATCACAATGAGATATCACTTAACTCCAGTGAGAATGTCCTTTATCAAAAAGTTCTAAAACAATAAACGTTGGCTTGGATGCAGAGAGATAGAAACACTCTTACACTGATGGTGGGACTGCAAACTAGTACAACCTCTGTGGAAAGTAATATAAAGATACCACAAAGAGCTAAAAAATAGAACTACCATTTGATCCAGCAACCCCATTACTGGGCATCTACCCAAAGGGAAAAAAGACATTCTATAAAAAAGACATCTACACTTGAATGTTTATAGCAGCACAATTCACAATTGCAAAGATGTGGACACAACCCAAGTGTCCATCAGTACATGAGTGGATTAATAAAATGTGGTATATGTATACCAGGGAGTACTACTCAGCCACAAAAACAATGGTGATCTAGCACCTTTTTTATTATCCTGGTCAGAGCTGGAGCCCATTCTACTAAATGAAGTATTACAAGAATGAAAAAACAAGCACCACATGTATTCACCATCAAATTGGTATTAACTGATCAACACTTATGTGCAAAGATAACAGTAACATTCATCGGATGTTGGGCAGGTGGGGGGTGGAGGAGGGGATGGGTGTATACACACCGAATGTGTGCGGTGCGCACAATCTGTGGGATAGACACGCTTGAAGCTTTGACTTGGGTGAGGCAAAGGCACTATATGTAACCTAAACATCTGTACCCCTGTAATATGCTGAAATAAAAAACAAAAGAAACAACAACAAGAACCCACAAACAACTACAATCTCTGCCCAAAAGTGATTTGTGTCACTTCTCATAATTTTTTGTACAGAAGTGGACACATGGCTCCACTCAACCACTGGCGACTAGACAGTGTGATTCAAACATGTGCATAGGAGGAGAGCGCGGGTTATGTGATGAGCAGCAGTAATAAATGCAAAAGAAGCATATTGTTGTGAAAGCTTAATCTATTACATAGGATTGTGTTCAATTCTGTTTTTTGTCACTGTTTGCCTTTTTAAGTTCAAATAATTTCTGTATAATAGCAACAAACAACAGAAATAGGCATTAAAGCAGCGAGACTTCAAGAAAAGTAATATAGACATCATTATTGGGTCCCTTACCACATTTTGTTCCCGACGGTTCTAGTGCCATTCTTGGGTTCAAAAACTGGAACATCTGCTTTGGGCCATATGCTTTGGGAAGATCTCCTATACAGGGAAGTCTAAAATGAACAAATAAAAATCAGTAGTAATAATTTCTCACTTCTCTAAACTCTTTACTTCTCTTTCAGAATTTATCACTTTGTAACTTGAGAGTTTACTAATTTTTACCTGTGATATTTTCTCTATACTTCTAATACTTTTCATTTATAACTTATCTCACATTAGAATTTTACATAGTTATTAATTTATATATTATTTAATACATGCAATATTTATATTATATATTATACACACACAGATGCAAGACCTTGAATTCTACATCCTTTTCCATCCTTTTTCATTGTTATGCGTTTTTTTCTAGAAAGTAGCTATGATACTTTGTGCAAAATTACTTCTCTATCTGGCTGAAGATATAGATTATTTTCACTTTTTACATTACATTTCCTTACATATTATGTTTCTGAATTCAAGACTACATTTTTCACATTCTCAATGTCCTTTTACATTCTGCTCTTGAAAATTGTAATGGAAAATATGTTACTGTATGTAGCTTCTACTGAAACTGAAAGAACAATTATTTTTTCTCCTATAAAAATTTAGAAGTTTAAATAAAATGGTGAAGACAACTAATCTGAACAGTGACATATTAGACTCTAAAAGACAACATAAATTTTAATAACTTTGAAATAGCCAATATTATATTACAAACATTTTATAAGACCAACTCCCATACCATATTTGTTGTTATGTATTTGCTTACTTCTTTAAATCCAACTATAAACATTGCAGATTTCCATCATAATTCTCTTCATCGGTATATATTTTAATCATTGTGGGAAAATACATAACTCTAGAATTGTGTGAAATTCTCATATGCAATAGCACCATTGGCCAATAGATGTCCTAAGAGCTCTCTTAAACACAAGAACTCGAGAAACGAAAATTGTCTATTTGAACATCAACAAATTCTTATGCTCTATTTTCATAGTTCAATTAGGAAATAGCACCCTATTTTTAGGTTCCAAAGACTCTTAAGATTACCAAACTCCAAATTACTTCCCCAAACACTGTCTATTAAAATGACAGAAGAAAGAAAAGGAAACTTTTACAGAATTGATTTTAAAAACTACAATGATGGTAGGAATATATCTGATCTGTGTAAATTGATTATTTCTAATTTCATAAATGTAACCAATACTATTAATTGTTACTGTGATACATAAATATAACTCAAGGGTTAATTTGATCATAGAAGCAGATCAGATTGAGTTGTAATGTATTTCTTGAATTAACTGATACATTAAGATTTTCCTTACTTTACTATAATTTGCATCTTTATCTCTAATATAGCTATTAACAGGGTGTACACAGAGGGCTATTAATGGATGTTATTTTAATAATAGCTATCTGATTTTAGATTTTTTTAACATTGAATTTCATTAGAAAATAGAGTGCTCAAATATATTTGTTATATAAATCTAGCAAAATAGAATTATGTTCTTATCTTGCCATCTTTACTTTATAAAAAATTACTGTCAGATGGTTTTCTCTACTAAGCCAAGGACAAAATGATATACTGCTAGGTTTATGTCCACATCTAACATCCTCCTAATGAGGCCATCTCAAATTGTGAAGATACATGGCCCTATGAAAACAATTTTTAATTCTTATTTAATTACACTTACCATAAAATATTTCATTAATTCATCATTTTAATTCATGCTCTCTTTTATAGAGCAACATATCTGGAAACTATCCACATGAGAATTCTGTGCATGGACATATTGATAGATGCCAGCACTTATTGAAAGCTTATTCACATTATTTACAGACTAGTGTGGAAAAAGCAAATGTTCTTCAAGCCAAAACAGGGAGGCAATATTTAGCTCTAGGGGAAAACTTACAGTGGTATCACTTGGAAGCCAGGGGGAGTATGTCTATGAAGAAGATTAAATGAGAAAGATGAAAGTATTAATACGTAAAAACTAGATAACACAAATCCAAGTCTGCTAAATCTGCCTATTAATGTTCCTTCCCATCCTATGATTATATAAAAAGCAGGTTTTATTTTTGCCTTCAATTTAGAAGATAAAACTTATAAAGTTAAGAATCTATGTTTATCATAGACAAAAATATTAGATTTATATGTCTTTGCACTTTCAGCACCCATGGTACAAACCTTTGACTGTAGTCTACAGTTGTCCTTTGAATGGCCAGTCACTGTGTTTGATTCTCAATTCACTTTGACCTCAAATTATTGATGGTAAGGGACAAACCATTCCTTAAAGCTCAACCTAGATTTCTCTATTAAATGTTTTAAGTTTTAGCTTTCCAGTCAGCAGTATTTCTTGAAATATGTTCTATCTTTTCTCTAATTCATATTACCTCAATAAAGGTTGACATCAACTGATTTTTTAAGCCTGTAACTTTTATTTATACTATACATTTGTCCAAGTTTTTGTGAAATTTGAAAATACTATTTACTCAATGAGAATCAAAGTTCATTTGCACATTGATCCAAGAATGTAAGTAGCAGAATAAAAAGTTACATTCAATTTTTAGCATAGTATTTCTGAGAAAGACCTTTAATCCTTTATGAAATGTGCCTTTTGATGGTGGAATCATGATTACAGATAATAAAAATTGTCTTTCTTAGTGTATCTTTCTGTGTGTTAATGTAAATACTGCACAAAAAGACTTTGCAGAGTACTCTTGATTAAATTTTACCATGGCTTATCTAAAACTACCACAATGTCTGCACTATAATAAATAGTAGAGATGATTTTTAAAAAAATCATCTCAATTTTCAACATTGATTGAGAGTTTTAAAAGTTAAAAAATATAGTTTCATAAAAATTATGTAGTTCATTTTAAATACCACTTAGATCAAAGATGTGTATGTGCATAATGAAATAGTGTTCTTCAATTTGTAGTTGTATATATTAGGACAAAGTTCTTCATTCTTATATCCTAAGTTTTATGTCTATACTTTAAAGAAAACATATTTTAAAATACTTTTAAGCACATCTTACTTTCAAATACACACATACACACACATACAAATACATTTAAGATTATAATTCTGGGTTAATGAATAAACATAGATATAAATGTGTTGTATCAACATTCCATTCAATAACATAATACTGTATTTAAATATCCTATGTAGCACAACAGATATACAACCAACAAACATTTCAAACAGACCATTAAAATAAAATAAAACAGGTAGAGAGCAGAAAAGGGCCAAAGGGAACAAGAGATGGAAAGGTGGAAAGGAAGGCAGTAGCAGAAGTCAGGAAGAAAAACAAAAGAGAAAACAAGGAAAGGAAAACATATTTTCAAAGGTCAAATATACAAATAATGTTATATATATTATATATTCAGCATTTGGAATCACTATAAAAAGGTTAAAAAGCAAGAGCATAAATTAAATGTTAGCCATTCTTTCCTCATAAATACTAATCATTAAACGCAGCATCTACTCTTTAAACACATTATATAATATATGTTAACAGGAGAAACCACAATCATGTGGGGGTTCCCACGGCAGGGGAGTTAGAATCTCTAATATATTCAAATTCATGTTTATGTTGCAATATTTTCACTTTCTTTAATTAAAGAAAGCTTGGTTATTTGTGGCTATCAGCTTTTTCCTAGCCCTGCTTTATTTTGACCCCCGAATAGTAAAAGTGCTGGGTAAATAGTAAAATTATCCAGCAAAAGGTAGCATATTTTTGCTTTTCAAAATAATTATCTTCTTAATTCACAGCAAATCTTCTCATAATTGATTCAAAAAGAAACATTAACAAATATTAAGCACTTATTATCTTTAGAGTATTTATAATTCTAATGTACCACAAATACATTAAAATAATTATAATTTGAAAAGGAGCTTGTAAAATTTGATGACACTACAGAAGCCCAGAAAGTATACAGAATAACAAGACATCAGTACAATGAACTTCATAATTTCTGTGTATAACATTTCAATATGTTCATGTAAATTACCCAAATTAAAATCTGTAAGTAGATGTTGGTCATACAACTTTAAAGATATTTTCCTTGAATATATTTATTTAATTATTTAGTCATCTTGCCAATGACAATTTGTAACTACCATCTAATCGCTTTTCCCTGACTTTAAATTTTATTGTTGCTTTACAATTATTTTAAATATCCTGCAGAGTAGTTATATGTGTGACCACATGTGAGAATATTATAATATTGTTTGTATAATAAGTGGCTTCTTTAACAGTCCCGTTCTGCCTTCTCTTAGTTTCAGCCTTGGTAGGTGAAATTTATGTTTTAACCTCTCTTAGCTCATAATTGATCCTAGTCGTGCTTCTCTCCACATCTCCCAACTTAAATACCCTAAGATAACTTTGTCATAGTCTTAGTAACCACATGCCAATTTAACCCACTTAAGGGGAAAGTTCTTAAAGTTTCAAATTCTGATGTAGAATTTTTAAGTTCTTGAATTCTTATATAGAATCATAGAATGACAGATATGTAAGAAACTTTAAAGATAATTTAGTACAATCTACTTACTTTACAAATGATGAATGTGATGAAAAAGTTTAAAAACTTGCCCTCAGTTCACTGCCATTTGGAACAGAGCTAAACCCAGAATTCCCCGGGAGGCTTTTCTCAATGCTCTTCTGCATGTGTTCATCTTTGTTCATACTTGCCAAAATGGATAGCTCCATTTCCTTTTCTTTTCTTTCTTTTCTTTCTCTCTCCCTCTCTCTCTATCTCAGAGACAATGAGAAAATGATCTGGTTTCCCTTTTCATATTTGAAAGGTAGTTTTGTTTTTCTATTGCAGCCCCTAAGCCTTTTTGAATAATATTATAACTGCTTTAATTGAATTCATAGCCCCCAAACAGTATGATCACTGCAGTGAACTGAAAAATAGTGTCCATCAAACAAACAACAGAGGTTTTTGATAGAATTTTATAAGAACTATATATATCTACAGTGAACTATTAAGCCTTCTCTGACATTTTGGCATGTTGGCACGAAGCAGACCAAAGTGTGCCATGTGATATTTCCCAAAGAACCATATCATGTCTGCCCCAGCCAGACTAAGTACAGGTAATTCAGTTGGCTTCATTGTAATTATAATTGTACAATGCCCACCTGCCCTCACATATCATGTTTCATGCCCTACTGTGGTGTCTAAAACCATTATTAGAATCACTTTGGAATTGAAGCACTCTTAATAGGGGAGTATGTGTGTGTGTGTGTGTATGTGTATAACGAGTAGTGCAAAAAATCTTGCAATTTTTATATTAACATAAAAGCGGAAGTAGAGAAAAATAAAACATTGTAGATTACCCAGAATGCAAGAATTATGGTCTAGGTGTGTTGGAGGGATAATGCCCCAAAATTGCATATTTAGGAAAGAAACTGACAAATTCTAAAATAAAGCTGCAAAGAAATGTTTAGTGTGGGTGCAAAGCAGAAAAAATGGATGTTTCCCCAAAAGCAAAAATACCATATTTTTTCACAATTTTCTCTAGTTTAAGGAACTGCAAAGAAGGAATTTTAGTATATGTACCCACAAGGTAAATATGCTTCCTTACATAACTTCTTAAATATTTCAGAAAGTTAAATTTATTAATTATTTTTCTTGATAGGAAATAAACAAGTATATTTATTTGATTAGAGTCTCTGAAAATGCTCGTGAGTGATCCAGTGCTAAATTATGTTAGACTTCTGGAATATGATGACATATATCAGTAAGTATGAATTCTGATGAAAAATAATGTGTTAAATACTGTGAAATTTTTGGAATAAATAACTTTCTATGAAATATGTTGTATCCAACTTAAGAAAATTTAGCCTTAGTTTTATGTGGCCATTTCTTTGTACAAGTAAGTCAGATGGCAGTAAGTGGGACACGTGGAGAGTATGTGAATAATGCCCCTTCTGGATGCTTGATTGTTTCAGTTCACCAAAAGTGTTTGTTTACTACTTTAAGCAGTCTGTGGAATTTGGCGTGGCAAGTCCTCTTTTTTTTTTTTTTTTTTTTTTTTTGCCGTCAAGGCCCTCAGAGTTTCACTGGGACAAGAAACATCACATACACTGAGACAATTACTAAAGGCTATGAAAATGCTTCCAGCATACCCCATCTTTCATAGAACAATTGATATATTGGACATAATAAATATTGCATAACCTTCAGAATTTTGGCAGTGGAAATTGAAGCTGAGAACTTTCACTTTTTACATTATGAAATGATTTTTTTTTTTTAACCCCTGGAATCTCCAACTCCACATAGTTTGAAGATAGATTTAAATCATGAGCATGAATAGGGAAGGTTCTGTGGGTTATATAGGAACGTATATGAAGTCTGATATATGCTATGCAGCACTCAAACAAAAATGTTTTAAAAAAATTTTGTGTACAAACGATGATTGGCGTTGCATGCTTTCACATTTTCTCCCAGTGCTCAAGCAGTTTTTTTTTTTTTTTTTTTTCTTTTTCCTCCAGACAAGTTTCTGCAGCATCGACTCCCTCCAGCAGCTCCGTGAACCAAGCGAAGGGAGCAGGAACACCAAATGCATGGGTTTTCCGATAACCAAAAGACAGGGAGAAGGAGCAAAGTTTGGTCAGGAAGATCAAAAGGGTTAGGGATATTTTTAAGAATGGTTGCATGGATTTATTCTATTTTCCGTCACCTCCCCACTCGCCTCCCCACCCGCTGCTCTCCGTGCTCCACTGCCCCCTCTCTCCGCCCCGTCTTCCTGCCGAGCTGCGCCAGCAGCGATCTTCAGAGTGCACGGAAACTGCAGTCCCGGCGAGGCAGAGGCTCCAGCACCGCCAAAGCAGTTAGTTTCCACTGGACCGGTTGCCGATGGATCTTTAAGTCCAGTGATGCCCATGCTGATCTTAAGCCTGGATTTTGCCGCCTTGATTGCCACAGCTGACCCTAGCAGAAGCCCAGTCAAGGGGGCGGCCCCTCACCTCTCAGCGACTTGATATGCAAAACAGTTACGTCAGATGGTGGGGGCGGGGCACCCCCGGTTGAGTGGCAGCCGCTCTCGCCTAAGGAGGAGGCGCGAGAATCAGCCTGGTTCAGTGACTGAGACAAACTGGAGGTGAGCGGAGCTGGTGCTGTCCACGGTGCTGCCGGTGCTGAACCTGAGAGGCAAACGGACCGGGTGCTCTAGTACCTGGAGGCAACGCCCTCTTGCATCCTCTGTGCCCTGTGGGACCCGCTTCACCAGCAGGACCCATCTCAACTTGACAAAGGAGTGTGTTATCGGACGTGGGAGAGAGTCCGCTGTTTGCCACCTGGGCTCCCATTCAGGCGTGACTTTGGAGATTTCTGTAGTTCTAGACCAAACTATTTTTATTTTTTCCCCATCTAAGACGATCTTTTTAGTGTCTTTTTTTTTTTTTTAATTGTGGTTTATATATCCACACCATTTAGGAATCTTTCTGGGGGACTTTTTTGACTGTTAAAATAAGGTAAGAAAAAATAATATTGTTATAAATGATTACAAGTGGGGGAGAAATGCAGACTTTTATACAAAAATTTAGAAACAAGTTATGCTTATTTTTATAATTGGAAATTGGACTTTTGGCAATGATTGCAGAAATATTTTAATAATAATTATTATTATTACAAGAACATCTGTTGGTGATTATGCACTGAATTCTAGAGGGGAAGTTGAGAGCTTTATTTTTTGTGAAGTTAATGTCATCGTGTTACATCTTGCTTAATAAATATAAATATTTTAGAGGAATACCTCCAGCATGGCTCAAAGAAAAGGAACCATTCAACACAAGTCCCCAAATACGTTAGCAACTGACATTAAATAAATCAACCAACAAGTTGTTTAAAACAAATATAATCTTAAAAATATTTGAAATCCTAATCTCTGGTTAATCAATATTACTTTCCATATCTAAAGCATGGGCTGCAAAGTGCAGAGCTCGCCTAGCGTTTTTTGGAGGGGAGAAGATAGAGGTAGAAACATTTATTTATACCATGCTGGGTTCATTTAGATGTGTTGTTATGCAGTAGATCCAAATAAAACTTGTGAAACTCAGTCTCTGAGAATCCACACCCCAAGGTCATGTGTATTTCCAAGTTGGGGGCTGTTTGTTCCGCTATTGACTAGTAAATGTCATCCCCTCACCACCCCCTTGGGTTAGAGGTGGATGTAAATGGGAAGCTCTGATTTAATAATACAGTATTAGCTTGTATTATAGTCGCTACTGCTGTTGGTAATTGAATGGAACTGGGAAGCGTGGGCTGAGAAAATGTCTCGCTATTTCAGCAATGTTTAACCTCTTGCATGCTTAACACAGAGCTTTTCTGTACTTAGAAGATTTTCTTTTGAAGCTATGTTCCCTTTGTCAATTGGCAGTGTGTTCTGAGTGTGTATGAAGAAAGAATTCAGTGTGGAAAAACCAGTGAACAGTACGTCTCATAGTGAGCAATTATTAAATGATAGAAGTTATCTGGTACTCCTTGTATTTCTTATTACTATTCATGACTTTATTTGACAGACATGATGGTTTGCCTGATAAATAGAATTGTGATCTTTCATTTTTGTCATTCAGTGACATTAGATTAAATACATACAATGGCTGGAAAAGTGGGGCGGGGGGTGTTCCCTTTACATTACAGGGAGAGAGTTTAGGTTGCAACTAGATGTCCTATATTAATAGGAATGAGTAACATATAAAACTGTTTCATACTTAATAATTATTGTTGAACTGACTAGGGCTGTTTTTCAGCAAGTAAAGAGTATATATTAAGCTAGGTTTAAATATTTGTGTATTTTAAAATACCATAAAAATTTCTACTCTAGTTGCATTGGATGAAGTTTAGCCTAAGAGTTTATGCTTTAAAATAATTCCTCTGGGTAGAAATTTTTCATTTTATATGATTCCCAGCCCTACGTGTGAGTGATTGTCACAAGAAATGGATATTATTGCAAACACTAGAGGTCAAATGTAAATCTCCTTAAGTTGATCATATGTTTTACCCTAAACAGATGTTCTTTGTAGAATTCATGGCAGTCATGTGATCTTATGTTAACTATTCACACAAATTTTTAAAGTCTGAACAGGTAGAAAGGCAGAAAAGAATTTATAAAACACTGAGCCAGGAAGTTTATACCAAACAATCTCTTTTAAATGTATATAAAATCATTCTTTACTATTACATACATAGTAAATTTTTTTAAACTAATTACATTGGTTATAAATAATCAGACTGTGGAATTTAAAACAGAATTATGGCTTATTTTAATTTTAATTGTATTTGGGTTTTTTTGTTTATCTGGAAACGTTAATGTATATCTTAACTTTATAACTTACTGGAAAGGCAGTAACATATATAAACATTATATTCACTCAAATGTATTTGAGTGTCTCATTGACTTTTGTTTGCACAAAGTTTTCCAATAGGCATATCCTTGTTGGAGTATAAACAATTATTTTGAGGTACCAATATCTGGAATTCTTTCAAATGAAATTTAATGTTCTCACAATGAGATAATTAAACATGAAGATCAAACTATGTTCCTGGCAATAATAGTACTAAAGATCAAGTCAAAGAGATTGCATATTGCAAACTTAAAATATCAGAAGTATTTTTTGTGACTTTTCTACACATTTAGCTTTTATATCTTAGTTCTGAAGTAAGGAAAAATTAGGTTCCCATCAAACGCCCAATTTTAACACACAAGAAACACTATTTGGATAGAGAATAAGATTTCCACTGTAAACTAATAAAATTGCCAACTTTGAAGACACTTATGAAAGATATTCAAATGTGATGGCCCTTTATTAATTCTTTATTCCACAAAGAAATGACCATATATTGGAGTTATAACTTATTTGTATAAAATGCACAGGGATATTCAGTAGCAAAGCATTGAATAGCTTGTTAAGACATTAATTCATTTCATTAAAGAGACACTGCAAATATATGAAGTGCTATTGACTACAAGATGATGAACTTTGACAAAGTATATAGAAAATTGTTAAAATAATTTAATTATTTGTCACATGATACAGTCAAATTGTTTCTCAATTTTAGGCAACTCGGTCAAACCAAAAATTAAATAAAAAATAAAACTTTTAGATAATTTTTCCTTACAAATAAGATAAATTCCCACATATATTTTGTGAAATTTAAGATAAGGGTGAATCAGTTTGGGTTTTCTGTTATCAAGGCTATATATTACTTTCTTTTTTTCTTTTCTATTTAGTAACATGGGCAATAGAAAAATACAAGTAATAATGAACCTGAAATATTCTAAAAAGTTTGGAAAAAATTTTAAAAATGACTTTTAAAGTTTCATATAAGAGGTTATATGACTAATAATTTATTGAGAATTTTCTCTAAACAGTGGTCCTTTTTAATAATCTTTAAGGCTCATTTATCTATGAAACCCAAAGGCCTTGAATGAAATATTCTTATTAATCATTTATATTTGCCCCAAATTGCCAAACTAACTCTCGTATTTTTTGTTATTTAATATATTATAAAGCTCAAAAGACCCTTGTGAACTAATAGGCTAGAAAAAATACTTCCTGTTGTTAGCATCATTGTAACAGCCAGGTGACCAATTATACTTTACCAAACAGACTTAATCACCTTCTGCTTCAACACCTCCAAAGTCTTCTGGGTATAGTTTACTTTAGGTGAGCTGTAGGATCCCTTGTGGAAATATTCTAATTTTCCAGTTAAATTGGTAACCTCACAACAAAGCAATTGGTCCCTTTGTGTTTTAAATCACCTTGGTATTGAGGAATTAATATTATTATAATGGATGAGATTGTGTTTTGATAAACTCAGGATTCCAATGGGTTTTCCAAAAGACAAAGAATTAAATAATAGTGTAAGTGCTTGACACAAGGAGAGAGAGAGAGAGAGAGAGAGAGAGAATATGTGTGTGTGTGTGTATACACATATAGTAGATTCTACTCTGCAATAAACATGCAATGGAGATGATCTAGAACATGCAAGTTCAAAGACATGCTACCTAATATGAAAATACTTTACATCATAAGTTGTAATACAATATATAATTTTTAGTGGCAAATATGTCTTTTAATTATTGTTATTTTTTATTTAGGCTAAGATACTTGAACACATACCAGATTTTGAGGGGGCACAAAAATGCCATTTAGAAGCTCTTACACTGATTGGCAAGGAAAGAGACAATTGGAAATTAAAATTTGCCAGGAATAAGAAACAAAATGGATGTGGGCATAATGAAGAGTTTACAGCACTACATTAATTATGAGAAAATATGATGAGTTCTAACAAAGGATTTGAAAGTTACTGCCTATAAAAGAGACACATCAGTTAACTTCCTACATATCTTTGACTAATAAGCCATGAATTTCTAAGGAACAGAGCCTCAATACCCCCCACACATAAAATACTTTTCTTCCTTGCAGATTAGTGTTTTCATGCATACATGTGGTGAAATGAGAGAAGAGGAACAGCTTAACTCTGAGCCTTTTTGCTTTAAAATAAAGTAATTAATATTAATTTAATGTGGTTTTGGTATCAAATTATGTAAATCTCTAAAGCAGAGTGGTTGCTTAGTTAATTCATTTGCATGTCAATACAAAGAATATTATTTTAACTTATAACTAGTTCATAGCACTTCTAGCAATTCTGAAGCATGATGCAAAAGATTTGAAAAAACTTTTCATTGAGTTTTATTTAAATGTATTTATTGTAATAGAGAAACTTACTTTAGTGATTTGTTTTTCTATGAAAGTAACACCAAGGTAGCAATTAAAACATTCATACAGTAGCAATTAAAACATATACACCTGAACTATGTTCCCCAAAGATGATGATGAAATGGAAATAATTTTCCTTTTTTAGTTGGACCACTTCCACAAAACACATTAGATAGTGTTATAATGACCAGTGAGGCCTTATTTTTTTTTTAATTCTTGAAACCCTAAGAGTAAAAGTTCCTTACTTATATGAAGAAACAAATGCCTACAAGCCCTCTGTGGTTATGTGCCCTTTCTCTAAAAACCCAAGAAATTTCTGTGATCCTAATATCAATCAGACTCTGAACTACCTCATTTAGGATTAAGGAGATAGGCCCTTCATATTTCTAAAGAAAAATAGCCAGTGAGCTACTACTAGTAAAAACATTCCTGCTGCATAATGGAGTGCCTATTGATGTTTGGCCATTTGGTCTTTGAGCCTGGATTTGCTTGATGGTTTGGGAAGAGGAAGAAGACAGAAATAGGTACCATTCAAAGTATTAATAGGAAAAAAATATATGTATACACACACATAGCCATATTAGGTCATCTTATCCATATTAGGGCATTTATCATTTACATAGCTGTGTAAAGGTTGATATTATTCATTGTAATATTCATTTTCCATATGAGAAAGCAGAAACTCACATTAAACCTCTCCACTACTTTCTCCTGTGGTCATACAACTAGGAGTAGGTGGATTAGAGAATCAAACTGAGTTTGCCAGCTACACTGCACATGTCTAGTACCTCTGTTTAGGTGAAATATTCAACTGAGTGTGTCTCTCTTTCAAAACTAGGCTTTTTTTTTCTTCTGTGATACTGTCTTTACTAAATGTAAATGCCTCTTATTTTTCCCCTAAGACTTTTCCTCAATTATTAAGTTATACTTAAATTATTTTATAGCATATAATTTTTAATATACATACTTTAGAAAGTATGGTACCAAAAATCTTAAAGGGTTTTCTCTCTGTATATAATGCTATGAAAATGCTACCTTAGTCTATCTCACAAACTATTCAAAATATTAGCAACAGCCAGGGTTTTCCTTGTTATCATAAACAAAACAGAATAAGGATGAATGGAATAGACTAATGTTTCCTAAGAGTTCCAGTCTTTTTTCCCCTAAAAACTCCTACTGGACACCAAATTCAAATACAAATATGTGGTGATCTTCAACCCGCTTTGAACATTCAGCACCTGTGTGACCAACTGCTACCCGGATTTAAACCTTCAGACTAGTTAGCTACAATATTTTGAGTAGTCTGTGAGATTAAATAAAATAATCAAAATAAAATTACTGGATTTGAAGCACAATACCAAAATAGGTGGACTCTTGAATCCTTAGGAATCGTAAATACTTTACTGTTTCTAATTCTATTTGAGGTAAAGGAAAATATTGACTACTAGCCGTTGCTCTCTGGTTTCATATGGCATTCAGGCTGACTGAGGAGAAGAGATGACTGTTGTTTGTGGTAATTACAACACAGCTCCCAGGTGGGCCACAGACTTGCATCAGATTCCCTACTGAATGCCCATTAGACAAGTTTTTGGTTGTCTGTATTAAATTGATCCCAAAGGAGACAGAAAAGTTAGATTTGAGAAATTACATAAGGGGTATGATATACGTTATTTGGGTTATGGATACCCTAAAAACCCTGACTTCACCACTACCCAATTTGTGCATATAACAAAATTACACTTGTTCCCCATAAATTTATGCAAATAAATAAATAAAAGACAAAAAAAAAGAGAAAAGTTCGATTTTGTGGAAAGTTTAACTTTAAAGTGGAAAGATTATGGGGTCTTTTATTTAATATTTTACATATTGGTTATTAATACTCAGTGTTTCACCTTTGAAATGAAACCTGGTGTATAAAAGTTTTTAATCTTGAAATTTTTGCAACATTGTGTATACCAAACTTTTGATTCACTGTTCCTCATTCTTTGTGGAGTCAGTTATCATTTCTTCATAGATATTTTCCAAATCTGTAGCTCTGACCAAGATTTGAAGTCCCTTAATATATTTACAAAGGTCTGTAAGACATTTTTAACTCTGATTTCATGGTGACAGCACAAACTCCATGAACTCATGGTCTCATCCCTAACATAGCCCCCCATTCTGTTTTATCTGCTTGTCAGTTAATGTCACATTCTTTTTCCATTCATCTTGGTCTGAAACTTCATAGATATTTTAAACTTATATTTTTCTTTCTTTACTAATATGCAGAATCTTCAAGTTTTTGTACTCTTTAATTTGTAATGTAGCTTTATCATATTCTCTACTCTCTATTTTTTCTTGTCACTTTTACCTTGATCCAGACTATCCAGTCTCAACCAGGATTATTTTGACGTTCTTTACATTGGCGTCCCTTATTCTCGTTTCTTCCTCCTGTAGTAATCATTAGTGGTAATAGTAGCCACTAGTTGCTAAAAATTTTCATGATTCATTATAAGCCATGGATGGTGTTATTTATAAAAATGCTTTCATTTTATATGCACAATATCTTCTAATGTAGATATAGAACAACCAAGGCTTAAAATGTTGCTCACAGTATGGAACTTAGACCAAGTTTTGTCTGAAGCCAGAATCATTATCCTCTGATGATACAGAGTTCATACCTCCTCTAGATTTCTCTTGATTAAAGTCAACTTTCAAATGTCATTGTGTTCAGAAATCATCAATGGATTTCTAATTTTCACTACATTAAGTTGACCTTGTCTTTCTGCTTTTAAGATCCTAATAATTGCTTTTATACCCTGTAAATAGTCAATTTGATGTTCAGTTGTCTCATATGTATGCAATGCACATATGTAAAACAAAGTCAAAATATAAAACATGGTTCCTTACCTCCATATGATCACGATGTCCCGTCTGGGCTATTGTACTTTCAAGAATCCCAGCTTAGATCCCACTTCTCTGTATCCAGTTGAGTTTTCTTACAATATAAGAGCAGATTGTCCTCATATGTGCTTTTCAGAGTCTCTATAAGTTTTGTTGCAGTAAATGTCATGTTAGTGTCACCCTGGGTTTCACCAAAATGTCCAGTTTTTAAAAACGTACATATTTGTTTTTTACTGTTAGGTAAAAATGGCAACAAACTTAGCAGCTTAAACATTTATTATCTCATAGTTTCCAGGAGCCATGAATCTGGGTACAGCTTAGCAGGATCCTCTGCTCAGGATTTTACAATCAAGGTTTCAGCCAGGACTAGGTTCTTACTTGAGGATCAGGGCTCTCCTCCAAGATCACTTGGTTGTTGGCAGGATTTATCTTTTCACAGCTAAGAATTCATGGAGACTTGTTTCTTCAAAGCCAGCAGTAACATTTATCCGACTTCTTCAGTTTCTGACATCTAGACCTACATTTAAGGGCTAACTCATCCAGTCAGGCCCAGCTAGAATAACTTCTCTTTTGATATACACAAAGTTGACTGATTGAAACTTTAATTACATCTTTTAAATTCCTTCCTCTCTGCCATATATTGTGATATAACCACAAGACAATACCTTTGTTGTGTTCTATTGGTCAAAAGCAAGTTAAAGGTCCTGTGTACACACAAGATGAGGTGAATATACAAGGGTTATACAAGACTATATGTCATTAGGATTCATATAGAATTCTGCCTACCATACCTATTTAATGTTTTACTTGTACTTTAGTCTTTCTTAATAGCTGTAATGCTATTGAGCTCTTCTTTCTCAGCCCAGAATTTATGACCTGAATTGTGTGGTGGACAGTCTGGAGTTGCTTTTGGATTTTTTAATGTGTCTTAGGCTGTTCTTCCTAATTAATTCTTTTATAAGGTGAGGCCTAGGAACTCCTGTGTGTAAAAACTGCACATTTTAAAATTACTTCATATATATTATTATTTGATTCTCATTGGAGTTTATTCTTTTTTATGTTTGTTTTATTATGTAGTGTTTTGTACATGTAAGATTATGATAGATTTGTATAGTATTTTGTACATATAGCACTATAATAGAATTTATGCTGGTAGATTTCGCTAGTGTTTTCAGATTTTAGATTTTGATAATCTGCAGTGTTTTCCAATTCTTGTCTCTGGTCTCTGACTAATTGAAAACCTCACAAAAGGTGTTGTGTTAGTACTTTATTTTAGGCAACATGGAATCCTTCCACACAAATCAGAAATTTGTATTATGTTTTGTAGATAATATAGAAATTATACATGACATTTTACATTTGCTATTTAGGAAAAGTATAAGGTATCTATTTTATATTTACTTTGAAAGAAAAATTTCACATTTTAAAAGAATGTCATCATCAAAAGAATGTCACACATATGCTATGAATAATTTTTTCTTCTTTATTTAGTCTAAAGATTGGCAAATAATTGGATGTTACTTTTACTAACATTAATTATACAGAAAAATGTCATTACACTTACATATTTCATAGTTTATATACAGTTAAGGCAATCTCATCTTGACAAAAGCTAAATAAGATAATTAACCAGTGTAGAAATTCAATTTGAATTTTGATATACTTTTCATAAAATAATTAAAATTACATTTATTATAAGACGAATGAATTAATACCATTAACATATTAAGTATCTACTATGTTTCAGGTGCCCTTTTGGGTGCTGGGGTTGAGCAGGAATGAGAAAGACAGAGTACCTGCTCTGCCCTTTCTGTGGAAAGCTAGACAATAAGCAAACTAATAAGACAAAGTATCATTTCTGGCATTGGTCACCGCTAAGGTGAAAAGTAAAACAGGTGAACTATTACAAAGGGGTGAGTGCTACCTAAGTTAGAGGTTATCTTAGGTGCCAACTTTGTGCTATTCTTAGATACTTATCAGGTAGTTTCTGACTAAAGTTAACATAACTTATGTTATTCTAAAATATGTTATTCTAAAAAGCGTTAACGATTTTATTTGTAATTATAACCAAGAGAAAATGATCTGAGTAAACTCCAGGGACTTAAGGAAAGAGCTGATCATCCAGTAGGAAATCAATACAGTTAGGTTAGAAGAATGTTGAATTCTGAGCATCTACTCACAAAAATGAATATTATGATTATCATACCTCCATTTGATGTGATATCTTAAAATCCTCTCGAGTGAACTTTATTTTGTAAAATCCTGTTCATTCTTAAATGTCAAATCGTTGGCAAAAACCAGAAGGCTCACATTCTTTTTATTTGTGATTTTCTTCTTAATAAAAATTAGCTTCCTTCTTTGGCACTATATTTAAAATATGTTACGTTATTTTTTTCTTTCAACTTTTAAATACACATTCTTGGACTTTTTAAAGTTAATTGCTGAGAATAAGTTTGTATTCTTTGTGCCTTGTGCAGTTTATTAGTTTGGAACTTCACATTCTTTCAGAAAAAAACTCAACTATTCTAAAATTTATATACTTAAGGCAATGATTGAGTGAGCTAGTATTTATATCAAATGATTTATTATCCCAAGCACTATGACTTTATTAGAGAAACAGAAATGCTTAGAATGCTTTTTGGGTTTGTGCACATGCTTGAGAAAATACAATGTTTATCAGTTATTATTTAATTGTGTTCTTTTTCCAAAAAATGTGACATCATGGGAATATGTAAGAAAAAAGAAAATAATGATAATAAAACCACATCTATACTTTTAGAAAATAAAGACAACAATTAAATGTAAATATGTCAGTCCTTTGGCAGAGTGTCAAAAATTAGTGCCTTTACCGAAAAAGTAAGACTTGAAAGAACTTGCACAAATTGTGTCAAAGATTTTTTTGAATTATTTTCTTGGTGAGTTTTCTCATAAGCTATAATTAATTGAACAACAACCAAAAAAAAAAAAAACTGCAGAGAGAAAATTTTACAGAATACTTTGCAATTTAAATCTATATATTTATAATTCATGACAACAATAATTTCAAAAAAATCCTCTCTGCAACTTTTTGTGTCTTTTGGCAAGTTTCCTATTTCCCTGCATTTCCTGAGGCCTGAGGAAGGTGAAAGATTTTCATCGAGTATGTTTCTCTGTCTGTGCACAAATAGTGTAACTTAACTGATAATGTCTGGAGAAGGACTGTGCCCAGCTGTGAAAACTGCTCTCAATGCTGACACTCCACTGGACATCTAGTTAATTATATATGTTTTGTTGAACATGTTGGTGAAGTTAAAGACTGTCTAAAAATCAGTAGAGGGAGCTCAAGAAGGCAGTAAGGATATTTGATGCTGGCCTTCTAATGCCACAATGTTTTTCCTCCAAAGTAGTCCTCGGGTAGGGAGAAAAAGTTATTTTAAATGCAAAATAACCTTTGTGACATTATGAAAGTCAGAATTACTTAAGTAGTTGAAGAAGATACACTGTTTCTCTCTAAATGTCTACATCCCATTTGTTATTGACTGTAAATGAATTTTACTTATAAATTGTTAGAACATTATGGAAACCCCACTATGTGATACCCAAGATCTTACTGCCCCAGTTTTTAGATCTTAGCACTGAGTTCTTGATCCAGAAAATAGAAGATGACAAAAAGATTCTGAGGACACCAGAGACTTCTACAAATCATCATCAAGCTTAAATTGAATCTGTGATAGTCGTAAGAATACGCCAGGGCATATCAAATTTTGCTGTTTGGCTTAACTATACTGGACTTAAACATAGATTTTTGCTATACCCCAGCACCTTCCGAACTTTTAAAATTTTCACAAATATAAAGCCCAGCAATTCTCAGAAACTGTTACACAGGCTGTTTTCAGTTAGCAACTTCATGCCAACAGACACGTCCCATATTTATTTATGTATTTAATTTATATATATATATATATTTTTTTTTTGAGACAGAGTCTCACTGTATCTCCGAGGCCAGAGTGCAGTAGCATCATTGTAGTTCACCGCAAGCTCAGACTCCTGAGTTCCAGTAATCCTTTTGCCTCAGCTTCCTAAGTACCTGGGACTACAGGCGAGTGCCAGCACGACTGGCTAATTTCTTCTATTTTTAATACAGACGGGGTCTTGCTCTTGCTCAGGCTGGTCTTGACTTTCTGGGCTCAAGGGATCCTCCTGCCTGGGCCTCCCAGAGTGCTGGGATTAAAGGCATGAGCCACCACGTCTGGCCCCATATTTATATATTTTATAAATGAGAAAGTAGCAACTATCTCTGGGTATTTTTGATTGGGATGTTGCCCATGAGTTTTCAAAGTCCTGCTGAAAACATAAAACTTGCTAATTTAAAACACTTTTCCAATTAAAATGTTTTTTGTTGTTTTTGTCAGAGAGTATTAAATATACTCTAATTGTTCAGTTGAAACCTTACAGTGCTATAAGAATGAGCTATTAAATAGCAACATTCTTGAAAAGGAAGAAAAATTTTACTTCTAAGAACTTCTTAACATAGTTTCATTGTAATAGTATTATTCACTCCTGATTTAGTATTAAATTAATAGATTCCCTTCTTGAATAATGGCATTTTTGTAATTAATTGACTTTTTATGTGACATTTAAATTTAATAGCACATGTGATTTGTTGAAATTACATTAAGGTCAGATTTTAGTAAAATTTATATATTACTTGCTATTATTTGGCATGCTGTTTTTTTATATGAAGGCCTAGTGATCTACAAACTTTCGAAATGTATATTTAAATCAATTATACTTTTATTGTTATTATGACATTTCCTTAGAAGTTGAAGTACTTGGTTAAATCACACGATGACTTTTAAGTGATACAAACAGCTATTGTCATATTATTTGTATAGTGATTATTTATATCAGTATATTCAGACTAGTAATATTTGAAATATTATGTGATCATAGTGTTATGTATTAATTTAATGACAAAAATGCACTTTATGGGTTTTTATTTACATTTGCTTTTTTAAAATATATATATATTTATTTCAGAATATTATAAGGGTACAAACGTTTAGGTTACATATATTGCCTTTGCACTGACCAAGTCAGAGCTACAAGCATGCCCATCCACCAGGCAGTGCTCACCGCACGCATTAGGTGTGAATACACTCAACCCCTCTTCCCCCCTCCCACCTGCCCGACACCCAAAGAATGATATTATACTTCCATATGTGCACATAAGTGTTGATGAATTAGTACCAATCTGTTATGCTTGTTTTCCCATTCTTGTGATGCTTCACTTAGTAGAATGGGTGCCAGCTCCATCCAGAATAATACAAGAGGTGCTAGTTTACCATTGTTTCTTGTGACTGAGTAGTGCTCCATGGTATACATTATACCACACTTCATTGATCCACTCATGTGTTGATGGGCACTTGGGTTGTTTCTACATCTTTGCAATTGTGAATTGTGTTACCATAAACATTCAAATGCAGATGTCTTTGTTATGGAATGTCTTTTTTTCCTTGGGTAAATACCCAGTAGTGGGATTGCTGGATCAAATGGTAGTTTTACTTTTAGTTCTTTGAGGTATCTCCATATTACTTTCCATAGAAGTTGTACTAGTTTGCAGTCCCACCAGCAGTGTATGAGTGTTCCTATCTCTCTGCATCCGTGCCAATATTTGTTGTTTTGGGACTTTTTGATAAAAGGCATTCTCACTGGAATTAAGTGATATCTCATTGTGGTTTTGATCTGCATTTCCTTGATGATTAGAGATGTTGAGCATTTTTTCATATGTTTCTTGGCCATAAGTCTATTGGCTTTTGAAAATTTTCTGTTCATGTCTTTTGCCCACTTTTTAATGGGGTTGTTTGATTTTTTTCTTACTGATTTTCCTGAGTTTTACATAGATTCTAGTGATTAGCCCTTTGTTGGATATATAGTATTCAAATATTTTCTCCCACTCCGTAGGTTGTCTATCTATTCATTCTCATGAAACCAACATCACCCTAATACCAAAGCCAGGAAAGGATACAACAAAAAGAAAACTACAGACCAATAATCCTTATGAATATAGATGCAAAAATTCTCAATAAAATTCTAGCAAATCAAATTCAGCTGCTCATCAAAAAAATAATTCACCATGAGGAAGTGGGCTTTGTCCCTGAGATGAAAGGATGGTCAACATATGCAAATCTATAAATGTAATTCACGACATAAATAGAAAGAAAAACAAAGACCATATGATCTTCTCAATAGATGCAGAAAAATCACTCGACAAAATTCAGCACCCCCTTATGATAAGAATGCTTAACACAATAGGCATAGATGGGACCTCAAGATGATAAAAACCATATATGACAAACCCACAGCCAACGTCATACTGAATGAGGAAAAATTGAAAGCATTCTCTCTTAGAACTAGAACCAGACAAGGTTGCCCTCTATCACCACTTCTCTTCAACATAGTGCTGGAAGTCGTAGAAAGAGCAATCAGACAAGAGAAAGAAAGCAAGGACATCCAAATAAGGACAGAAGAGGTCAAACTCTTGCTCTTTGCTGGTGATATGATCTTATCTCTAGAAAACTTAAAAGATTCTGCCAAGAGACTTCTGGAATTGATAAATAAGTTCAACACAGTCGCAGGTTACAAAATCAATGTACACAAATCAGTAGCATTCACATACATTTGCTTTTTAGTGAATTTGATGCTTTAATATTTTTCATACAAGCAATTCTTCTGTTGTAACATATCCCTGTATGTTTTCTGAACACTAATCCAAGAGAATCTTAACTTGATCTTATAGCATCAATGAAAATAGACTTTGTAAAATAATAATGATTGTTTATTGAGCAATTATTGTGTCTCAAGCACATTTCTACATACAAGTTATTTCATTATAAGTTTAGAAGAGCTAATAAGGTAGAACCAAGGCTGAGACCAAGGTTTCTGGGAGGGTAAAGGCCACACTGTTACAGGAAGCACACATGGGCCTCTCCAGCTCAAAAGATCCCAACATTCTCTGGCCATATATTAATAACCCTATAACTTTAGTGTCATATTTTCCAAGCAAGTTTATTTTTTTCCATGTCTAAAGTCTTCATTAAAAATACATTGGGCCTAATGTGTTTTTGAAGAAAGCACTTGGACTTCTCAAGTATATGAGTATTTCTTCAAAATAACTTATCTCTTGAATGCTTAAGATTCTAAACAAAATATATTATTCTGATGTAATCCTGATTTTCCAATATTCTTTAAAAAGTTCTAAATTGCAATCAAAACCAAAAGAACCTGTCCCTAATTAGAGGGATACTAAAACTAATTTTATTAACATAGTTATATATCTTTGGTTTTCATTCATTTTTATCACTAAATGGTGGAATATTGGAACTTCTATTTCTGTCATGCTCCAAATATTTTATCTTAGAAATAGATGTCAAACTGAGCATAATATTGAAATTGGTTAACAAAATAAGTAAAATCATAATGTAGCATTTTTATCAAGAACAAAAATATTTTTAAAAATCATCTTTTATATATGTATGTATGTTCATGTAGATGTACATGTATAGGCACATTGACTCTATATTGACTTTTAAGTGGGAAGAATCATTATTATATAATTCAATAATTAGATATCTAATATTAAGCCATTTTATTTTAATTGTGATTAAAGCCAACCATGTATGAGTCTCATTTTAATTACTCCATACTCCCAGATTTGTTAACAATCCTGAAAAGACACATTCAGACACTTCATTTTGGGGGTATTTTCAGAATAACTTTTGAAACTAGAACTCCATTCATGACTGTGATCATATAGTGAATGACACATACAAAAGATTTTGGCTCTGGCTTTGTAGTATTTTTTCTCAAATATGCTTGAGTAGAGAGTAGAGTAACATCAAACATTTTTTTTATTTGTTTGTTTGCCTGTTTGTTTTATGTATATTCTTTTCAGGCTGCCTGTTAGATGTGGTACTTTTCAAGAATTTACCCTTTGAAATCATAGTGGTATTTAAAAATCATTCCTAATTATATAATCTGCATTCATTTTTAAAGTGGTTTAACAGATCTCTCCTTATTGAAATGCAGGTTAAAAATGCTAAATTCAGATATTTTGTGCTATATTATCAAATATTATTACCTGTTTAAGATAAACATAATTATCTCTTTTGAGGTATGAAACTACACAGATGATAATTTATTATTAACAGTGAATACTATAAATTTAATCATGTTTACCCTTAAATATGTAACATTCTATTTTTATAATGTATATTTTAAGTGTATATATATAAAATCTCTTAAAATTTTGAATCATTTGGAATTTTCATACTTATTAATATGTAGATAAGTACATGAAAAATAGAGCATTCTGTTGATATATCCACTAGATATATCTGTTGAAGATCCTCTAGAATGATGTATATATTAGATATAATGATTAAAAATGCAATAAAGCTCCAAATTCAAGACATAAAATGAATTTAGGGCGACACAATAATTATTACAGAAAAAGGACAAAGAGTGCATTTTATCTCAGTTTATTTTGAATTGTGTTTGATCAATTTTTTCAAATGACAGAATAGTTGAGGTATTCTGAAGGAAGATTTGGTCAACCAGCATGGAATAGTCTAATTTGTTCACCAACACACCTAACATGGGAAAGTTATGATAGCTTCAATGTTAAAGTATTTAACTATTAGTTTTAGATGTCAAGTTTCCCTAAGTATTGACTAGTAATCTTACAGAATTTAGGTAACTCAGATTGTGACTTAGGCAGCAAGATTGTGACTTGAGTCAGTTGGGTAGGTATAAATGTCTTTCATTTATCTAAGTAGTCTATATACTTCACATATTAATTTTATAGATACAAATGAATAAAAAATAGGCAAATTAATGAAACAATACCACCAATGAAAAAGTTTCTAGGAAGCTTCTTCAAAGAAAGGAGAGTAAATTGATCTCAAGTTAAACTGTAACTTACATAGTATACAAACATCTGAATTTAATTTGAATTTATCACGCTATTTTGTATTTTCTTAAATCTTACAGCCCTGACTATTATACACGCTTAGAAAAACTGAGCATAAAAGAATAATTGTGGATTTAATATCCAATTTTTGTCTGTTGTGAAAACAGCTTCGTGTGAAATGTTTCTTGATGTTGGATTTGATTGGCGTTATTTAAAAAGCAATATTTCTATGTTAAATAAGGAAATGTGAAGTAAAATGAAATAGAAGCTAAATTCCCAGATAAGGATATTTATAAAATTTTGAAGAAAATAAAACTTAGAAAACAAGTGAGATCACAGTTAAGAATGGACTACAGAAACATGATGACTAAATGCCATGTTATGTCCTGACTGTAATCTTGGAAAACAAAAAGCACATTAAGTAAAACTAAAGAACTCAGAATAAAATGTGAACCTTAGTTTAAAAATAATGTATTGGTATTGGTTCATCAGCTGTGACAAACGTATCATAACATGATACTAACGTAAGATGTTAAAAATAGAGTATACTAGTTGTTGGGTATATAATAACTATTAATGTATGATATATGTACCATCTTTGGAACTTTTCTCTAAATTTAAAACTATTATAAAATTCTGAAATATTTTTACCTGTGAGACATAAATATATGTATTTAAAAGACTACTTTAGCTATAGATATAATGATTTATTTTGTGGATAATCGGTCATTTTATGCTATATAGAAAACCATTGTTTTGGACTTTTTTAAAATATCTCTTTATAAGGAGAATAGAAATTATGACACAAAGTCAATATTAAGGAATTTATTCTAGAAAGTAAATTCTATATTTAATACTTCTATTAGAATAGATTTACTCCAAAGCTTCACAAGTATTTCAATTAAAAGAGAAATATTCTTTCGATAGATACATACATACAAACATGCAAATATAGATGCACAGATATGGATGATACATTTATATAGATACCCCTATCCAACTGTTAGAAAGAAAATCACATTGAGTGCTAAATGGGTTAAACTTTACATTCCAGAAAATCATTATTATTTTCTTCACTATCATGTTATATAAATAAAAAATATCATATCAGGAATCCTTTACTTATAAAAGAACATCAAAATCTTAACTATTATAATAAAAATGTGATTTTTTTTATCTATTTATCTGCCCCTATGTAAAAATATTGCATAAACTCTCAATTCACAGTCTGCTCACAGAGATAAAGTGCAAAAAAATTCCACTTAAACAAATCATGTGCTCAAAAAGGTTAGGAAACTTTCAATATTCAATATTGTCTCACCACTGGCATTGGAGAATCATCATACACATTAGGATATTCTAAGCTTTACAACATTAAAGGTCATGAACTATGGTAGAATTTATTAACGCTCACCAGTGTTTTTTGATTCTCTTATCTGCATGAGCATACAGTAGAATACCCTGTCTAATTCTCTTGAAATTAAGTGTGGTCATGTTACTTGTTTGATCAGTGAAAGAATAGCCAGGAAAGGGTTACCTCCATCTGAAAGTAATTAAGAGCTGATGCATGATTCTCTATGTTTTCTTTCCTTATGATGGCATATTCTAGTGCCCATGTTCCAAGGAGAGTGTCACAAGATGGAATACTCTTCATCAGTTTGTTTTTAATAATTTTATGAAAAAGACTTTCCTCCTGCCATCCCTCAAGGGATATGTAGGATAAGCAAGAAATACACGTTTTAAAAAATAGGTTCCTGAGATTTTGGACTTGTTTGTTGTGTAACTTAGATAATTCTGACTATAAATATTGTATAGAAACTTCTATAAACTTGCATTTTTATAGATATTTTGAAAATAGAATTATATTTTTATCATATTTATCAGGGATATCCCATGTGCATTTTACTCTGTTTCTGAATATGCATTTTGATTCTAATTTCTTAAAACCCATTAAGAAGTTGAATGAATTCAAATATTTTCCTTTCATTATTTGTTAAAAAATAAATTCTCATATTTTATGTTTATAGCTACCTTTATATATAAAAATGCATGCCTATAGAGATTTGTATTTGCATATGTCTGTATATGTGTGTGTAAATATATGTATGTGTACAAGTACTAGGTATGTGTTTATTTAGCATGTTATTTTATAACATTAAAACTTAAAAAAAAATTTTTTGACAATTCTCACTTCTTAATTTACTAACTAGAACAATGATTTTGTATGAATGTTTACCATTTAGAGCTAGTTCTGTATTCTAAGTTATACACTTTTATAAGAATTTTTATAAGAAAATTCCAAAACAAAAAACAAATTAAAAAAATAACAATTTAATTAACCAGATCACAATTATGTGCATACATCATATTTTACTTAATTCTTTATGTTTTTCTGTATTGGTTCCTTACTGTAATATGTATTCACTTTTTTAATTGATCATATTTGTCTAATCAGTTTTTCAAAAGAACAGTGAGGTTCTTGATATTTACAACCTCATCACCATGAAGCACTGCTATTATATTTGGTGTTATCATTCAGAGCTGACAAGTTTGTTTAAAAAATTAAGTTGATTTTGATTCCATACTAATCACACAGTCTGTCTTTGACAACATAACACACTCTGATATGTTTGATTGCAATGAATGGAATATAGCTCAAATAGTAACTTAGAAATAAATTTCCATTTGGAATAGCCTTGTAGGAGAAAAGTTCAAATTAAATCCTCTTAGTGCATTAAAATGCAAATATAAGAAGGCAATCCAATTGAGTTACATCAATAATAGAACATATAACACAAATGGAAATTCCTCCCAAATAATTAAGTTATAGCTATATAAATCACTGATGTGTGCATTTGAATTTTGTTCCCTTTGTGCATGCTTGAAAGTTCATTAACTTTAGATCACATTAGAATATGCTTTGTTTATCTCCCGCCGACCAGTCACTAGGCAAGTCCTTTGCTCCACTGAGGCCAATGAAGGCTCTTTCCTGCTCTTCACTGCATTCAATGTACTATAACTAAAGCTTTAAGCTCTACCAGCAGGTCTTGTTTTAGACATAATTACGGAAGCTCTGAAATTAGGGCATCATTCTGGGAGATTCAATGTCTTGAGTTTTCCCAGTAAATAATTTTGACTTTAAAATATGCATTACCATGAGAACAGTAATATTTATACTCTAATTGTGTGATTTATTTTTCTTTTTCCAATTATGTAATCTTGAGAAGAAACAAAAGCCTCAGATGTAGTTCTGTTTGGAAACTCTGCAAAGGCATGTTTCTCCTTGGGTTGTGTGTGTGTGTGTGTGTGTGTGTGTGTGTGTGAATTTGAGGTCAGAAATAATGCCACATTAGGTGGTGAGATTTGAGATTCTAAGCCTTGGTGTTTTAACCTATGTGTAATGCTTTAAAGATCTAGGTGCCCTAAAAAATATACAGCTTATAATAATTATGGAGGCCAAGTAACTGTTACAGTAAAAAGAGAAAAACAGAAAGAAAATAAGACACATTGAGCATTTAAATTGGTGATGGTAGCTACTGTAAATGAATGCTATTGAGTTCTTGATTTGACTCTCAGCTTGACTTATTAGTATATAGGAATGCTGTTGATTTGTGAACATTAATTTTATAACCTGAGAGTTACTGAATTTATTTATTAATTCTAGGAATCCTTTGGTGGAATTTTCAGAGTTTTACAGATACAAGATCATGTGGTTGTCAAACAGGGATAGTTTGACATTTTCTTTCCCCATTTGGTTGACTTTTATTTCTTTCTTTTGCCTGATTGCTCTGGCCGGGACTTCCAGTACTATGTTGAATAGAAGTGGTTACAGTGGGAACCCTTGTATTGTTCCAGTTCTTAGTGGGAATGTTTTCAGCTTTTCCCCATTCAGTATGATTTTGGTTGTGAGTTTGTCATATGTGACTTTTATTACTTTGAGTTATGTTCCTTCTATATCTAGTTTGTTGAGGGCATTTATCATGAAGGGGTGCTGGATTTCATTGAATAATTTTTCTCTATCTATTGAGATGATCATATGGCCTTGGTTTTTGCTTCTGTTTATGTGGTGAATCACATTTATTGATTTGCATATATTGAAGCACTAAAAATAAAACATCTGGGAATATACCTAACCAAAGAGGTTAAGAGAATTATGAAACACTGATGAAAGAAATCATAGATGACACAAACAAATAGAAAGTTATCCCATGCTCATAGATTGAAAGAATCAACATTTTTTAAATGTCCATACTATCCAAAGTGATTCACAGATTCCATCCAATTCTCATCAAAATTCCAATGTCATTTATCATGGATCCAGAAAAAATAATTCTAAACATCATATGGAATAAAAAAAGGCCTTGAATAGCCAAAGAAGTCCTAAGCAAAACGAACAAATCTGTAGGCAGCACATTACCTGACTTCAAATTATACTACCAGGCTACAATAATCAAAACAGCGTGGTACTGATATAAATGTAGGCATATAGACCACAGAACAGAATAGAGAACTCAGAAATAAAACCATATAGCTATGACCATCTGATTTTCAACAAAGCAGACAAAAACATACACTGGGGAAAGGATGACCTATTCAGTAAATGGTGCTGAGAAAATTGGATAGCTACCTACAGAAGAATGAAGCTATATCCCTTTTTATCACCATGTACAAAATTTAACTCAAGATTGTTTAAAGAATTAAATGTAAGACCTGAAACCATAGAACTTCTAGAGGAAAATATAGGAAAAACTCTTCTAGACATTGGCCAGGCAAAGAATTTATGACCAAAATCCCAAAAGCAAGTACAGGAACAACAAAAACAAGTAAATGGAACTTAATTAAACTAAAAAGTTTCTGCACAGTGAAGGAAATAATCATCACCATAAACAAATAATCTACAGAATGAGAGAAAATATTTGCAAACTATACATCCAACAAAGGAGTAATATCAAGAATCTACAAAGATGTCAAACTAATCAGCAAGAAAAAAACAAATAACCCCATCCAAAAGTGGACAAAAGAGAAGAACAGATTTTTCTCAAAGAAGATAGACAAATGGCCAACAAACATATGAAAAAAAAAAATGCTCAACATCACTAATTATCAGGGAAATGCAAAGTAAAACCACAATGAGATATCTCCTTACCCCTGTCAGAATCGCCATTATTAAAAAGTCAGAAAAACAATAGATGTTTGCATGTGTGCTATGAAAAACACTTGTACACTGTTGGTGGAAATATAAACTAGTACACCCCCAATGGAAAGCAGTACAGAGACTCCTCTAAGAACTAAAAGTAGTCCTACCATTTGATCTAGCAATCCCATTACTGGGTATCTATCCAAAGGAAAAGAAGTCATTGCATCAAAAAGACAACTGCACTAGAATATTTATCACAGCACAATTCACGATTGGAAAGATATAGAACCAACCTAAGTGCCCATCAACTGATGAGTGAATAAAGAAAATGTGGTGTGATACACACAGACACGAAAATATGTATACACACACACACATATATATAAAAAACACAAATACACACATACATATATGCACACGATAGAGTACTACTCAACCATAAAAAGGAATGAAATAATTTCTTTTGCAGCAATTTTGATGGAACTGGAGACCATTATCCTAAGTGAAATGTCTCAGGAATGGAAAAACAAATACTACGTGCTTTCACTTATAAGTGGGAGCTAAATGAGGGATATATATGATCATAAAGAGGTGTAATGGACATTGGAAACTAAGAAAGGGAAAGAGTGGGAGGGAGGTGAGGGATAAAAACCGACTTATCGGACACAATGTACACTACTCTGGTGATGAGTACACTGAAAGCCCTGACTTCAGCATTATACAATTCCTCTGTAAACAATAAGCACTTGAATCCCCTTAATTTTTGCAATTAAAAAAAAAGGAGAAAAAGAAATCTGCTCTCTCCATTGGCCACCATCTTATATTTTTAATCCTAAATAAATTTCTTCAAGGAATAAAAAAATAAATAAATAAATTGGAAATGGTGCCAATTATATATGCCATTATCCTGGAGCATTACCAGTTGTGTTCACCACTAAACATATAAAAGGCTGTCTTTGGTACAAATTCTGATCTTGAAAATCAATCGTCTGCTCTTAGATTTAAATTATATAAGGAACATTGGTAAATGATAACATGAATTCATAATTAAAATATTAAGATAAAATAAAATTTCATTAAATAAAATTAAATTCATGTAAATTAAGAAAGCATATTAAATACTTTAAATTCAAATCAAGCTAAAGTCAATAATCTTCAAAAGTGATTGATTTGGATCATTGTAATTTAATATGTTATACAAGAAACAAAATGATCTGATTAAATATAAATTATAGATGATTAATTATGAAAAAAGGAGATAATTGTTTAAGTTAATTTTTGTAATGTTTTGTTATTGGATATTAGCATTAATTTTTTAGCAGAAAGTATCTTACTTTAAGAAAGTGCTAAACAACTATAGATATTATATTTGAAGCTTTAAATCATGATAATCAGAAATATTTCAAGGATGAAGTAATTGATTTTATCATTAAAGATTATAATACTGATAGTTTTCATTATTTGAGAGCCTAATGTGCATCAAAGCAATGTGTTAGGTATTATGTGCATCCATAATCTTATCTAATTCTTAAAACAGCTTCAGATAAAGGAAGTATTATACAGGTGAAAGTGGAAGTACAGAAGAGTTTAAATAATTTGTCTAAAGCCAAATAGCTAATAATTGACAGAATCAAAATAAAATTTATGCAGGTAGGTATGCATATGACTGAGAATGCTTGTCCTTTCATCTTTTCCTTTGTCTCAAATTTTGGAATATATTGATTACTATATCAAATCTCTCTTACTCAAGGCAATTGCTCTAAGTGTTCTCCCCGATCTTTTCTGCCTCATCAATTTGTTCTGCTCTACTGAATGGTGGTATTTTCCTCAACTTTAAACTCAGCAAACAAGCAAAACTTTTGACCACAATTATCCTCCAGCTATCACTTCATTTATCTCTTTTATTTTATGCAAAATTCCTTGAAAAGCTGTCTCTATCTACTGTCACAAATTTCCATCTATATATACTTTTTTGGATATACTCTAATAGTTTCTGAAATCTACTCCTACCAAGGTTAGCAACCTTACTAAGTATCTCAGTAAGTTTTTAGTTCTCAATTTCCTTGAACTTAAATAATTTGCCATAGTTGAGATCACTTCCTCACCCTTAAGATATTTTCTTCACTTGCCCTTCACGACACCACAATCTCATTTTTCTCCTGACTCTCCAGCCAAACCTCAATTTCCTTTGCAAGATCTTTACCCCTACACTCCAAACCAGGATTTCTTAATAGAGTTTTCTAAATTTGGCACTCTTGAGTTTCTGAGTTGGTTAATTCTTTATTGTGGAGTTGCCCTTTGCATTGTAAGATGTTTAGCAGAATTTCTGCCTCTAATAGCCTCCTCATCATCTATTGTAACAAACAAAAATGTCTCCAGATATTGCCACATGTCCCTTGGAGGACAAAATCACTTTTGGTGCAGAGCCACTGCTCTCAAAGGTGGTATATTCTTAAGCTCTTTTCTTTCTACTTGTGTGCACTCCCTTGATACTCCCATCCAAATTCATGGCTTTCAATACCTGCTCTGTACTTGGGGCTAGACTGCTTTCTTCACTTCCATCCTCGTAAATCCAATTGCCTTCTCAACACCTACATTAGAATATCTACCAAGACTCTCAAACGTAATAGTCACAAACTGAGCTGCTCTTCTCAGCCCCTTCCCTCCACCACCACCACCAACCAGCTTGTCCTGAAGACTTCTCTGTTTCTCTAAATACTGTTTGAATATCTTGGGGTCATGTTAACCTCTTCTCTTTTTCCTACTCCTCTTATTGGATTCTTCAGCAATTCCTTTAGGTTACCCTCAAATTATATGTAGAATCTGAAAATTGTTG
The DNA here is from genome assembly GCF_041146395.1 of Eulemur rufifrons. Classification (NCBI taxonomy): domain Eukaryota; kingdom Metazoa; phylum Chordata; class Mammalia; order Primates; family Lemuridae; genus Eulemur; species Eulemur rufifrons. The sequence continues at coordinate 44,435,297 of NC_091000.1, read as the reverse complement.
TATCACCTCCACTGTTACCTTTAAAAAAACCACCTCTATTTATGCATGGATTATGTTACTCTTAGTACTGATCTCCTTGCTTTTATCTCTCCCTTTAGTGTATTATCACCATAACAGTCTGGTGATCTTATGACAACCTGAGTCAGCCAAAGTCACTCCTGTGCCACATCTTCCAGTGGCTTCCTGTTTATTCTGAATAAAAGCCAATGTTGTTAAAGTGGCCTCCGATGGCTTACTCAGGCTGCTCCTCACCCCTGTTGACTCCCTGACCTCACTGGATTCTTTCCTTATGATGACTCTAGTAGCTTTCATACTTTAGTTTTTATAATTGTAAACATTCCTTGGTAAAATAGTACATCATCAACATATTCCTTATGTTACTGATTATTTCCTCATGCACACGTGTGAGAGTTTCTCTAGGCTCTTCCCACAGGAGTAGAATTGCTAAGCAGGTGGATGTTCAACCCTAATAGACATGCTAAATAATTTTTAAAGGGGTTGTGCCAATTTACCTTCTCATCAACAGTGTTTAGTTTTTGGTCTCTTCATATTCTTAGTAATATTTGATATTATCAGGCTTTTAAAAAAATTACTAACAGCTTGGATTGTAACAATCTATTCTTAATGTTTCCTAGCATTTCTCTAAAAATGGTGAAGGTGAACATATTTTTAAATATCAATGGGTTTTTAAAAGTGTTTTCCTTTCTACAACATTCCTATTCATGTCTGTTTGTCCATTTCTCCATGTAGCTTTTTGATCTCATGCTGTTGCTCAAATCCTTTGCTGATGACATGTAAAACAAAGAATCTTCTAGTTATAACTTGTCTTTTTACTCTCTTAATGGCATTCCTGAATCTAGTAAAATTCTTATTTTTGTCACAATATAATTTGTAATCCATCTTCCTTTGTGATGTGTGTACATTTTGTATCTTATTTAAGAATTCTCTCCTTACACAAATTTATAAAGAAATTCTCTTGTATCATGTTTAAAAAGTTTCATAGTATGAATGTTTATAGTTAATAGGTATAGATTAGATTTATATATTGTGTGGGACAGAAATTATTTTTTTTCCTATGGCTATACAATTTTCCTAACACAATTGTTCAAGCAATACACACACACACACACACACACACACACGCTCACCATAATATGTGTTGAAGTCTGGTTTGGAAAATCCTCCCACCTACTCCATCTCCAGAAAGCTCTCAGATGTTCTTGACCCTTTTCCTTTCATATGCACTTTAAAATCAGCTTATCAATTTCTATAAAGAACCCCATTGAGATTTTAATTGGAATTGCACTGAGTCTATAGCTCAGTTTGAGGAATATTGATACATTTGTGATAAAGAGTTCTCTCCAGAAAGTTAGTCAATGTCTACATTTTTTTAAATATTATATAATGTTTTCAATAAAATACATAATTTTTCCATAAAGGGCTTCCATGTATTTTTGATACTTTCTCACTTAAAAAAAAATACATTTTCTGACTAAATGTGGTAGCCTAAGGGTATTCAATTGCTTGTTGCATGTCAAATTTCTTTTTCTTTTTCTTTTGGTTCACCAACCATTATTTATTCTAACAACAAAAATGCATTTGGGGCCTTCTATGTGAACAAGCATTTCATTAAAAATAAGCAATTTTTTCTCAACTTTCCAATTATAATAGATTTTATTTTTATTTTTTTTCAATTTCACTGCTTAGGATTCTAGTACAGTCCTAAATAGAATGGATAATAGCCAGCATTTTCCCTTGCTGCTGGTCTTATTAAAAATTATTTCAATAAATGTGACATTCTTGATATTTTTTCATTTTTAGTAATAAATGTCCTTTTTAGGTTAAACAGTTTCCTTCTATTCTTAGTTTGCTAAGAGTGTTTATCATATATTACCTTGAATTTTATCAAATGAATTGCATGTACATGCACTAAAGAAGAGCTCTCATATCAGTATTATTGTCCTTTAATCTGTAAATGTGGTAAGTTACAGTAAATACTAATCATAAATACCAATCAAATTGATGAATTCAGTTAATTACCTAATTGAGGTCTGTAACTCTGAAGAGTTATTTCCATCATATGATTTCTCAAAAAACTACTTCAAATTCAGATTAGAGCTGGATTATACATTGAAGAGTGAGAAAGCTCATATTATGTTTATTTATATTATCTACTATGTGTGTATGTGTGTGTATATGTATATATTTCTGCTTTCTTATCATTTTTGCTTTCATTGTGTTGCTTTTTGGCTATCAATGACTTAAGTAAAATATTTAAAATTTGCTACAGTTCTTTTGTTTCTCTTTCTCATACTCTACCTTCCCACCACCCCAGAGGGTACTCAATAGATCACAGAGCCACGCTGTTTGCCAGGTTACTGTAGTCACTGACATGTGCTTCAAACTTCCATTATCTCTAAATGTACTCTTTTGTCCTTCTTGAAAGTTTAGCTTGATTGACTTTATTGGTTAGCAAATATATTAGTTTATGATATGTTAGCTATTATATTACTTTTCTGTAATGATGTAATAGTATTTTCTAATTATAGTTAGCAATACCTCTGGAAAACAAAAGCAAGTTTTTTTTTTAAGTTGCGAACACATTGGTAGACATATTTAATTTCCCCCAAATGTTATTTGCTCAAACTGGGTTTGTTGTGGTTTTTTTTTTCTTTCTCTTTTCTTTCTTTCTTTTCTTTTCTTTTCTTTTTTTTTTTTTTTTTTGGTAAATTTGTAAAAAAATGCAGTGCCTATTGCCAAAAAAGGAAAACTCATTCAATCCCATAGTTAACAAGCACTTATTATGCCAAATTATGAACTAGTCACTGGGGGGAAGAAAAGGCCCCAGCAAAGAACACAGTCCCCAAGAAAAAATTCCTAATATAGTGAGGAGTTAAATTTCACAAGTGGTTAAGAAAGGTTTAGGTATATATATGTCTCTGGTATGTGTTCCAATAGCTATTTTATTTGCTCATGTCTGGATGAAATTCCTTGTCCTAAATTATATTCTAACTGTGATTTCTGTGAACAATCCCCCAAATTCTGACATATTAGATGACTAAATAGTCTTCAAATTTTTAAGTAGTGGACTTTGTTAAGTTATGACCCAGTCAATGGCTGATAGAGATTTGGCATTCATGAATAATTAAATATGTATGTTGAGACGTTTCTGCATATATTAAAATTATTCATTATGTAGAAAATATAACTATTGATTTATAGCCAAGGAAGGAAAATAGCTGAAAAAAACAGGGTATTTTAAATGTGATTTTTTTCTTTGTTTAATATACTTCTTTTTTTTTCAGTTTTGTTTTACTTAGTATCCACTATATGTAACTGGGATGCCTGGATGTATTTATAGCAGTCTATTTCAAAGTTTAATCACAGGTCTATTTATCCCTTAAAATGTTCTTTTGAAAAGTAGGAATTGCTTTCAAATATGTTTAGGAAATCCTGCATACTACAACTTCTACTTGATGTTTCCAATATAAATTATCAGACTTAAATCTCTGAGAAATCTTTCAGGAATTTTTGTTTCTTATTTCAGCTTTCTTAAATTTTATTTGGTCACCTAAGTCTGTTTTCTTTCTATATAAATCCAACTAATATATCTGTCACTAGTGTTCTGCAAAATACACTTTGGAAAATATAGTTTTAGTTATGGAATGTTTAATTTTGCAGTAATACTGTGAATTGAATCACTTCCCTTTGGTATATTCACAGGTGGGCTTTTCTGGTATGGAGTTACAGCCTTTTTCTCACTTATTTGACTCAGTGATCCCATCCACTCCTATGAAGTTCTGTCTGGCTTTCTTGGTTAATATTCTAACCAAGTACCCCTCTCTATCCCAACCCATCTTGTAGGAACCCTAATATCCACAACTCCCCAAACTTTAAAGATATAAAAACCTGAATTTGACAAATTCTCAGTAAGTAATTTGGTTTTCTGGTATGTTTACTTTAAAAGTAATCATCATAGCCTTGTTAGTCCTCTAGACTCATCTTCAATTCCTCTCCTTTTCCTGTGATAACTAGGATTTCATCATCCTTCACAGCCAAGTCCATTTCAGTATGACTACTCCTAAAGATCTCACAGGGAGATAGTGTTATGTCTTGGGGGTAAAGAGTTAATTTTTTGGCTTAAGATCTGTTGTTTCTGAGATGTGGTATGTGTATCAAAGTGGAAAACTATAATAGGCAGTCACATTTATGAATCTAAGAATAGAAGATTTTTGAAGTATTTTGATTTAGGAAATATAACCATCTATATGGTAATTGAAGACACAAGAGTGCATGGAAAAACAGATAGAATATGCAAGATGAAGATGGGAAATGGAAAGTCACTAGCATTAAAAGTATATAGAGAAGAACAAAAGAAAATGAAAGTAATTTGGAACACCATTCTGATACAGAGTGAGAATCCAAAAGGTTTACTGTCATAAAATAAAATTCAGATATTTTGTTAAAATCAAGGACTTGACCATTTATTCAACAAAATATCCATGAAGCCACGTTATCTGCAGGGACAGTACTGGACTACAAAGATAAACAGCACAGGTGTAATCCCAGACCTTATGGAGCTTAAAATACATGTTAATACCCAACATTTGGGAAAAGATAAGGCAGATAAAAAAGTATTGAGAGGAGATGTTCGTTAAATTTAACAACAATAAGGCTATAAAGGACTCAAGGAGATAACATTTTGTGCAGCAGAGGAGAAAGAAGCCATATTCAAATGGATTGAACTGCAAGACATTTATTTTAGGTTCTATGCATAAATAAAAGACTGAAATATACCAAAATATTAAGCATCATTACCTCTGAGATGTGGGATTACAAGTTATTTTCATTATATTTTTTCTCATCTGTATTTTTCTTATATGTATTTATAAATGCCTACAATGAAGACACATCCTTTTTCATGATAAGAAAAAATGCAATTTATTATATTAAAAACAAAAACTAAAATGACTTTGTTCAAATGAATTATGATTGTGTTTTAAATATACATGAAATTGAAGTATAGAATGTATGATTAATAGTTTGATAAACACAATGAATTTAACAAAAGTATTCAAATAAGTAATAACAATAACTAAACCTCAGTAAATCCACTTTGAGGACTTCATTAGTCTGATTATATCCATAATGATCTAATTAAGTGGATAATTGCAAAAACTCCACTTGTACTATGCTGACACATCTACCCAGCTAAGAGCTTGTGGAAGTTTTTAAAAAGTAGCAAGCAAAGCATTGATTTATGTAGTTTCTAAGTTGGCACATGCTAATGCTTTCAAAATGTAGAATAGCTTCAATTCCCACCAGTTTAGCAGCTGACATGATTATGTACATGAATCCTCTAGGAAATTGAGGAAACAGTAATAACAAGCCTAGTTAACAAGAGAAGAAAAGGACTGCCTGGCTGACTGTATAAGTTTCCTATGTTAACACTGATTATAAACATCACTGGTGGTAAACACAGCCATTCCATGAGATTGAGTTGTGAGCATTTATAGGAAAATGAGATCAGCAGACATGATTCCATTCTGTTAAAACAACTCCTCTGAGGACTGTGTGGGATAATACTTTTGTTGTTCTCCCTTCCCTCTAGCATGTGAATGGGACTATGAAATTACAATCTCCAGGAGCTAAATGAGAAAGGGTTAAGCTGCTAATTTCTTCCAGTGTTACTGCATTGTTAAAAAAATGTACCGTGGCAACCAATGAGTTACTAAGTTGTTCCTTTTTTTTATTACCTCAGATATAGTGCATAAACAAATTAAAACACTTTGGAAATATTCTCAGGTGGTCTCCCATGTCATTTAACAGAAAATAGTGTGTAATTGCTAGCCTGAAGCCCATCAACCAATTACAGATTAATATGCGCCTTCTAAGATGTAAGACTTCAGGGGCAGTGAAATCACATATTTTAAAATTGATTACTTTGAGTTACACCTCAGTACACCTCTAGGTCCCTCTCATTAAAATTATTCTCTCCCAGTACACTCCACTAAGCCTCCATGGCCTGAGATACCGCCATGCTTAACATTTCCAGAATTATTCTTATTCCTCACCATTTTGCAATGTTGTAGCCCAGAGATAGATATGAAAGAAAATAAACTGGATGCAAGATAGAGGGCAAATAATGGGAAGCAGGATTAGAAGTCAGAATTGTGAGCTTTAAGAAACCATGAAACAAGAAAAACACCAAAACAATTTCAGTGATTCACCCATAAGGTTGGGGTCAGATGACAAGTTCCCCAGTTCTCAGGATGAGTTGCCCTTCCAATGGGAGCACTGTGACTTTAGTTCTTGTATGGGGAGGCAAGATAGTCAGAGAATCTCAGAGAACTCTTGGTTGGCAGTGGCTACCCTGCTAAGAGTAAATCTTGACTGAAAAGAAAGGAAATTGGATTCCAGGAAATGCACAGTACAATCTCTGTTCTTTATCATTTTAAAGGTGCTTACTTAATGTTCCTTTAAGGCAGAAACAGAGGAAATGAAACATCATTTTATGGCACCAATTATAACAAATTTAGAAAGTTTCATTTTTTAAGGGAACTATGTATAATTGATAGAGCTTTGTTCATTCAACTTTTAAATGTTTATCGAGATCTACCTATGACTGGCATCAACTAAAATGCTCACCTCATCTAAGATAGAGCCACAGCTTAGAGTGTCTGAATGTTACCAGTATTTATATTAAAATAGAACCTAACATGAAATACCAAAATTAAAACAAAAACACAAAACAAGATCAGGGTGAGAAGAAGAGGACGGGAAGGAAGCGTAGGGAGTTGGTAAAAAACTGTCAGTAAACAATGGTATGTGTCTGCCTCTTCTGCTCAGTGTGCTGTACAAACACAAATAGGGACCAGAAGAGCTGAGACTCAGGGTGACCTTGTGACTTACTATCTATGTGACCTCGGAGAAGGAACTTTCCTGCTTTAGGCCTCACTTGTTCAATTGTATACTATACACCAGACTTTTGTTCCTCTCTCACTTTCAGTGTTATTTAGAATAACAGACACTGTTAAAAGCTCAAATGCCTGTGAAAATATGTAAATTAAATCCAACACTACAAGCTTCTGAACAACTATTTCTGCTACACTTTGAGGTGATTTTAATCTATTTCTAATATTAAACACAGGTCAAACTATTTAAAAATAGTTATAATCACTTAATAGCATGTGAGAATTTGCAGGTTGACAGTCTTGTGGCCAATAACCTCCCCCTCTAGAAGACCGAGTTAGCTCCTCCTGGGGAGTAGATGACATAACCCCAAAGAGAAATTTAAATGCCTGCAATTTTCTTGAGTGCAGCTTTTTTTTTGTGCTTCTGAAGTTTGTTTTAAATCTCACCTATAGCAAAGATGTTCTATTGCCAATATATGAGGAACAATGTACAATGTAGGTATTTTTAATGCCACTAACAATTTCATCTTAAATTGGAAAGACTGGATTTTTTAAATTCTCAAGTATGCATTATTTTGCCTCTGATGGAGCACTTTAGTGCCTACAATTTTTTTGGCTCCTAAGATTGTAAATGAGAGCACTTGTAGATATAGATAACAATTCTACCTGTTCCCATTTAGGTATAGAACAAAACCAATATTCAGCCACTGAAATCCCAATCTCTAGTTCTTAAATTATGTTCTCAGGAAGCTACATAATCACCCACAGATATTTAGCTAGACTTTGCTTTACAAGTTTTAATTCAAATGTTTTGAGGTTAATCTGTTTTTTACATGAGTATAGGAGATAGTATAGAGCAGCATTTCACAAGTATGAGGCCAGCACCACTGTATTGAATCACCTATGAACCCTGTTTAAAATGTAGATTCTTGGTCCTTATCTAAGACCACTGGAATCAGAATCTCTTTGGTTGAACCCAGGAACTTTTTTTTTTATTTCAGCATATTATAGGGGTACAAATGTTTAGGTTACATATATTGCCTTTGCCCCACCAAAGTCAGAGCTTCAAGCGTGTCCATCCGGTGCTTGTTTTTCCATTCTTGTGATACTTCACTTAGTAGAATGGTGTCCAGCTCTAACAAGGACAATACAAGAGGTGCTAGTTTGCCATTGTTTTTGTGGCTTAGTAGAACTCCATGGTATACATATATCACATGTTATTAATCCACTCATGTATTGATGGGCACTTGGGTTGTTTCCACATCTTTGCAATTGTGAATTGTGCTGCTATAAATATTTGAATGCAGATGTCTTTTTTATAGAATGTCTTTTGTTCCTTTGGGTAGATGCCCAGTAATGGAATTGCTGGATCAAATGGTAGTTCTACTTTTAGTTCTTTGAGGTATCTCCATATTACTTTCCATAGAGGTTGTTCTAGTTTGCAGTCCCACCAGCAGTGTATGAGTGTTCCTATCTCTCTGCATCCACGCCAACATTTGTTGTTTTGGGACTTTTTGATAAAGGCCATTCTCACTGGAGATAAGTGATATCTCACTGTGGTTTTGATTTGCATTTCTCTGGTGATTAGAGATGTTGAAGAGGGCCCAGGAACTTTTAACAAGTGATCTCCACCCATAATCCTCCTGCCCACCAAAATCTGATAACTGTAGGAATGGTGTAAGTTCCGCTAGTCTATGAGAGCAGAGAAAGGGAAGGAAAAGGATAGGAAAGTCAGTGAGGCAGAAACTGGCTTAGAGTAGTGTCATTACAGACACCAGGGGGCCGGCCCTTGCTTAGTGCCTGAAGCTTGTGACTTTGGTTCTGATGCTGTCCCTGTCCTTTCAGCCCAGGGGCTCTCCTCTCAGTAAGAAGCCCGTACTGTAATGGGTACTCTCCAATTCCATGGAGTAATTTTATATCTTTGTGACATTTGATTACTATAATCTCTGTAAATAGAGTTGAATCATTTAGCCACATCCTCTGGAGAACCAAAGTATACATTTGGGAACGTGACTGCAATTTTAAAATAATGCCACCAGATGGCCAATTTTAGAGACAATCAATGAACTTGTTCCTAAATGGGCAAAGGGTTCACTCATTTTAAAATTTACTTGTTTTTTATATTAAACAATTTTGACATTCTTATAACCTCAATCCATATTTTTTCATTGTGTGAGTGTAAAAAAAAATGAATACATGTAATAGAAAATACGTACAGAACTTTATTAGTAGCCCACAAATAACAGGATCATGTTCTATGGTCACTCGAATTACTCAGATGATATCTGAGATTCTAATTTTATTCAATTTAAGGATGTCTGTTTAGTCATATATTCCTGCTTTTCTAAATACATTCTTTGAGTCTTCTGATGGGATTATATTCAGGTTAACGTAGCAGACAATGGAATATAAACCCATTGGACTACCCCATTTACAATGAGCATAATGTAAGTTGTGATCTAATTGAAATGATATGTTCACATAGACTATATAAGTATTCGGGCTAGAATATGTGGCCCTAAAAGAATATGTGTTGAAAAGTAATTTTTCTTTCCATTTATTATTATCCACATATCTAACAAGCAATGTGATTTAAAGATACCACTATTAGGATTGACATGCACATTTTAACAAAGAGTGTAGTGCTTCTCCAAGGAAATAAGTCATATAAATAAATGTGGAAAATATGTTCAATATATTATTAATGGCCATATTTAATATTCCATACCTTATCTATATTATAGAAATATTGATAAGGTGAACATTTAATAACTACATACCCCGTGCCTATTCCATAGTGAATTGTACTAATAATTAATTAGAATCTATTGATTTTTGGTCATCATAAATAAAAAGGATCTAATAACAAGGACCATCTGACTTTGTCAGTGTGGTCATCTTGGTCAAATCATTGCATGTGTCTAAGTCTTAGCTTTTTAGTTTTTGCCATAAGATGAAATTGAGTTATTCATATAAGCTATGTAATATAGAACCTTAAAAAAGGTAATCACTCAGCAAATGTTTGCTACTGCTATGATTATATTGTTTTAACTCTGTAGGGCTTGATGTGTAGGGAAGGGATTTTTCTATAGTTCTCTTTGAGCTAATGCAGCTTATATAAACACAAAAGCTAGGAATAAGAAACAATCACGTTTACTTGGAGTTTTTCTTACTTAATGTAGACTGTTAGTCATTTGGAAAAAATATGCTTGTAAGGATAATAAGCTTCTGTTTACATAGGTCATGGAAATGTAGTTTGTGTACTTTCCTAATCAGTTGCACAGAACGTGCTTAACACATTCGAGTTTGATTGAGCTTGTTTTAAAAGGCTACACATAATTTTCAAACTGATGAACCTATTTATTATGCATTTGATGAGGGGTGAATTTATAGTTCTAACAAAACATATTATACAGGTGATACTGAACCTATGGGTTTAGAAATATTCCTCCTTCCGAAGAATGAACTCATACAGACAGAACAGAAAACAAAGGGAAAGTTTTTTGACTCCCAGACACAGATGATTTTTTTTCCTAAACTCTCTGTCAGGTGCTCAGGGATAGCAGAATACAATCATTTTACAAGACCTTCAGTTTGTTGCTTAAAATGGCAGGGTGATTTCAGAAAATGAAAAACTCTCAATACCTGTGTGGACATTATCCCTCTAGGCCCTTTAGAATTCTATCACTCTATATTTGTAATCTCACTGTGTTGTCTTCCTAAAATATATTTATAGTGTTAGCATGTTGCCTCTTCAAATAGGGCACATTTAAAATCTTGTGATGAGTAAATCTAAAAGGAATTGATGGTTTTGTTTGATTAAACCTTTCCTCAACTCCTTTCATATCATACATATTTGACTACTATCTCTAAAGCTATAAAAATTTGGAAAATTGTTTTGATTACTTATTTAAATTTAGCATTTGCATAATATAGTTATACAACAAAATAGAATGCTTAATTTACTTTAAATTACTGTGTAAGAAAAGTTTAAAAGAATATTCTCTTTTTTAAATTTCAGTTTGTTTTTAACACGGAGCTATGAAATGCCTTCTCTTATAAATAATGCCATGGTACATTTTCATGACAATTTTAAAAGTTTTCACAATTACAGAGCAAAATTTGTGTTTCTTCTTTGGGGCAGCCTGTAAATAATATTCTCTTGATATTTTTGATTAGTATGAGTTTGTTGATTATTGTGCTCTAATTAAGAATTTGTTTTGTAACATCAAGTATGCTATCACAGTTTTTTTTCCACTTATGATTTTTGTAAAGAACTTGACAATTTGCAGGGATTTATTTGGAAATATTAAATTCCAGATGAGTTAAATAGGAGACTTTGTCTCAAAGCTTAAAACACAAATGATACTCAATAAATTTCCATTATAATATTCAAAAGATTACACTTTATGTAAGATATGGATTTGAACAAACAAATTAGTTAATGGACCATAAAAATAGACAAACTTGAACAGTGAGATTTTAGAGCCAAATTTAACTTGGGTATAACATACTACCAAAATGTGACCAATCATTTTTATATAAAATCATTTTTTACAGTGAGAGTCACTTTAAGAAAAAGATGAATTTGCAAATACCACTACAGAAGTATGTATAATAAATAATGAAATACAGTCTTGGAAAGATCAAAGAAATACCAGTAGCTTTTTCCTGTTTTCTCAACCTGGACATCTTTTTCTACATCTTCTATATATTAAGATAATCATGTGGAGTTACTCAATTAGAATCTGTCTTACTCCATTTGGACTGCCATAACAAAATGTTATAAACCAGGTAGGTTGTGAATGACAAGAATTTGTTTCTGGAGGCTGGGAAATCCAAGATCAAGGCAGATTTGGTGTCTGGTAAGGGCCCACTCTCTGGTTCATAGAATGTACCTTCTCCTTGTGTCCTCATGTGGTGGAAGGGGCATGAGATCTCTCTTGAGCCTTTTTCATAAGGGCACTAATCTCATTCTAAGGACTCTGCTCTCATGACCTAATCATCTTCCAAAGGTCCTACTTCCTAATACCATCAACTTGATGGTTAGGATTTCAACATATGAATTTGGAGGGCACATAAACATTCAGACCATAGCAGAATCTTCAAGTAAACACTTAAAAGGAACTCTGGGTTTTAGGAAATGTTATGTCTAGACATATTCTCCTACAAGTATCTAAAAATATTCTAGACATATTACTAGAAATAATTGGTTAAATACCATCAGAATTCAGTTCATCTTGCTGACTCTTTTTTTCAACTCTGAGAAATATCTTTGAACTATGTAAATTCTAAGGAGTATTTCAAATATGTATAAAATCCCATTTTTTTCATGTTTCATGAATTAGATTTATGTTGAAACCAAGCTAAATTTAGCATATAAATTACTTGCATTATACTTTGAAAATCAGTACAACTAGAATGATATGTTTTAAATTTTTTTTATAATAATTCCCTTAGTGCATAATTTTAATTATTTATAAGATATAGATCCAATAAGTTAATGATTTGTAAATGTTATTATCAATTCTCTCCACCCAAGCATTTCTGTTAGTGTGTAAATAGAATAGTAATATGCCAACTCTTGATATTTATTTTAAAAACCCATTCAGATTGACATTTTCTTCTTTTCTCTCTCCCAGACTTTCACAGTGAAGGTCTGGTTCTATCATTAGACTATATATCTCTATATATGTGTGTGTATGTATATGTGAGTGTGTGTATATATATGTAATTTGAATTCAAATTTGTAATTAAAAAAGCTCATAAATACACAGAAAAATTGTCTATTTTACTTTCCTTATAAGAAAAATTAACATAAATGCTATTAAATTCAAAGAAACAAATGGTTTCAAGATATACATACTCATTAAATGACTTGCAAATGGTATTTCTGTGACATACATCTGTTTTTTCAAATTTCTGACAACTCAAATTTATTTTTTGGATCTACCCAATAAGTAGTCAATATTTTATTTATCCTTGCACATCTCATAAATACAGATCAATTAAAGTGTGAGCATGTCTCAGATAAACCAAAAATCAAGAAAAAAAAACATACTTGTTATCCTACTTATCCTTTGAGGCTATTCCAAAGTATAAAAGATAGAACACTAATGAACAAAACATAAAAGGGGAAATCAAAGAGGCATACTATATATAAATGCAGGAGAGGAGCAATTGGCAAAAGCCAAGAGTTTACAAGAAATTTGACCACTGGCTTGGTGATAGAATTTGCATCATTCTCAGGATAGTCAAATGACAGAAGTCCAAAGTTGATAATAAGTCTTGGAAGGTAGGGTGAAACACAAACAACAACCCTCTCTCAGACACACATGCAAACATACACATTCATCAATACTGCAAATAGATCCATAAATATATAATTGAAGATGATTATGTTTCAGAGTAAAATTAAAGAAAAAGTCTGAAAATTTTAAGAAAATAAATGCATTTAGGATTGTCAAATAGGTAAAAGAAGGCAAAATGTCCAAAATCACCAGAAATTACAAAATGAAATAAGAATAAATTAAATAAAAAATAATTTAATACTTCTAAAAGATAAAACAATTAAAATCTTGACAAAAATGCCTATAGACATTTAAATAAAATTTAAAATGAAAAGTTATACATTAGGTTATACACAAAAAGAAAAAAATGATGATTTGTAAATTATTACTGAGAAATTCATGAGGAATAAAGTTCTGAATGACAAAAATAATTTTAACAAGAAGGGTGTTAAAAACTACCAAGGATAAAAGACACATTGCCTACAAAAGTATAACTGGATAAACAGGAGACATGTCATCATATTATAAGTGCCACAAGGTATTAAAATGTTGGGAAGGAAGTACTACCAAACTTGAATTATTTACCTGAGTAAAATAATAATTGAGTTATTATTTCAATAATAGTTTTAATATTAAGGGCGAGTCAAAGACATTTTAAGACACAAAGAACAAGAGACTTTGCCTCTTATTGTGCCACACTGAAAAACTATACAAAGATTTACTTTAGCATATAGGTAAACCATTAGAAATGTGTGGGATTCAAGGAAAAACGGCAAGCACATAAGTTAAATGACAATTGACTTTAAGTATTATAATAATAACTGATTACTTATTTTTTAAGGCAAAACTGTTCTCATTAATTTCATGTAAGATACTGTGTTTTCAAAACATGTTTAAAGCTTATGATTTTTGTCTGGTTCAGAAGAAAGATATATTGAGTATTGTAAATTTTGTGGAAACATGGTTAGTTAAATCCCATCTTCACCTTCTAGAAAGGGAGAAAAAAAGATGTATTGAGAAGGTGTATCAATTCAATTGGAAGTATGAAAGAAAACAAAAGAATCAAAGATATACAACGGTAAATACACTTGTACAAGCAGAAAACTAATTGTAGAGATGTGTTCAAATATATCATCAATCTTAATTATGTACAAAAATTAAATTCATCTATTAAAGATCAATTTTTATAAAGGTAAAAAAATACTGCTTAGATAATAAACACCTAAAGTAAATTACACTGAAGGATTAAAAATAAATGCAAATCAAGTATGAATCACAGCAAGGTCTGATGAAGAACTTTATGTGCTCATTCCAAAATGGATATGGAATATAAAAGAACCAAGGATTTTGCTTACTGGTATCAAGAATTATTATCAAACTCTAGTAATTAAAAGCTTTGGCATCTACATAGGAATAAGTTAATGAAAACAAAGAATTTAAAAACATAACCACAGACACAGGGAAATCCAACATGTGACCAAGGTACAGTTGTAAATCAGATTAAATTTTCAAAACCATAGCTTACTCCCAACAAGACAAAACAAAGTAAAACAAAATCTTGTCACCAAACTATGACCCAAATAATTTCAGAACAATTAAAAATTAAAGTGAAAAACTATAGATGAAAATATTTGAGAATATTTTTGTGAACTGCGGAGATAGCTTTTCTTAAACATGATAGCTTTATCACAAACCATTAAACAATTCAAAGAATTGATAGTTTATAATTAAAATTTTATACATATTAATTTAAAATAAAAATATAAGTATAATTTTTTTTTAATGAAATAAAAAATTCAGAAGCCAAAGTTGGTAGAAGGCTGTGTCCCCTGAGCTCATGTTCCTACATGCTTTATAGGCAATTCTGCCCTCTAAGGGTTGGCCTTAGCAATTTTTGTGTTTCCTGTAGGGCTATCAGTGGGTGGAGTCAAATTTGCAGCTTGCTTTTTCAAAAAAAGTTGTGAAATAAAAAATGAATTTGAGTAGAGTGCTTGAGAGAAGTTCTGATATTTTCCAGCTAGCACTCAGTATTTTTTGCTCTCTTGGGTGTTCAAGGGCCCGTTTTGCAATAGATTCCCTTATTAAAGAGACATTTTTTCTCAACCTCCAGCTGCAGGAAATCATTATAGTTTTTTTCTGGTTCTAGTTCTATAGGAACATGGAAAGGAGATATATTTTACTACCAATTGGAGCCCAACCGGTTATGCTGGGAATTTTTTATTCATTACCCAGAGAAAAAGAGGGATTAGAGAACAAAAGTTGCTAAAAATTACTGATTGTCAGGGTTACTGAGGTTTTTGCAGAATTACAAGGATTCTGAAGCAGTCTATCCGTGGGTTGGTTGATGCTACTGAATTTTTGATACCTGCATTCAGTCTAGAAACAGCGTCTTGATGGACTTGTACGTAAACTCTAATTATATTTAGTTAATTTTAGTGTAATCTCTATCTCTAAATTTAATTAGGGGGCATCATTTCAAAAGTATTCATATGTGAGATTCTCAGATATCACACTGGCACCAATGTCTTGCCTTTATTTCCTGTAAAAACACTTGTTTCAAAAAAAACATAATTTAGAAAGCTGTTATGTTGTCTGTACTTACCTGAGTAGTCTAGTGGATTTCATATTGACAGATTATCACGAAGGTGAAAGCTCATAGTGTAACTGTACCTGGAACACAGTATATATCCACTAAGTACTTTTTATGGTTATATTATAAAGCATTATGTTACTGTTTTTTATTTTTCATCTTTCATTGGTTGTCTTTCAAAATATGATAAAATTTGGTTAAAAACCAACCTTTTACCTGTGTTTATTTTTCAAATTAGAAACACTGGTATAAAATAAAATGTGAATTTTCTTATGTAACTTGCTGATAACTAACTCAAAACTAACTTTTGATATGTTAGTTGCTCATGATTTGTGTTTTGACCACTAGCTACCATTTATCACATGTCTAGATGAAACAGTTCCAATAGCTTTAAGGTTTTCTTGGAAAGTTTCTACTGCTCTTATCTGCTTTGGTTTAAAACACTAGGAGTATGCCCAAGTCTTCAGCTGACTGAGCTGAAGTTTATCTAAAAGGCTGGTTTACTCTCCACTTTCATATTTTCTACAAAAATATGGAGGTTTTGATTCTGAGAAACTTTGTGAGAATCTTCATGGTGAAACTAGGTAATATTAACCTATCTTCCCTCTTTCCTCTGCACACTAGGGTAGCCCAGGTCCCTCCTTTTGGAAACTTTCCGGAAAATATCTTGAGCCCCAGTTACTTCTATTAACTATAGAGTCCATCCTCAGATTCTCCATAGTTTTCTGAGAATGAACTAGAATAGCTCTAAGACTCAGCTGACCCCAAAGGATGGGCAAGTTTTCCCTATGGCATTTCAGTTTTAAATACAGAGGAAATTAAATTGTTCCCTGTGGAGCGCTTCATTGTTAAACTGTGACAGAATTTTTTTTCTTGTACAATAAATGTAGTTCCAGACTTAAAGAACATGGGCTGCTGAAGACCTTGGTGTGGAATAGGTTGAATTTAAAATCCGTCTGACATTGACAAAACTGCAATGATTTTTTTTAATAGCAAATAAAATCTGTAACATTGTACCTTTGGGAATTTTGGCAAAGTCAGTCCTAAGAGCTGCATTCTTCCTTAATTTACATTTTAAGTGCTCATCAAGGTAGAAGACAATGGATTTGGAAGACAGAGCCTATCATAATTTTCTCTTCTCTTGAACAAGAGCAAGATCTTCAAGGTCATATAATATATAATTATTTTTAAACTTTTAAAACATCATTTTTTCACATTATATTAGGCAAACTTAGATGCAGCTTAGATATAAAGTAGGGTAATAGGTCTTTCAGGCTAGACACATAGAAATGTACAAGATATATCCATAGTGTTTAGGAGAAAAAAATAAAAGTAGAATTGGTGATTGGTTAGTGTTAATTTGCATAACTTCCAGTTGGTACTTATATTTAAAAGAAATAAGATATTTTTCTTAACTTTCAGCTTGTATTACCATGACATCTAGATGTTGTGCTTTAAATTTTATTGAAGATAGTATTAAAAATAAAATTAAAAATACAAAGAAAAAATACACTTTATCATTCTGATAAAATTAGTTTCATGAATTTAACATTGCAAACCTGTGGCACATTAGCTTGAAGAGATTAGCTTGAAGAGATCAAGTGAGTAAAAGAAAGTGGAGGCTGGGCACGGTGGCTCACGCCTGTAATCCTAGCACTCTGGGAGGCCTAGGCGGGTGGATTGCTCAAGGTCAGGAGTTCGAGACCAGCCTGAGCAAGAGCGAGATCCCGTCTCTACTAAAAATAGAAAGAAATTATCTGGCCAACTAAAATATATATAGGAAAAAATTAGCCGGGCATGGTGGCACATACCTGTCATCACAGCTACTCGAGAGGCTGAGGCAGTAGGATCGCTTAAGCCCAGGAGTTTGAGGTTGCTGTGAGCTAGGCTGATGCCATGGCACTCACTCTAGCCAGGGCAACAAAGCGAGACTCTGTCTCAAAAAAAAAAAAAAAAAAAGTGGAAAAAGAGACTACTACAAAATCACGTCTAGAAAAGTGAAATGAAATCAGGAAGATATTGTGTGTTTAAGGTCAAAGTGAGGAAAGGTCAAGTTCAGTGGTGACTTCCAAACACAGTTTCAATGAATTAGTTGGTGGTAGAAGCCTGATTACAGTTTCATTCTGTTTCACAGTTGTTAAAAATGCTTTAAAGAATATATCCCATATTATATATAGCCATCTATATATAACTATAAGTATAAATATCTATATGGTTATATAACCATATCTATTTATATACAAATTTATATATATTTATATATAACTAGTTATATAACTCTAACTGTAACCATCTATATATAATTATAACCATAATTACATATAACCATCTTCTCAGTGAAGATTATTGTGATGAACCAAATGTATAAACAACAAAAAAAAACTAAAAAATCTACTTAAACAAATGGTTCCATAAACATGCTGACTCTGATGTCCTTTCAGCAACTTTTAGAAACTGCAGTGAATAGTAAATACAAAGCTGTCATGGCTCACAGAGACGCAGCTTCTAAACAATGTCTTAGACACTAAGGATTTGCAGATGTGTGTTTTTGTCTTTCCATAGTGAATGGGTTGTAGTCAGGCAAACTGTAGAATCTTAAAAAACTACTACACTAGGAATCAGGGCAGTTGTATTCTAGGCTCACTTTTTGTCATGGGCACACCTGTAACCTCTCATTTTCTTCATATATAAAAAGAAGAGGTTGCACTAGGTTTCTAAGTTCTGTTATCTTGTGGTCTATGTTGTACTATGATGTTCTTAAATATTTTACTTTAAAATATGTTTTTAGTGCACCAGAGGAGTTACTATAACTACAGCATAGTTTTGTAAAGCAAAGATGGTTTGCAAAATATATACTTACCACATAACATACTTTTGATAATGTGGGATTTTCATAAGTACCATTTGTTTAAAGCAGATCATATACATCTTCTTCTTTTTAACAAATTAAATGGAATTCAGTGTGAATACTTTCTACTAATGCAAGCTCAAATTCTTATGCATTTTGTATCTTAGTACCTCTAACATGGCAAAGAATATATTTTATCTATATTTGGCTGCTTCTTTCAGCCTCGAATTAAGCTGATTTTTGAAAGGTATAGTTGATTAGAATCTGGACAATTTTGTTCACCCAAATTAATGACTGAGATGTCATTGAAATAAAAGTTCCTCCTTTCTTGAAAAAGTGAAATTAAATTAATGGTCATAATTCTCTTTATTTAATGTTTAAATTTCTATTCTTATCCCACAAGCTAAGAAAAAAGTGTACTGAACATGTTGTAATCTTTCCACATAGAGTATGACATTGAAAAATGTTGGATACTTTCACAATATGAACCAATAAGACAAAGAATTAAGAACTACAGACAGAGGATATTAGAAGCTGGGAAGGGAAGAAGGGGATATAGGGAGAGATTTATTAAAGGATACACATTTATAGTTAGAAAAGAGAAATAAGTTCTTGTGTTCTATAGCATTGTAAGATGACTATACTTCACAGTAATATATAGTTTCAAATACCTAGAAGGAAGTTATTGAATCTTCCCAACACAAGGAAATGATAAATGATAGAGATTATGGACATGCTCATTACCCTCATCTGATCACTATGTATTGTATGTATTGAAACATCACTATGTGGCCCATAAATATGCATGATTATTATGCATCAATTTTAAAACAATCCTTTAATAATAATAAAAAAAATACCTAAAGAAACTCTCATGTTTTCTAGTGTTTCCAGATCTTTTTGAAAGGCCCTCGCCCGTACACATAGAAGCTACACAGGCCTCGTGCTGTCATCTTCATGGCATTTGTTTATTTAGTGTCTTCACTTACCTTGATCTAAAACAAATGTAAGTGAAAGATTCTCTCATCCAGCAGTATTCAGTATGGATAATTACGTTTTTTCCCCCCTTTGTGGCTGCCTCTTGTATGAGAAATCTTTTTATGTCTGCATCATTATGGGTGTCTTAAAAGTAGAATTATAGAACAGAAATGGGTCAAATTTGACTGAAGTCAGCCTTGGATTCAGACACCAGTTGCAGTGGGATCAGTTATTGTCACAATTGGCTTTCTAAACTTGGACACTCTTTTCTATAAGCTTCTCTCCTTTTTTTTTTTTTTTTTTTTATCTTAGCTCTTTATAAGCAAAAAAATACCTTCAAAAATATTTTTGGAGAATTAAATACCATACGGTACCATCCCATTATATCTAGTAGGATATATATGGTATGTTTTTCCTTTCTTGCTCTCCCTTATGGCTATAGAACATGGAGGTTAGTGATTCTCAGTTTGTTTTTAATTTTGTTTTAAACACTGCTGGTTAGAATAGTATTTGCAGCAAGTGCAAGAAAGGGGGGCATCTGTTGCACCAAGGAGGAGAACCCACTGCTGGATGTAGAGACTCCACTTTGCTGAAGGAGAGAATCCGTTGCCCTTAATGAGACTGGATTTTTCGGAGCATGGTTTTTCCTAACAGAAGTATTAAATTAGAACTCAACCATAGAGTTCAAAGTAGTAGGTGTGAAGTTAAAGTGGGTCAAAAGATGAGAACAGCTGCTACAACAGACTTGCCTGATGGGTGTAAAGAGTCTCTCTGGTTCTTCCAATTACACTTAAGCTAAGAAATGAAAAGCTTGTCTGTCCTTGACAAGGGGGGTTTTTCCAAAGGAACTTCCCATTGAAAGCTTCCTTTTGATCCAGGTGTAAAAGAAAAGCTTTTGTGATAACTGCAACTTAATTCCTAGACAGATTTCACCGTCAATTTGAATGAATATTCCATTATGTAAAGAATATTAAGAATCATTTAATGTCTACCTACTATTTCAAATTAGTTATCAACATTAGTTTATTCAGTCTTTTATTTATCCAAAAATATTTACTGAGCTCATACTATGGGCCAGGTACTGCTTTAACACATCAAATGCCATGAGAGTTGTATTTAACACACTATAGTTTTGACCCCAGGGCTGCATAAAGCATATATAAAATCTTGTTGATGTTCTTATTGTTACAATTAATATTGGCAATTTAATTCTAAAAACATGGATTAAATGAATAGAAGTCAATAAATTTCATTTTTCTATTTATGTTTACCTTTAAATTACACTTGAAATTTTTATTCTGTTTTCATAATAAAACACCGTGGCCCCAAGAAAAACTTTCTTATTTTTTGGCGAGTGTGTGTATGTATGTATGAGTGCGTGTGTGTGTGTGTGTATGTGGCAATCACTGTGTTAATTCCCACAAATGATTAACCAAGTCTTTTCTTTGTAGAGTTAACTTTGTGTCTGAATACAGAGAATACACAAATAAGCCAATAAACATACAGGATGCCACATAATAATAAGAGCTGTGGCTTCCAGTTATTCCATTCCAATGAAGTTTTTCATCTTTTTTTCCCCCCAAAATTACCATTTCACTATTCTCATTTTTCTCTACCTCTTAGAAGCCTATATCCTTCTATTTCAACTATACCTGACTGAGTGCTTAGTCTTTGGACCTCTTCTCTCTAACATCGTCGTATCTGATACCTAGATTGGATGATTTGTAAATGCTGAGAACCCCAAGCAGATATCTCTAGGCCATATCTCTTTGCTAATCTCTGGGTTTCTATATTCCAATACCTACTTAATATCTCTATTTGGACTACCAAAAGGCATCTCAAAAAAGAAATTGTAATTTGCTCTCTCACACCTGTTCTTCCCCCATCATCTCCAATTTGATAAATTCCTCCTCAGAAAGAATAATCTGGAACAGGTGTTAGACTATATAGGGTCATGAATGCCTTCTTACAGATGGGGCCCAAGTAGGGTAATTGGTTTTGCTTATGTTACATGGTAAGACACAATGTAGTTTAGAATTCGGTTTCTCTGTCTCATAGAATTCTAGGATACCAGAAAGGAAAAAAAAAAAAAACGCTAGTGATCATTTAGGCCTCTTTCCTGCTACAGAGCAGAGCAGGGAGAGGTATGTGGAAAAGTTAACTTTGCCAGATTGTGGCAGCACCAGTTTAGTGAACTTTCTTCTATCTATGTAAGGGTGGTAGCCTTTATAAAATCAATAACCACAGTGCAAGGTAAGATCACATAAGGGAGATATGCAAAAATTACAGCAAAGCGCAGCAAAGTGCAGCAAAGCCTGTGTTTCGTCGTCAGAGAACATCTCACAAAGAATGCGGTTGAAGCTACCTCTGAAAAAACTTTCAGTGTAATAAACTTCCAGCATGGAGTGAGGAGTTTTCCAGCATGGAGTTAGAAGCAGTTGAGGGTATTCCAGGTAAAGATACTTGACTTCTCTTTAACATTTGATAATGTTGGAGGTTTTCCTTCATCTTGACGCTCTTTTCATTCATAGGCACTATAGGACAGTTTGCTTTTTCGTCTCCAATATTGCCTTTTGTTCTTAAAGCGACACTTTAACAATCTTAGTTTGTTTCTCCAAGTGATTAGAAGTGAGATTCGGGAGGATATGGAAACAAATCAAAATCCCTTAAGTTTAAATCTACGAAATAATGTAACAACTCTAAATCCTACCCCCATGAGCAGCATGTCATGTTATGCCACATGGTGAAAAGAAAACTGGCTCGATTCTAAGAAAAATATTATTTTGTGAAGAACTGAAATCTCTGTTTCCACTCCTCTTACCATTTTAGATTTTGACGTTGTTAAATCTAAAGTTAGGCAGAAACTTTTTAGACACATATGAATTTTGTTTTCTTTAATAAGGAGATTGTTTTCGGAGGATTCCATGTACACATGGAGGTTACGAGGAAAAGGCACAGGATCATTATTGCACCATCTGTTCCAGCTGGTTTGTTTTAGGCACGTGCTTTCAGTGTTGTTAGAGAGCTGTCAACAAACTGCCAATTAATTATGCAAATCTAACAGGTTGTCAGAGGTTACTATGCTGAGAAAGTGAGATCACAAATGAGTATATCATGGGATCGATTACCGCTGATTTACAAACAATTTCCAGAATACCTTCTGTGGGTGAGTGAACTTTTGAAAATGTAATAATGACATCTTCAAATTCTGTAACTGAAGAGAAATAAAAAAATGATAATTACTCTCTGAGCATAAAGAAAGCCATATTTTTGTTTCAGTTGCTATTTGGTAACTATATAATTGGTTTCAATTATTTTTCTTAATAATATTTCAACGAAGAAAAAATTCAAAGGTAGCTATTCAGACACACACAACAATAAACACAGAAGCAAATCTTGTCTTGTCTCTTAGCTGTTAACTCTACACAGCTGAGCTCAAATGCCTATCTGTAATCTTAGTTCTCCTAAGGAAAAAAATGTTATTTGACTTTTAATATTAGTTCTGGTTAGCTTTATCTATGATACCAAGTAAATCATTCCAGTTGTATGATAACTTTTGCTGAGGTAAAACATATTTTTTTTTTATTTTTGTATAACTTCGTATTATTGAGAGATTTTAGACTTGAAAATCATAGGACTATCAATTAAAAGGACTATTAATCATTATTAATAACATAAGAGATATAGAGTAAAATAGCACAAGTAGGTCGCATATACTTCCCCAAGATTTACACGCTGAATTATTTTTATTGATTTTTATTGAAAGGTAAGGTAGATATTTCTAGGTCACTGCCTTTTGGTGGAGAAAATATTTCAGGAGAATGTTGATCTAATTATTAATATATGGAATTTGCTCATGGAAGATTTATAAGATTTTTGGCAACCTATTAAATTAATTAATTGTTAATTTATTCTATATTTTATAGTGGATGAAATATTTATAACCATGTGGTATATACCTGTGTGTGTGTGTGTGTGTGTGTGTGTGAGTGTGTGTATGCACACATACAGAGAAAAGAAGGAGTGGGGAGAGAGGAAGGGAGAGGGAGGACAAAGAGAAACCTATAATGAGCACTTTTAGGAAGGTTATGATTTTACCTATTCCCAGAGTCATGATGGGACAGGATTATTTTCATACCTCTTTTTCCCCCTCTCTTGTATGACAGTAGAAGCAGCATAAGTATTCAGAGTCTTCTAGAAAATAAAACTTCACTTGAGCTAGTCCTTTGGCTTTATTCTTGGGCTCTATCTTGGATTTAATATATTCCATCCAGTTGTATTATAAACAAATATTTACCTCTGAGAAAAGGATTAGACTATACATCAAAATGACAGAAAAAAGATGGATTGCAAATGAAAATATTTAGTTTTCTCAGGTTAGTTTTCAGACGCTCTGCAGCAGTAGTAGAAATAGGAATTGTATTCAATATTTTCAGAATGCAGGGAAACATGATCTTTCTTTTATCCTTGAATGCAGAATGACATTCCTTTATGCGTTCATTTATTAAGTGTCTAACAGATGTCAGGTTAGATCTAGGTGATATAATGCTGAAAAAAATCAAAAACAAAAGCAAACAAATAAAAAACCCCAAATTCCTGCATTCACAAAGTTTGGAGAAGATATGTATATCTTAAATAATATCTTAACTAATATCTAAGATAACTAATATCTTAAATATACATAAAATTTAGTGCAGAAGACCAACATTTTTTCAAATAATCATATTAATGATGTCTAATTACAAGGAGATGCTCTTGAAGGAAAACTGATTTATGAGAATGAGTACCTAAGACAAGTAACTCAAGCTACTGTTGTGGGAAGGGATTCCTGAGGAAGAAATCTGACATGTGCAGATCTTTGGGTGATAAATGGCGGCGGGGGGGCGGGGAACAGAGGAAATAGCTTACAAAAACCTTATAGCAGAAATGGACAAAATGATTTCAAAGAACTGAACGAAGCTTAATTTGACTAGAGAATATATATATAGGGAGAAAGAGACAGGCAGAGCCCTGACTCTGTGGGAACTTGTAAGCTAGGTCATTTATTTTGTTTTTGATCTTAAGGGCACATGAAAATCTGCTGAAGTTATTCGTAAGCACAGTAACATTATGACTCAGGTTCTTGTGTGGAGAAATGAAATTCAATGCATGTGCATAAAAGTGGAAGGCTAGAAAGGAAATGATTGGGGCAATTTCTTTGAAAAGTGGTGCTAATGGCTTAAACTAGAGTGGGAACAGTATATGTGAAGAAGAACTGAAGTTTTGGAGATATGTTTAGAATGTAGATCTAACACAATTTAGTCATGGGTTTAATATGAAGGCTCAGGGGAGGAAAATGTCAACGATGTTTCTTTGTTTCTGGCTTGGGTAAATGGATGAATGAAAATATAGGACAGCAGGGCTTTATGTGGGGGCATACATACTATGAAAAGTTGTTTTTGAAACTTGAGGATAGAGCTGTTAAATAGGCCAAACCATACCAATGTAGAGATTGAAGAAGACATAGTATATATAATTAAAACTATAGACAATGTTAAAATAACCTAGGCTGAGTGAATGAACTAGGATGGTAAGTGACTGGCAATGAGATTTGATAAACAGCAATTTTTAATGGCAAAACAAAGGAATAGAATGAACCTACAAAAGGACTGAGAAGTTTTCACAAATTCTACAGAAAGAGCAAAGTGTCAGAGATACCAAATAGAGTGACAATTTCGTGGAAAAAAAAATGGCCAGCAGATGTCTTGTAAGAAAGGGATTAGGAATGTTCATTGATCGGGGTGACAGGGGTGCTACTGGTTATTTATGAGAGGTGAAAGTTGCTCTGATGGCATGATGGAGTCAGAAACATGACTAAAGTGGACTAAGGTAAATAAAAAAAAGGGTAGAATGATATATACAATGCTTTCAGAAAATTCAGAAGGTAGAGGAGAGAAATTACCTTAAAATATAGGCTGTTTCAGCACGTCTAAAGATGGAAGAATATAATTGAGAGAGGAATTTAAAATATAGTAAAGAGTGGGATTGGTTATGTTGCTCACGAAGTCAGATATACAGATTGGCTAAGATAGGAGGAGACAAAGTTCCTCCATTGTCACAGCAGGGAAGGAGAAGTGTTGGTGAAAGCAGTAAGTAGAATATAGTTGAACTCTACGGTGTATCTAAAAACAAAGATCAGCAGAAAGAGTCATAAATATTTAGTTTGAAGCACTTGTAAAGCAATTTTCTAGAAAATGTTATTTTAAATACTGGAAAAATGCATTAATAATATTTATCTGCATAACTTCTGTTGTACTCAATTTATTTATTAAGTACCTATAATTGATTATCATCTTATTAATCTCTCATCAGTCTTTACCAGTGAGTTATAACAACTGTGGGTTTGTTAAAATTTATCCATCAAATGTACTTGAATAAAAGTACTAGATTTATAAATATTTTGGTAATTGTATTCTGTATAGAAAATTAGCTATAATTTAATACTTTCTCTTTTTTCTTTCAACTTATTTTTATTAATTTTTCCTCAATATATTTTATCAGACCCTATGTCTCTTCTTATTTCATGTTTTGTAAGGAAGGCTGAATTTAAAAAATATTTATTTGTTATGATTTGTTAGGGATAATATTTGGAGGTGCTTATGTCAATTGGGCAGCTGCCAGCAGGTTTTGATTAGATCAGTGAAAATTTATATGTGATGTTGAATATGTCTCGATACATTTCTTCAATAGGTAATGCATTTTCTCTGATTATTTGCAATTTTAATTTTGACAGGTGAAAAGCAATAAGGATGTTTAAGTGCTGGTCAGCTGTTTTGGTTCTTGGATTCATTTTTCTGGAGTCAGAAGGAAGGCCAACTAAAGAAGTGGGATATGGCCTTAAGTCCTATCAGCCTCTAATAAGATTGCGGCATAAGGTACAGTCAACATTCTGAATCTGCTCATAGTGCCTACAAATTATAAACTAAGCTATTAGTTGTCTGATGTATTATTCACTTAGGAGCACATCTTCAGAATATGCTTTTAGTAGTTTACATATTTAAAAAATGCACTTTTTAAAACATGAACTAGAAATAAATTTGGAAATTTAAAATTTGGGGAACTAAATACTTCTTGATAAAGAATAGAGATGAACCATTTAAAAATATTAAAATTTCTATTAAGTACTAATAGTAGATTTATAAAAATAAGTAAATATATTAACACCTGATCAAACAGGTAATTTCTGTAAGTTCCATATTAATTTCAAAATTGAAGATTTTAAATTAAAAAGCAAAGAGTTATGCTCTGGAATTTGCCATAAAGGTAAACAAAAAGATGGTTAAACCATCTGCAGATATATAGATTGGCAAAGGATTCATTTTCATAGCAATTATTGTAAATTTTAATTTCATCAAAAATCATAATTTTGGGGTGTCCGATGTTGGGCAAATACTTTACTTTCTGTGTTAAATATTTTCAAGTGTAAAATAAACTGATAATTAGGTGTACTATAAATCATAGAATTAAATATTTACAATAAATTAAGCTAGTGTTTTTATTTTAATAATAGTCCATGATAGTGCAAATAGTGTACTCAAATAACCTTTTTTTAAATTGAATAAAAGTTTACAATACATTTTTGGTTTGCATAGAAAGTAGTAAAAAATGACATGTTAAGTATGGGAGAAAACTACATTTATAAAATTTCTTATCTACTTGCCTTCACTTCAGAAAAGACTTTTGAAATAAACAAATACTGATTTTCTCCCTTATATTCAATACATATATTTACATTGCATATATTTTTGCTGAAATTCTTTCATAAATATCAAATACTTTGATAAAATAGTAGCTAACCTTTACTGGGATTTTTATGTGCCCAATACTAGGCTAAGCTCTTAAGTGTATTATTTTATTTAATCTTCAAAAGAATATGTAGATGTATCTATTTTCATTTTATAGACCAAAAAAATAACTTGTAGAAAGGCTAAGGGATTTTCTAAATGCACACATTTATTAAATATATTAACTGGCCAGGGATAACATGAAAGATAGGTTTGATACCAGCAAAAACGAAAGAAATATGTGAAAATATACTTCAATGTCAAAAATCATTGTAAAAATTCAACCACATGTGAAAGTAAATAAGTTTTTAAAGTGTCTAGTCTGGATAAATGCAATTGGAGAATTGGCCTTGTTCTACTGCCTTGCAACTATCAGTGCTATCCTCTACCTCATGGACTAATAATCAGTTTTATCTCCATCCAATGTTTAGAAATAGTAACTCCTTTATGAATGCTCTCAGAACACATTGCTAATACAACAATTTGGCTCACACTGTTACATACCCAGTGAATATTTATTTATTCTGTGCAGCTTGTCTGCCCTAAGTTATGTGTCTTGAGGTGGGGAAATGTGCCTTTCTCATCGATATATTCCTGGTGCTGCAAACATACTAGATGCTGTTTAATTGAATCAGTGACAGAAAAATGACAGGTTGAATATGTGGCTATGCTTTTCTGATTGTTTCCCTGATAAATATAATACCACAGGTTTTTATGCTTCAGTGTGTACAGTTATAAACTATTCTGAATTACATTTGGATGCTAAACCATTACTGTGAGATTAACAAAACTTTAAAGGAAATAAATAACACAATCATTTAAACGTGATTGAGAAGAACTAGTACCCACTAAAAATCATCTAAGTCACTTTCCAATCTTTTCCATTTCTGTGTGTCTTTACCTTTAAAGAGTTAAAAATAATACATCATTGTTGGTATGTAAAAGCATATAGGCACAGAATTGTCATGGCAATACCTAACTTTCAAAGAGCTTTGAACAGAGGTGAGATTAAACTATAAAAAGCATTTGGTGAATGTGTGTGTATGTGTCTGTGTGTGTGAGAAAGTGGATGTTTGACAGGACTACAGAGGGACCCCATGTTGCGCAAGTGCCTGCAAAATCTCCACCAGATACTTTCCACTCATAATCAAACTCTGTACTCGGCCTTAGGAACTACCTTCCCTTCTCCAAGACCAGGAAAACTGTATTATAGCCTTTATTTTTGTTTGTATCAGTCACTGTCAGGAGCCTGGAAATTCCTGGTCACCCTTTTCCCATTGATTCCCATCCTCATTATATTCATAAGCCTCTTTATTGGTGAGGCCCTCCCAAAACATGAGTGAAAATGGAACAGCCATAAACATTCCCTATTTATTTCTATGATTTCTTTTCATCCACAGAGCTTATCACCATTTGTCAAGACACATATTTCACTTACTTATTGGTTTCTTGGGTGTTTCCTTCCATTAGGATGATCTACTTTTCATCTTGCCCCAGCACCTAGAACAGTATTTGGCACATGGTAAACAATAAGTATATGTGGAATTAATTATTCCATCAGATGACTAGAATAGGTAGAAAACAAGGTGATATATGTATCATATATATACACACACATGTTTATTTCTATTTATACAATTAATAATAAAGTAAAATTTCCTTTCCTATTATTTCTCAGAATAAAATCAATAGAGCAATACCTCAAATTATAAAAATAAATTATTTTAATAGCATTATGCAAGTTAATTTTCTTTTATTTGTTATTTTAAATATAGTTTTATTTAAATTACAAAAAATATAAATATTTATATTTTTATAAGACAAAATGCATGAGGACATTTTTCCTTTGGATTAAATATTACTTATTGACTAGAAAAGTACAAAATAAATAATAGACACAATAGATATTCAGGTATTTTTAGCCATTTTGCACATTTTCCCCAGAAAGTTTGAGGCACTTTGAATCTGAACAAATGTATGTATAGACCTCATTTTTTCCAAATGTTTGTGTGCCAACTGTATAATAAATCTAATACTGAGATCAAAATGTAGTATGTGATATCCACTTGTCAGATTAGATTGAAATATTGTAGATATAAATATATGCATCCATATATATATCATGTGCAACTATAGATACACATAAATATGATTGAAAATTTTGCATATATCTTGAGATAAATATGAATAACACATAAACTTATACTAATTATAGAAATCTTAATTATAGTTCACAGATATGTCTCTGAGGGAGCTGATCATGTGTTTTGCCCAATTTGTTTATCCAACAAACATTTCTAGAACATCGTATGCAGGAATTCATTAGCACTCTAGAATTGTAAAATACAATTACCAAATCTAAATCTCAAAAGTGGTTCTTTTATTTATTATTATTTTAATTTAAATATTGCATACTTATATTGTGCTAGATGTTTTCATATACATTGTTATAATTTACTCATAAAATAATCCCGGAATGCAGGTAATTCCTGTTTACTCAAATGACAATATTACAACTCAAAAAGCTAAAGTAACTTTCCCAAGGAGAGGAGAGGACAACAGGCAGAATCAATGAGATCAATGAAAGGCAGGTAAAAGCAAAGGTAGACCATAGATGGGGGAAAACAAAACAAACAAACTCAAGTAGATGATGATAGTAAAGCAATGTGGCCTGACCTCAAGGAGAAATAGCTAATGCTTTTCCAGATTGCTCCTCCATAAGCACAACCACAGTATCTCCACATCCATTTCTGAAATGAATGTCTTCTCCTAATGGTTTTTGTAGCCCCAGTTTAGTCCAATCTCCCAATGAAGAAAGAGGAAGGAGTGCCACTAGGAAGCCACACTTACCACCGTAATTGCAGGTCTGTGACCAGGAATCTGGGTGATGAGCAGAGTGTAGTAACTACCACTGGCCATGAGTATTTGTGAAACAGTTCCTGGAAGCACTCCAAGTTTTGAGCCATCTTTATAATTGGAGTACTCAGAGCATCCATACAGAATTAGACTTAACAGTGTCACTGGTCATTTACCATATACCAAATACTGTTAGCTTTATTCTATACATTAGATCATTTAATTATATGAATATTCCCATGGAGTAAGTGGTATTATTGCTCTTTTATAGACGAAGAATCTGGAATTCACAGGTGTTTAATAATTTTTAATGTCACATAGCTATAAAGTTAGGTAGTAGGATTTATTTTTTTATTTTTTTACAGTTTCTTTTTGAAATTTTTAAATTTTTTTCTATTTCAGCACATTACGGAGGTACAAATGTTTAGGTTACACATATTGCCTTTGCCTCACTCGAGTCAGAGCTTCAAGCATGTCCACCCCTCAGTCGGTGTGCACTGCACCCATTAGGTGTGAACATAGCAGGATTTAGAAATACAGCCTAAATAACTTAATGTAGGTTCCAGAATGAGTACTTTGTATAGTAATGTGGCCTGTGTGCCATGTATTTCCTGTTCTCCCCAGTTTCTGGTCACATGATGGTAAGATTAGGTTATATGTCTTAGTCCCTTTGTGGTGGATGAGACCATATGTCTAGTTGTGACCAATGAGTTAGGGGCAAAAGTGCTGTGGAATGCATCTGGGCTGAATGTTCAATCACAATCGTAAAATCTTCCAGAACTCTCTTCTTCCTCTAGCACAGAATACAGCATCTGTTCAGGGTGGTGGCTGCTTAATCATCCAAAATTCTAAATGTCTATGATGTTTAATATAAAATGCCCTAGAGATTAGAGATTGTCATAGAACAAAAACTGAATAAAAATCTTTGTTGTTTTAAATCATCGAGATTTGGGAGTCGTTTGCTATCTCATTATAACCCTAGCCTATCTTCACCAATAAGGATAGAACTAGAACTTAACCACAAAGCCTGTACTTCTTTTTCTATATCTTCTTGGCTCCCTGTTTCGTATCTATTCTTAGCCTTTTCTTATTATTATTTCTCCAGTATTTCTTTCTTCTTACTACTTCTTGCTCAGATATAATTTCCCATCACAATTTACTCTCCCATTATATTTCTGTACTAATATTTCAGCACATTTACATGTACCCTAATTGGTTGCCTGTAAATCCTCTTAGGGTCAGCACATGTCTTAGAACCCTTTTTCTTATCTACAACACTGATGACGCTACTACATTGTTTGCCAAAGAAGATAATCAAAGTCAGGCTTGAGGGAAGATCTTATGAGGACAGAAGGAGCGTTCTTTGAGTATACCTAGTGGGACCACTTAAAGCCCTTACGATGCTTTTATTGCTATCTGACCAGAGAATCTATGCCCTGCTTTATAGTGCAGAGCTACCCCTGCCAATCTAAATTGACTTATGGTTTCTTTACTTCCTAAATCAAAATATGTTTATCTGTGTGGATGGTTTCTGTGCAAAAGGGGCAAGGAGTAGGAATCATTTAATAATTCCTGAGAGTGTTAATATTCACTGTAGTACAGTATGATTTAAAAAAGTCATTTGTGGTTTTTTTTTTTTTTTTTTTTTTGACTTTTGTATTAAAAGAGTGATAGATGTGGCTAGGTGAAGAGTGGTGGGGGAGAACTCTAGGGAAAGAGAGCAACATTAAAGAAAACATCAAAATGGTGACTGCTTAGAGCCTGTGAACCTTCAGGCAAACCCAGGAGCATTATTTTCTGGCTGAGAAAAAAATAGTGCTTTCCCTACTGAAATATCTGATTGCTTGCAGCATATTCAAGGGAAAGCTCTTTAAAATGTTAATGTATTTTGTAGAGGTCAGGAAGCAATTTAGGTCACTATCTAAGAGTAAAAATGTTAGGAGTGAGGGAGTTAAAAGAGTATGGGTTAAAGAATTTGTTAATTAAATGTTAAGGAATATACCAATTAATATGTTTATTACATATGTATCATAAAGTCTGAATATTATTGACAAAACTCAGAATTTTTTTCTAATCAAATAAAGTGGGTT
Organism: Eulemur rufifrons; assembly: GCF_041146395.1. Lineage (NCBI taxonomy): Eukaryota > Metazoa > Chordata > Mammalia > Primates > Lemuridae > Eulemur > Eulemur rufifrons. Next base: position 44,402,908 of record NC_091000.1, on the reverse strand, counting down.
TGAAAATAAGACTCTGTATGGATTTTTTTCTAACTAATGAAAACCCAGTATTTACTGACACCATCCTATTCCCATTTTTGGGATTGTGCAAAAACTGTTGAAGAATAATTTAAAAATTGGAGTCCTAGGTTAGTAAGATCAAAGTGCACATAATAGTTACATATTCTTCATAAATGAGAAGAATGGATTGAAGAAATCTCAGTAACAAAAATGTTTACTTAGTCATTTAAAAGCCTAAGCAAAAATCGAAACACAAAGATATTTGTAAAAGTTTCAGTTATGCAAGATGAATAAGTTCTGGAGATCTGAGGTACAGTAAGGAAACCACAGTTGACAACACTGCATTGTGTACTTGAATGTTGATAAGAGAGTAGATCGTGAGTATTACACAAGAAGACCTGTGACTTAAAGGACACCAGATGTTTCAGGGGCCACAGCATATCTGTTCTTTGCATCAGAGGGAGACACTGTCTCTATTATACTGGGCAGTAAGTATCCCTACCCTGTGTTCTGAACGGAGATACAATTTCTATCTTATAAGGCTGTAAACACAGTTGCCTTTTGCTCCAGAGGAAGACATTATGTATGTTTTAAGACTATTTGCTATACAAACATCCTTGAACAGACAGTCTGGAGCAAATGGCCATCACTTTCCTCACATGATTTGCAGAAACACAAGAAACCCTTAGAGAATTGTCTCTCAATAGACATTGGGAATACCACCTGTAACATACAGGTCAAAATTGCCACTACTAATTAAACTTGTCTCAGGCCAAAACTAAATGCTATGTGGGCAAAGTTAATCTGAAAACCAGGTACATGGTTATAGTTTAAGTCTACCTTTTACCTGGGTGACTTTGTCCTTTCAAGAACTTTAAGAAAATAAAAAGTTTTGTTGACTTTTGGATATGTTCTTTGCATTTTATTCCTTCAAAACAAGGTTTATTTGCCAATCTGGAGAAAATTAGCATTCAGTGGACTGAATCGCTTTGCTTAACTAAAGCAAGTAAATGAAGGGATATATCTGGCTTCTAAAATTCTCATGATAAGGGCCTGCTACAAAAAAATTGTCTTTTGATCTTTTTGAGAGTGAATTCTAAAGCAGTACTATTATGATAGATCTGTAGGTGGTATGCAGAAAAGACGCTCCTTTCCACCTCTATGACCCTACATTAAAATATTTTGCTTAAAGCTTTAAAATTAGCTATAACCTGAAAAAATAGAGCTGCTTTCCTTTGAAAATGTGAAGTTTTGAAATGCTAGAAATGTCATGCATTAGCATTCTATTTACATCTATTCAACGCAAATACAACAAAGTAGTCAAATTCATGTATTACATTAGAACCAAGCTTGTCAATATTCCAGAGCACTCCACCTATGCGCCAGCCTCGGGTACATACGATGTTTTCTATCACTCAAATACAGATTTTCAAGTGTCCTTACTTACAATGCTTTCTCTTATCCAACTGCATATATGTATTTAATTGTCTTGATAGTTGAAAATTAACATGGCTTTATGCTTGTGTCCAGGAATAGTCATTGATTCTTTGCTGACAAAGAAGGATAAGAATATTAGGCCAAAGTTGCAGTGAAGTAGGTTGTCATTATTGCTCATTTGTTTTGGATGACTTCCAAAGTGTTGTTACCATTGGATGTTTTTATTCTCACTACTTTTGTGGAAAGGATAGTGCTAGATTATACTGGTTTGCTGAAGAAAATCAAACTATTAACACATCCAAATCTACATTAATTAAGTACTTTGTGCTACCACCCATTCAAAAAATATAGATGTGGCTGTTTTTAACAGGTTTCAATGTGGATACTCTAAACATGTATATGTAGGAAAGAGGGTTATGAGTTAAGAGCAGATGCTAATCATAGATACTGACTGATATATCAGGAAGCTGGCATTTGAGTCACACTTCAATGTGTAAATTATAAGTTGTTTTGTGCATATTTTATTATTAAAAATTCTTTTGTGACATCAATTAGCAAAGTTCTAAATTATAAATGGCAGGAAATATCCTGATGTATGAGCTTGGCATTCAGCATATTTATGAGATAACACTTTTATGTATGAATCACAACTGAAAGAGTATTATTTTTAAATAATGTTACTTATGCTTTATTTTATGTATTAGCACCTTTGTGTACGAGCTGAGATGTAGCATTTTTAGAGCTATAAGACAGTAGAAAATATTCAATCCACTTCAAAAAAATATAATACAGCTGTGAAAAGTGAGGGCCTGAGAGGCAATGTTTTTTGTTCAAAGTGACACAGCCAGATACTGTTCAGCTGAGATTAGAACCCAGATGTTCTTTTTTATAATACAAAACTTCAAGTACTCCTTTTACCAACAAAAAAGTACATTCAGTCATTATTTCAGCAAGTATTAATTAGGTGCCTACTACACATGAAGTACTGAACAAAGCAGTTCAAATTGAGTTCTTAAATAAATAGCTTGATTTGCCCTATGACTTTTGATGAAGCAAACATCTCAGATGAATTTATTGAAAACATAATTCAAAGCCTTATTTAAATGTACCACAAGGGGACTATCCTTTATGGAGAGCCAGTGCAAAATTTACTTGTTAAGAAGTAGTCTACAAATAAATAAATGAGGACGACTAAGTATATTTGCTGGACTAAGTACAAGAAAAACACACTTAGCTTAAGACATTATAGCCACCAGGCTGTCTGAAGCGAATTGTGCATGTATCAGCTGTGTGAGTTAAACCAAGGGCACCCTTCAAAGATGGGTCTGTCAATCATACAACCTACTGGTAGAAACACCCAACAATAATTATCTAGTTTCAACAAGCTGTCAGAAGTTTGCATTGAAGGTTCCTCCGTGTATTTTCATAGCTTGAGAGCTCATTTCTTTTTAGTGCTAAATAATATTCCATTGTCTGAATGTGTCATAGTTTATTTATACATTCATGACTAAGGGACATCTTGGTTGTTACAAATTTTGGAAATTATGAATAAAGCTGCTATAAATATCCCTGTGCAGGTTTTTCTGTGGAAATAGGTTTTTAACTCCTTTGAGAGTGATTGCTGGATTGTATGGCAAGAATATGTTTACTTTTGTACAAAACTGCCAAACTGTCTTAAACTGGCTGTACAATTTTGCATTCCTACCAGCAATGAATGATAGTTCCTGTTGCTCCCCTATCCTTAACAGTATTTGGTCTTGTCAGTGTTTTGAAGTTTGTCCATCCAAATAGGTGTGTAGTGTTATGGTTTTAATTTAAAATTCCATAATGACATATGATGTTTAATATATTTTCATATGTATCTTGCCAATTGTATATCTTCTTTGGTGATTGTGCTTGCTCAGCTCTTTTGTTCATTTTACAATTGGGTTTTCTTTTTGCTGAGTTTCTAAAGTTCATGGTATAATTTGCATAACAGTTGTTTGTCAGATATGTCTTTTGTAAATATTTTCTCCCAGCTTTTCTTTTCATTCTCTTGAGAGTATCTTTTGCAAAGCAGAGGTTTTTTTTTTTTTTTTTTTTAATTTTAATGAAGTCCAGCTTATAAATTATTTCTTTCATGGATCATACCTTTAGTTTTGTGTTTAAAAAGTCATCACCATACCAAATATTATCTATATTATCTCCTGTGTTACTATTTGTAGATCATAAGTTTATTGTATATCCATTTTTGCCATAATAGATGTACCTCTCTTATTGCAATTTTTTTCCTATTCTAACAACACAAACTATGAATAATTCATTTAAAATAATGCTGAGAATTTCAAATTTAATTCTGCTTTCAACATTATCCTCATATGATAATCAGACATTTTATACACTTTAAAATACTTTAAGTTTTATTTTTTTCTCCTTTACTTAAATACCTTGGATACATGAAGACAATAAGGGGAAGGGGGCTATGAAGAGAAGTTGGTTAACAGATACAAAATGCAGTTAGAAGGAATAAATTCTAGTGTTTGATAGTACAGTAGGATGACTATAGTGAGCAATAATTTATTGTATATTTCAAAATACCTACAATAGGATATTTGAAATGTTTTCAACACAAAGAAATAATAAATGTTTGAGTTGATAATATACCAAGTACCCTGATTTGATTTTTACACATCATATGCATTATCAAAATATCACATGTACCCTCAATATTTTTACGGTCATTATGTTTCAATAAAAATTTTAAAAAAGAAATAAGATCTTCTATATTATCTTCTACTTTTATAGTTTGTTTTTTGCATTTAGTTTATGATCCACTTTGAGTTAATTTTTGTGACTGATTTAAGATCTGTGTATAGATTCATTTCCTTGCACACGGATGTCCAGTTGTTCCAGAGAACATTTGTTTAAAGGACTATCTTTGCTCCATTGTATTGCCTTTGCATCTTTATCAAAGATCTGTTGGTTTTATTTATGTGGATCTTTTTCTGGACTCTCTGCTATATTCCATTGATCTATTTGTCTATCACCAATACCAGACAGTCTAGACTGCAACTTTATAGTAAATCCTGAAGTTGAGTATTGCCAGTCTCTGACCTTGTTCTTCTCCTTTAATATGGAATTGACTTTCCTGGGGTTTTTGTCTCTCCATATAAACTTAGAATCCATTTATTGGTATCCAAAAAATAACTTCCTGGGATTTTGATTGGGATTACATTGAATCATTTTGTATTGAACCAGTGGATCCCATTCTATACAATGGGAAAACCCAGATCTTATGTGAATATTCTCTAAGTTTTGACAAATATGCCCATTTAAGAAAAACACGTTAATATATCGACATGTCAAATTATAGAATGCCATCATCCCCTGAAAAAGTTTCCTCAGGCCTCTTCCCAGTTGATCTCTCCTTCCATTCCCTCTGAGGCCACCAATGTTCTGATATTTTTTTACCATAGTATAGTTTTTTTCTGTTTTACAATTTCACATAGATGGGATTATATTGTATCAGCAGATTTGGGTAATACTTCTTTCATTCAGAATAAGATTATTGACATTTGTCTGTGTTATTTTGGTTATCAGTAGAGTGTATTTCTTTTTATCACTCAGTAGTTTTTCCCTAACTTGATATACTATATATTTTTTCCTCTCTTTAAGTTCATTTTCCTTTTGATGGAAACTGGCTGGGACTCTTATGAATGACTGCACTAGTTTTTTTGTGGCTGTATATTTTCATTTCTCTTGGGTAATTACTAGGAGTGGATTGCTGGTTCATAGTGTGGATATTTTTTTTTAAATAGGAAACTACCCAAACTTTTTCCAAAATAGATGTACAATTTTACATTCCCAACACAAGAGCAATGGATGAAATTTCTAGTTGCTCCACATCTTTGACAGTATTTGCTATTCTTGGTCTTTTGAATTTTAGTCATTCTGGAGAGTGTATAATGGCATCAATTGTAGTTTTAATTTAAATTTTCTTGTTGACTAGTGACTTTGAGCATCTTTTTATTTGTGTACTGACCTTTCATAAATTTCCTTTTGTGAAAAATCTGTTTGAATTTTTTACTATTTTTTGTAAATTGTTTTTATTTTTATTGTTCAGTTGTTGAAGTGCTTTGGGTTTTATCAATACTTCAAAACATATAGAATTATTTTATATAAATATTTATTTTATATCATTGTAAAATTTTAAATTAGATAAAACTACTGTTAGCCAGTTTAATATGATTTCATAAAAAATAATGTTCATTAAAATAATAAAATAGACCACATTTGGACAGAAGTTTTAAACACTTAATAATAACAATTGAAAGCTATAACCCCACAAATTAGACATGACTAAAATAATAGTATATTATATCAAAATGCATCTGAACATTTTATATATGTGCGATATATATACACATATATATGTAAAACATAATATTTGTTTCACTGATATTTCATTGTTAAAAGAATTAGAAATTTCTCTTCTTTATTGCAGTCAATTTACCAGACACTAAGATAATCAGTTACACCCAATTTAAGATTAAAACAGTATTTCCCTAGTATATCATCTCTATAACTCATTTCTCTGAGAATATCAACTATACACAAAGCAGAAATGGAAAAAATAACATTTAAAAGAAGAAATTAAATCTCTAATTAGGAAAAAAGCAATAGTAAAGAAACATGTAACTGTTGTAATGGGAAAATATCTCTTGCTTTATCACCTTATATTTTAGAGTTTCAACAAGTTTAAAAATGAATTATTTCATTTTGAAGACTAAAACCATAAGAAGTGTTCAATCCTACTGAGTTCTACATTCCAGTCAGTATTATAGGCATGTGGCCAGTGAGAATATAGTTACAATATATCACTCATTGTGCAAATTCCATTTCATGAAGTGAATATTGTTGACTTTTGATAATTTTTGTATTTATTTTATAAATTTATTTTGGATTTGTAGTTATATAAGTGAAGCATCCCAAGAATAGAAAAATAAGCACCACGTGTACTCACCATCAAGTTGGTTTTAACTGATCAACACCTAAGAGCACATATAGGAATAACATTCATTGGGCATCAGGCAGATGGGAGCAGGGAGGAGGGGATGGGCATATACATACATAATGAGTGCGATGCACAACATCTGGGGGATGGACACGCTTGAAGCTCTGACTTGGGGTTGAGGGGCAAGGGCAATATAAGTAAGCTAAACATTTATACCTCCATCATATGCTGAAATAAAAAAGAAAAAGAAGATTTATATGGTGAATAAAGCTTGTAACTGATATTAATCTTGTTCATATTTAAGCAATATCATATTGAAAACACTTTAAGGCCGGGCGCGGTGGCTCACGCCTGTAATCCTAGCACTCTGGGAGGCCGAGGCGGGTGGATTGCTCAAGGTCAGGAGTTCGAGACCATCCTGAGCGAGACCCCGTCTCTACTAAAAATAGAAAGACATTATATGGACAACTAAAAATCTATATAGAAAAAATTAGCCGGGCATAGTGGCGCATGCCTGTAGTCCCAGCTACTCGGGAGGCTGAGGCAGTAGGATCGCTTAAGCCGAGGAGTCTGAGGTTGCTGTGAGCTAAGCTGACGCCACGGCACTCACTCTAGCCTGGGCAACAAAGTGAGACTCTGTCTCAAAAAAAAAAAAAAAAAAAAAAAAAGAAAACACTTTAAGACTACATTACTTTTCCACAAGAACTACTTCTTTCTTTTAAATGGAGACATACATTAATCATGTTGTAGAGATACTAAGGGAAAGGGTATGTAGGAATTTGAGTCACTGCATGAGATTACTAGTGTTAATTCGGATTTATGTTTAGCTTTAAGGTTACTTGGATATAACCAGGAAACACATGAAAATACAAGTGAGCAGAAGGTTGAGCAGCAAGCTCTCTTAATTATCTACTCCCATTCTACCTAAAGCATTATATTTATATATTGTTACTGATCAAAAATTTTTTTTGAAGAAATATTTCTATTGCTTAAAAAAAGTTAAATCATTGGAGGGTTGGTCTTAAGATTCTAATAACCTAGTGATTTTGTGAATTTTGATTTCAAATGTTTTTTTTCCTAGTTCCAAAAATCAAATTTATCTTCAAAGAATGATTCTGAAAGTTTTTTCTAGGGTAGCAAATTAAATATGTGGAAGCATTGTTGCATTTATCTATAAAACAACTACAAAAGCATAACTGAAAGTTAAAGTTGAAATGTAACTTATCTGTCTACACATCTAATATCTTCATTTTACTAATGAAAAATTTACATACTAATATTCTTTTGTCCAGTTGCTAAAATCAAGTAGTGGTAGATTTGTGAACAAAACTCTGGTCTCCTAACAAAGAGTAGATAGAGATTCCATACATCAAGGACATCTTTTCCATATATTTGTTAAAAATACTCTATTATAGGACTTACACACATGTGATATATGTGTCTATCTTGTCAAGCATATTTCTATCAACTTTACTAGAATTTCAGCTCTTATATAAATTTTCTCTTTAAAACTTGATGTTCCTAATAACTATGTGTTATCCCAAAATAAGTACTATACCTTGTAATTCTCCCTGTGAAATTTCCACCATTGTTTAAGTCTACCATTATAATAAAAAACACCCTCTTTAAGAACACAAATAAAATTGGTTTATGTGTGATAGTTAAAAATCTGTCACTGTGCCCAATGTCTCTCTCTTTGAAAGACTATTCCTCAATATTTTATGGTTTTTCTCTTTGATTGATACAATAAAGTCCCTTATTCACCTCCCACAAGTCTACATTCATTGCCCCAGAGAACATTATTTCTGTGAAATGTTCTGCTGAAAAAGGATTCTAATGGCTGAGTCATTTGAAGAAAACTGCATATTACGCTTCTGTGGAAATCCACAATGCCCAAGAGCATACTAAAGTCTGAGAAACATTCTAAAGTTTGCTTAACCTAGAATTTCCCAACTAATGGACTATAGAAATTTTTGAACACCTTCTGATGTTCTGGGAAACACAATTTGGGAAAATCTGCTCTGGTGGCTTTTAGAAGTAACTGGTGCTATACATATCAACAGACTTGGCTTCTCTTGAAACTCACAACGTTAACAATCTGGCTTAATATCATTTTATAGTTACGATAATAAAGTATAATAAATCCATTTTAGCTTTTTATCAATATATATTTTATGCTTTTTATTTCTAGAAAGAGAATGTTGATGCTATATTTTTTAGGAATCATAATATGGGATTTAAATCATATGCTGTTCATGTATGAAATACTATTCCTCAAAATATTGCTATCAGAAACCAGGCTGTTTGACTAAAGAAAAATTTGAAATATATCAATTTTTAAATTTTAATTGAAGTAATTTACATTATTATACACTTCAATACATATTTATATTTGTGTACACTCATAGTACCACCTCTCAGATTATGACACAAAATATCTCCTGTGATTCAGAAAGTTCCTCTTGACACTTGAACATTTTAGTTAATATCATCTTCTGAAGGTAACTACTATTCTGAATTTTCTACTACTGATTAGTTTTTCCTTTGAATTTCACATAAAAAGAATCCTACAGTGGGTTTTGTTTGTTTGTTTTTTGTTAACACTATGTCTGTGATATATATCCATGTTGTTGAATGTAGTAAAAGTATATATCCATTCTTGTAAATTTCCCTCCTCATTTCCTGTAAGGATAAAATTGAGACTATATCATACTTAGTAAATATCATTAAGATTCTTGTGCTTTATAGGTTGACACAGAAAATTATAAACCAATAAATATTATAGCTAAACATATTTTGCTTAACTTTCATTAATTAGAGTAGTCTTATATAAGCTTCACTTAAATAAATTAAAATTGTAATATTCTATTTGGGCATAATTTAAATTACTCCTTTTTGTTCTCTTATTCAAAGAAAATAAAATTTTGTTTATTTCCTTTGGGCAGAAATAAGGTAGTCATTATGGGAAAGAACATAGAAAATCTGAAGAAGAGTTCTAGACATTCTGAATAGTTGCATTTTATACATTAGCATTAGTGCCTATCTTCAGAAATTTACTCAAATTTGGTGCATCAATAAAGTTTTTATGGATATAAATAAAAGAAATTTTCATCAGAAGTTACTATTTTCAAATATTTAAAGACTAGTCATCTTGATATTCACAGGAGCATGTGTAATGCTAAAATATTAGCCACACATTAGATTTAACCAAACCATCTGATGTGCTTGATTTTATCTTCCTTAACTATTGAACATCACTGAAACATTAACTTCAACTTTCTAAGGGTAAAATTATATTATTATTCTCCTAAATGGAAGTTTGTTGAATACATAGGAATCAAGTTTTGAGCTCTTTGAAAAAATATAAAAATCTATAGCTCTCTGATCAATAAACAGTTTGACAGATATACGGAAACCAGAAGAGGAAAACTAAAACCCCCAGGCAAAGTACATTTGGGAATACACCATAAAGACTGCCACATATTCAGCATTAAAAAAGTAATAAAAAAATTCCATTTTACATAGCATCAATTTTCAAAAGCCAGAGATATGTCTTAATGCTTACAAAATAATAACAGCATACCACATATTTATTATTCCAGAATTAAAGGTTTTATAAATATCTGATATGTTGTTCATGCTGCCATGGATATGGAATATTAGGTTAAGACATAACTGAGTAAATAGCATGCATTATCAACATCGCAGTTTGAAGGAAAAACTAACAAAAATAAAAAGGGAGGAGAGAAAGGTAGAGTGAGAGTAGGTAGGATAGGGAGAGTGAGAGAACAGGGAGAGGTAAAGAAGCATGGCAGAGAAAAGAAAAATGCCTATAATATGTAGGGTGGAAATTATGTAAAAAAAAGAAAAATTTGGAGGGGGTATTCTTCCTAATCTAAATTACAGATGTTTTGGATTTAGCCTGGTGCTCTCAGAAATTAGAAACTTAAAGAATACATTTTGATAAAAATTGAGTGAAAAACACATTAAGTTTATTAAATATTAAGGGAGAGAAGGAAAAGAATATTAAATATTGCATATAGCACCCCCATTGACAACACTGTATCACTGCTAACAGATTCGACTTCAGAGATGACATGCTTAACATGCTGTAAATATTTTAAAACAATGATTATGTAGACAATTGCTTATATCATGCTCAGGTGTCCTTCCTTAATGTAGCTACAATAATTTCTGATTTAAATTAAATTGTTAAATTTTGTAGAAAAAAAATCACATAGCATATAAATTGGATATCTAAAAAGCTATCAAATATAAAGCCCTGTATTTTAATGTCTGGGAGACTGAATCTTTGGAGCTACAGTGAACCACCACCCAAGCGACAGAAGTATTCAATGGCAGGGCCAGCAAGACAAGGCAGGAATTTTTGGTGCCTCAGAAAAGAAAGATACTAACAGGTATTATTATCTTTCTTTTCCATACCCACTATAATAACATTTGCTATAAATAAATCCAGTGTTTTAATGCCTGGCTAATGATTATATATGGATATACTGGATACATACTGGATGCTGTTTATTTATGTATTTACTTATTTATTTATTTTTGTGTATTTATTTATTTCTAATCTTTCTGTAAACTGGATAACACAATTGTAAGCAACCAAGAATTATTAGATTTTTTTTTCAAATATTGTTATATACAGTATCTTGTTCAAATTTCCTTATACTTAAGCTAAAAAATCTTTGTTATTAAAAATTATTTTTTAGTGATTTTTTTAATATTTATTGGATACTTGAATTTTCTTTGCTCTTTTTCATTGTAGGTATTATATCTTTTATAAGTATATAGAAGTACTTGACATATTAGAGATATTAACACTTTGGTCCTAGTTATCACAGAAATTTTTCCACTTTATTCAATAGCCTCAAAGGTTTTTAGTGAATAGAATTTTCAATAATTGAAATGTTAATATTTTCAAAATAAATTCCTTGACTGTTTCCCATTTTTTTTAGTCATTATGACTATTATTATTTGATGAGTTTATTTATTTTTCCTATGCTGCTGGCACCGTGCTAAATACAAAATGCTTAAAATATTTATCCCAGAAGTCATATGACTTAATTTATATTTACATTAAAAAATTTAAATATACCTTTCAAGAAAGTTTGTAATACATTTTGTTGTTGCTTTTATATTGATGTTTGGGCCAGGAATCTTTATTTCTTTTATCCAAATGATTAACCAGTTTTTAAAAATATTATTTATAAATGATTCATGTTTTTCCAACCTCTTTAAATGCTATTTAGTCACAAATTAAATTTCAATATAAATATAAATCCAGGAAATGCTACTCTAAATATTTAACAATAAGTATGAGATGGGCATTGACCAATTAGAAGGATTGTTGTATGTGTGTATCAACTAACAATCAGCCCTGCAAAATTCTATGTCTATTAATTTATACCACAGATGCATCTGTTCATTCTAGCATGAGTGCTACAATTTTATTAATGTAGTTTCATGAAATACTTTACTGTTTGAACTGGCCTACATCACCCCTGTTATAATTCATTTCTCAGAATTTGCTCTGCCTATTTGACACTCTTTTTTTCCCCCACAAATACATTGAAATAATGCAGCTAAATTATAAAATGATTTATTGTTGCATTGCATTAAAATTATTAATGAATTTGTTCTTACATCAAATATTTATTGGAAGTCATGTTGGTCAATTTTATTTTGAGGAGAATAATCTTATAATAATAAATGTAACCTTTCCCATAAAGAAACAAAATGTATCTCAATTGACTTTCCCTTTATAGTTCACAGTAATGTTTCTTAGTTCCTCTAGTATTGAGGAACTAAGAAACAAAATATTCCTTAATATTTTGCCAAGTTGATTTCTAAGAGTTTATTTACATGTTTTGCTATTGTAAATTTGTCTGTTTTGATAATATTTGAAATTATTCCTCCCAAGTGAATAAGAATGCCCTATGTTTTGTAATCAATTTTGTAACTAACCACATTCAGATTCTATTAGAGAATCATTATCAGTTAATAATCGTGTGTTTTTAAGGTAGAAAAACCTATTCCAAAGAATGCAGTTTTCAACATTATTTGCTTCCAATACAGTTCTGTAATCTTGTACAAGCTATTTGAATGAGAACCTCTGTTCATCTGACACCAAACTTTGTGTCCTTAAATACAGGCAATATTTTAAGTCCTAAAGTTGAACTATCTCAGTTTTCATCATGCTTTGAATAAAGTCATGTTCACACCAATCATCAATAGAACATATTATGATGTAATGATTGTTCATTGTTTTTTATGAGTTTAGCATTTTGAAAGTTTTCATTACTCTTGCTTAATCATTAAAAACAAGAAAATCATCAGGTGTTAGTGTCCGTATATTCTCTGCATGTTTCCAATAGACTTATGCCAAATCAGTATTATAAAAGGTCATGTCTGTCCATTTTATTAAAAGTGTAACAGGGGATAAAATAGTATATTGTGTCTGGCATGAATATTCTTATTATAAATTATTTATCCAAACAAATGTTTCTCAAAGATCTTGCCATTAAGTAAGCACAAAATACTGACAGCAGCTTTTACTGATTGGTACCATTCATTTAGCAAGTTTATAAAATATCACTATGAAGTGGCTTCAAAATTCCCATTTAACTTTGTATTTGATATTGATTTACTTTGTAGGATATGCTGAAGCATTTCTTCCCTGATTAGTTTCTGAGTGTGTTTGGATGCCACATGATGTTGAATAGGTGAGAGTATTTATATTATGCCCTGTCACCAACAAATAAATAGGAAAGAAAAAGTTTTATGTCCTGGTTTGAATATCTATGGGTTAAATTTAATATGATCCAGATATCAAAAGATATATAGGTATATATTTAATTTCTTGTGATCTCAAAGTTTATATAAGTTGATGTATTATATTTAAAGATTGTAAATTTGAATAAATTTGGGAATCAAGTAAGCAACATTAATAAATGCATTGGGCTTGGTGAATACTGTGAGAAACTAGAATACTTAGAGAAAAAAAATATACACTTAAATACCCTCATCATTAAAGAATTTGAAAAAATAAAGAATTTACTTGTTTACCCTCCAAATAAAGAATAAATCCAACAAAATCAGGAATTAAAAGTTAATAAAATAAAAGCAGAAAATAAAAATTACTTAAACAGGTAAATAAATCCCAAAACTAATTTGTTAAATAACCAATAACATATATTTTCTTCTTATAAGCCTAATAAAATATGTGAACAATCATAAATATCGGGAGAGACGAAAAGAATCCTAAGCAATTCTTACAGCAATTCAGTTGCAGCATTTTGAAAATTTAGACAAAATGGATGATTTCCTAAAAAAATGCAAATTTTCAAAATCAACGCAATTGAAAGTGGAAATCTTATTCTCCAAGTACTATAGAAGAGATTGGAAAGAAGATTAGAGATCAACATTGATAAAGACACCAGAATCAGATGGCTCCACAGCTGAACATTATCTAGTTTTTAAAAACCAGATGTCCATGGTATTAAAAAAATTCCAGTTTTAAAAGAGTAGCCAAAATTTTCATATTAGTGTGAAACACCTTAATTTTTAAATGTTAGCATTAATTCATGTTTTTATAGTTAGTAGGTGCTCAAAATAATTTTGCAGAATATATTGGCCACTGATTTAAAATGTTTTATCATTAGGATTGAGAGCTGCTTATTGGTTACTGAACTCTGTTTAGAAATTTTTGCCTGGTGCGATGGCTCACATCTGTAATCCTAGCACTCAGGGAGGCCGAGGCAGGAGGATCACTTGAGCTCAGGAGTTCTAGACCAGCCTGAGCAAGAGCGAGACTGTCTCTACTAAACATAGAAAAATTAGCAGGACATGGTGGTACATGCCTGTAGTCCCAGCTACTTGGGAGACTGAGGCAGGAGGGTCGCTTGAGCCCAGGAGTTTGAGGTTGCTATGAGCTAGGTTGATGCCACGGCACTCTAGCCCCGGTGACAAAGTGAGACTGTCTCAAAAAAAAAAAGAAAAAAGAAATTTTTGAAGTATATGTTCTTGTAAATTTGTCTACCTAAGGAGGTGTGTGTGTGTGTCTGTGGAGAGCTGGGGAGACAAAGAAAGAGGAAAAAAGAGATAAGTAATTTTTTTTCTGGTTCTATTCTCATATTATGTACATTCTTTAGTTTACAGTGTCTATGAACAAGACACCATACCATAGATGAGCTCTTGTTTATCAAATTATTATATTAAGTCTATGGTGATGTTAAATAATAAATGGAATACTTTCTGGACTGCCCTCCTTAGAAGTAAAGGAATAGTTTAACACTTTCCTATGGCCTGCCTCCAGTGGGACAAACATGAGATCTTTGTTTCCCAACTAGGTGTATTTTGCCTTTGGGAGGTTGAAGAGGAAAGATTGCCTGTTTCATTTTCCATATATTGTTTGAATTATCAGGGTTCTGTTCACTGACAGAACCACTTTGTGAGAGAGAATCACTTTGCAAATTAGCCTTTGACTAACCAAATGCCAAGTCAGAAATAATGAGAATTAAATCGTTCTGACTGAGTTTTTGCCTGTGATCTGCCTCATTAGCAGAGGACCCTCCTCCCGTGGCCCTTGGACCACCTAGTTTCACTGTGATCCGTTATATTTTGTCACTTCTGATTTACTCTAATGGAGACTTTGCTTGTTAAGGGCATTTTGGTGCCACTGACCCAGGAAAACTGATTTTATGTAAACCCCAACATTGCTAGTCCTTGAGAAGCTGGCATTAGATGAGGAGTGATTAAATATTCATTATTAAATAATTAGAATGCTTCCTAAAGTGAAGTTTATTTAGAGGGCAGGGATAAAATTATGCCCTAAAATGAACTTTCCAGCTTAATCAATCAAATGGTATATTTCAGTCTTGGAAATTTCAATTCCGATTTTGGGAAAAAATAAATCTCTAGAGCATAATTTGCACAGAATAACACTGTTTAAAGCAATAAGGCTTATTAATGTTTAGGTCACAGCAGTGTTTTCAAAGTTTGGCAATTTAAATACACTCTGTTCCTTTTAGTCAATTTATTTAGGACTCGTTGGTTAAAGAAATTGTGCTTTAGAAGCCCCTATATTTAATCTACTGAGCAAAGCTTTTTTGTCAAACTCAAATTAACAACTTCGGGAAGAAAGAGATCACATAAGCAAAGTTGAGAGCATGGGGGATTTTGTCCAGATTCAGTTTCCTGTTACTGAAACTCATGCAAAAAACTAACATTTTAAAAACAAGATGATGAAATGGTAAACTATATCATACAAAAAAATAGTAAAATATTGAAAAATCGTTTTTTAATAACTAATTTTAAGAAAAATACAAATCTGTGATACACATTTACAGTATACTTTATAAGACTTAACAAAAATGTCTAGAATTAATCTGACATAAGTTTTCCAGAGCTGTCTGTAGTTCAGTACCTACAAAATAATGAACAACCAATTCTCTGTCTCCCCCTCATCCTGCTCTAATTTGTCATTACACAGTTTTGTGCTCAGAGAGAACACACTTCTCTAAAACCCTCTAGCAATCAGCTTATGCCCTGCAGCATGAGATTTAATTATTCATATCAGTGTTAGGACACACATTAAATATATTAAGTCAGAATAAATCCTTACACAATTTACCCTAGAAAAATAAATGCTATGAAAATGTAAGTAAAATTATTCCCAAAAGTGACTGAAGTAAATCATATCTGAAGAGGCACCTGGAATCCATCAAACATAAAATAATCTCAGTACCATGTTGTTTCAAGAGATGTTGCTCAGTGAATGATGAACAAGGCAGAATATTTAAAGGTTCACTGGCAGCAGCACAAAAAATATAATTCTAAAGAGGGTAGTATATTTTTCCTGATTGCAATATGCATCATTTTATTATGGTAAAAACTTATAATACCTTCAGGCATGTACACATTGTTTTTCCATCAATGAATATCATGTTTAGCTTGCTATAATCACTTAATTATTATTTTCCTTCAGTGTATATGACACTCTTATTTCCTTGACCAATCAATGGAATGCATCCTTAAAACCAGCAGTAGTTTCTTGCTCCTCATACCACATACTAGCATTTCCTTGAATCCAAGGTCTACTTTATTTTTTTTTTAATTTTTTAAATTTTTTTATTTCAGTATATTATGGGAGTACAAATGTTTAGATGAGCTATATTGCCCTTGCCCCACCCAAGTCAGAGCTTCAAGCATGTCCATCCCCAGATGGTGCACACTGCACCCATTAGGTGTGTATATACCCAACCCTTCCTCCCCTCTCCCATTTGTCCGACACCCAGTGAATGTTACTGCTATATATACACTTAGGTGTTGATCAGTTAAAACCAATTTGATGGTAAGTACACGTGGTACTTGTTTTTCCATTCTTGGGATACTTCACTTAGTAGAATGGGTTCTAGCTCTATCCAGGATAATACAAGATGTTTACTTTATTATTCTAAAAGCTCTTTCCAATTTGATCATATTGAATATTCTGATTTTGTAGTTTTTTTCCCATCTATTCTTTCATTTTCCTTGATTGAATTAAATCTCCCTAAATCCTACACTTATTCTTATTTATCTCCTAGCATGAAGAATGTATAATAATTCATCAAATTAAAGGGTATTTGTCACCATACCCAAATATTCACACATGCAACTTTAAGGGCAAATAACATGAACCCATACTTCATTTTTTTGTTAAAATTTTAAAACTTTTAACATATATAACAGTACCAAAAAAATCTATAATAGAAACCAATGTGCTTGTAACCATTTTAGAGACATTGACATTTTTCCATGTTAATTTTATACTTTTTTCTTTTCATAAAAAAATGAAAAAAAAAAACACATATAGCTAATACCTTCTCTTCTTTTTCTCCCTCTTCTCTACCCTATTTCCAGAAGGTCTTTTGCCCATAGTGATATGCCCAGAAGTAGACATTCTGAGTTCCACTAGTCATGGATTGTGTCTGGGGAGGGTATCCATTGCACTCATATGGTCCTATGATCTCAACATGATATGCTTTAACCTGAAAGATAAATTAGAAAGTTAATCACCACCTATACACCTTATGTAAAACCATAGGAGAAAAGTAGACCAATATTAAAAATGTGGTTGATATTTGTAGCAGTTATAGCATAGAAGAAAGCAGAAAATACACAGTTTCTACAGTCTATAATACTCAACTAATCATAATGTCATAGAATTTCTACAATCTATAATTCTCAACTGATCATAGTATCATAGTTGGTGTTTAAAACATCCTACCTTTACTAACTATTCCATGTTTTCTGCATCCCTAGACAATACCTTCATCATTAGAGTTTTGTTGTTATTTTTGTTGATGTTTTCCATGGTAGGGTGTGCCCAAAACCCTTTCTTAAAAGTTAAAAGTATTCAGTAATTTTTCTTGTATTAGGTTTTTTATAACTTCCCATCAATATTTACCAGTGTATGTGAAAATACTATGAGTTAATCCAGAGAATCTCTTGAGTTCCAGACAGAAGCCTTGTGTCTGCACCTCTATTCCCTTGATAATCATCATAAGTCTCCCTGTTTACTTCTTGTTTCAATTGCATGAAGGTGTAAAATTGTCAAGTGGCAATTTAAACCTGGAATGTTTCTTTGCCCTACTGGGAGCATTTCTCCTTTGAATTCTAAAGTAACATATCTCAAAGTTGGAAAAAGAGTGAACAAAATTTGAGAATAGGTTATTTAGTATAACAGTAGGAAATATTTCTCCCACTTCTACCCCTCTGTTCCCCGGTATGCTGGGACATGAACAACATCATATATTGGTTACCAATGTATAATATCTATCTCATCTTGTACCATGAAGTCACAAACAATTGCCTCTTCCTAGCTGGCAACATAACGGAGTTCTCAATAAAATAAAACATTACACTGATTTGTAAAGCCTGCTGCTTCTAGATATTGGGATTCATGGTAAGAACAGTGAATTTCATAGTCATATTTATCACTTCTCTTATGTGAAAATGAGTTGTTTGATCTACAAGCAATATTGTATGGTGTATATAATAGTACATGAGGCATTTGGTGACTCCAAAGAAGGTGACAACTTCAGAAATGTTGTAGACAGGAAAGGTAAATCCACATCCAGATTACTATCTATTCCAGTGTGGACTTTTCTGTCAACTCCATGATGGCATGTGACCAATATAATCAACCTGCCCTAGGTAATTGGCTGGTGCTTTTATGTACAGGTGTATATCAAAAATTCAGTGTTGATTTCTGATGTTGACATAACCATGTTAGTTTTCAAGCGTGCTGGTTATCAACTCCCCAATGCCTTTATAAAGATTTTATAGTCTGGTCTTTCAAGGGACATTATGAGGGAGCCAGAGTACATAGCTCCAGGTAAGTGTATTCTAACTTTACTATCATCCTAAGTGTTTATTTAATTTTTTGTACTACATCAAGAAAGTTTAGGATACTCAATAGTATTTAATTTAGGGCACTGTTGAGTTTTATTTTGGTCAGTATATCAAGCAAAGGAATCAATGGTCATATTCTGAAAGTACCCAAATAAATCCAGAATACTCATTATTATAATCTATGTTGATAAATATGGTCTATTTTATTTTCCTTCCATTCCAGTTCTTTACTCTTAAATTCATCCCCACATATGTTCTTTAGGTTTTTGCTAATATAAATTATCAAAACTTTGCAAGTATTTTGGTGTGTTAGCTACCACCTCCTCAGTCGGATTTTGTATTCCCCCACCTGGGCCATGCTAGATCTGACACTGTGGGGTAAGAATGGAACAGAAAAGATATCGATGTGTCATTATAAGGTAGCAACATCAAATGAGGTTATTACAATGTCTTTAAGAAAGACAGAAATAGTTTAATTTTAAACATATTATAATCATTTGAATATGTCCCCCAAAGGGTATACCATGGAAATTTGATACACAATGTGGCAGTGTTGGGAGGTGTTTGGGTCATAGGGGTGCCACCCTCAGATGTGGATTAATGCCTATATCACAGGAGTGGGTTCCTTATAAAAGGACCAATTTGGCCCCCCCCCTTGCTGTTCTGCCATGAGTGACATACCAAAAAGGCTCCTGTAAGATGCCAGCTCCTCTATATTGAACTTCCCAGCCTCTAGAACTATAAGCAAATTAATTTGTATTTATTATAAATTACCGAGTCTCAAGTGTTCTCTTATAGCAACATAAACAGAGTAAGATACAATAGAATGAGCTAATTCTGCTGGCAATTGAGGTTCTGTAAACTGTCTCTCAAGGTATCTAATGGGTCCATTCTAACTTTTAGAGACCCACTTCTTCCCAGTTGGTACAGTAACACTTACATAAGAGACGTGCAGAAGTTATAAATTTATCTTGTAATCCAGCAATCTATATGTTTAGATTCTATGATTGATTTTTGGCTACATCAACTGCATGTATACAAAATATAATATATTATTTTAGGGCAGTTATAAAACCTCTTTGGTCCCTTCATCTGAGCATACGAAGCCCTTAGCTTACAATTTTCTCTATTCATTACAGTGTAGCCAGAAGCAGGCAGTGTTCCACCTGTATATTTCTATTCTTTCTCATCACAGTGCTGTCTCCAAGCAGCCACTTTATCCACTGTCTTCACTGGCTTGTTATTCTATATGATCTGAGATGATAATTTATGTAACCATTTGACACTGAATATTTGTGGGTTTGTCTCACAGCTGAAGAACTCAGAGCTTAGAGAACCCAAGTCTTTTGTAATGAGCTTCAGCAAACCTGTCAAAGCTTTTCCTAGATAAAGATAATGAATATTATCTTTATTATACTTAAAATTAAATAAACATGACCTCTACTCCAGATACAAATAGTATCTTTATCTTCCAAAGCTGTGTACTATGCAAACATCCTTGACAAAGTAGTTTGAAAAAGAGAGGCAATTAGTACTTTGTTCACAAAAATGTGCAGAAACATCAGAAACTCATGGGGAACTGTTTCACAACAACAAACTTTGAAATTTTAACTCTAGTTATAGCTGTATGGACTGTTCTTGAGTTTAATAATCCAGTAATCCCGTTGTGGTTGGAGACTTTTACTTTTTCAGCCATCTCAGTTATTTTGTAAGCACCTGAAAGCTGTATTCAAGTATTTGTGCTTCAAATACCAAGAATAGTTTCTGTTTCCTTCCTGCCACTGTATGTGTCTTAAGTTGGTTTCCCAGAAAGAGAAGACAGGATAGAGATTTGGGTTCAGTTTTCCTACTGGGGAGTACTCTTGGGGAAACAACCTTTATATAGAGGGAAACAGGATTGTGCAGAGGAAAGAGCTAAATCATCATATGGTTACAACAGAGATCCCAGCCTATCTCACAGAGAGTTCTGGAGTTGGGATGGCCTTTCTAGAATCGCTAAATTTGAGCCAAGGATGACAGCGTTTGTAACCCTGATATAAGCCTGTCACCACCTGTGCCCATCCCTAAGGACGCTATGCAGCATCTACACAGGTGTCTCCCTACTGCCCTGGTGCGATGGTCAGATATGATCACAAAGGAGTAAAAGCCTGAGTTTTAAGCTTTCTGCTCTGCCTTTAATAATGAAGTCATTTGTTTATGATCAAGGAGACTGGGGTGTCCTCTACCAACATTTGTGACATCGTGGCAGACTAACTTGTCAGTATGCAATAGTGTAAATTCTCAGATCCTTCATAGTGCTTGACATCAGCAAGCTATTGGTGCCTCACCACAACTGACTCTCATACCCATGAGCTTGATGACCAGCCACTGGAACATGGCATCTCTCTGATACTCCTGCCTCAGGTCCTCATAGAGCTGACATCCGGGCACCAGAATGCTAATTCTAGCCACCTTGCTCTTTCTAACACTCACTGTTACCACAGCACTTTCTGGCAACAATAGCAACAGGAAGATGGCCTTAGCCTCAACAGCCACCCCCAAATCTCATGCAAGTTTATCTAATTGAGAAAACCCAACTCACGTCCAAACCCTATGGAAAAGGAAATTTAGGAAATATAAATTTCAACTTTTCAGTCTGTCCAACAAACCATATTGGACAGGTTGAGAAATCAGGAGATTGAAAGATGCCATCTCTGGGATACATCCCAGGGCACATCTCTCTGGAAATCTTTTGCTCTTGGTTCTACCTGGGGCCTCAACAATATATCCAACAAGGTCCAAATTATATATTAATAACTTCCCCTGAGTTTTCCTATGGCATAGATATTTCATATTTAAAACCAACATTGTGGACTCAGGACTATGGTTATGTGTTTTTAAAGATTTCCCCCAATCCCCAGAACTAAATCAAACAGGTTACTTTATTTCCTTCTTGCTCCAATAAATACATGCCTTTATGTTTTCCCCAGTTCAGACTTTCACTAAGGGTATTTCCCACTCATGGAGCAGCTTTTTGAAGTCATAACAGATATAAACCAGTTTTGCAATCCCAAGTCTTCCTCTCCCATTTCATGTGAACCATATATATCAGGCCCTAAAATTGCTATACCAGCAGCTTATGGAATGTGCAGTTTAAGTTTTGACTCTTGCAACTTGGCTCTCATTTTCCTGTTTGTTTCTAGTAACTTCTGTTTCTTTCTTTCTTAAGAACTTAGGTATGCATTTAAACAAAGATGTAGCTTTTGTGTGTGTGTGTGTGTGGAGTTTTTTAGGTGTTCTTGGAGGGAGTATCTGTGTGTGAGTGTGTGTGTGTGTCTAACAGATTTCTGAAGCTAGGATCTAAATTATCCTTACTTTAGTCATGCCACTCCACTTAATATTGCCTGGTATAATTATTTCCTCTTTTTTTAAATTTATAGGCAATCAGTTTTGTCTGATAGGAATTTGGTAGCCCTCATCCTAGATTTCTCATTAAAAATGTGTTCTTAATTTTATCGCTAGATTACTTGAGGCCAGTATCCAGTAACAAACAACATTCTATTGATCAGCTTTGGAACATTTTAACATGGATATGGGGCAAGTCAAAAGAAATCAGCAGTGCTCTGAAAAATCTTACTTAGAACATGAATTCCATGAAAATATTCTTCTGAGATAATTTCCCATATATGTAAAGATGGAAATGATAACTTCCTTTTATTAAAATAATATTTTTGTTTATCTCTGATGCTGATCATTTTGAAGTGAATAAAAAGATAGGAAATCCTGTCCTTTGTAATAACATGGATGAACCTAGAGGACATTATGTTAAGTGAAATAAAGCCAGGCACAGAAAGACAAATACCTCATGATCTCATTTATATGTGGAGTCTGAAAAAGTAGAACTCGTAGAAGCAGAGAATGGTGGTTACCAGGGGCTGGTGAGGATGCTGGTGATGAGGGATGGGGGAGATGGTCAAAGGACATAAAATTTCAGTTAAACAGGAGGAATAAGTTCAAGATATCCATTGTACATCATGGTGACTACGGCCAATAACACTATATTGTATACTTGAAAATTGCTGAGATAGATTTTAAATGTTCTTACCACACACACAAAAAAATATTAAGTACAGATGGCTCCCAACTTATAATGGTTCAACTTAGCATCTTAGGAGTCTACAATGGTGCAAAAGCAATACACATTTAGTAAAAACTGTACTTTGAGTTCCCATACAACCATTCTGATTTTTGCTTTTAGTATAGTATTCAATAAATTACATGAAATATTCAACATTTCATTATATAATAAAATAGGCATTGTGTTGGATGATTTTGCCCAACTATTGGCTAATGTGTTTTAGGCACTGCTAAGGTAGGCTAGGTTAAGCTATAATGTTAGGAAGGATAGATATACAGTATTAAATCCATTTTTAACTTATAATATTTTCAACTTTCTATGCTTTGATCAGGACATAACTTCATGGTAAGTTGAGTAGTATCTGTATGTGAGGTGATGCATGTGTTAATTAGCTTGATTTAACCATTCAACAATGTACATATATCAAAACATCATGTTGTACACCCAAATATAGATAATTTTTATTTATGAATTAAAGAAAAAATAAATTTAAAAAGGAAAAAGAGGGCCTGCCTACAAGAAGTTTATATAACATTGAGATAGAGACTAGATTCAACAATTATGTAATGAGTGCATAGTAGAGGGTATAATTAAGTCCGTTACATTTTATGAAATTTAATATGCTAATAATTATGATAATATATTAATGCTGATTCAAAGATACTCATTAAACCCTTGGTAAATAGTGCCACTGGTATTCCATATTGAAACTTAAAATCTTTACTGGGAAAAATCCTTTGGTATAAAATTTATACTGACAAATTTAGAAAGAAACAAAGGATTCAAATTAAAAATAAATAAAACTTAGCAAATATTACTAAAATATTATTTAGACAATAATACATATTCAAAGAAAACTACATAAGCATGATTAAAAAATAATAAATATAGCTGGTAGAGAAAGGATTAAAGAATTTCCTAAGGAAAAGGGGATATGATAAATCTGTAATTTACTAAGTTGTGAGAAAAATACTCTGCCTTGGGAAATACTTGGTCACTAAAGGCATAATTTAGAATCACCTAAAATGGGAAAGTGACTATGTATAATCCAGCTGACTTTGTGAAGGGCTAATTGTGCTGAACTAATTTAATTTCTTTTTATAGTAGAATAAGAGTTTTCATAAGCAGGGAACAATTAAACAATTAGGTTTCAGTATATATTACTTTCTCATCAAACTGAAAAATATAAAATGCACCATGTTTAACTTATTTTTAAAATTCATTGGTTCAAGAATGTGGAGAGTAGAATCTGTATTGCTTTGGAAAAAACTTGTGAACAATATAAACATTTTCCAATCAATCCTACCTATTTCTCTAAAGGAGAAGTACTTCATGAATATTACATTTCACATACAATTATACCAGAATAAGTAGAGTTTTTAACTTAGAACAATTAATTTCCCTATACTTTTACCTATTATTATTTTTTTTTTTTATGGTAAAACTATTTTTTATTTTTTATTTTTTTTTTCTTGTTAGATACAGTATGTCCTCATAATGTATACATTATTTCTTGTACAATGATATGAAATAATATGGGAAATATTCATGATAAATTATTAAGTGAACAGTGCAAGTTAAAAACAATAGTTTCATATTTTTTCCCCACCCCCCCTTTCCCGAGTCAGCACCTTCAAGTGTTACCACTCCCCAAACGGTGCGCAATGCACTCATTGTGTAGGCATACCCCCATCCCCTCCCCCACCCCCCACCTCAGTCTGATGTCCAATTGGTGTCGTTCCCAGATTTGTATTTAGGTGATGATCAGGGAAACCAATTTTCTGGTGAGTACATGTGATGCTTGTTTTTCCATTCTTGGGATACTTCACTTAATATAATGGGTTCCAACTCTCTCCAGGAGAACCATAGAGATGTCATATCTTCATCATTCCTTATAGCTGAGTAATATTCCATGGTATACATATACCACAGTTTACTAATCCAATCATGTATTGATGGGCATTTGGGTTGTTTCCACATCTTTGCTATCGTGAATTGTGCTGCTATAAACATTTGGGTACATGTGTCTTTGTTACAGAATGACCTTTTTTCCTTTGGGTATATGCCCAGTAATGGGATTGCTGGGTCAAATGGCAGGTCTACTTGAATCTGTTTAAGATACCTCCATAATGCTTTCCACAGGGGTTGCACTAGTTTGCAGTCCCACCAGCAGTGTATTAGTGTTCCTGTCTCTCCACACCCACACCAACATGTGTTGTTTTGGGTTTTTTTGATAAAGGCCATTCTCACTGGGGTTAAGTGATATCTCATTGTGGTTTTGATTTGCATTTCCCTGATGATTAGAGATGTTGAACACTTTTTCATATGTTTGTTAGCCATTTTTATATCTTCTTTTGAAAAATTTCTATTCATGTCCTTTGCCCACTTTTTGATAGGGTTGCTTGATTTTTTCTTGCTGATTTTCCTGAGTTCTAAATAGATTCTTGTTATCAGTCCTTTATCTGATGTGTAGTATGCAAAAATTTTTTCCCATTCTGTAGGTGGTCTGTTTATTCTCTGGACTGTTTCTTTGGCTGTGCAGAAGCTTTTTAATTTAATCATGTCCCATTCATTTATTTTTGTTGCTGCTGTGATTGCCTTGGGGGTCTTCTTCATAAATTCTTTGCCTAGGCCAATGTCTGTAAGAGTCTTTCCTACATTTTCTTCTAGAATTCTGATTGTATCACGCCTAAGGTTTAAGTCTGTTATCCACCGTGATTTGATTTTTGTGAGAGGTGAAAGCTGTGGGTCCTGTTTCAGTCTTCTACAAGTGGCTAACCAATTCTCCCAGCACCATTTGTTGAATAGGGATTCTTGTCCCCAGAGTATATTCTTTCCCGCTTTGTCAAAAATTAGGTGACTATATGAGGATGGTTCTATATTTGGATTTTCTGTTGTGTTCCACTGGTCTGTGTCCCTGCACTTGTGCCAATACCAGGCTGTTTTAAGAACCACGGCCTTGTAGTATTGTTTGAGGTCTGGCAAATTAATACCTCCCATTTTGTTTTTGTTGCTTAAAATTGCTTTTGCTATACGGGGTCTTCTTTGATTCCATACAAAGTTATACTTTTACCTATTAAAAATTTTCTTGACAAAAATTGACTCACTAAAGTGAATCAAACCACTGTGAAACAAATATTCATTTTTATATTATTATTATAGTTAAACATTGTTTACGTACTTTTTAATTGGAAGTGTAGTTTTAAAATACAGCTTCTTAGATTCTATATTTTCATATTTCTTTACATAAAATTTCCCAATTTTTGCAAAGACTACAGGTATAGCACAAAAAATTATTACTTTGACTTTATATAGAATGTAACTGTGATGTTTGTGATTTATTAATTGGATAATTTATTATAAACATGTCAATAAGAAAAAGATGAATTTCCTAAACCATTCAATTTAAAATAAGTTATTTTTAATCAAAATAATATCATTATATTGAGTTCATACTCATAAAAATATACACACACACATACACACACAATACGATGATTAACAGCAATTCATTAAAAACATATTTGTATATTCAACATTAGGCAAAGTTCTTCAGAGAAACAGAAATAATAAAATAATGTGATGTAAATATGTGTATATAGAGTAATATAAAGAGACTTATTATAAGGAATTGGCTCATGCAAATATGGAGGCTGGCCACTCCCAGTTCAACAAGTTAAGCCACCAACTGTAGACCTAGGATTGCTGATAATGTAGTTCCAGGCTGAAGACTAGCAGGCTTGAGACCCAGGAAGAGCCAATGCGTCAGTTCAAGTCTGAAGGCAGAAAATAGTCAATGTCCCAGTTGGAAGGCAGGTAGGTATGATGAATTCTCTTACTCAGGGGAAGGTAGGCCTTTCTTTTTATTCTATTCAAGCCTTCAAGTATTTGGATGAGGCCCATCCACATTAGGTACCCCAATCTGCTTTACTTAATCTACCAATTTACATGTTAATCTCATCCACATACACCCTCACAGAAACTCGCAGAATAATGTTTGACTAAATATCTGGGCACCCCATGACCCAGTCAAGTGGACACATAAAATTAACCATCACACATTCTAAACTTAGATTTCAACTGCTGTTGTATTAGAACGCACCTACATTGTTAATGATATTTTCACTGATGAATGGCTATATTTTTCATATAACTATAAAATTTGATTCTGTGCAAAGAACTATTTCCATAATTAGAAACAAATTTGTGTGGTGTATTTATTCATTAAAGTAGCAGTAGATAAATAATTAATTTGGAATACACTTGTTAGTATAAGAAAATTCCCTTATAGTATTTTTAATAGAAACTTTGTTATCTTCCCTTACAATTACTATGTTATATGTTTCATTTCAACTTTACATTTTGGAAGAAATATATTTGAAATTATCTTGGTAAGTTTTTGTCTTTGTTCTGTATATGTTTGGTGGCAAAAAAAAATTAATAAATAAATATACTTTGGCTTTTCATATGTGAAGAAATATTTTGAACTCTTATTATATTATAGATAGTCCTTTATTAACTGTGTATTGATTTGTCCATCAAACTAATGTCAATTAAACTGACATTCATCATTGAAAAACAAATAATTACAAATACCTGTTATTTGATTTAAAACACCTGCATGTTACATCCATCTGTTACTACTACTTGGCATCAAAATTTGCATAATCACTTGCTGTAGATATTTATGTTATGATATCTCATTGGCATATAAAATATACAAGCAATGATGCCAATTTATTATAACTGATGTCAATCTTCACCTAATTTTTGTGTTAAAAATAGACTATCATGACATTTTTTTAAATTTTTTTATATGCTTCATTGACCCATTAGTCATTCAGGAGCAGATTGTTTAAGTTTCAAGGATTTGTACAGTTTCCAAAGTTCCTGTTGTTACTCATTTCTAGTTTTATTCCATTGTGGTCAGAGAAGATACTTGGTATAATTGCATTTATTGTAAAATTTGTTGACACTTGTTTTGTGGCCTAACATATGGTCTCTCTTAGATAATGTTCCATATACTGATGAGAAGAATGTGCAGCCATTGAAATGAAATATTTTTTAAATGTCTGGTAGGTCAAGTTGGTCTATAGGGCAGTTTAATTTCAATGTTTCTGTGCTGATACCCTGTCTAGATGATCTGCCCAATGCCAAGTGTCAGGTGTTGAATTCCACAACTATTATTAAATTGGGGTGTCCCTTTAGCTCTGATAACATATTTGCTTTACATATCTGGATACTCCAGTGTGAGGTGCACATGTATTTACAATTGTTATATCCTCTTGCTGAATTGATCCCTTCATCATTTTATAATACCTTCTTTGTCTCTTTTTATGTTTTTGACATAAAGTCTATTGTAGCTGATATAAAGTTAGCTACTCCTGCTTGCTTTTGATTTCCATTTGTGTTAAATATCTTTTTCCAATTCTTCACTTTCAGTCAGAGTGTCATTACAAGTGAAGTGAGTGTCTCGTTGGCAGCATATAGTTGGATCTTGTTTATTTATTAATTTTTATTTACTTAGCCAGTCTATAACTTTTAATTGGGGAATTTAAACTATGTACATTCAAAGTTGTATTGATAGGTTAGGACTTACTCCTGTCATTTTGTTAATAGTTTGCTGGTTGTTTTATATATATTTTGTTTCTTTCTTTCTATCTTTGTGGTTTGGTAGTTTTCTGTAGTGGTAGCATTTGTTCCTTTCTCTTTCTAATTTGTGCATCTGCTCTAACAGTGAGTTTCATACTTTTGCATGTGTTCATAATGATAGATACTGTCCTTTTGCTTCCAGATGTAGGACTCACCATATTTTTTTTAGGGCTGGTCAGGTGTTGATGAATTTCCTCAATTTTTGGCTGACAGTTTTTTGTTTTTTTTTTTCCTCCAGCACTTTGAATGTATCATCCTATTCTTTTTTGGCTTATGATATTTCTTCTGAGAAATCTTCTGTTAGTCTGTTGGCCATTCCTATATATGTGAATTAAGAGACAACTGATTTTCAATAAAGGTGCCAAGAACACACATTGAGAAACGGACAGCTTCTTCAATAAATGGTGCTAGAGAAACTGAATGTTTATACCCAAAAGAATAAAACTACACCCCTATATGTTAACATGTAAAAAAAAAAATCACCTCAAAATAGATTAAAGAATTAAATGTAAAACACAAAACTATAAAACTACTAAAGTAAACTTACGGGAAATGCTTTAGGACATTGATCTGGGAAAGAATTTTATGAGTAAGACTTCAGAAGAATGGGAAACAAAATTAAATATAGACAGTTGTGATCAAACTAAAAAGCTTCTGTACAGCCAAAAACATGAACAGATTGATGAGACAACCTGTAGAATGGGAAAAAAATATTTGCAAACTATTCATCTGAAAAGGGATTGATATCTAGAATTTATAAAAATCTCAATTCAACAGCAAAAAAAACCCCACCCCCCAAAAAAAACCCCAAATAATCCTATTAGAAAGTGGGCAAAGGGTTTGAATGACATTTCTCAAAAGAAGACATACAAATGGCCACCAAGAAAATTAAAAAAAAAATGTTCAATATCGTTAATCATCAGGGAAATGCAAATCAAAATTACAATGCGATATCATCTCACCCCAGTTAGAATGGGTACTATCAAAAAATCAACAGTAACATGTGCTGTTGAGGATGCTGAGGAAAGGAACTCTTACACACTGTCTGTAGGAATGTAAACAAGTATAGCCAATACGAAAAGAGTATGGAGGTTCTTCAAAAATTAAAAATAGGAATATGATATGATCCAGCAATCCTATTACTATTTATCCAAAGAAACGAATATCAGTATACAGAAGAAACATAAGCACCTCCATGAATATTACAGTATTATTCATGAAAACCAATATATAGAAGCAAAATAAGTGCCCATCAACAGATGAATGGATAAAGATAATGTGGTGTACATACACATTGAAATACTATTCAACAAAAAAAAATGAAGAAAACACTTATTCATGGCAACATGCATGCAGCTGGAGGACATTATGTTAAGTGAAATAAGTCATGTGAAGATAAGTACTGCATGTTCTCACTCATATGAGGGAGTTAAAAAATTTGAGCTCATAGAAATAGAGAGTAGAGTTGTAGTTTCAGAGGGTAGAGAGAGTAGGGTGGAGGGGAGGATGAAGAGTAGTTAGTTAATAGTACAAAGTAACAGGAGGAATAGGGTCTAATGTTCTATAGTACTTAGGTTGATTATAATTCATAATAATTTATTGTATTTTTAAAATAACTAGAATAGAGGATTTTTAATGTTCTCAGTACAAAGAAATGATAAACATTTGCGTTGATGGATATGCTAATTACTCTGATGTGCTCATTGCACATTGTGTGTGTGTGTGTATATATATATATAAATATCAAAATATCACTCCATACTCCATAATTATGTGTCAAATAAAAACACTTTTAAAAAGAAAAGATCTAATATCAAAGAGTGATGCTTTTATTGGCCTGGTTCAGTTTAGGTGTATTATAGGCTTATTATAAATAAAAGGAGTAAAGAAACCAATGGCAGGGAAATAAATTTTCAGCCCTCCTATCCTTCTTAGCTGCTGATTTCTTACATACCAATGTGACAAATAATGTGTCATGAAAGCCTTATTTTCATGCTTGAAGTAGCCTCTTCAATATCACCTTGTTTTTTCACCAAGTTCAAACCGAGAGAGTTGTGTGCTCTCTCGCTCTCTGTATTACCTTTTATTTAGTGGCACTTTCCATTTCCAGGATTTTACACCAAACTAAATAGCTAAACTATTTAGAAACCACAGATTTTTAAACCAAAAAGTAAGAAGTTTCAGGAAATAACTTAATAAATGTAAGTATGTACTTATTTGAAATAAATTATGATTGAACTGATCAATCATATGTTTGTTAAGTCTGCCAAGGAAATCTTTGATAAGCCAACTGTAGAAAGAATGAGACAAAGAGGATTCTTAAGGAGCAGACATGTTTATGTGGGAAAGAGTAGACCTCTCCACAGATTCATTTATTTTCCCTAAATTCCTCTTTTACAATGCAACTCCAGGAAAAATGTTTCATTTTTTAGGAAATGAAAACACTATGTTACAGAGGTATAAAAGGAATTTTAAGTGACTCAGTAGATAAAAATAAAACGATAGTTACCTTATGTTACGAGTGTAGTATTTAAAGAGGGAATGTGTCAGCTCTCAATAATATTTATGCCGGAAACAGTGTTAGATAATACATTGGTACCAAGCAACAGATGTCATTCAGATAAACTCATGTTTTACTTAGTAAAGATGATCACATGCTATCTCAGTTGGTAAGGCTGCTGTAAGAAAGTGCCACAAACTAGGTGGCTTAGAACCATAGAAATGTACTGTGTCTCAGTTCTGGAGCTAACCATCTGATATCAAATGTCAGCAGGGGTGGTTCCTTCTGAGGGTTGTGAGAAGAATCTATTCTTGGACTTTCTCCTGGCTTCAAGAGGTTTGTTGGCAATCTTGGCATTCCTTGTAGATGGTATTCTACCTATGTCTTCATATCATATTCCCTCCATATCTGTCTATGTCCAAATTTTTCAGTTTTGGGACACCAGTCATTTGGATTTGACCCTACTCTAATGACCTCATTGTAACTCCATTACCTCCTCAAAGACCATCTCTCCAAGGAAGGTCACATTCCGAGGTACTAAAATTAGCACTCAGACTTATCTCTTTTGGGGGTACACAGTTCACTGAATAACCCATATCAACATAAATAGAGTGAAAGGAACCTGGAAGTAAAATACAGTAGAAAATTTGTTTGACTATGTTGTTATGATGTGGACTTGCTCTTATTTTAAAAGAAATCACTAATACAAAGAAATAGAGGTTTACAAATATGAAGTGAAATATTTTATCTTTCTAGTATCTGATTTATAATTTTGATTTTTGAGAAATTGGATATGATATATTGAGGCAAGAATATCCTTTTCAGTAATTTCATTATAGTAAGATAATTATCAATAAAAGAGTACTTCCTATTTTTTGTCATGTCAAATTGTGATGTAATATGCTGAAAAAGATTTTTAAATAAATCTTTTCAAAAATTATGTCAAAAGTTTTAAACAATATTCATGATGCATCTCTTGATAAAGTATTTCATAAATTGCAAAAGCAGATAAGTTAAAGAAGCAAAAATACTAAAAATAAAATAGAAACCCAGAGAAGTTCAACAATGTAATAGGAGGATAGCTGACCAAAAAAGAACAAAAGTAGCCAATGTAAGAGGATAATATTAATATATAGAATATATTGTATAGAACCAATATGAATATAGATGAAGTAAATAGGAGTTTTCTTAAAAAACAAGTTTAATGTTTTTAGAAAGTTGCATAGACTCATACATATTAAACTTTATTCTTATCAGAAACCAAGCATAAACCTTAAAAATTACATTAAAGAAGTACAATCACCATTCCACAATTCAAGGAAGATATTCTGAATTATAGAGTCTCTACTATGCCATGATGCTTATAGCTTCAGATTTGAGTATATATCTAATGTGAGGCCACTACTGTTTCTAAAATTTCACAACTAAAAATCTCTGCTAAAATTTTTAAGAAAGTTATAGTACAGGTTATGGGAAAAAAAAAAGGTTAGGGATAAGAAAAAATAGCAGAACTGAAAATATGGAATTAATTTAATCCCAAATGAACACAAAACAACTTATTGTAACCTCGATTTTGTTGTTTTTTATTCCTTATCTCTAGTATAATTTTAAAAGAAATTATAAGAGATGGCTAGCATAATGAATTTATAATGAATATATATATTATGAATATGTATAATGAATTATTTTAAAGATATTTTAGACAAAACATATTAAATCAATTCACTTCTCTTTAAGTAGAATTCAAGGAAGTCGGCATTTTAACAAGTCCCACAGTGATTCTCTTGCACACTAACATTTCAAAAATTCTAAAAGACTCTTCCCAGTCCTGTGACCTTTATCCAAAAGTCAGACATCTGTGTATGAGTTTCTGATCTCTTAACCTTGATCTTTGCAGTCCACCTTTCCCCACAGAGTCTGCTTACATTTTGTGAATGACCCTGCCCTATCTTCCTCATGTTTATAAACATAACCTTGTCTCATTTGTCTGCATTATAGATTATGCTGTTTATGG
Source organism: Eulemur rufifrons (assembly GCF_041146395.1). Taxonomy (NCBI): domain Eukaryota; kingdom Metazoa; phylum Chordata; class Mammalia; order Primates; family Lemuridae; genus Eulemur; species Eulemur rufifrons. The sequence continues at coordinate 44,369,781 of NC_091000.1, read as the reverse complement.
ACTATTATTAGCATTTTTTGCCACTGTGACACTCAACTATTCCTGACCTTTGTGACTGTGCACTGACTTAACAGATTAATCCGATATTACAGTATTCTGAAACAGAATGTGGTCTTCATATTGTGCTTGAAAATACTGATGATATTACATAGGTCAGATAAATAAACAATAATTGATATTATTTTTATTTCAATTTTCTTCTCAATCTCCAATATGATGGAGTAATTTAGAGCTTTGAACCTAACTAGGTTATTCTGTTGCAACTTAATTTTTATTTGACTCTGAAATAAGTTTAAAATTTGAATACTTTAATATAACTGCAGTACTAATATGTAAGAATGTATACTTTCTACCATGCATGATGTTCTATGGCTAATATTTTAGTTTTAATAATTGAAAATTGTTGACTATCTATAAGAAATTAGTACATGACTCCTGGATTTTTCTTTTTTTCTCTTTCATTGAGTTTGTATAAAAAATATTAGCCACTTAATGCCTGTTGGGATTTAAATATCACATAATTTTAGATTGTCTCAGACATCTGATAAAACCACAGACTTTTAAAAATTTGGACTGTGTTTAAAAGATAGGCATGTACCCCTGTATTAATCATTGAAAATATTGTGAGTGTTCTAACTTGTTTTTAAGTTTCTTCCATCATTTTGAAATGTTACTTCTTTTCTTAAATTTGAAATTCGTTAAATCGCACTTGTTCAAAGGGCAAAGAATTAGTGAATTTGCATTTCTAATACAATTATGCCATTGTTTCGGATGTAACAATGAATTATATCACTGAAACCCTTTCGCTTATTATTTTTTCTCTCTTAATTGTGTGAATAATGTAAATATACCCCATCTTCTTTGACTCAAAGCAAGTACTATATCTACTTTAAGTTAGTTTTGAAATCAAACTCCATTTAAATTGTATGTCAACATAAGAAAAGTTCCTGATTGAATCAGTAACAAATTAAAACTGTAAAGTTGATCAGATGTATTCTCCCTTTTAGAAAACTGGCTTCCTGGTCCATTCTATTTCCTTGTCATTTGATATCCTTGCTCTCTTACAAGGCCAATGATTCAAATGAAACCTCTCTATTCCCAGTTTAGCCTTGTCCCTAATTCTTTGGAAAATGAACTTACTTCCTCATCACTGATGTCAAATGTCCTACACTGTCATACTCATCTTCATGTATTACCTACACTCAGTTTCACAACATTGTATATATACAATGCATGCATACGTTTTTATCCAGTAACTAGAATCAAAATGGAATCAGTTAAGTATGCACACACACAAGTGAAATTGATTAGATTTTAAAATTTTCTCTCAGTATTTCACACTATTCTTCAGAATGTGTTGGCATACTACCTTGCTCTTGCCATTACTCAGTACTCCAGCATTTTATCTTTCAAATAAATGTGTTGAATATATAGTGAAATTAAAGTTAATTTTTAGAGAGCAATTTTAGTAACGCTTAATAAATTCACGGGTGCATTTTTATTGTGTATTTAAGCAAAGTAGTCAAAGTAGTTGTAAATATATTTAACTTTGCACACTGTTCTGCATTATGCATAATGCAAAAACGTTATAGATAACAAAAAATATTAATTCTTAAATCTGTTAAAATAGCTTATAACAGTATGAATAATTGCTAAATTATCCTTAGATACTTTTTTGTTTTAATTTTAGCTGAGGGATTTTCTTTTCAATGATGTAATGGTAGGGAGTATAGAGAATTTATCAGGGTAGAAGCCTTCTAGGAGTAGAGCTCTTGAGGGAAACCTAGATTAAAAAGGAATAAGCAGTGGAAAAGCTTTTACAATCCTCCTAGAAAGCTATGATTTAGTGAAATGAGGTTCCTGGAATTTAAAGATTAGATAAAAATAGAAGCCGCTTGTCAGCTCCTTTCAGCTACGGTGCTAATTGGGCAGATGGGCCACACACTCCAGCTGGGATGTTCTGTCCCCTCAGGACATATTTGCAACCTGCTGCACATGGGTCTTTTTATGTGAAACAGCAGTTTAAATCATACTCCTGTGAAGACACACAAAATCAAATGTCTCCACGTATCAATGTATTTTTCTCCGTGATAATGAAATCAACAACAGATGTTTGAAGTTAAATAATATTCTTTTTTTTTTTATTTGTTTAAGAGTTGGAATTTGGCATTTAGATACCTTTTCTTTTCCTTCAATTTACTACAAAATTTTTCATATATACAAAAATATACAGAAATAATTTAATAAATCCCTGTAAATCCAACACAAAAGTAAGAAATAAAATATTGACATTAAGTCCCTCTTTCTCCCCAGTTATGGTCCTTACTTGACCACTTCTTCAAAAGAAAACTTTCTTTGTGTTTTTTGTTGAACATTCCCATTATATTCTTTGTACATTCCATATATATGAATATGTTGGTAAACAATAAATAGTGCTGCTTATGTTACAAAATGCTATATTGTCATAACGTATCTTATTTATCCACATTGATTCCAGTAGCTTAATTTATTTATTTCTTCTATAACTAGTATCTCACCTACAAATATGCCACACTCATCATATGAAGGGTGATTTGCTTCAGATATTTTGTTATTGCAAACAGTAAGGCTAGTGACATTCTTATACATCTCTCCAAGTGTGCATGTGCAGAAATTACTCTTGGATACATACTCAAAAGTGGATTTTCTATCTCATAGGATATCTGCATATTCAAATATAGTTGATATTCATAAATGATTCTAGAAATGGGTGAATGATTTTCTCCAAAAAAATATTACCATCTGGTGAAAATGATCTGCATTGATTCCAGTTTCTCTGTTCATTCTGTTCATATATGTAAACCTTTTTTTGTTGTTGTTACCATTGAACTCTTTGTCTCTATTCTAGTTGATTTTTAGCATTTTATATATTCTGAGTACTGTCTTCTTAGTGACATTCATTGCAAATGTCTTTTTCCAATGTGTGCTTGTCTGTTCACATTATTGATAGGTATTTTGGTTCACGTATTTTTATGGTTTTAATTCAGGATATTATGGGGGCACAAATATTTTGGTTACGTGAAATTGGTTCATGGATTTTTTAATATGGCAACCATATTAATATTTCTAAATGGTTTCATTCTTACTATTTGTTTGCTAAATTGTTTCTTGTAGATCATATAGAAGCTTATATTATCTTTAAAATGTATAAAAGTTTTGCTTTTTGTACTTGGATCTTTAAACTAAATGTAATTATTATTCTGTATTGTGTGAAGCAAAATTCTATTTTATTTTTGTCTATGGGGTTATACAAAAGCCCCAGAACCATTTATTATATAATTTATTTTTTCCCCACTGACCTGCAGTGCCACATTTTTAACATGCATATTTCTTATTCTATTTCTTATATCTCTCTTTTATCAGTGTAATTTTCTGTCCCTATCTGTCCCTAGTCTTAAAAATTATAAGAAGTTTCAATACATAGTAAATTAAATTTCTCCATATTTTTTATTTCAAAATTTTCTTAATGAGTTTTGATTGTTACACTTCCAGATGTTTCAATGAAAAAAAATAACATTTGATTGAAATAGAGTTAGAGTTAGATTAAGGAGAACTAAGATGCTTAATATATTGATTCCCTATCAGTTGACCATACATATATATTTTATTTTTATCTATTCTCAAATGTCTTTCAGTACAGTTTATGATGCTTTCTATAAGAATATTTTCACAATGATATATATAATTTGCTAAATTTATGCCATATATTGTATTGATATTACAATGGTATTATGTTTCCAGTTATATTGCTTATATATAAGCATGTAATTTATTTTTATATATTGATCAAATTGCTTTCAGAATTATCTTCTAGTTATTAGAGTTCTTAGCAAAACAAATATATATTTTTTAAAATCTCACAACCCAGAAAACCTCTATACAAAGGCAGAATAAAAAGAAACATTTTTATTATTAGATATGCATGAAACCACAATTTGGTGCACATCACAGGTAATCCACTAAGAGATTGCAAAGGCAAAAAGAAATTTCATCTTTTTGTATAGCCAAGAAGATACAGCACATTCCCTACATGTTTCCAGAAAAACAATAACTAGTTCTCAAGTAAAAGGACTTGACAGCACCATTTGTCACAAAGTTCATCCATAATTCACCTGGTAATGGGGTGACGATCTGTGTTAGCTAATTTGCTTTATCCAAAAGGAAAGTTAACTTCTCCTTATATCTTTATGATAAAAGGTAGTTTTGCAACTTGGAGATAGTTTTGCAACTTGTAGCTGCAGTTAGGCTCCTACCCTCCCAGGGAAACTGGTATATAGGGACACTCTCTACCTTGATGATTGCATTTCAAAGAGATGTTGCCCAGGTCCTTGAGAAAGACATTCCTAGGTCTTAAAGCTGGCACAGCCTTATTTAGCTTTTAAAAAGATTTATACACATTTCAAAGAGACAGAAAAAGACCTTGTAATTGCAAGTTTTCTAAAGAAAATGTGCTAAGAAAAAGGAGTAATAGGAAGTTTGTTGCCTTATTTTCAACGAGGAAAATTTAAGCCTATTATTTTAAAATTTTACTTGCTCTTTACATTTCCAGTTTATTTCTACTTTCTATATTGACAAATATATACTTTCTCAAACAATGGTAGTGTTATTCTTTTTTGTTTACTGTTATTATAGCATTTACTTATTTTTTTTTCTCATTGTAATGTTTGGAACTGCCATTAAATTGTTTATTGGAAATAGGGACTGTTAATATCGCGGGTAGATTCTTAATTTTAAGTGGAATGCATCTGCTATTTCATCATGAAGTGAAATGTTTTTTGCAGGATATACTCATTAATTTACAAATGTTTTCAATATAGTGTTACTAGTTTGTTAATTAGTTCCTTATGTTTTTATAATGAGCAGATGTTTACTTCTGCATATTCTTTGGCATATATTAATATGAACAATTTCTTTTTTACATAGTGAATATTATTACTAAATTTTCTGATATAACTGCATCCTGAATCCTTACAATTAGCCTAATAAAAGCTTGATGTAGATGTGTGTGCATCTGTGTACTCAAATGTATAAAACAATGAGTTGATTTAATTAAATATTTTACCAAGTTTGTATCTATTTAATAGTAAAGTCTATCCATAATATTTCCTGTTGAATTTTAGTATTAAATTAATACTAGATACTAGATTCATCAAATAAGATGAGGAATCTTCTTGGCTTCTCATTTTATTGTCTGGAAAAATCTGCCTAGGACAAGAATTATTTTTTCAGTGTTTTAATGAATTCTCCTGTAAAATCCTCTGGGTCCATGTTAGGTATTTATGGGTTTGGAGTAGAATTTAAACTAATGTTTAATTTTTAAAATAATTGTATGGTTTTTAGGCAATCTATATCTTCTAAAGTCAGTTTTGATATTATAAATTTTTTCTAGAATATATATTTTTCCAAGTTTTAAAATTTATTTACATATGACTATAATATTCTTGTATTAATTTCAAATCTTATCTATATCTGTATTTAGGTCATCTATTTCATGTATAAATCAATTATCTGTGTCTTCTATCTTTATTTCTTAATCAACCATATTGGAAACTCGTCTATCTTAACTATTCTTTTCTAAATAGCTATCTCTTGAATATATTTATTTATATTATATCTTTGTTTTATATTTTACTAATTTCTGATTTAATCATCATTTTCTACTTTGTATTTGTGCTTGGAAGTTTCTCTATGTTTAGTGGTAGATGTATTTTTTCATATTCTTGGAAGTCATTGTACTTCCTAAATTAAGATTTGTGTTTTTGTTGTCAGTAAATGTAAATTCTCAGCTACTAAATTTTAAATTTTTAAATATTTTATCATCCTTTATATATGTATACATATATATATTTATATGGCTTCTATATGGTTTAAAATGCCTTCCAAGTTTTATACCTTTCATATTTTTGTATACTTTAGTCATATTTGTCTTTCAGTCCTCCAGTTCTCCTTAGCTCAGTGCTGTTTAACCCATTATTTGGTTAGGTTATTTTCAAACCATCCTAGTCATTCACAGAAAAGCTTCTCATACCTTAAATATGGTTTAATAATTCTCTGTCTCTCCTTAAACATCTTTAATTTCCTCAATTTTTATTCTATATTCAGTAATCCCTAAGTTTGAAATTTGGGGAAGCATAGTTAGCATAATTGCTTCCACTGACATTTACTCCGTAAATTGATAAGTATATATGTGTTTTCTATATTTGAATTCTGAAAATTTATTTTGTTTATTTCTGTCTTTGGGAATCTTGTAAGGTATGAGTCCAGGGCACAAAATTTCAAAGATGAAGTGCTTCTCTTTTTCAGAGGACCTTAAGGCGCTACCAAAGAAGGAACATTTTAACTTATTTGTTGAGTTTTGCAGACATAGCCGTGTAAATTTGTACTCCAGTCCTTACGAGGGCATGGATGTGGTTACAGATATTCAGGAAAATATTTTCCTCACACCTAGAGCACAGGGTGAAAATGGGATTCCCATGTTGCCCCCATTTGCCAAAAAAGTTCTTTTTAAAATGTATATAGAAGTGTAACTATGTGTCTTTCCTGTTGAATCCCTGACATAGACAAGTACCTGTAATCATCAGCCTGTTGAAATGAATTTTCTACTTTATTTTCATCTATCTATCTATCTATTTATCTACCTGTCATTTCACCCATCTATTTATTGCTTTTTATCATTATCCTCTATGTAACTCTTCAACCCATTGTCAACATTTTATTTTGATTGATGACTTATTTTTATTTGTGTGTATTATTATAAAACATATTTTCTTGTGCTGTGTGTTTTGTAATAACAGGAGGGATAATTTCAAGTGATCTATTATATATAACAATGACTATAGGTAGAAACAATATATTGTATTCTTAGAAATTGCTAAGAGAGTACATTTTGTGTGTTCTCATCACAAAAAATTAAGTAAGTTCTGTGTTTTCAATTCACATAAATATCATTATTTTTGTCTTCATGCTATTGCTTAATTTTTCACTCAGTGCTGTGTTTTTAAGATCTCTCCATTTTGTTTGATTCTTGCTTCTAATTGTTGAATTCTCCATTTTTACAAATCAGTGCTGCTAGTAATGACCACATCAATTGCCACCAATACCTGCTACAACAAATAACTCTGTGACAGTCATCCTCTCACCTGATCCCTTATGTAACTTAAATGAATTTCTAAGCTTTTATAACATATGATTTGCAGGGGATTATTCCTACTCAATTGCTCCAATCTCACACAAATAGCAGCATACCTTTTGCTATTTTATATTTTTGTGGAAAAGTTTTTAATATAGAAGCCATTTATTTCCTGCCTGTCTACAAGAATTCATCCACAAATACATTGGATGTGGGTATTTTGGAAAGAGATCTTTGGTGGTCATTTAAGAAAATTTTTGTTACTGTTCTTTTATTTTTGTTTTTCCAAATTTTACTCAGCTATGTAAGTTTTCTTTTTCTTCTTGTGCTATTTTGGCAGTCTGTGTTTTTTTCAGAAATGTGTTAATTTACATCTAGGATTATTACATGAGACTTATCAGAATGTAAGATTTAATTACCTTTACATTAAATCTCTGTTGTTTATATTTCCAATAATTTTTAATCTATGTTTTGCTTATTTTAACATTCTACCTTTTATTATTTAAAGCCTTCTTACAAAAGGTTTGGCTAGGTGATTTTATTAATCTTAACGAAAAGAAAGTTCTGATTTTATTTATATTCTAATTTTCATTTAGTTCTCCATTCCCTTGATGTCTATCTTTCTTGTTTCTTTTTATTTATGCCGTTACTATTTTTCAACCTCTTAACTTAAAATCATAGTTTCTATTTTGTAACCTTTCTTGTTTCCTGATAATTAAAGCTATAAATTTCCCACAAATGTTCCTTTTCACTGGTCCATGAATTTTGTCACGCAGTGCTTTCCTTTGGCTCAATCTAAATATTTCATGATCCCTTTATGATGTCCTTATTTAGGGTTATTTAGTAATATTACTTAGTTTCTGGTTACAAAGTGCAACTTTCAGCAGGCTTTTGATATTTATTCTGATATTACTGAATGATACCTGGTAAAATTAAATATATAATTTTTCCATTGTTTTTATGAAGCTGCCTATCAGGTTAATACAGGTCAGTTTTTGCTAATGTGTGTTTAAAGAATGTTATTTTTTCTTTTTTCTTAACGTGCCTAATAGCATTTTTTAATATGGTTGTTTATATTTCTAATAGTATGAGCTGATTCTTTTTCTTATCTTTTATATCTCGGATGATTCTTTTGGACTTTTTGGTTTCTGTGAGAGATGTTAAAAATTACATTACCATTTATTGGTCTATCTATATGCATATTTATCTCTGTATTGATTTTTATTTTATATAATTAATTTACATTTTAATTCAGTGTTAAATCTGTTATTAGGTGAATATATGTTTATGAAGATACATCTTCTTGTTTTGTGGTTCCTATCAGGGCTATATTTTTTTCTAATTCTCTTACAATATTTTTAACAGTTTTCTAGTTATTTTCATACCAGATTTCAGTATTGCTATACTAAATATATTTTGGCTCATATTGGAACCAAACACACACACACACACAGATATATATATGTATATATACATTTTTGTCCTCTTGTTCTAAGTTTTTCTTGCAAACAACATATTGCTAGACCTTATTTCTTGACCCCCTATAAAGTTTTAAATGGTGAATTTAAGCCATTTATAGTTATTATTACTACTATCACATTTGGCTTTATTTCTGCCAGATGTCATATATATTTCTACTATACTCTTATGTTCTATTTCTTTTTAATTTTCTGCTTTCACTTTACAGACCTAATTTCCTTTAATTAGTCGAAAATTTATAGTTTGTTTTTATCATTATCATGGATAAATAAAAACTCAAAATCCTTATTCATATTGTCTTTATTTATTTATCAACTTCATTAATACTCATATCTTCCCATCAAAGGACAATTGTTTTATATTAAACTCAAGTCCTTTTGTTTTCCATTCTCCCCAACCCCAAACACATCTTTCCTTTTACCTTAATACAAGTTACTCTCTTCTGTTTATATTTTTGTCTTTGCTATGTAAGTAACAATATACTTGAACAAAGTTATTTTTCATGTCAAATCCTCCTGGAGGTTTTTTTTTTTCTTTTCTTAATAATGTGTTTTCTTCAAGAGTGACTTTCAAAGAAAAAGGGAAAAAAAGTCAAACTGACAATAATAAAGAACATTGCTGAATTATTGTCAACACAATATATTGAAGCTATTTTTGTTCTTTTTGTGCCTATGCCTAGGGATATCTATATTATGAAGTGACATATAAATGTTGAAAGTATTTCATTTATTAATTTTAAAAATATTCAATGGTCATTATAGGCATGTTTCTATTGAAAAATCTGATGTCAATATAATTCATATTCCATTATGCATATTTATTCTTTCTTCCCAGAACTTAAAAAAAAGTAATTGATGTCTTTACATTTCTTCCTATGAAAGTAGCTATGATTCTTTAAAAAAAAAAAAGAAATCTTAATTGACGTTTTAAAAATCCTTGAATTCTAGATTGTTTATTTACTTGTAGAAAATATATTTGCACATGTTCTTTAATTCTCTTCTGATTTCTAGTTCTAGGTTTCTGTTTTTCTGGAATTCTTATTAACAGTTGATGGCTCTACCACTTAGAAGCCTTTATCACTTACCTTCTCTTATATATTTTCTAACTCTCTTGCCATTCAGAATTTTTGCCTTAATTCAATCTTCTACTTTACTAATAATTCAGCTTAATTTATCCTGCTATTTAACTCATTTCTTATATTCATTATTTCAACTACTATAATTATCTTATTTGATATTTTCACTTAGTTTTCTGTATCTTTTCTTGTTCTCATTTCATATTGCTAAACTATTTTCTTTCTCTTGTGTGTGTGTCTTAAAATAAATTTATTAAACCAATATGTGCAAATACAGATCAATAAGAAAAACCATTACTACTCTAAAAGAAGCATTTGTTTTACAAAATCATATAAAATTAATTAAATCAAATCAACAAATATTGTTACACTATTTTCTTAAGTATGCTCATCATGCTCATTTTAAAATTATAATTGTTTCAGATGTTTTATGTTGTTCAAGGTTTCTCTTTCGTAGAAGTTGTGCTCCTGCTTTTTCTGGTTATTTTCATGAGTAAGACCATATTTCAATAGGAAGATCAGCTATTCTTCCTCCGTAGCTGAAGGGCAGACGGATAGCCACTGCTCCCATTTAATCCTGACTCAATTCAAGAGAAAGGAAGAGCCACAGGGTTGAGATCCAGAGGCCTCAAAGAACCACCTCTGATCTCCTACTTGATGTAACTGTTCTGCTGGGAAGTTTACCTTTTGAATTCTTTGAAAGAAACAGCACTGTGAAGCTGTAATGCCTTGGTTCATAATCCATAAATTCTTGTTATTTTAAAATAGAGTAGGTGGAAGAATACAGGAGGAAGTAAACATAATCAGCCGGCTCACTCCAGCTGAAGGTTTGGGTTACACTAAAATTACCCCGCTGATAGTAGCTTTGGGGTATCTGTTGCAAAAATATGTATTACATGGCCAACAATAAGGGCATTTATGAAGCTTTTGGAGGTTGAGTAGGCATGAAACTAAAAGCAAACCTCCAAAGCTTCTTTCCAATCTAGTGTCCAACCCCTTACCATTGGCCACTTACCCTACTCAAAATCTCTGATTTTCTCATCAGTTTATCACTGTATTTCTGGTAGCTCCTCACTTGGAAGGTTTTAATCATGCTTCGGTAGATTTTCCAAAGTATTAGCAAATGATTCAAATATAGCCTTTTTTTCCCAGACCATTTCAAGGGTTTTAGCATTATGCCAACATCTTAGTTCCAAAATTTCACTTTGTGCTGTCCCAAGAAATTTTACATGCCCTCCCGCAACAGAGTATACGGAGTAGAACAAATGCCTACACTTTCAGCATCAGCTGAATCTTCAGCTACCTCTTTGGGTTTTGGACCCCATAATTCTGAGAGGATGTCTTTTCAGAATATTTGATTTATAATATTATAATAAATCAGTAGCTACAACACATTCCATTACTTATTTTCTTATTTACATCTTTGAATCCATTCTCTTAGCGGCTTTATACTACTACTTGAACCCATGAACACTGTGTGAAAAGATGATAGGCTTGTAAATTCAGTACGGTTTGTTTTATATATATCTCACAATATTCAATGTTCTTGTGAAGTAAGCCAGCATTTTCCTAAAGAGGAAGAAAATAATACAGAAAACGGTGGAGAACTCAGATGAGTTATTTACCACCATAATTATGGTATTATTTTTTATAATGTGCTAGGTTATCCATGTAAATTATTCTGAGATTTTGGTTTTTCTAAATCTTTCATATGTCTTAGTACTTAGAGTACATTGTAAGATTTTTGAAGGAAGAAGTTTTAACATGAACAATGGTAAACATAATGCTGTAGGGGTCACTCACCTGTAGGTTAAAATTAGGCTGATTTTATGATAGATATCACTACCTACTAGCCAAAACAGGAATGAAAATCCTGTCAAATATTCCTATTTATTTTAGGGAGATCCCAGATGGGGAGCTCATATTTTTAAATGGCATTTGACTCATGTTTTTGGCTTTGCTTTCTTGAAAAAACATTTGCTTTAAAATGCTGTGGTGCATACCATAGCACCATCCCCTAGAGACCTTCATTAACCCTTGGGTTGTGAGGACGTAAGTGGGGGAAATGACACCATGACTTTCGGGCACCTCAAATGAGATAATAGATGTAAAGAACTTAAGCATTGCCTGGCACATAATAAGAATGATGTAAGTGTTTTAATCTTATCATTTTTATTATTTTCCAAGCCTCAATCATCTTTTCATAGAGTTGCAACCAATACCTCTGTTTCCCAGGTAGCCTGAGTGTGTCTGTGCTTAGGCTAACGAGCTCCACTGTGCTTGTCTTCTCTCATCAAGACCCTTGGTTGCCTGTGCCCAGAGTGTTTTATATGAGTTTGGACTTGCCTGGGTTGTCTGGCAATGTCTTTATATTTTCTACTTCACAGAGTATAGTTTATAGTTTATTTTCTACTTCACAGAGTATAGTTTTTTCTTTTTTGCACAATGTATATTTTCAATAAGAAATGTTAGTTATTTATTGGTAGCCTCCAAAAAATTTGTATTACTGGATAAAGCATACTCTACTCCCAGTCACTGGGAATTCAAATACCAAACTATTAGATTCCTATAACAATTAATAATTATGGGCTGTTTACAGACTTAAACTGCAAACTTAAATCTCCTCAAGGATAAACATAATATAGACAGAATTCTAATGTAAATTTCTGTATTTTAAGTCATGCAAACTCACTAATTTACATAACAAAATCATTAATTAATTAGTGATTTATATTTATTACATTTATTACAACCCCCTTAATTAGTGATTTGTTTTTTAAAAAAATCATTAATTTTCACACTCCAAAAATACATTGTAAAAACTGTTATAATAATTGGCATGTTTTGTGAAAGGAACAGGAAAGAAAAGCACAAAAATAAATAAATAGATAATAATTGGCCTGTTTATTTAATTTATATGGCTCTGTACCAAATACCTTCAGTGATAAAACTTAACCAGCCATAAATTTTCTTCTGGAAATAGGAGAAAACTTTCTTGAATATATTTTTATATAATCCTCATGTCTAAAGAAGTATGCAGTTGGCTAGGCTTAACTGTTCACAGTTCCTCGGAAAGGATTAAATAGTTTACAATTCTGTGCCTTTGCACAGATTAATGCTCTTTTGCCCTGTCAAATTACTTTGCTATCCTTTAATTCTTAGCTCAAGTCACTCATTGACTGTGAATTTTCCCTTTGCCCTATAATTCAGCAAATGTAACTGCTCCTCTCATTCTTGTTTTCACATTATCCTATATATTTTTTATAATTGTTTTGTAATTAATAGCTATTTGTCTCTCTGGATAGAATGTGAACTTCTGAGATCAGTAATCTATGTTATCTCCTGTCTCCTAGCATAGCGTTAAACATGTATATTCCAAACAAACCTGTATTCAAATACTGAGTGGTTATTTAGTGGGTTAATAGCCTACTTAAGTGGCTATATGATCATAAGAAACTTAATGCCTTCCAATTATATTTCAAATTTCTTCACACAAAAATGAGACGAATAGAATATCTGAAACATGTTAGAATGTGTCTTATCAATATGAAAAATGTAATCGCCCTCATTTTATTCTTAAAAAATTATTTAAAAATTTCAAAATTAAATAGGTTTGTCTTTTAAATGTTTCCAAATTAATGTTAGGCATCTTTCACAATGTTATGTTGTCTAAGAACTGTAACAAAAACTGTTGAGTCATTTAATAAATTATTTATTTTGTTTTTCTTTCCATTTTATCATAATAACCAAATAAAGTGGCTTATCAACATACAACTATACATCATTTCATCGCATTTCATTTTATTCCACTTTATATGTATTACATTTCTTATAAATTGAAGGTTTGTGACAACCCATCTTCCGACAAGTCTGTCGGTGTCATGTTTCCAACAGCATGTCCTAACTTCCTATCACTGTGTCACATTTCAGTAATTCTTGCAATATTTCAAACTTTTTCAATATTATGTGTTATGTTGATCTTTAATCAGTGATTTTTGAATTAACTATTGTAATTGTTTTGGAGTGCCATAAATTGCTCCCATATAAGACTGTGAACTTAATCAATAACTGTTGTGTGTGTTCTACTGCTCGACAAGACTGACCATTCCTCATGTCTCTCCCTCTCCTCAGGCCTCCCTATTCCCTGAGACAGAACAATATTAAAAATAGGCCAATCAATAACCTTACAATAGCCTCTAAGTGTTCCAGTGAAGGGAAGAGTCACATGTCTCTCATTTTAAATCAAAGGCTAAAAATGATTAAGCTTAGTGAGGAAAGTATGTCAAAAGCTGAGACAGGCCAAAAGCTAGGTCTCTTATGCCAAACAGCTGAGTTGTGAATGCAAAGGAAGAGTTCTTGAGGGAAATTAAAAGTGCTACTCCAGTGAACATACATACGATAAGAAAGTGAAACATCTTATTGCTGATATGAAGAAAGTTTTAGTGGTCTGAATGTAAGGTCAAACCAGACACAACCTTTCCTTAAGCCAAAGCCTAATCTAGAGTGAGGTCCTAACTTTCTTCAGTTCCATGAAGGCTGAGAGAATGAGGAAGCTGCAGAAGAAAAGTTGGAAGCTAGTGGAGGTTGGTTCATGAAATTTAAGAGAAGGAGCCATCTCCATAACATAAAAGTACAAAGTGAAGCAGCAAGTGAAGATGTAGAAACTGCAATAAATTATCCAGAAGATCTAGTTAACATCATTGATGAAGATGGCAACACTAAACACAGATTTTCAATGTAAATAAAACAGCCTTTTATTGGAAGAAGATGCCAGATAGTACTTTCCCAGTTAGAGAGGAAAAATAAGCACCTGGCTTTAAAGCTTCAAAGAACAAACTGACTCGCTTGTTAAAGGGCTAATGAAGTTTGTAATTTTAGAAGTAAATGCTTATTTATTAATACTGTTCTGAAAATCCTAGAGTTCTGAAGAATTATGATAAATCTACTCTATCTGTGCTCTATACGTGGAACAAGAACCCCTGGATGACAGCACATCTGTTTGCAGCATGGTTTACTGAATATTTTAGCCCATCATTGAGACCTACTGCTTAGAAAAATATTACTGCTTGACACCTGTCCTGGGGGAGGGGCAATATGGCTGACGAGAAACACCGTCAGCCAGAATGTCTCTGCAAGAAAGATAGATTTTAGAAGTGAAAAAAAAAAAATAAATAAACAGGCAGACAAAGATAGATTGGATGAAGGTCAGAAGGAAGGGTGCCTGAAACTACAGGAGACTCCATGGGAAGAAGTTGCTGAGGAGAACTGGAAGGAGAAAGGCCCCTGAGAGGCTTGGAGACCAGCGACAAGGGTAGGTGGAGCGGTTTAATTTCCCCTTGCTTGCGTCTGGGACTGCTGGTGGGCTCCTGAGCGGTTGGAGAGACCTGCTAACACCAGCCCAGGGATGGCCACCGCCAGTGAGCAGTCAGCCTCTTGCGGACAGGGCACCAGGCTGCTAGCTCCCTCAGGGCACCTCCCAGCCCTCAGGCCCTCAGGCCCTCAGACCCGAGCTGATCGGCAGGCGCCATATTGCTTCATTCTCCCCTTCCCCTTCTCTACCTGTGGCTGCCAGGAGAGACAATTTAACAACCACCTGGAGGCATCTGCTGGGTACAGGACCTCTCCTTCTGGGGCCCTACAGCAGACTGAGGGGTCCTCAGGCTGTGAGCTCCCTACCCACCAGCCTCCCAGGTGCTGCTTGCCTGGTGACTCCAGGAGAGTGGGGCAAATCCTGAGGTGGAGAAACATTGATCCAGACTGGGCACCCTGTGGGTGACTTGAGACCAGCGCTCTTCTCCCTGGCAGGGTCAGGGATTGATCTCCGGGGCCCAGGGGACAGGTCTGCTGGCCAGATTCTGTACACCCAGGTCTCAATAGCATTGCCCTGGGGCACAGAAGGGATATTTGTGAATGAGCCTACTGAGGTGTGTGTGCCTTCAGGGGTAGATCAGGGTGCTTGAGGGGCAACCCTCCTCCCACAGGAGGGCCCTGCGCCCAGCTCGCGCTGTGATCCTGGGCAGGGAATCTCCCGGCCCATATCACAGCCAGGGGAGATCCACTGGCTTGAGGTCCTGCCTGCTGGCAGAGGCCTGGGAGTAACTGCAGAATAGTGGAGGGAGGAAAGGAATGAGGCCTGCTCCAGACTGCAAGTCTCAGACAGCCTCACCCCCACACACAGACTTTTTGGCTGAGCGGGGCCATTTCAGCCCCTCCCTGGCAGCTTTGCCCAGTAGAGAACATGACTTTGACCCCTCCCAACAGCATTTGTGGAGATTGAGGATAGGTTACCCAACTCAGCCCCTCCCAGCCTCTCTCCCTGACCTGCTCCCACTGAGGTGGAGAATAAGGACACACCTGGAAGTCCCAGGGCCCCACCCACCACTCCTCTGGAGTGCCTCTTCAGAGGAACAAGAGTTGGTTACAGGACCCCAAAACAACATTGCAGCTTGCCCTCCCAGCAAGCATCACCTACTGACGGAGGTCATTCTACACACACTTTTACTGCAATAACTGACTCATCATACAGGGTGTGAGGGAATCTCACCCACAAACACCACCTACTGGCTCAGAGAATAAACTGCGTGTATCATTATCTAAATGAAAATCCAAAGGTAAGAAGCAACAGGTGATCTAGATGGGAAGGAATCAGCAAAAGAACTCTGGAAGTATAAAGAATCAAACTATTGTAACTAAAACAGCATGATACTGGCCCACAAGAACATAGACATAGACCAACGGAACAGAGCTGAGAACCCAGATATAAAACCATCCTCATATAGCCATCTAATCTTTGAGGAACAGACAAAACATACACTGGGGAAAAGAATCTTTATTCAATAAACAGTGTTGGGAAAATTGGATAGCCATGTGTAGAAGACTGAAACAGGATCCACACCTTTCACCTCTCACAAAAATCAGCTCACAGTGGAAAACAGACATAAAACCCAAGGCATGAAACTATAAGAACTCTAAAAAAAATGTTGGGAAAACTCTTATAGACATTGGCCTAGGCAAAGAATTTATGAAGAAGACTCCAAAGGCAATCACAGTAGCAACAAAAATGAATAAATGGGACCTGATCAAATTAAAAAGCTTCTACATGGCCAAGGAAACTATCACAAGAGCAAACAGACAACTTACAGAATGGGAGAAAATATTCCCATGTTACACATCTGATAAAGGGCTGGTAACTAGAATCTATATAGAACTCAAGAAAATCAGCAAGAAGAAATCAAACAACCCTATCAAAAAGTGGGCAAAGGATATGAACAGAAACTTTTCAAAAGTAGACAGAACAATGGCCAATAAACATATGAAAAAATGCTCAACATCTGTAATCATCAGGGAAATGCAAATCAAGACCACAATGAGATTTCACTTATCTCCAGTGAGAATGGCCTTTATCAGTAAGTCTCAAAACAGTAAATGTTGGTGTGGATGTGGAGAGATAGGAACACTCATATGCTGCTGGTGGGACTGCAAATTAGTGCAACCTCTGTGTAAAGCAATATGGAGATACCTTAAACAGATACAAGTAGGCCCACCATTTGATCCAGCAATCTCATTATTGGACATCTACCCAAAAGAACAAAAGACATTCTATAAAAAAGACATCTGCACTAGAATCTTTATAGCAGCACAATTCACAATTGCAAAGATGTGGAAACAACCCAAGTGCCCATCAATTCATGAGTGGATTAATAAAATATGGTATATGTATACCATGGAGTACTACTCAGCTATAAGAAACAATGGTGATATAGCACCTCTTGTATTCTCCTGGATAGAGCTGGAACCCATTTTACTAAGTGAAGTATCCCAAGAATGGAAAAACAAGCACCAAATGTACTCACCATCAAATTGATTTTAATTGATCAACACATAATTGCACATATAGTAATTATATTCATCGGGTTTTGGGCAGATGGGGGAGAGAAGGGGATGGGTATATTCCCACCTAATGTGTGTGGTGCACACCATCTGGGGGATGCACACGCTTGAAGCTCTGACTTGGGTGGGGCAAAGGCAGTATACATAACCTAAACATTTGTACCCACGTAATATACTGAAATAAAAAAAAAATTTAAAAAAATAAGTAAATGGTGGTTAATGTATGCAAAAAAAAATATTAGTGTTAACAATGCACCTATTCACCCAAGAGCTCTGATGGAGGCTTACAAGTAGATTAACGTTTTCATGCCTGCTAACGCATATTCATTCTGTGGCCTGTGGACCAAGGAGTAATTTTGACTTTCAAGTCCAATTATTGAAAAAAAATACATTTCATAAGACTATATCTGACATAGATTTCTCTGATGGATCCCAGCAGAGTAAATTAAAAACCTTCTGGAAATGATTCAACCATCTACATCTCAGTAAGAACATTAATGATTCATGGGAGGAGGTCAACATATCAACAGTAACATGATTTGCTTTCAACCCTCATGGATAACTTTAAGGTGCTCCAGACTTTAGTGGAGGAAGTTACTGCAGTTATGGTGGAAATAGCAAGAGATCTAGAATTAGAAGTGAAGTCTGAAGATGTGACTGAATTGCCACAATCTCATAGTAAAACTTGAACAGATGAGGAATTGCTTCTTATGGATAAGCAAAGAAAGTGGTTTCTTGAGATGGAATTTACTGCTAGGAAAAATGCTGTGAACATTGTTGAAATTATAACAAAGGGTTTAGAATATTCCAAAACTTAGCTGATAAAGCAGAGGCAGGTTTTGAGAGAATTAATTCTAATTTTGAAAGAAATTCTGTTGTGGGTAAAGGTCTATTTAATAGCATCACATGGTACAGAGAAATCTTTCATGAGTCAAACGTCATATATATATTTTTTTTTCTTTAAGAAATTGCCACAGCCACCCTAACCTGTAGCATCCACCGCCCTGAGCAGTCAGCAGCCATCAACATAGAGTCAATATTTTCCACCAGCATAAAGATTACAAATGACATTACAAATTACTCAGATGATTGTTAGCATTTTTTAAGAATAAAGTGTTTTGAATTAAGGGGTGTACATTGTTTTGGGACATAGTGCTATTGCATACTTAATAAGCTATAGTTTAGCATAAACATAATTTTTATATGCACTGGTAAACCAAAAAATTCCTGTGACTCACTTTATTGAAATATTTGACTTATTGTGATGATCTGCTGCCAAACATATAATATCTCCAAGGTATGCCTATATATTAATTTTAGATTTTCCTCATATTTCATCTCAAAGTCTAATAATATAAACTGATGATATTGTTAGTAGCTTGTACATAACTGTCTTTTTTTATCTTAAATTATAAATTAGATAAAAGAGCATTTCCTTTTCCTTAACATATTTTTTAAATGCTCAAATTTATATGCACTGGGAAATAGATAAGTAATTTTATCCTTTGTTATGGAGAGGAGTGTTCATATGTGTGTGTAATGTATAGGATTTTTAGGGCATAATTGCCCTTTAGTTATTTCAATTATCTATCATGCTTAATATAATATAAACCTTTGTGTTATTTCCTGTGTAACACATCTCACTTCCTAATTCATCTCTTCTACATGCTATTTTTTCTGTCTTGGATGCCCATGATCCCTTCACCTAGTTGCATGCTGCTCACCCTTTAAGACCCAACATTTTATGTCTTTCATGAGTCCATCAACCAAAGATGTTCATTTTGACACTGGGCAAATTCTTACTGATTTTATTTGCCACAACATGTGATTATTAGTGCATATGTCTTATCCATTGAACCCGAACATACATTGCCTTGGTTAAAAAAATAATAATAAAACCAAACAAGCAAACAAAAAGCTTTTTGATATTTATAAATATTTTAAAACCATAAATATTATTACATATTTCCCATATTAGATTTTAATTTTATTTTCAATGTAAACATATATAAATTTCTTTCATAAAATTTCTAAATTTAATATTAAAAGTCAGAATATGTATGCAATAAAGTCATAATGCAAATATTTTTGAATACTGAAGGGATTTGATGAGTATATTCAGTTCTAGTTTGAAATTTTATTTTAAAGTCTAGTGCACATCTTCTGATATCTGACTTATGGTCTTTATAATTTTAAGTAATACGGAGAATCTAATCAATCTAACAGCAAGTTCTCTCTATTTTTCCTGAAAATTACAAACTTAGCAAACATAATATGAATCTACAATTAGAAGCAACTACAATTTTAGCATCAGAATGAATGACTTCACACCAAAATATTAAAACCAAAGGAGAGAAGCAACTGTAGATTGTCATTCTGTTGCTTTTGCACATTGCATTTTGAAACAATATACATAGGTGAAAATATTTCGATCAAATTTTACATGTGCTATATGTTAGGTTGCTAATGAATCCAATGACATTTCTTATAAACATAAGAAAATTACTTTCGTTTTTCCTGAATCATTGAAACATACTCCTTACTCAGACGTACTTAGTATAGTAACTTAACCATCCCAACCCCGCATTACCACAACACTCTGCTTGTTTTGCATGCATTCTTTTGGATCTGTCACTTTGTTCATGCCATGTCCTGTGCAAAGAATGTGCCCCTTCCCTTTGATGTTCAGATAAACTACTTTTTCTTACAGTCTCGTCTTTCTCCGTAGATTTCTCAGCTCCCCACCTTCACACAGCTCCCTTTCACCTGCCAAAGTTAAGGAAATATGTATGTCTCCCCTGACTGTACTATCTGGATTTGACAAATAATTCCACTCTTTAATGTCACATTTCATTTCATATTTTTGTGTGTGTGTGCCTGTGCCCCCAGCTGACTGTGAAATTCTAGAGTTCAGTGACTGTTAGGACAGGTGCTCCCTCTCTTGCAGGTGCTCTTCTAGCCACTGAGTATATACACCATGTAAAACTGCAAAGTCCCTATGATCATGGAGCATACATTGTAGTCAGGGAACAGACAATGCCCAAATAAATATATATTGTTCTGGGCAGTGGTAACTTTCATGAAAAATTACTAAAAATTAAGATAATCGCATAAGAATGGAAGTACTGTTTTAGATAGAATGGTCAGGGAAGGCCTGGTCAGGGAAGATAATACTGGATTAGGAAAATGATTTGAATTCCAAGAAGTATTTTAAGTAAAAGATGAGAAGGCTGTGATTAAACTAAGTAAACCTGAAAATTTGCCATTATAGTTTATTGATAATGTATCTATGACACCAAGATTGAGTAGGCTAGTTATATTTCATTATGATTGATAATGTCTCTTATTTTCCAGGCATTTTTATAATTAAATTGCCACTGGCAAAATAAATGTTTCTGAGAAAGTGTGTGTGTGTGTGTGTGTGTGTGTTTGTGGCTTGGGGGAGAGAAAGAAGTTCATGTATTTATGGGTATTTACATGTTTTATGTGTCAGAATGATGTAGAAGGAATTTGTTATGGGATTATGGTATGGTGGCTCTACTGAACAGTCTCTTATTCCCACCTTTCATAAATTTATAATCTATATTACTTAGTAATTCTAACAAATATTTTTAAAAAGCCTTCAGTATTTTGCATTTTACCATCTAGCACATGGGAACAAATATATGATGAATGTGAGTACTCTACTACAAATTAGCACTTACTCTACTGCTTTTAGTGGTGGAATTTCTCTGGGAAATAATAAATACATCAGAGAGAAGGGAAAAGTTAAGAGAAGGAATGTAAACTAGGCAGCCTGATAAAATTAATAAGATTTACCTCTATGTATATTTGACACAAAATTTATATTTTTATATACTTGCTTTCCATAAATTTAATTTTCAGTGTTAGGATCTACTGGCCATTATTCATGAGTTTAAAATTACACATTCTTACCTAAGCACTAAAGTATACATGCATAGGCCACCTTTGGTGAATGATGACATTAATTTACTTCAGGAATAACTGTAGATGGTGTGGATTGATAGCAAGATTACTTCAGCTAGGACACATAACTTTTGGTTACTACGGACTTATTTCTATCTTCTGTTCATTTTTTTTATTTTAAATATTGTTGATTCAGTATGGGCTTTGTTCAGTATTCCAGTAAAACTCCTCTGCACATTCACTTTTCTCAAACACTGTTAGGTAGGGATGAGGGTATGTAGGTGACAGGACAGGCAACAGGGGGATGTAGTCAAGGGCTGAGGGTCAGGATCAATAAAAGCAGAGTAAAGAAAGCACAACAACAAAAACTTGAGGTTAGGGACATGCAGCATGCTCAAAAACTAGGTGCTTATGACCAAAGATAACCTTTCCCTCATTAACATAGTAAAACTCATACTCCTTAATGCCATGACAGTTTTGGAGCCAGACATACAAAGACAGAAAATGAGAGGGTACATGATTCTGGTAAGCTCCACCCACTTCCCCCAAAAGACATAAATATTCCATCCTCAACTTAACATATTATTAGAAAGTATGCTCTCTACTGACCTTAAGAGTGTACTATTCTTTCTATGCTCTGTCTTTAAACTCAGGTTGTCTCCACTCATAGGAACAGATTTGTTCCTCTGTCTGGGGACTGACTTTCATTTTTCAATAAACACTACTTGTGTGAAAGTGCTTATGTCTGTCAGCACTCTGTCACACTGACCCTGCTTGCAAATCTTCCAAACAAGGAGCCAAAACACAAGGACAACTCTCCCTAACCACACCTGACACCATGAGAGAAATTATTTATTTTCAGCATATGGTCAAGCTAAGCACAGTTTGAATATGCTTCATATATACACTTAAGGCAAAGAACGATAGCAAATAAGTAGTCTATGTTTTTCTAACTTTATAATCCCTCAGTCACCCATTCAACTAAAAGAAATGCTATGTTTGAGTAGAGGAGGAGTTCTTAGGAAGGAAATAACTTTCCAGTATTGCTGCAAAGAGATGGAAGAAACCTACACCTAGACTTTTCTTTCTTTATGTCTTGTTTCCAATAATACTTATTTTAATCATGTTAATCATCTAGGTAACATGGCCTTAGTGCATGTTTTTTATTAATGACCAAATGCAACTTGAGTCACATGGTATTAAAGAACAACAATAGCAACCCAGAAATTTTTTCCTCATCACTCCCATATTAAAAAGGAAAAGAACTTTGCGTTTTATCCACTTGATATCCCTTACTTCCTTCAGTAGTATAGCCAGATTATTTTCATGTACAGTAACAGAAAGACTATATATACTTTCTCAAAGTCAGAGAGAATTAGTTTTACCTCTATAGAGGAACAATTAAATTCTGTCTGCACTTGCTTCATTCTTATGTCCCTCTATGTCAAAGGAAGTCTGTGATATTCTTGGTGTTGACCACAAAGCACATGGTTAGTCTCATTAATGTAATATCATATGTATGAACATTTAATAAAAAGGGGTGTCCATGGGTATTACCTGTATGGAGTTCATGCCTTCCTCTTAATGTAATATTAGTGTATAGTATGGAAAGGGAGAATATTCATTGATAGTTTGATGTTTATTACCTCAATGCTGTTATGGTGGAGATAATGTACTCAGCATTTAGATGATTTCTTCATTTCCCAGAGAGCACGTGCTTCTCAGTGAGAAGGAAGGAACTGGGTAAATGATATTTGAAAATATTGTGGCCAGGCATTAAGTTTTAATTTGATCATAAGACATCTGTTTTCATGTTATAACATAGCCATCATCAAATGTTAAGAATTGTCATGCCATAAATCCAAATGCTGGATGAGAAATAGTCTTAATAATATCTCCCAGTGTGGTAACATTCAGCACAGTTAAAGGAGTTGCAACCTGGCACCTCAGTGTTATTTGCTAAACTCCAGTTTGCTTAAATGCTTTAGGACCACTGCACATCATTTACACAACTACTATGCATCTCAAATTGACTTAATTTTACATTGGTTAGCTATGCTGCATTTACTATATTGTTGTTTAAAAATGGTTGTTTAAAAATGTGTTTCTTCTGAATCCATGCTTCTTCCCAGAGTGCATTTGCTAATCTTTATCATACTGTCTGCAAGAGCTATTAGTCCTTTGCTACTGTTGGGCTGGATTTTATGGAGTCTACTTATGTAATTAATATACAGCACTTTGGGATTCTTCCAAGGTATGGTGTAGTACAAAGTAAAACATGAATAGTTTGCTATTATTTAGCTCTCATACATGGCCAAATATTTTTCTTATTTTAAGACAAGATCACTTTATCAGAAAATCTTTGGAAAGAATGTTAAAATTCAGTTATGCCAAGAGATATTAGCATTCTGCTATTATGAACAGGAACTAAGGTGTTCTAATGTAAGAATGTTTTTTCAAATGCATCATATGGACAGAATAACAAATCTTTCTGACAATTTATGAGTTCTTACATAATTAAACAATCACAATTACTTCATAACCTTTTCTCATTTTAAAGTTTATATTTTAAACATGAAGTAATTGTTAAAATAAAATCAGAAAATATATATTGCTTAGTTGAACAATACAGCATTTTAGACATAGAAACAAATTGGACCAGTTATTACTTTGAAAATCCTAGATAAGTCTCTACTGAAAGAGGTTTATATGTATTTGACAGTAAATGGAGTAGAATAACATTAAGTTTCTTTCTCACTTTGCAAGTCTGTCTTCATTCTTCCCATCCCGCTCAATTAATTTGTTTTTTTCCAAATTCATGCCTCAAACATTTCCTGCCTATAGAATATTTAAGCCAGTTTGTATTGTTAATTTATAATTATTTACAATCATGTAGAGAATCGAATTTTAAAAAAAGCAAATATGGTCAAATATAATATCAATGAATGTTAAACCCATTCAACTATAATTAAACTAAGGCTAAGATCAGTATCACAAATTTATGATGACAAAACTCAACTAGGATTGCCTCAGTGATACCTGAGGCAATCCTGATACAAGTTTTATTGTGTGTGATCCTTCCCATCTACTCTTGCAAAAAACAGTACATTTAAAATCTCCTCTATCTTCTCAATTTTCTAATAAACCATTCTACCTCTATCACTCAGCCAAAGCCTTTCCTTCTATTACTTCAATAAAACAAATCATCACAGATTGAACATGTTTAATTCATTATATTAAACCTACATAACGCCTGCATCTATGACTAAGCCTCCCTGTGCCCACCTGTTACACTACAGGAACTGGTCTTTCTTCTACCTAAATTTGCCCCCTCCTGTGTCCTGCATCACATGCATCCTGTCAATAACGTTGTATAGTCAATCATATCATCTCTCCCTTGTGTGTTAATACTCTCAATTTCTGCTGTGTATCTTCTGTTTTACAGTTAGACACTCTCAAATCTCACTGACATATAATATTATGTTATAAAACACAATAAAACAAAAGCCAAATGAACAAAAGCAAACACAATACCTCTTTGAACTTTATTCTCCAGCTACACACCATTTCAGACTTTCCTTTTCCACTCATGTTTCTCTCATTCAATTTTTACCACTTCATACTTTTCTCAATCTTCCTCTCCTTCCTTGAATAACTTCAATTTAACGTCTAAGTCCAGAAGAGCGCCAAAAACAGTGTCAATAATTCTATCTATGCTGATAAATCTAATGAGCATTTTCTTAGAAATAATTGTATTCGATCTCTCAGAAGAATTCTATATTATTGAAAATTTCCCTTTTAAATAATGTATTCCTTGGGATTCCATTATTCCTTGCTTTCCTGATTTTTCTCCTATAAGTTTTTATTCTTCCATTTTCTTTTGCTGGCTAAGTAAACTTTACATTTTCTTATATATTTTCTAATAGTTCCAGATAATCCAACTCTACTCTATGTTGTCCTGATTCAGAATGATTTACACATAGACTGGTAATTTCAAAATTTATATATCTTGTTGAAATATCTCCCATAAGTTTCAGACATTATAACCATCTGCCTACTGTGCATCCTCAGAATGATAATAAAAATAAATTCAAGGTCAACATGTTCAAAAATCAAATCCATGGAAAATTTGAGGTCTATTATCTCTTAAGAGACAGAGTAACAAGGGTGACACTGGGGCTTTGCACAACTAGCAGAATGAAGTTCCTGCTACCTGAGATGAGGAAGACAGTCAAAGAAGTAAGGGAAGATCAGAAATGCAGTTTTTAACACTAGAAGTATGCTATGTTATTAGATGTCAACGTAGTGATGTCAAAAACACAATTGGACATATAAGTATGAAGTTTAATGTTGAGGTTTTGCTAGATACATAAATCTGGGAGTCCTTAATAATAGAATGGTACTTAAAGCCAGAAGGTTAGATAAGATCACAAAAGGAGTGAGCTACATGGAAGAAAGATAAGACCTCAGTGCCTGGGAAACTAGTATTTAGGAATTGAGGAGATGAGGAAGAAACAGCTAAAGAGACTGAACAGGGGTGGCCAGAGAGCTAGAGGAAAATTCAGTGTGGCTTTGCTAGAAGACAAGTGAAGAAGAGATAATAGTGTTTCTTCTTTGACCATCTTCCTCCACTTAGGGATAACTCCATCCTTCTAGTGACTCAGAACCTTGCAGTCATTCTTGTCCTCTCTGTCTCTCACATCTGTTTATCAGCAACCCTTGCTCTCACTGGATATTTCAAATCCATCGCTACCCCACTGTTCTTTGCCATTGTCACCGTCTTTTTCTGAATAGAACTTATTACCATCTATGTAATATGTTCCATGAGGACATGACATTTTTTTCTATTTTGCTCACTCCTTGTAGACTGATCACTTAGAATAATTCCTGGCACGTAAAAAGTCATCCACACGTACTTGGTGAAAGAACGAATGACTGAATGAGTGAATATTAACAGAGAAGACAGAGAGAGAGAGAGAGAGAGAGAGAGATTTTCATTAACAAATATTCCTTTGGAAAACTTAAACCTGCTAGTCCTGTAATTATGAAAGAATAATGCATTTTTAAAACAAGTAATTTTGTTATTTACATTTAAATTTTAGTTTAAGTAACTACCAGATACTCTAAATTAAAAATAAATCAGAACTGGAAAAATCAATTAACTAACAAAGAGCACAACAAAATTCAAACACAGAGGTTGGTTGAGTTAGAATGAGAGAAATAAAGCACAAAGTCTTAAAGCTTAACAATCATATCATTGGGCTGGTTGATTCAATAAATATATATTTGTTGATATGCATTTTATTCTCAAAATCTGAATCTGGGATTAATGTTTACAGCAAAATAAGTTTTCATTGTTTTACCCTCTTTCCAAAATTTATTGGCATTTAAACCATTCTGCAGTTCATTATTTGTGTTATTGTTATTTTTATTAGAAACATATTTCAAAATTATTTCAATGTGAGACCCTGAAACTTTTAGACAGAGTAAACTATGCTTGAATATTAATTGAGAAGTGCACAATATCAACTTTAAAACTTGAAAGCAAGCTAATTCTTTTGGGGGTTGCCTGGTAACTAATAAAGAGTATGTCAGATTGAGAGAAAAGTCTGACTGGAGCAGCCTTTGAATAAATAATAGAATTGTTGTCAACTTTAGCCTTAAAGATGTGAGAAGGGGTCCAATTCTAAATTAAATTGAATGAAACACAGTTGAAATCTTTTGTGTCTTTTTAGTGGAATTTTCTACTATGTGCCCCTAAACTTGTTCCTTTGCCAACAATTTATGATTAATGTAGAGCCCTTGAAAGTGAATTCTGAAGGCATCATTCAATATCTGTTGGAATTAAATGGAATGGCTTAAGGCATTTGAGAAGCATGGCTATTTATTATTCATTAACCATTTGATTATTTATTTATAAATCCACATTCATATAATTTATTGGTTTCATAGAGAAATACATGGTCTACCAAGAGTTACTACTACTCTAATAAAATATTTTATATAAGTATTTTTTTAAGGTAAGAATAGTGTTCCTGGGCATATCTATAAAACACATTTTGACAATTCTTTATAATGATACTTAACGTCAGACTATTGCTCACATATTTACTTACATATTTTGACCTATTTCTGTTTTAATTCCAGCAGGAAAAAAATCAAGAAAGTTCAAGAATCAAAGGTAAGAAATGAATGTTTTAAGATAATAATTATATAAATTCATAGGAGAAAGAAAAAGGGTGTGATGCTACTTTGTAGATAAAGCTAAAAATGAAAAGAATGATAATTCAAAATCTTCCATGTGATTATAAATCCATTTTGACCCCTTTGGGGATTCTCTATTGATATTTTTCTTCTTCATATAGTGCTCTTGAAAGTTTCAACACAATTTTTGGTGCATTCCCTCTGTAGTTCTGGTGTAATTCCTCCACCAAGCCCTGCCCTACAAGTTGGTGTTCTATCAAGTCTATGAATTGGCAGATGGATCTTATCAAAATATATCTCATAGTGAACCAACTATTTAGTCACTGCCAGCTCAGTATATTTTCTACAAAAGAGCTGGAAAATAGTTATTTATATTTTAACAGTTAGTAATAGATCTTAGTATGGCATAATCAACACTAGTCAAACATAGAAAGACTCTTTTCACTATAGAGACATTCCCAAGTTTTGAAATTTATTCATTGAGATAATAAATTACTCTAGGTAGATTGTCATCTTTCAATAAAAGGTTTCCATTAACTTGTGCTCGTGCTGATCGTAAGGATGGAACATCACAGATTTTTCTTGGGTTAATCGCTCTGGCCTCTCCGTCCACATGCTGGCCCTTGTTATCTACATTTTGGGCTTCCAGGGCTCACTTTTCCCAAGGGTGTCCTAGTCCTGTGCCTGTCCATGGAGTAAAGCACAATTGCCCTAGTTTCTTCCCTCCTTTTTGAATAGAAACATATGTTTATTGGGTTTTTTTCTTTCAGCGTTCTACAAAAATTTTTAAAAAATTGTGGGGAAGTTACTAAGCTTACATGTGCTCCTGAGTGGTGAAAGGGTAGTTACACTTCTGAGAGTCCCTGGATTGGCGATATAGTCTTGCTTGTTTATAACAAATCCAAATACAGTCCTCTCTGCACATTTTCCCACAACTGACTCACTGCCACAGTATTTTTTTCCATGTTTGGTCATCTCATAAAAAAGATATGTATTTTTTATTTTGCTAGATATATTTTGTTCAAATGAATTAGGTAAGACTGCCCTTCCAGGAATTCCCAAACTATTTGTGTTCATTTTCAGCAAACTGAAGTATGGCTTGTTATTTTATATGTAAAATTATTACACTTATTTATCCTCAAAACACTCATATTAGCTCAAAGTTATATACTTTTGTATTGCAAAAGGGAATTTTTACTTCAAGATGTGCTGTATGATGTGCATTTAAATGATATATGCATCTGATGCAAACTGAGTGCACATCTTCCTTCTTGCGAAGGGTCCCAGTGTTTCAGGCTAATCTTAAATCACATTTGTAATTCTGTTATAGTGGAAATAAGTTTAGTGTAGCTTTCTTCTTGATGCTTTATTGCCTTGGGGTACATAAATCATATCATGTGAAGTAGTAGAAATTATGTTTTTCAAACTACTGTCTAGTAACATATTTTCTTTTATAATGTAATAAAAATTTAAAGATGATCCTCCTCATTCCTTTCACTATTATTAGCGGACACATGGTTCAGAATGCTGAAGGTGCATTATGGCTTCCAGCTTCTGACCTGTAAGCAAATTGCAGATACATGATTACATCAGACTTGTTGCTTATCTCTACTTAGAAGGGTTCTACATTTTTCTTGACTATTTATGGGAATGATCTTGAAATGTTATTTTACTGGAAACTAAAGTGACCATTTAAAAATGTTTTTAGATGTCAATATTAAAACAAACAAAAAAACATTTCAAGCCATGAAAGCAATAGCTTACCCGTTACCCATTGGTAGATGACAAAAATTCTGAAAATCAAATATTTTACATTTATTGATAGCTAATTATTGAAATATGAGCTGTGTCTCACTTCATACTAGTAATCCATTGCCAGCTAGTAATTCTCTGGACTTCCTGACTAATGGTTAACCTCATTTAGCAGAACACATTCATTACATTATTGGAATGTATCCAGGGGAAGTCTTAATCTTATTTCCTGCATTCTGTGCCTATTTCTGTTTATGACAACAATCCCAACTTAATGACACCAGTGCCCTGAACTTGCGCTAATACGCAAAGCATTTGTTTAAGATAACCTTCCTTAAAGTTGCATTTGAGGATTATAGCTGGGAAATGAAGGCAGTCCTACAGATTTTAGAAAAAGGGTCCACAAACAGCCAGTCATATTTAAACACTGTTTTTCAGTAATAGTATGGATTTAACATTTTAAAATATTGCACATTAAATGTTTAACATCCATTGAGAATTTCATACATTTTATTAGAAAATATTTTCCTTTGAAGAATATTTCTAGAATAAAGAGTACAATAAATTAGTTTACTTCTGCCAATATTTCTGAGGGAAGTATTTAAATTTATGGTTGTTTTATTCATTTATATTTAAGAGCATCTCCCTAGTATTCTCAGTGATGAGAACAATAACTGTTTTTGAGGAAGATGGAAATAATTCTTAGTTAACAAATAGCTTACAAATAGTTTACAAATTCTGTCAACTTAGTAAAGTTTTTAGTTTTCCAAATAATTTAAAAGATTTATTGCCATCAGAAGGATAATATTTGTGGGAAATGTGCACATGCCTGTGCTTGGCATGTTCCTCAATATTAGCTTTACTCTTGCCTTGTAAAGAAAAGAGTGTCCATCCACCAAAAACGTACAGTTGCTTTTATCACACAATTTTTTCCTTCTCCCTTTTTAAGTGGACACTCTTGGCTCTTCCCATTCAAAAGTGATAAAAATAAAGATTATTTCCCTTTTACTGCTAGTTATATCTTGGTTATTTTAAGACTACAATTAAGAGACCCAAAGCACTAAAGATATTTCCCTAATGGACATTTTCATGCTTTATTTTTAAATACCTAAATTTTGTTAAATACCTATTAGCTTCAGACACTGTGTTGAGTTTTTACATATATCGTCTCATGTTAATCCTCAAACACATGCTATTAGATACAGTTTAGCATTTGTACATGCCAGCATTTTGAGAAGTCACATCCAAAGCAAATAATTCAGATCAATAGTATGATTTTTCTACTATTTTAAAATGGGCTGTTTATATAAAAATTGTGTGTGTGTGTGTATGTGTGCTATGTTGCCCAGGCTGGCCTTGAACTCCTGGGGTCAAATGATACTCCCACCTCAGTTTCCCAAATAACTGGGACTAAAAGTGCATGCCACCATGCCAGGCTTAAAGTGGGTCATTTTTTAACCAATTACCAAATGTACATTAGGTAAATTTAGTATACTGTTAGCACCAATGCCTTTTGCTATTTTTATTGATTTTATAAATATGAATTTTATTATTAGTGCTATTTTCCTTTAATGACATGGTTACAAATATTGTCCTTATTGCCAATTTATTTAAATACTGCTTAGTGCTTTATAACTTAATAAAAAATAGACAATGATAAAAGCAACATAGTACTATTCCAAGGGACATATCTAGGATTTGTACTACCTTGTTTACTAAAAACTTGTGATCTTTCCTTAACCTCTCTAGATACCATTTGTCTTTTATGGTAAATATGAGCATAACATATCCATGGTTATAAAAGTGCTTTACATATCTGAAATACTAAGGCTTATAATTTTATAAGAATATTACATAATGCTATTATTACAAACATTCTTCAAAACTATAATTCTCAATAAATGTCACATGATATTAATAAATATTAAGTTATATATATTCATGTACATGAAAAAAGTAAGCCACATAATTATTCTTCATATGGAGCTTACTACATATATCAAACAATAAACTAAAATAGTATGCTAAGATCATACCTAATCAAATTAAAGGTATGTATTTGAGACAGTAAATGTTATTAAAGAACTATAGGTCCTGCAGTCTTTACACACACACACACACACACACACACACACATTATGCACATACATATGCATTAAGCTCTATTTTCTATTTATTTTTACACAACCATGTGTTCAGATTCTTCTTTATTTTCTGTATTTCATATTGGCACCTGAGCAATGATGAAAATCGTCCAATCTATTCAGGGATGTATATGTGTCAACTAGGGTAGAGGGAAAGTTGCTATGAAGACTAGAATGTTTAACTTCTAATTCGAGATGCCTGAATATTCAGAGCTCTTTCCATTAGAGTTTCTGATGTTGCCTCAGTACTTCAAGGGCAAGTAGCTAGTCAGGAACAGTGATTAGACAGGAGTAGACCCTCAGATTCTTATTACTGAAAGCCATTGGTTATTATTACATCATCTAATGAAAATATCATGTAAAACTAAAAGGTGGTAATTCAGTATATGAACTCTTATTGAGACTCTTTTTTTAATTGTTGGGTGTCTTTATAATTACAAAATACAATATAGCCAGTACCATAAGTAATACCTAAAATGGAGATTATAACAACTATATGAAATGCAGATTCACTATATTTTAATGGATTATAATATCATACATTATTATGAATGTTATGTTCTTTGGTTTTCAGTCTAGAAGGTTATTTCTGAGGCTAATTACTTACAAGATTTATTAAAACTGTGGTTTTTGTCTATCACATTCAATGTTTATAATCCTCAGAAAGCTCAAATACCTAAAAGACAAGAAAACTCATTCCTCATTCCTTGGTTGAAGTATCAACCAAGAAATTGATAGTTTATTTGCTTATCTGTTTTTAGAAAAAAGTAATACTGGCTAAAGCTCAGACAAGTGTATTTATGGCAGACTCGTGATAATAATTCTTAAAAAATAATTGTGTTGTAAAAGAATATGAGGGAACAATAATTAGTTTCTACTATAATTTTATAGCATAGCAATTGTATTATATCAGAACAATTATATTTTCACTCTATTTGTTTTATTAAAAACTCATTTTCAAAATTAAATGAGGGCAGAATGCATTCTCATGAGTATTGATTACCTTGTAGCAAAATATCAGTTTCCCATATACACAACTTGATAATGTATGATTGACTGGCAACTCTTTAATTACCAATATTAGAATTTGAAATATTTCAATCCCTTTCACTTTACACCTGACTTAACAATATGAATACAAATTGATTTTTGAGTAATAAGTCAATTAAAAAGGTAATTCTCAATTATTATGAACATATTGCCACACTTTTCAGATTTCATTAGCTGACATCTGTTCCATTTATGATCTTTACTATTAAAAAAGTCATATCTCTTTATGTGAGTTTTATTTCTGTGATAATGTGAGTTTTTGAAATAAAAATAATAATAAATTGAATGAAAATTCTGGAAGCCCTT
The DNA here is from genome assembly GCF_041146395.1 of Eulemur rufifrons. Taxonomy (NCBI): domain Eukaryota; kingdom Metazoa; phylum Chordata; class Mammalia; order Primates; family Lemuridae; genus Eulemur; species Eulemur rufifrons. The sequence goes on along the minus strand of NC_091000.1, from coordinate 44,336,786 downwards.
ATATATGTAAGTTAATAATTGCTACTTTGACAAACTTTCAAAAACATAATTTCAATTCTAATATACAATTCTATAAAAAATTCATTTGGAAAATATTCACTATAAATCATCTAAATGAGGCCTCCAAATGCTTCACTAAATTACTTTCACATAGTATAGATTTCAATGTAAGTAATAACTTTCTTCTGGGAATCAAGGTAATATTCACCATCTATCCTTTAAAAAAAATCATTGAAATAAATTGTTACACAGCAAACAGGAAGACAAACATCCTTCTCTATATCATGATCTTATTATCATCAACCAGAAGAGTTTTCAAAAAGTAACTGGTCATGTTTCTTACTTATGCTATGAAGCGCCAAATTTCTATTATGCCAAAAATATCACCCTTTCCCCTCTCACACCCATTTTGCGTACAATCTCTAGTGTTCATAAGGTTACCAATAAATCATTTCATCCAATGGGTCGTTTGTTTGGATTTCAGGGTGATTTATTTTGCAGCTCACTTTGCCCACTAGGAGGCAGGGCCACTTCAAAGATGTCAACGCATAACTGAGGTTTGGTGATGTTGAGGAAAACAACCCAGAATAACTGGATGTTGTTTTTTAAATAAATAATTAATGCTGCACGTGATATCAAATTAATATTGTGCAGACATTGAATTAGGCTTTTCTTTGCATAATTCAATGCACTACTTAGCCTGTACACCAACATCTCAATATTGTTCTTCCCTTCAATCATCAAAACAAAATCTCTTTATTCTAGACTTTTAACAGAAAGCTAAATGGTTTCCGACAAAAGTTTTATAAAACATTCCATTAACTGTCTCATGAAATACTTTAATGTCATGTTTCAAGAAATATCAAGTAATATTGACCAAAACGTTTTTGATGGCTTCATTTATTTAGCTTCAAGGAATAACTTCACTTACCTACAATGGTCAGCCTTCATGATAGAGCAGTTCTTGAAATGGTTATATGGACGTTACGATTTTTTTTTTTGCCAAAAGTGGCTGTTTTAATTGCTAATGAAAAAATTATGTCTATGACTTTTCCCTTTTTGCTTTAATCTCTCCAAGCACTTTAAACATGAGATTTTGCTTTATTATAGAAAGAATATTTACTCAGGTTTTTGGAATATGTATTTCTTCCATCTTTCCTGAGAACTTAGCATTTAATGTAATAAATTGTAAGTTATTTGTAAGTTATTTGAAATATTTTGGGGATTATAAAGAATATAAATTTTATATAAAAAAGGTTTGCAACTTTCTAAATAATATTTTACCCAACGACTTCTAGATGCTAAGTAGATATATGCAAACTTTTTGTCTATGATGGATTAATTGAGAGTCTTACCAGTTATGTCAAAAACCAAATAATATCATTTCTAAGTAATTATAAGATATATTTCACAGTATCAGCTCATTATATTAGTAATAATTCCTTCAATTGCATAAATAACAAGATAATAATGTCATTCTACTAAAATTGACATCATTGTTTCTTAAATTGTTGGAGCATGGAATCCTTATCCATTGGACACTGGAAAATGAATTGGAGTCAAATATGCACTATGCTAGTCTAAAATTTTCACACACTCTTTAATGTTCCTTACCTTTGCTTCACTAAACATTTCCAATGTATTTGACCAAGGATTCCTTTCTCTCCATCACCTACATTTCTGGAAACAGCTATTATTATTCAAAGCACTAAATTTACAAGAACCACATTCTGAGAAGTACTGTCTTCCACAATACTTTTCAAGATATGTCATGGGGTTTAGATGCAGTGTACTTAAACTCAATTATTTACACTTCACTTATGGTCTCTGGATCTTTTCTCATCTGTAATATAAATATAATATGACACAAAGTGCTGTTTTAAGTAATTTTTCATAAACATCAGATATTTTTATTTTCTACTTATTTGTTTTCCTTTTTCATACACCAATTTTATTTTATTAATTTTTAATTTTTTTATTTTAATAGATTTAAGGAGTACAAGTTGAATTCCATTATATACATATAATATGTGTATATATACACACACATAATATATGTGTGTGTGTGTGTGTGTGTGTGTATATATATATATAGTATAGAGTCTGGGCTTTTGGTGTACTCATCACCCAAGTAGTGGACATAATACCCCACAGATAAATTTTCATCCTCCCCCTTCCTACCCTCACCCCTTTTGAGTCTCCAATGTCCATTATACCATTGTGTGTGCCCTTGTGTAACCATAGTTTATCTCCTACTTATAAGTGAGAACATGCAGCATTTTTTTTTTCCTGAGGTACTGTGCTTAGGATAACAGCCTCCAGTTCCATTCAAGTTGCTGAAAAAGACTTTATTTCATTCTTTCTTATCAATGAGTAGTAGTATGTTCTTAATCCACTCATCAGTTAATGGGCACTTAGGTTGATTCTGTATATTTGCAATTGTGAATTGTGCTGCAGTAAACATATGAATACAGCTGTCTTTTTGATAAAATGATTTCTTTTCCTCTGGGTAGATACCCAGTAGTGTGAATGTGGAATTGAATGGCAGATCTATTTTTAATTTATTGAGAAATCTCCATACTGATCTCAATAGATGTTGTACTAATTTATATTCCCACGAACAGTATGTAAGTGTTCTCTTCTCACTGCATCTGTGCCAACATCTATTTTTTTTTACTTTTTATTAATGGCTATTATAATTGAAGTAAGATTGTATCTCATTGAAGTTTTAATTTGCATTTACTTGATAATTAGTGATGTTGAGCATTTTTTCAAGTTTCTTACCATTTGTATATCTTTTTTTGAAAAATGTCTGTTATTTGCCCACATTTTAATGGAGTTTGTTTTTTTCTTGTTGAACTGTTTGAGTTCCTTGTAGATTCTGGATATTAGCCTTTGTTGGACATACAGTTTGTGAATATTTCTCCCATTCTGTAGGTTGTCTATTTACTGGATATGGCCCTCAGGCCCCTGAGCAGTGGTGTGATGGTGTGATGTGGGAGGCTGTGGTAATGGTGGAGCTGCCCACCAGGACCAGCACCAAGTGGCCCAGGTTGGTGTTATTGGTAGCTGCAGTGGGTTGGGCAGGTTAGTCCCCAGTCCTTCAGCTGCCTGTAATAGGGTGGACGGTATTTTCCTAAGTGTGCTTAGGGAAGCCTGGTCTTCCTTGTCCCTTCCTGGCTGTGTGGTGGCTGTATCCATACCACCTTGAACTCAGCCTGAGGGCAAGGTGTGACCAGTATTAAACTCTCAAAACAGAACCTGCTACGGGCTTGCAATCAAGTGGGGGGCAAGGCCCCTTTCAGGCAATCAACAGTGGCAAAAATCCGTGGGTGAGGAGTCCTCTGCTCCCATTTCAGTCTCATAGGAGCCAATAGCAGGGCAGTGAGAATTACCCTAGTTATGTGTAAGACAGCTATAGGAGAGATTGGGCTTTCCTGTCCCTCCTTAGGTAGGCAGGAGCACAGCTTCCTCAGCCCATGAGCAAGCACTGTCCAGCTTTAAACTTCCAAGATGTTACCTTGGGCCTGTGACCAGAGAGGGTGGGGCCCTTCTCAGGCAGGCTGTGCTGGCAGGAAACTGTGGGGAGTGCAGTTTGCTGGAGACTTGAACCCACAGCAGCTGGCTGCAGGATGGTGGGCACCATTCCATATGTGTGCTGAAAAATCTGATTTCCTTTCCCCTCCCCAGCTAGGCAGAGGCTGCAGCCACATCAGCCCAAATTCAGCCCGAGTGTGACTGACTCACCACCTGTCAAACTTCCAAAGCAGTGCTTTGGGCATGTGACTAGGGAGGGTGGGGCCCCACCCAGGCAAGCAGCAGGGGAGAAACTGTGGAGAATGCTGTGTGCTCACATCTCAGGCTCAACAGCAGCCTGCAGCTGGGCGGTGGCGACCTTCCAGGGGTGCACGTAAGCATCTGGGCTCCTCTGTCCCTCCTTGAGCTATTCAGGGCTCAAGCTGCTCTGGGAGCTTCCCCGGGGTTTCCACATGGACTCCCTTCCTGGAGCAAGGACTGTGCAATTTCCAAGCAACTCCCTACTTTAGGCCTGAGGCCGGTATAGGTTGGGCATTCGTTGTCTTGTAGCCAAGATCGTAACAGCTTGTCTTGGAGAGTGGAGTTGTCTATTTTTCTGCATCCAGGAACTTCTCCCAGCTGTTAGTCCTGGGCTGAGCAAGTCGCCCTGAACCCCCTTCTTACCTACTTTTGGTGCTTTCTATTGCTTCTGTGATAATCCCAGCATTCCCTCTGAGAAGATCTGTTCAAAATGTGAGAATCTTCTTACTCTTCTGGTTCCTTTCTGTAGAGGAGGCAGATATTACCGGTGTCTTTTTGGCCATCTTGATCCTATCTCTCTGTTTTAAGTATTAAATGAGGTAAAGTGTGTGACCCTTTTGAATAAAATGAAAAGTTCTTGGTTTATGTGAGTTCTTATTTCAATATGTTTTGAAATATTTGTTATTTTTTGAATACATCATGGTAGAAACATGTTTATAAAAGAGCCTCAATTTCATAAAATATTAAAATTAGAGATCAAGACATGTTTATTTACATGTTGCATCATTATTTTACATAACTGTAAGTTATAATTCATATATTTTCCAAACTTGAAGATATGTGACCTACTGATGTCAAATATCCTCTGGGTGTCTTGACATATATATTCTTAGACTAGCACAATTCCTACCATGTTCCTACCATGATGCATTAAGCACCATAATGGAAATAAAAAAGTAGTATGATGTAGACAATACTTTGAACATGAGCATATATAGATGATGTTTTCCTTATTCTTTAGAAAGTAAAGCATTATTCTCTGAGAGTATTAATTTGATGTTCTAATGGCTTATGTTTAATAAAGAAGTTTATAAGAAATCTTTAAAAAGGAAAAACCAAACTTAATTGAACCCATTGATTGTGAGTTAACTACATTCTACATGCTACATTTAGAAACAACTGCTTTGTGCCAGAAATTGTGTGGTAATGTTAGCATGACTGAAGAATTCCGAAAAGGAAAACATAATGGTAAGCTCAGCTGCATCAGATAATAAAGTTTAAATAAGTAACTTTATTAATTTAAATATTAGAAAAAGAGTTAGGTGCCAGGGAAATTAAGATTATAGACAATGGTTTTTCCAGGTCCTCTGCCAAGTGCTTCCCATGTACTATATTATTTTCTATAACCCTCAGAAGAATTTTATGTACCAAAAAAATGGTAAATTTCACTGTCGATCTATATATCTATCTAAAAATTACCCTGGTTACCATTTCGGTACATATTAATTTAGAATATATTACATATACATATATATTTGCAAAAAACTTTCAGTGTTGTTTTGGAAGTATTAGTGAATACCCTTGTTTCTCAAAAGTTTGTACATGTTTTGGGGTATATTCTGTGAATTAGTTCACTCAGTATAACCATTTCAAAGACCAATTAGCATGCTTTCCTTTTTATAGAATTTTCATAGAATCTAATAAATACAAAGCTACATTTCCCAGATTCCTTTACAGTTAGACTTCTAGATTTTTTTTTATGTTTCTCCTATCAGATTCATGCAAGCTTGGTCTTTTATGGGGTGACTTATTGAAATCAAGCCCATTTTTGTGGGATATCCATTTTCATTTCACAGATAATGGCAAAGGCAGTGTGGTTCTGAAGCCAGAAGATAGAGTAAAAGCTTTCTTATATAGTTAGTTCTGATAATGATAGAGGCAGCAAATCCTTTGGTGTTCCAGTTCTGTGGTGGAGTTTTAAAAACTGTTTCTAACAGCTCAATCTACAGCTCTTTTCTTCAATCCCATCAGCTATTTTCTATATCCCTTAATAAATATCTTTTACTTAAATTAAGCAGTGCAGATTCTATTCTGTAACAAAGATTCCTGATCAATGCATCAGTCCATTCTAGGACTACGGTAAGTAGAGATCTGGTATGAAAAAATAAATAGGCAAGGTATTGAGATTGGTATCAGAGATTGGTTTACCTTGTTCACTGGAAAAGACTGGGCAGTGAACTTACCTGCATGCTGGTGTGGGCAATGACAACCTGTAGGGACAAACTGTTAAGCCCAGATGGGATGTAGCAAACATATGAATGGTTCAGACACATATTAAAACCAGATGGTCCAATCTAGCTTGCAAGCATAATTCTAAGAAGTTCTTGAGTCAGACATAATGATGGTTAATACAGTCACTTACCCAAATTGATGTGTTGGGCATCAACTATGTTCCAACCATAGTTTTGGGCACCAGAGATATACTAGTGAAAAAACGGGAAAAATTTTCTTTGTGGATCTTAGATTGCATGTCCTAGCAAATCTGTTTATACCATAGGATAGTTGATGTTTTCCAGCAACCAGCTAAAATCCCATGAAAAGATCAGAAAGTTTTTCTTGTAGACTGTGAGACCATGAGCAGTCTCTTAATCTTACCCCTAAACCTCTTTCCAGTGGTTCAGAGTCACAGGAATTAAATGGTAATTTTCATGGTTTATAAAAGAAAAGTACTCCATATATTTCCTCTATTTGGTCTTCCTCAATATTTTATTCTCTCAAAGATGTGAAGCAGCAATGGCTTTAATATGATGACTTAGAACACATAGCAATCTAGCTTATGGTTTACTCTCAAAGGTACCATAACTTTTCTTGGTTTTTTTTGTTTTTTTTTAAATGGTAAACCTTCTGCTTTACTATACAAATTGCTATACTTTCATGAACAAGATAGAATTTTATTATTTATTATAATTTTTAATAAATTATATTTGAAATTTCTTCCTTAAAAATATTGGTAGGAAGTATATATGCAAATTATATATAAAATGTTAATATATACCCTGCAATATTATAGATCATAATAAATAATATATTATGTAAATATATCTAATTAATATAATCATAATATGAAATAATCATAGATGTGATTTATTTTCTATTTATGTATTTGTTCTGCTGTTGTGTGTGTTGTAAGGCTTTAATATAGAACTAATATTTATCAGTCTCTTGCTATGTACCACAAATTCGCATTATTTTTTCAGCTTATTAAATCTTGAGAAAAAGTTCTGAGAAATAGGTATAATTTTACATGTAAGGAAAATGAATCTTGGAGATTAAGAAACTTACCCAAGATGATGCAGCTAATAAATGCTTGAAGCTAAATTTTTTAATTTGTTTTTACTTGAAATTGTCTTCTTAAAATTATTCCTATGCTTCCTATTGCATGTGCAATAAAATATAGTTAAGCCTTTCTAATTTGGGGTAGATCTATATCTGAGAATATGTTCATCATTTGCAACTGCATAGCAACCAATATAAAGTACATTTTGTGTCCATTACAAGATGGGAAAGTCCTGCTTTCTTAAAATTTGAATAAATGAGTTAGTACTTTAGATGTCAGAATTCAGTTGAAAAAATTATGCTTCATAGCCAATAAAAATGTAAACAGGTCGAATATTGTAAAATGGGAGACAAACTTTTTCATAAGAAATGTAATTTCTCTGTGATTTAAAGAAATAAAAGATTAATTTTATTTACTTCAATAGCAATTTTAAAAGATTTTAATAATTAAAATGAGGACATGAAAGGACCTTTCATGAGCTGTCTGATAAGGCAATAATTATTTGGTTCAATCAGCACAGGGCACATGATAATTACAGAAAAATCATAATTGTTATTTGAAGTACTTTTATATTTGCTTGTTTATTGTCTTCTGTTTTTTTTAATTAAATAAGAAGTAACTTCATTCTCTTTTGCCTGGCTAAACAGAGTCAAATAATAATGCCATGTGATGAATAGTCCAACGGCCTGGGTTGCAAGCTGGCTTTAATGTTCACTAGCCATGTGACTTTAGGCAAATTACCCAATTAGCTTGAGACTCAATTTTCTTTTTCTCTAATTGAGGGCCAAACAATAGTTCCTATGTATTTGGGTTGTTGTGAAGATTAATTATGATTATATATAAAAGTGTTTGAAACAGTTTCAGTTTTGTAGTTAATACTCAATAACTATTAGCTTAAACACTATTGTAGTTTACTAAGTTAACTCCTTATGTGAACTAAGACTTAGGGAATCATTTGAGGACTATACTATGAGTCCCTGTGGATGGCGGCAGACAGGTAGGTACCTGTAGTAAGAAGATTGATGCCTTTCAACATGGATATCATTTGTAACACTGAACTTAACCATCTAATATTATAAATATTAGATATTGGATTTAACTTTAACTAAGCAGAATTACCTGTAATCCATTTTGTTCAACAACTTAAGCAGTTTAGTTTTGTCCACACTGTGAGTTTATCCACAAAGCCTGTGTCCCATGACATTGGTTAATTAAGAGATGAATGTGTAGTGCTACTTATTCTAATAAAAAAGAGTGGATAAATCACATATTTTTTCATTTCCTATAAATTTTCTCATTTATAATTCGGTGATAGCTTTGGAAATTTTTTCTGGTGAGGTTCAAATAAGATAATGAATGTGATGATGTATGATACATTATTTAGGAGGTTACCTGGAATCTTGTAGGTACTCAATGAATACTAATTATGTTTAAATCAAATTGTAGCTTGTAAATACAGATATAGATAGGTAGATATTTGTATATGTATATATACATATTTTATATTATATATAATCTATCATATAATTCACATTTTTATAAGCTTTTGTAGAAACGAAATATATTATAACTAAATATATTTATTTGTATATACATATATACTTAGATATGTAAAGACATAAAATTCAGTCACTTTCTACATTTTGAAAAGCTGCTATGTATTATAGCATAAGCACACACACACACAGACAACCAGTTTCTTTAAGGTTAAAATCAAGACATTCATTTTTTATATCTTTCTAGACACCCTGGCAAATGCCTTCTTTATAACAGGTATTCATAAATATTTGTGAATAAGTGATGAATGAAGTAGTAAAACATGTTTAGGTAGAAAATGTCAGTATACTTTCATATGAAAGTATTTAATGCAACATACCATGAATTAGACTATTTCTAAGTAGAAATGTAATATATTTTTTCTCAAAATTAATTTCTTTTCATAGTGTTCTATGTTTAAGCAATAGCAAATATATTCCATTTTCAGTCATCTTTTATAATGTATAATCTAGAAAAACAATGTGGCATAGTCTATTGTTAACTTTTTACATTTATTGTCATACAAAACTTTTTCATTTAATTTCAATTTTAATTGCAAATTTGGAAGCACACATTTTCTTTTCTTTTTTTTTTGTAATTATTTTTAATGTAGAGATGGAGTCTTGCTATGTTGGCTGTTTTCAACTCCTAGCCTCAAACAATCCTTCTGCCTTGGCTTCCCAAAGTGCTGGGAATTTCAAGTGTGAGCCACCATGCCTGGCCATTGAGAATTAAAAATGGATTGGTATCTGGATCATATGTTATGATTAGCTAAATTTTTAATGAATAGTTTATGTATATTGTGATCAGTGCAAACTGATTTTATTTCATAATCTGCTTTAGGGATTATACATGTATTACCAACATTTCATTTCCCTTAGTTGAGAAAAAATGTGTGCCATATTGCAAAAACTGCCAAATTTCAGATGCAGGGAGAAAAATATTTCTTCATGGCTGATGGCAAAGTCAAATTATTATAGGCCCAAATAACTTGACTAATATTATCAAAGGGCTATAGAACCAACAATAGTAAGTTTATTAAGTTTTTATTAGGATAAAGGTACTTAGATATTAATTAGTGTAGTCATATGATAAATAATATGTGGGCAATTTAGACTTTTAACAGATTGTTTATTCATTTCCAAGTTTTATACTTAAAAATTATTCAGTATTGGTTGATGGGGACAGTTAGTGTGGAAGAAAGGTCTCTCTAGACTGAAATGAAAGAAGGGAAAATATTTAGCTCCTTCGATGTAGAAGTTTAACTGTGGAGTTCCAGAAGAACAGGAACTGGACCTGATCTTATTTGGGGAAGAGTGTTTTCTCAGGTTTTCTGGAACTTGAGAGCAAATACTGAGTTAGCAGGTAGCAGTCACTTTTTTTTTTTTTTTTAATTAAAGAAATGTTAAACTATTGGACACAAAACACAAATATTATGTAGGTAGACAAAAACAGTTTATGACAAGTAGGTGTTAGTGTCAACAATGATTAAGGGAGCAATAATCTAAACTGCACTTATGGCTTCCATGATGTACTTCAGTATTATCAGCAAGCATTTTATAATTAATAATTAATCTTATCCAATATGCTACAAAGAAAGAAAATAATTATCCACAAATTCAAATTACTGTGACCAATTAACTACAATGTTAAATATCAATAGCATTTTTGGAAATTAAATGGAAAACAATATTCTAATGATGCAAAACCTATGATGTTGGGCTCAACCTATGTTAACTTGAAGAATCTTGCTTAATACATGTTTTTACCAGGCCCAACTCTAAAATTTGTGAAGCCTGGACCAAGAGTACCAATATTGCACTCTGCCTACCTACATACCTGGGCTTGCCCTCCTTCTCTTCTCTCACACATAATCACATTCCCTTTCTACACTTTCCCCCTGGGAAAATTAAACACTAACAAACAAGCAATGTCTGCCCTGGGAAGGGACTTGTGTGGGTCCTGGAAGTAGGCTCAGGGCCATTGTTAGGAAATTTGGGGGTTTAATTACCCTGAGCAAGACCCAGAAGAGGTCCAAACACAGAATTGGACTTAACCCCAAGAACTGCTTGCCTTGCGAGGAGGGAACGGCCAAAGCCAGGGGCTTAGGGAAGGAACCTAGCAGCCTACTCACAGTTGGCACTGCTTTAGAAGGTATAATGAGTTGGAAAATACATTTTAAGAAAGGTATAGTGATAGGGAAATTTGCATTAGGGGAAACTTTAAAAAAGGGACTACGTTGGAAGAACAACAGCTTACATGAGATGAAACCACATTTTGAAAATCTTGAGAGTTTGACAAACTTGCTAGTACACCTTTATATATTAAGAAAAAATGCTGTCCATTTTGTTATCTCATCCTCGAACATATTTTATAATTCTGACTCTATCCTCTGCTGATCCTATTATCCTGACTTAGTAAGTGGCCTGCTGGAGGTATGAAAATAAACAACAAAAACGCCCAAAATATCACACACCTTCCAGTTGACTGATCTGTGTTGTTGTTCTAAGATGATCCCGTTTTAATCTACTCTTCAAAATGGCAAAGGAAACCCTGCATTGAGTCATAATATCTCTGTTGCAGATCTGTTAATCATACAACTTCCCTTTTACATGGTCATCTTGCAGGTACCCAATAACTTTTATAATAATTTCTGCATGATGCAATGGAACTCAGAAATATTGAGTCATTTTGTCAGAGAAAAACATGCTTTACTTTTATTTTAGAGCTCTGATTATTTACAGAATTTATCTGAAAAAACACAAGCAAGGTCAGGTAGAGCTGTTTCAAAGAGTTTGGCTATTGTCTGGCTCTTCCTGAGAATCTACGTGATGCCAGCCTTCAGCCCATCTGTTACATGGTTTGCACACCACAGGTCCTATGATTATAATTACAGCAGGGCAAACCTGCCCGGGGTTACCACAAAGACTGACCTTAAGGGGCAATTATAAAGATTAGAAGCAGAGGGAATTTCCACCTTCTCCATCTAGATTTTTTTAAACTTTACTTTTAAACCATTTAACTAAACTGTTAGGCCTATGTCCAATCTTCAGTGTGGTCATTTTGCTTGGAATTTACCAGAACTGTTATAGGACTTCATAAATTCACAAATCCAATAACAATCAGGGCTACTGATGTACTGATGGTTAGTGTAGGTATTTGTCCCCCAAAGATGCTAAAATAGGTCAGAAGAAAAATAGCTTTAACTCTAACACTACTTCCTCCAAATTTGAAAATCCATTCCAATTCTCTTTTACTTCCCAAATTTATGCCCAGCTATGTTGTGAACTATATTTCATCCAAAGTTCTATATTGAGATTATATAACATTATAAATATACTCAGAAAATGCCAAGAACATAGTGATACTCCCAAAATAATTATAAAACTCATTCTTATTTGAAACCTGGGGAAGCCATTAGAGAAATTTAATCAGAAAACTAAATCTCCATGTAAGTTAAAGTCCAAAGACACTAAAATCCAAAAGAATTAAAATTTTAAAAATATCAATTATCTTTCCCCTTTAAGTTTAGAGAAAACCAAAATTTTCCCATTTCTTATCCTGCTCAGCGTCGGCCCTGGGAGTGTCTGAGCGTGGTAGTGGTAATGTCGTTTCCTTCCGCAGCTGCAGCCTGGCCAGCTGTTTTCTACAGGGTTGATCTTGTTCTCTTACAACTTCAGAATTTGAATTAAATAAGTACCAAGTTTGATGTGCCTCTCTTTCAGAGAGTGCAAAGATTATCACAGTCTGTCTTCTTATCAAATGATTTTTGAAAAGAAGCTCATTTTCAGAACCTAGACAAAGTTATCTGACACAAAATTGTGTTTTCAGAACCCCAAATTTAGTTTTGGCAAAGACCGTAACAGAAACTCAATGCTATCTGAGGAAATGAGGCTAGACAGTGAAAATATGTTTTGTTTCAGCCACTCCAGGAGGCCTGTTAGTGTATACCAGCTGCCCATATTCGTGAGCTTTGACAGTAATTTCAACCAGAAGACTCTCACCAAGAGGTTAATTATGGAATAGCATTTACTGTATCTGGGAGAAGAGTAATATGTAGTTTTCTTTTTCATCCAGCATATTAAACACATTTTAATCTCCTGTCTCAACTGAACTTCCCTGAAAAGCAACGCCTTTGGAAAAGCTTATGTGCTAACATTTTATGGTGAGCATAAACCCAGGAATTGGAGGGTAAAGAATAAAGGAAAGAGGAAGAGAATGTTGGAGAGACATAGAGGCTGTGCTTTGCCAACTTGGCCATCATACTTTATGACAGGCTAGTTATTTGGTCTCGCAGTACATCGTTAACGAAAGTTTATGAAGCTACTTCTTGGACAAATAGCTCATCCATAGGCAGGAAGGGAAAATAACTTGTCTGAATTTATCCAGCAGCCCCCATATCCCATTAGTCAAAGCTTGCCACACAAGTACTAACGGCCCCGCCCCACGCTTCCAGGCTGTGATGTGTGCATGCTAAATTGTATCTGTGCCTCTGTGGGCAGTGTGTGGTGTGGCGTGACCTCTTACTGGGGCATGCACATGAACATCAGTGAGTGCGAGCATTCCTGAAGGACCATTTTGAAGGCCGCTTTTTTGCTGTGCTTTCTTCTGTGATCTCAGTTCCACAAATTTATCTAACATGTTTTCTCCAAGTCAACTGAATGTAACTACATCACCTAAAAATTACTATATTATTTTTCAAATCTCAGGTGTCTGGATTAACTCCATGAATTCACACTAAATTCTACCACCATTTCCTCTATAGGCCTGAATGCAAAATGAAATTTGAAGCATCAGATTTAAGCCTGACAATGATAATTTTAAACCAGAACCTCATTAGTATGATGCTGCAAGCCTGGACTCCAGCTGCCTTGCAGTATAAAAGTCATTCCTTGTAGTCAAGGCTGAAAAGCACAGTGCAAATAGCAAATAACCATTCTGCTCTTTAAAGTCTAAATGGTGGATATATAGGAAGATTATCTTTTCCATACACATAAACTCTTGCTGCAGGTAAACCTGATGACTACAGCCTCTGCAGCCCCCTGGCTTATTGAGGCTCCCAGCTGCCTCCACAGATATGCCATGGGGGGTACTGGTGAAGCCACCACAGACTGCACTCCGAGAGCCAGCTTTCCCTGGCCTTGAGTCCTGCCCCTTTCCTGAGGCCTGTTAGGAGGTCTTTGTTGTATGCTATGGCATTTACTGCCCACATTCAGTGCATTTTTGTTTCTGAGACCCATGGGGCTCCCATTTTGCTTAAATCCATGATGCTCAGTACCTTTGCCAGAGTCAGTGCACCTTTGTTAAGGTCTGAGGTTAGAGGCATGCCTTTCTATATCTTTTTTAAAAATGCCAGTGGACAAGTCCTTCAAAAGTTTCCATGATCAGCCAAGGTAAATAAGAAAAAAATCATACCTGTTTCATTTAAGGCTCTTGGCAACCTAAAAGTTATTTATATAACTTACTATAAACATCTGCAAAAGAAGCAAAAAGATTCTTTTTTACTAATGTCTGAAGTCAAGCCGTGACCCCAACCTGTAAAACCTAAGTCATTGAGGCAAAAAAGAATCATCTTTAAAAAAAAGAGGAACAAAACAGAACAAGCCCAATGTTTTTTTTTCCTTCCCAAATTCTACTCTCAAATATTTCCTGCCTTTTTCTCTAAGGAAGACTGTAAAGGAACAGAAAGAAACTAGGAGTGTTATGTATTATACTGTTGTAGTTGCTCCACATGGAAGGAAATATCAGGATAGGAGGAAGGCCCCTCCACATCATCTTCATTTGCTGGTCTTCCACACTGCCATTCCTAAAAGCTCAGGTGTCTGGACTATTGCAGGGATCTCAGGAAATGTGTCACCTGTAATAGACACTTGTAAAGCTATTCTGAGAGGTCGTATTTTAGTTAACACAATTCATAATGTTCTAAGATTCAAAAATTCCAATGAAATGTAATATATAATGGAAAAGATAAAAAGATGCTTCTGGAAAAAAATCTATATGCCTCCTCCAATTTAATTAAGCACTCAGATGTTTGATTTTCACTTGACTTGCATTTGATATATCTAAATTTCTTCCTATATAATTTAACTAAAATCTATAAAATCAAATCAACCTTTCTATGAGATTTTCAAGTCTTGACAAAAAGGAATTTTTCTACCAAAACTCATTACCAGGGCAGAATTAAAATTCATATGCTTAGTGCCATACTTTTACTTAGAATTATGCCACAGATTTTCTTTCCTTTTTTTTTTTTTCTTTCAAGCAGGCTAGCAAACAGTAACACAGATTCTCTTAATTGGAGAAATAATTGGAATGTTTTGAGGTCTGGTTAAATTAAAATTTGAGTTGTATTATTTCATTTTTAACTGTAATTTTCTGTTTTCACTAATAATCCTTGTTTAATTGAAGAATTTATATATTTTCCCTAGATATCTAAGATGACATTAAGGCAAAAGAATCAAATTCTGATAACCTAAACAGTTTGAAAAAGGATAATTAAAATTCAGTATTTTTACTGCTGGAAAACTATCACGATTTCTGTGGTGGCATGTTCCTCAGAATAAATCATATTTTTTCCTTGGCCTCACCTGAAAACTGATATTTAACTTTCTCACCTCAGTCTCCTGTACTGAGGAAATTCATCCACAGAGGGTTTGCAAAAGTTGTGTTTCCATTTTAAATATAAACCAGATAGTATATTTCTGTCTATTACCCTTGGAACACAGTATATCGCACTGAGATTTAGAGTTCTACACAGTTATTGAACATCAAGGTAAGTGCAAAGTGCTCACCTAGGCATACTAAGAATATAAAATTATAAAATATATCACTTGTCCTCTAGAAGCTTGTGATCTGCTAGCTAAGTCAAAAATACACCAAGAGATAAATATAACAACAAAATAAACAAGACTCTAAAGAAGAAAAATAATTAGCAGGTTTTAGGAAAGATTTGATACAGCATTTGAAAATGGGACAAGTGTGGAAAGTGTTAATAAAGGAGACACACTTTCCAAGCAAATGGTACAACTTAAACTAAGTCTAAGAGTTGGGAGAGTAAAATTGACAAGCACAGGTTCATTGAGAGGGCTGGGCAAAAATCAGACTGGAAACAAAAGAAGAGTATGTCTCCAAATTTTTAGGAAAATATGATTTAAAATATTCTGCCCCACTGTTAGCCCATATGTTAAACCATATGCTCTGGGTTTTGCTTGAAAATCTGGTCTCTGGACTATGGGCCAATTTGTGGGGAGCTTTTATTTCAAAATTTCAAGTAATATTTTCTGAAATATAATCTGATATGAAGCTGGGGATGGAAGTCCTATAGATTTGATAATAGAAGGAGCAATGGCTCAGCATAAGAGTGGCCCTGGACATCTGGCACGAGAGTTCTGGTAAATCCAGACCCCTAACCTTCCAGGAATCACTGTACACCAGTTTCACTGCCACGCACACTTCTCATAATGTTAGAGCCAAGTAAAATGTCAGTAAATCAGATGTGTTCTGCCTTCCTGGGGCATCAATAAACAGTTCTGTTGTTCCTGGGTTTTATTTTGTTATATAGCACTCCTTAAAATATAATTAGCTTAAAAACAGAGTTATCATATAGCCCAACAATTCAACCCCTAGGTATATATAAAGAGAAATAAAAACTTACATCTACAGAAAAACTTATACACTAATGTTCCTAGCAGCATTATTCATAATAAGAAAAAAGTGAAAACAATCCAAATGTCCATTAACCAGTGAACGGATGAGGAAATTCAGTATATTAATGCAATGGAATATTTTCAGTAATAAAAAAATGACTTGCTGACACATGCTACAACATAGACGAACCATGAAAACATTAAATTAAGTGGAAGATACCAGACACAAAGGGACATGTATTGTATGGTTATATTTATATGAGATGTCCAGAATAGGCAAATATATAAATACAGAAAATATATTAGTGGTTTACTAAGGCTAGGAGCATGGGATGTGGTGGAGGTTAACTGCTAATAGGTGTAGGATTTCTTTATGGGGTGATGAAAAGGTTCCAAAATTAGGTTGTGGTGATGGTTGCACAATCCTGTTATTGTACTGAAAGTCATGAAACTGTACACTCTATGGTATATGAACTGTTTCTTGTATGTTCCTCCATCACTTTTTTCTTTTTAACATGATATTTATTATACAGGACTATACATCCTATTTAACTTCTCTATGATCTTGAAAAATAACTAACATTATTAATTATATATTAAAATGTATAGTTTTTATTTCATAAGTGAGTATACATTTATGTTTCTTTTCTCTGTACTTTTTTATATATCACCACGTCAGAGTGCTTTAACAAATTTATATCTTTCAGGAAGGCCAATGCATTAGAAAATGGAAAAAAAAAAAGAATTTGTTATATATGCCTGATACAACCTTGTTATTTTGAAATAGCATTGTCTCTTGAACCCCCAAGTTCAGTATGTTGAACTCTATAAAAAGAAAATTAACCTACAAGTAGGAATAAAGCACCAAGAAATTGTTCAGAATCTCCACTTATGGTTATATTCTGTACTAGCAAAGGGATAAGAAAGTTGTGGAAAGATATAATAGATTCCATTTAGTAAAACAAAACAAACAAAACAAAAGCAAACAAAAAATAAACCAAGAAACTGGTTAAAATTACACATCAAAACCAAACACCAACAATTGCACGCTACATTTCATCTTTATAGCCTGCCACTACTACATCTAATTTGTAGAAAATTGATCAGAAGTTTATTGAGTTGAAAGATTACTTATAATGTACACAGGAAGAAACACAAAATACTAAATGATGTTGAAATCTTTATGCAGGCAGAGAATAATGTAGGAATAAAAATAATCTTTATTTTCTGTGTATAACAGTTTTATTATTTTTATTTTATACCACCTATTAGCCTCGAGTCTATGAGTTAATGCTTTTAAATGTTATTAATTATATATTAAGATGTATTATTTTCTCTTATATTGTCTGCTAGTAATTTAAAGGGCAATCAGAGCTCATATAACCTTGAAATATGAATACAAGGAGTGCTTTTTTTGGTGGCATATTTTATAATTGTAGCCTTTTGCATTATGCAGGTTCTTACTGAAACAATTATTGTATTCATTTTGTGATTTTGCCTTTTCATAGAACTGCCTCATTTCATTGACTATTAAGGTCATGTTCTGGTTCACTCCAAGTGTACTCCTTTGCCCCTACCCCTGATCATAGCATGCTATTAATAGTGCCAGCTCTGGTTAACATTTATATCACAGTTGAGAAGAGATATTGCAATGAAGTGCAAATTAAGGCCTGCTAAAATGTGTCTGCCAACAATTATACGGGGACACGAGTACATTTTTCATTTATTTCAATAGGTCAGATTAACAAGGCTGCATGCCACTTGGTCATAAAAGGTGGCCAAGACTGTCAGTTCTGATTATTGTTGAAGGAATGGCATTTTAAAGAAGGCTTTGCTAAAAGAGAACACATGTATTACTAACTAGTGGTTTAAATATATATAATTATTGGACACTTTTTGTAGATGTTAGAAATTTCCGTCAAAAGGTCATTTTTTTAATTTCTCCTCTTATGTTCATTTTTTTTCTTTTCAATTGTCTACCAAAAGAAACAAATTTATGTAAGCTAAATAGATAGAAGAGAAATATTCTTACATTTCAATAACTTCTTTAGAAACTGAGCCTGTTTAATTTAAAATATCATAAAGCAAATTATTATCCTAGAGGAGGACTGTGTAAATCAAGCCCAACTTTATATAATTCATCTTCCATATTAAATATCAAAAAAGAGAATGGCCTAAAGTATTTATGCTAAAGGAGGTCAGCATTTTCTATCTAGTTCACTGTGTTTCAGGTAATGGTATCTATCTCCTGCAACACAGATGAAAATTGTATTTAATAACATACATTGCATAATCAATTGCAATGATTATGTCATTGTTTATACAGAAAAAGAACATCAAATCAGATTATTCTTTTTTGTAAGCTTCCTCAGGAGAATGGTGTATGAGTTATAGGCCATCTCTAGATTAAACATGAAAATAAAATAGTTTTCTTATCAGATCATCTTAATCAAATAAGCATCCTTTATTAAATATCATTCTTTCATATTGAAATTAAGTGGTCTTAAGTACTCTAAAGTATTAAAAGATACTCTTGGAAAATTAGTACAGTAATGGATCTTAACATTAGATCCTAATTTTTTCACGTTTGCCTAAGCCTCACTATGGCACTATGTTTCTTTGATATGCATTCAATTATTACTATCATTATGTAGAATACCTGTGTTTTCTTTATTTCATACCACCTTTTAGTTTTGCAAAGATCAAGATGAACATAAGTTGGTAGGAGCTGTACTCTCATTCATGATCTTTATATTAATCTGGCAATCAGTTCAAATTTCAGAAAGTTTAACAAGACAACAGATTTCCATTTTTATGCAATTTTCACTATATCTTTTCTTAGTATATACTATACTAAGAATGTCTTAGTATAGTATATTTATATAATGAAAGAAACAAATTCTAAGTATATAATTTGATATATTCCAGATCAGTAAATAGAATATTGCCGCTTCCTAAAGCTCCTCTTATACCCACTGAAATATCGGTGGGTATACTCATTGCTCAGTCACTAGCAACTTCCAGAGTTAACCACTACCATGACTTCTGACAACTAGTTTACTTTTATCAGTTTTTACTGTATATAAATAGAATAATTTAATATATAAATATATAATTTAATATATAAATAGAATAATATAGGTTCTTTTGTGCTTATCATTTCATGCTATTTATGTACATGTTGCTTGAAGTTGTAGCTTATTCATTTTTATTGCTATACAGCATCCCATTGGTATGAATATAACACAATACAATTACCCATTGTACTGCTGTGCAATATTTACCTATTACAGAGCAGGGATTTAAACCCAATTTTGCCTCTCTTTTGAGCCTGTACTTTTCTCCTACACTTTAATTTTTTTTAAAGTAAGTTGTATATGGTACAATATTGTGTTCCAGGCATTGTAAAATTAATAGAAGAAGACTTATGTGAGCACAACACAAAATTTATCAAACCATATAAATGTTTTAGGCCGAATATTTTTCCTGAAAATCCAAATATTCAAAAAGCTAGTGTTAATACACATTTTATTGTACTTTATATTATGTTTTATTTGAAAAATACATTTTCTTGACTTTAAAATATTGTAGTATATGTGATGTGCATATATATAGTCATTCTTTATGGTACCCGCATGAGAGTAACTTCTCAATGTCGAGTGGTGCAGTTATCTTATTTCTTTCATTTTCTAAAATAATAACTTATATGTTATCAACTACTGAAGAACTCCTGGCAATAGGTAACTGGTAAATTGGGCCACCTCCCTAAATCCCTTGTTGCTCAACTATCTGATAAAATTTTATCTATCAGAAAGTTAGAATATGTCAAGGACTAACATGGAATGTTAGCAGATGACTTATATATCTCTTTTCTAACTTAAAAATAGTATTTACTGATCCAAAAATTTAAAGACTTTAGCAGTCCCTGCCCAGAGTCATGAGCTTGTTTTGTTGTGTTTGCAAATGTGCATTATTTGGAAAAAATCTATCACAAAAATAGTAGATTCAGATTTGACAATTCTGGTTGTCAAAGCAGGAAATACTACTTGTAGAACAACATGAGCATGGCAAAATAAAAGAAATTGTGTTGGCTTATTATTAGGCTATTTAGAGCAATGAATAATAGTAGAGACTTAGGAAATATGTTTCTTTCTTGTTACCAAATGAATACAACTTATAATTTTTGAATACTCAACCCAACATAGAAATGTAGGAAAATCGTTCATTAATCACAAATTTGTTTTATGAATATAATCACATATAAAATTTTATAAGAAACACAGAGAACAAGTATTCCCTATGTTTTTTGTATAATTTCAATATAATTAATTTCTTTATTCTTATTACTTAAGTATCACAATGCTTGCATATTTGCCAGTTCAATTTTCAGAATGAAGGGCAGAAAGTTATTTTTAAAAGTTCTCCTATCATATCATTTTCTTCCATTTTCTTCTGAATGTAGAAGGGATCTAGATCATTAATTATGCTTACAGAAAATTACATTTATAATAAAAATGCAGGAACCTACCCAAATATAAAGTATATGGAAATATAATTTTAGCTTACATATTAGGACATTCAAACATCTCATTATCTTTTATGTTCCTTATTTACATCATTCAAAAAAAAATGCCTGTTATTTGATTTATGCAATGAAAGTTGATAACACTGAAGATGTACATATGGCTGCCACTAGTTAATTGTATATGTGTGTTGGGAGTGCTGTAAATGTGTGAGTGCACACTCATAATTTGAGACCAAAACAGGAAAACGTACAATTTGTAGAATTAGAATTTTGTAAAAACATAGTACCCAAAGAAGCAGTATACAAACGAATAAGAGAGTGGGTTTCTGGGTTTAAATACTATTTCAGCCACTTACTAAAAATGTTTCCTTGGGAAAGTTACTGAAACTCTCTGTTTTTGGTGGAGGTGTAAATAGTACTTATCCCACAAGGTCATATTGAGGGTGGAATGTGATACTATATAGAAAGACTGAGAATTATGCCTGACATTTATTTCTAGCATCAATGCACCTTAACTTATCAAACAGATGAAATGAAGGAAACAAAAGAGGAAAGAGTGTGGGACTTGTAATATTCTCCTCCCCTAATTCTTTTCTTTGTCTACTTCTCCCTTATCTACTTCACTGTGAAGTTTCTTGGGATCCCATTCCCATCTTACTAGTCTCATTTAACTCACTCTCTGGAATTCTTATTCAACTGCTTGATTTTATTCACCACCCATCTATTCAATAATACATGAGAAAATGTAATAATACATGGTAGGGCGACTACAAAGGAATTAGTAGTAGACAGGATATAACTCAGTGAAGTGATGGTTTAGTAATAAAGACAGAAAATTCACACACTAGCAGAGGGTGGTATGAGAACGTGACTCACATGGGTCTAATCTATTCAGAGAATGGAAGGCTGCCATCTGAAATTTGTATTTAAAGTTGTGTCCCAAAAGAGGAGCAAAAGATTGCCTAATGGAGCCAGAGCTGGGAGTTGGAAATAATTTTCTAGGAAGAAAGAACAACACCATCTGAAAACCTAGAGGCAGGAAAAATGGGACACACTGGAGCAACAGAAATAGGTCGAGGCAATGGAAGGGGGATGACTAGCAGGGATATATTACACGATCTGAGAGAGACAGGCACAAGGTCCTGCAGACTAATTTTAGGGAATTACAAAATATTGTAAGCATGATAGAAAATACATTAACAATATTAAGAAGAGTTGAATGTAGTTTGAAAAACGACCATTGGTGTGTGGATTGGCGTGGTACAGGAACAGAATCGTGGGGACCAGTCTGGAGTGAAGCCTGGAGGTTAGTATAGAAATCAGTCAATATTTATTGGATGCCTACTGTGTGCCAGCCACTGAAGTTACCTAGTGATCATTATTACTACTATAAAGCTTATTTTATAGTGTAACGAAACTGCAATCCATAAATAAATATCCAAATAAACAAGTTTACTTTAAATAGTGATGTATCCCACAAAGATATTAAAAATAATTTTATGGAATAAAAAGTGTTGGGAAAGAAGAAGAAGATGTGTGATATTTTAAGAAATGTGTTCTGGTGATACCTACCTGACAGGACAATATTTGAATAACCTAAATGATAAACACCTAGAAAGTGCTGCCAGATGCAGTGGCCACAGCAAAAGCTCTGAGGCAAAAATGAACTTAAAATATTAAAAAAAAAAAAATGGAAAGAGGACACATGTGATTGGATTGTTATGAATGAAGTGTAGGTTGGCATGAGGTCTAAGAAGTAGACAGGGATGATTATGCTTCAGTTGTGGCAGTAGCGTTCAGTGGGCAGATCTGAGAGAATTTTGAAAGCAGAGATAATGGGATTTAGTAATGACTAGTTGTAATAGATGAATGAAAAAGGTCAAGAATAAGTCTTATGTTTTTGACTAGACAAATTTCTGTGGTGGGCACACAAAAGAAGGAAAGTGTCTAAAGGGAACAGCACAACTGAAGTTGTGCTGCATGCTATTCACGTGAATAAATATACAGAAAAGGGAAATTTGATACCTGGGTCTAGAGTTTAGGGGAAAAAAGTGATACTCATTCTGATTAAGATGAAGAAAGCAGAACTTGGAGAGGTTACTTAACTTGTCCAGTAATGCAGCTATTAAGTGGTAGAAAAAGGAAAAGCAATATTTTCTTAACTTCTGAATTAGGTCTAATGCTACTAGTCTTGATTCTGCTACCTGTTTTTGGAAGTCTCACTTCATTTATTCAAGAATATCTCATTTGTTGGATAATCATAATAATATATGAACTACCTGTATCTATAAAATTTGTGAGGGAAATGGGAGTAGTAAAAAATGAAGCAATATGTGAAAAAGCTCTTTATTTACATAATGTGTTAAATGAATAAAATATATAACTTGCATATATATCATTTCATTCACTATTTTATTATTGTCATGCTTAAAATATATTTATGCCACCTCTTACATATATATATTTAATATATATTTACACACAAAAATAGTATTAAGTCAGTCATTCCCATGGGTGATAATTATTTTTTCTATTTTCATCATTCATTCACTGTAGGCAAAACACCAACCTTTCCTCTCTACCTTTCTTTCTTCCTGACTGCCTTGCTGTCTTGTTTCTTTCCTTCATTTCTCATTTTATTCTTTCCTTTCTGTCCTCTCTTCTATTATTCATTTAAGCATTTATTTATTTAGTACCAACTGTGCTGAGACACCAAAACAGTATGATTGAGAGGCCCGATTCCAAAGCCCAGAATAAATTATGAATGGCTTTGGTGACTATGTCTCGGTTGCCCATCTCCTCAGTGGGAATGACAATACCAGTCTCACAGCACTTCTGGGTAACGGAATGAGTGAAGCATGCAGAACAGCGTCTGGCACGCTGTACATGTCAATGAAAGAAACTGTAATAGATATGAATAAGTTGAGATGAATAAAATTATTAGTGGCCCCCGCTAATAACATCTGATAACCCAAGGTCTGCAGAAACAAAATCATAGTCAGACATGAAAAACAAATAACAATAATAATAAATGTGGTGTTTGATTACCAATGTAGCTAAATACTGCAGTAACATAGAAGAGAAGCTGTCTGATATAATAGTAAAAATCTTCACACAAAATAAATATTTTTAGGTCTATGAAGTAGCTATTGTTTTATCTGATTCCATGAGAGGCTCTTGTAAGTATAGAACTAGACACTGATATTCCCCTGTCAGATTACCATGGAACATATCCTGAAGCAAGCTAGAAATGCATTCAATTCTGCATCTGTAGACATTTGTTCTGTCAATAGGATTGCTAACAAGGTATATACAATCCTATAGTTAAACTAACAATAACAACTGTAATGAAACAATTTGTAGGACAAGACAAGATGTTATGGACACAGCTAGCAGGAGAGCCTATCTTATGGAGCCCCTGTGCAGTGAATGGACTCAGTTTGGGAAGGGCTTACAGAGAAAGTAAGGTTAATCTGATACCTGAAATATAAGCAGGAGTTAACCATTGGATGTGAGGCTGGTTTAGGGGGAAGAATGCTACTGATATTAAAGTGAATCTCTTTCTCTAAAATTATTTTGAAACTTAGTATTTCTGTGTTAGTGCGTTAGTTACAATTATATAATGGAACGGATATTTTCATTAGTTATAAAGGTTGTACATGAAATCATAAAATATTAATCTCTTTGAGTTTATTGTAGAGTCCATATTTGTGTCGTAGGTCCATATTTGGAAAATTCCCATATAATAATTAGGTACAATTGTTGCTATATAAAATGCTAAACTTCCAATTCAGTTAATCAAACTAAATAATGATTTTTTTTGAAAAAAATATTAAGCATATTTGAATGCTATCTTGAAACTTTATAAAATTTGGGAGTACCTTTGTAACCTAAAAATATTTTTCTAGGAAACAAGAAATTCTTCTGTATACTTCTTTGAACGACTGCAGTGTCTGTAGTCATATCCTAAATAAGCACATAATTCTATAGAAAAATGAAAGAAAAAGGAGAATAAATCATTTTTCTTAATTTGCATCAAAACAGTAAGAGAATGAGAAGCATGTGGCTTTGGCACTCATACAGTGAGAGGTCTGCCTTCAGTGTAAAGAAAAAAACAAACCTGGGCAATACTTTGCAATAACATTATCATTTTTTGAACTATTAAACAGATTAAACAATATTAAACAGTATTATTATAGTATTAAACAGATTATTAAACTATATAAACCCACATTCGTTGAATGTTAGACACATATACTCAATGTATATATGCCTATCAGAATGAGCTTTATGTATGTTATTCAATTGACAGTTGAAAACATAAATATGGTCACTATGAGACTCTTCATGCACACTGAGGAAAACTAGAAATCATAGAATGAATGTGATTTGTCTAAGGTCTAATGGCTAGCAAAAGATTAAGTTGTGATTCAAATTCATGACTGTATGACTCTTAATTATGATTCAACCATGTCCCCTTTCCACAGCCTTTACTAATTGCTAAATATTTTCCCAGTTTTACTACATATATATGATGTTCCTTCGTCTATACAACAGGGAGTAATACCAATTGCCTTATAAGAATGTGAAAATGGAATGTGATAAAGATATAAAATACAGTATTCAGTTACTGGCACATAGCATGTAGCTGCTAATTCATGTTTGTTATGAAACTAAATTAAATGGTATTAAAATGAGAAAAATCTCAAGGCTTCTTTTCTTTTCATTTTTTTGAAAGTAAATTAAAACTGTGTGTGTTGGTCCACTTAGTTTACAATGAATAGTTTTTAATAGATGTGGATCAATGAGATATCAAATTTCATTCTTTATACATAATTATATGCCACTTTTAGTAATTCATTTCCAACACTTGCAGTTCTAATACCTTGGCAAGTATTGACAGACATTCCTTTTTTCTCCCTCTCTCTCCATCTCTCCCTCTCTCTCCCAGTTGCTATTTCCTTATTTTATGCCAAGAACTGTAATTTTTATGTTACATCTACTTCCTCAACCCATGTATGATAGTTTATAATTATGATCTTCTTGTAGAAGATAATAGCATTTCTTTTAATAGCACAACCATCAGTCCCCTCATTAGATTAAAGAGGTCATTGTACAGAAGTGACTTTGCACAATTATCCAAGAATACTACCCTAGCTTTGTTATTTTATTTCACAGAAGTTTAAATAATCATATATGTAGGAAGTATACAATTTTAAGTACTTTTTAAGACTGTAAGTGGTTCAGTAAAAAAAAAAATATTCAGTCTTCAGTTTTAAAGCATGGACTACTCAACCTTATGGATACCTGCATCTTTGTGCCTGCCAGGCATGAGTGTAAGCATGGAGATTTTGACTGATGTTGCCAGAAGTCAAACTTATTGAAATCTGTTCTCCTGATAGCCCTTGAGCAAAAGAACTTCAAATCCAATATATCAGATCAGGTCATCACAATCAATTTCAATCTTCAATCATTTAGTACAGGTTGACCTTATGATGCCTGTAGAATTCAACAAAATCTGTTACTTGTGTTTAAAAATCTACTTGTGTTTTACTTGGGAAGTCAGAGCTGAATTTGGCTGAAATATTTTCTAACTTTTGACTAGACTGGAAATTACTTTGATGGTTTTCATGTGAATTGTTCAAGGAAGTATAGTGGGAGTGTGCATTTTAAATCATAATTTCATATAGGCTATAAAATTTATACAATTTATGAATTAAATTTGAATTTTTCATTTCTAAAATTTAGATATAATTGGAGCATAAGTTAAATTTATTGGCTATCATGATAGTCATTTAGCCACATCAAAGTGTCTTATCCAAATGATCATTTGTGCATATATAATGCATTGTAATTTTTCCAGAAGAGGGTGATTCTCTTATTAGATGTTTTTAGAAAATATGTTTACTGATGAGTACAAATATGTTAATCACACCATGAACTGTTTGCTATACAGAGTTAATTAGAAAGATATTTTCTATACAAAAAAGGAGATAATTTCAACATGAATTTGTTTTCTGAGCAACATAAATTTCTATTACTGTATTAAACTTAATATTTCATTCTCAAGGTTCAATCTCCTTTACTTTCAGGCCATTATTTATTTTCTTCAGTATTTTACATAGGCCAGATATTTTATAATGTTTGGTCCACATGGCATAGTATTTATCCATATAATCAGATAATATATTCTTTATAGCAGCATATAAAATTCCTTTTAAAAGAAATAATAATTTCATATTTCTTTCAATGTGGAAGTAAAATAAATTAAGATCTTTATAAGTAATCTTTATTAGAACTTGAACAGATCCAAGGACTTGAAATATAACAACAATTTGTTATTGATTACTTGGCTATTAGATATAATTTTAATAGAACTTTCATAATTCATTTGATCAATATGTGTCATCTATTGTTTTTGTAAATAATATCAAAAACACATACAAACTCACCTTTAACACACTTTATGTTAATTCTTTATTTCTTTTCTTAGCACCATAATGAATTCAAGAATCTGGCCTTTTTGCCATCCTTGATATGATCCCAGACATCTCTGGAAATATCCTTGTTTTTAATATAACCAGTTTTCATACCATGTTTACTTTTTCCACCAGGATCTAGAATAGTTTACTCAGGCAAGGGGCCTGATTTCTTTAGTAAAGGCAGTGTGTGGTAGCAATCATCACAGGTTTTCTTATCCCATATGGTTACTGGTTCTTGATAAGGCAATACCATAGGTAACTTGGATTATTTCAGAAACTAAGCAGAAAAATTTCAGGCATGAGTGCTTGCCAATGTTTTCAATTTAACTGCATCCTCATTTATTTTATGTTGCTTTCAAACAGTGTTTCTCCTTTGCTTTGCATTTAAGCTCTCAGGTGATATTTTATTCTCATCCCTATGTTTTCAATGTTTTTTTTTTTCCCTGCATAAAATGAGACTGGCCAAAAGAAATAGAATATTTTTAAGCACATTTTACATTTAGATGATTTTAATGCCCATTCTGGATTATATAACCTCTTAGAAGTTTCATCTAGTTATATCAATTTGCAGTAATAAATTTATGTACCAGATTAGAGGTCACAAAATCCTATCACTTATGGAATACTTAAAAACAATGTAACTCTCAGAAAACTATGCATTGAAGATATTTTACCTAAGAAAAAACACAAACTATGGGAAGAGTTAGGATAAGGATCCAAAAAGCCATAGATCTTCCACTACCATATCTAGATAATTATTGTAGATAATGTACTTGAGACTGGAGGTTGGAAATATTTTAAAGTCTATACCCTGAAAGGCAAATTTTCTAAAAAATAACACAATCAATGCAAAATTTATTTTAAAGTACATTTGAAGAACAACAGCAATGTAAATATAAATTGTCTAATATTTTATTATAGATATTTTTTCTTAATGGACTATTTAATATAATGTACTAATTGATATATTATAATAAATAAATTTTATTTTATTTAAATATACTACACCTAGAAAGCACTTACTTCTCTTATATCGGTAAATTTGAATTAAAAAATTATTTTCTAGTATGTCACTGCTTTTTGTAATGCAGATTTATTTATCCACATTTATCTTCTTAGCTGAAAACCAATTTGCTAATTTTAGAAAAAATAAGTCTTGAGCTTTGAAAACAATGGAATCATATTGCTCTATAGCAATTTTGTTGAGGTTTTATCACCTCAACATTTGACAAATTTAAAACATTTGACAAATTTAGAAAATATGTATTTTTTAAGATACATATACAATAGTGTTTATTTTATCCAAGATATGTGTGTGTGTGTGTGTATATATATATGTGTGTGTGTGTGTATCACACCAAGTGAAGGCAAATATATTATTAAATCTCTCTTTGCAATTCCTTTTGTATAGTAGAAGCTAATGACCTAACTATGTAAGGCTCCATTTGCATGAATGAATATCTTAACTGAATTGACTGATTATTGAACCAAAAGCAATTCAATCATTCTCTTTCAGGTACATATGTTGAATACCTACTATAAAAGAAAAATTCCACTAGATACTTATTAAAAACAGCAAGGAAGACTTTATTCAAGATTATTGCAGTAGGAGTGAAGAATATTGAAATAGGGGAGAGAATGAACTCAACTCAGGCTGAAACAAAAAGTGAGAGGATTTTAAATGCTGAGGTCAGTTTGCAGGAGGATCTTCCTTAAGGAGGAGGTTGGTCCATGTGTTCAGACCATCAACGTTTGCCAATTGCAGCTTATTGAAGTTAGACTCCTACCTTCCCATGGAGCCCGGGAGAGGGGATACTGTCTTTCTTGATGGTTACATTTGAAAGGGATAGTTGTCAGGTACTTGCTAAAGACATCACTGCTCTGGGGAAGATTCACATCTCAAAGAAGAGAAAGAATTTACCACAAAAAGTTTTCCAAGGTAAATGCTGTAAAAAAAAGGAGATCAAGGGCCTATAGTGAGGAAAATGCCTGTCTGAAGTTCAGACAAGTTGAAGGAAACCTTAAGGCTTTCTTGGTTACTAAGACACATAAAACCTTGTGAAAATTCTAAAGCAAAGAGCAGACAGAGTCTCCTTCTTGGAGTAGCTTTAGATGAAGTATTGTTATAGGCATCCAACTCTGTTTCTTATATGATCCTAACTGGAGGTGTCAGAAGCCATCGTTGCTTTAGTCTCTGCTGTTGGAGGATGGTGCAGACACAGTGATCTACACTCACATACACACACATCCATGTATTCTCTCTCTCTCTCTCTCTCTCACACACACACACACACACACACACAGAGTTATATATGTTAGATAAAGAGACATAAAAAAATTTTGTCGTTTGTAGTAAGGTCTTCAGTTGAAGGGAATGTCTATTATAAGAAGAATGTACACAATAAATCTATTATATACAGCACTACCACATATGCAGAATATATTCAGGGATTATGCAGCAGTTGCCTGGGTTCTTTAGGGTTTGGTATTAGTTATGTGTGCATCCTACATTTCCTCCTCAATGCTTCATGTATGTTCTTTTGTCAGTTGTATCTATTTAGGCCATATATCTTAAGATATATTCTGAAGACAATAAGGAAAAATTTACTAAAACATAATACTATAGGAAAAATTAAATTGTGCTTAATTAATCACATAATTTCTGCAATGAAAATGATGTTTCTAGATATATTTATTTTCCTAATCTCTAATGACCTTATTAGTTTAAAATGTTTCTAAAAATTTAACTTAGCTACTTCATCTGCTTTTCACCAGGTAACAATAAAAATTTAAATAAAATATTTTAAAATTATAAAATAAAAACACAATATACATCTGTTTGACTCACTCCATGAAAGATCTAATTAGTATGTGTTTTGACTGTAGTCACATAAATTTCATTGAAGTGGTGATTTTACACTTTAAATATAATTACCCACTCAATTGCAGTATATATTTTTAACTATAAAAGCAAGATTTCCCTGTCATAACATCTATCCCAAGAGAGTGATCTTGCAGCTTTAAAAATATTTTCTAATTAGCAAAAGATATTATTCTTAAAGTACAGTTGGACTCCGTATTTATAACCAAACACTCAAGACATGCAAAAATATGGCCATATAGTACAATAACTGTGGGAAGCAAAGAAAGTTGGCAGATTTATCAAACAATCATCTGGTTCCAAAATGGGGAAGATGAACACCAGGTGGTACAAAATAGGACACATTTGAAGGCAGGAAAAATAATATGCTGTAGGCAAAGCCTACTGAATGACTTTAAATATGATCAGTTTTATATCTTAGAAAGATAATATATTGGCAGTGATGTGGAGCATGGATTAACAGAGGGAGACAGAGGAGACAGGCAAGAGGGACTTATGAGAAATACAGTTGCCTAAATTATGGCAGTAGCAATGAAGTTTGAGCAATGGGGAAGGACTTTAAGATATATGAAAGAGTTAGGATTGACAGTGAACATTAGGATGTGAGAGGATGCGATGCTATAGAGATAACTTACAAGGGCTTGAATATTTCCCACGTGCTGTGAATATGAATTCTGGAAAAAAAAAGCAAGTTGTGAAGAGTAAAGTCGTTCACTGGTGTGCAACCTCTATTTAAGGTTCCTGCAGTCATCCACTGAAATAATTTTATGGTTAAAATGTGGCTTTGCCGTGTGCAGGATGCATTACCTTGGGCAATTTACTTAATGTCTTTGAATCTCAGTTCTCTCATTGTAGAATGGAGATTGTAATAGCTAATTCACACAATTATTTTCCAGATTGGATCCATTAGCGAAAGCTATCTTTTCCTAGGCACTAGGCTTTACCACTCCAGCTTTTCTGGGCCTTAGTCAGTAAATAGTTGTGTTACTGAATTAACTCCAGTGTATTTCTATCTTGCTAATAAAGCGGTTTAGACGCATGTGAAATGATTGCTGTTTAAGAATATGGTCCTTTCAGGAGAGCAATCGTACTTTGAGGAGAGTAGCAGGCCTTGAGGTTCTCATGGGGGATCTGAGAGTGGTATGGGTCCCCCGAGAGTTCTTTTGGTTAACTCAAAGAAGCAGAGTGTTTTCATTAGACTTTAAAGGGAATATAAATCCAACCATTAAAAAAAAAAGCTCATTATGTGTTAATAGATACTTTGGGAAATTGTCAATTTATTTAGGGATGTATTTAGAGAACAGAAATTCATTACGTATTAATTAACAACTGAGTGGTCTGTATCCTAATTTATACTTCTGATGTGACACAGTATCTTTCCTAGGAAAGTACTGATGCTGAGTGCTGAGTACTGCATTCTGAGGTGCTGACGAATGAATAACCCTGGTTATTAAGGCTAATAAGAACAATCTTCTTTTTATGTACTAAGAGGGCATTTGTTTAGAGAAGGTCAGTCACCAAAGGATACAGGTGATACACAGAAATTTGATATATTAATACCTTGCCAAGTTGCGTGCTCTAGTGTTGGACTATCTGGTTTGGAATCCTGATTCCATTGCTTCCTCACTGTGAGAAGTAGGAAAAGTCGCTGCACTTCTTACTTTTCTTATTTTTTTTTTCTCTCCCGCCATCTTTTTTTCTCTTTCTTTCTTGTTTTTTTTTTTACTTTTCTTATTTGTAAAAGGGTATAATTCCATATTATCCAATAGAGTGGTTATAAATAACTGATATTGTACATGTGAAAGTATGTATAACCTTATGCAATTTGCCTAATATATGGCATATAAAATATAATTATTATTTTATCACCATCATTGTTTTTAACTACAGAATGAATTTTGATTGCCCTCCTTATATTTATATTCTATCCAAGTAGACCTCTTTTCATAACTTAAAGTGTTATTGTGAAAATTATTGATATTTTGAATCAATCACATATTCCAAATTATATTATACAAGTATCTATCCAAACAGGCACAAACACATTGACAAAAACTGAAAATCAGGTTAAAGTAACCTTGGCATTAGTGTTACTCACCTTCAATTTCCTCTTCCCTATTCTATATAACAAGCATGCCAGTAAGGTATCTTTAATTCAAAAGCCAAGTTCTTTAAAAGTCTTTGTGAGCCTATAACAAGGTGTTATAAGTCCTATGTTCATAGTTTTAAAATCTTTGATTTCAGTGTACACCCAAAACACAAAAATGTATTATATGCTTATATCCAAATAACCCATAAATATGTGCAATTATTATGAATTAATTAAAACAATGTATAGTGTTTTCCATTTACTTTTGAGTGACTTACAGTATGGTTAAAAATAATACAAAAGTAAAATAACTTAATTCGTACTTTTGAGAAAGACATGAATTTCCAGTTAAAGATTATATCCTAATTTTTCAAAGATTATATGGCATTATTATATGCTTCATAATTATTTCATATATTTTATCCTTCTTTTTAGTTGATCTTGTTGCTATTCAGTTATGTTAATTTATAAGCTTTGTAATTTTTTAAATGAAGCACTATACATCCAGAGCCTTTGGAAGAGTTCAGTTATATGATAGTATCATGATGTTTTTGATTTGTACATGCTGTATTAATGAATTATTGAAAAGGTAAATAATAATTGACACATAAAGAATTTTTTAAAATCCTTGTTTACATTAGACATCGAAAGCCATGAAGTGACCTCAATGTCAAATAAGGTACTATATGTTAATAAAACAAA
Organism: Eulemur rufifrons; assembly: GCF_041146395.1. NCBI lineage: Eukaryota > Metazoa > Chordata > Mammalia > Primates > Lemuridae > Eulemur > Eulemur rufifrons. Next base: position 44,303,811 of record NC_091000.1, on the reverse strand, counting down.
GGTGGCTCATACCTGTAATCCCAGCGACTAGGGAGGCTGAGGCAGGAGGATCACTTGAGGCCAGAAGTTCAAGACCAACCTGTGCAACATAGTGAGACCTTGTCTCTAAAAAAAATATGAAAAATTACCCTGGTGTGGTGGTGTGCACCTGTAGTCCCAGCTGCTGGGGAGGCTAAGGCAGGAGAATCACTTGAGCCCACAAGTTTGAGGCTACAGTGAGCTATGAACACATCACTGCACTCCAACCTGGGCAACAGAGTCAGACCTTGTCTCATAAAAACAAAAAAAAAAAAAAAACAAAAAACAAGCACAAAACAAAAGGAAACAACACACACATACACACTACTTGACCACTTGTGCAAACCTATTGGCACATACCTCTACTTGGATATATAAAAACATCTCAAACTGAACCTTCTAAGGGTGCCATAATAAACGGAGTACTTCTTCTTCCTCCTCTTCCTGTAGCTCTTTCCCTTCTCGTTTAATGGCTGCTCCTTCCTTCCTTGTGCTCAGCCAATTCTAGCTATCAGTTTAGACTCCACTCTTACATTCATCACACTCCCAGGAAATCTTAGTCTCTACTTTCAAATATAGTCAAAGCTCTAGGTTGTCCCACAGCTTCTGCTTCTCCAGCTTGTGTCCAGGCCACTATTATCTCTGCCTGGAAGATTAAGCCAACAGTCTCCTTGCTCCTGCACTTTTCTCCCTAGAGACTCCTCCCCACCCGGGAGCCAGAGCCATTCAGATAGAGCCACTCCTCTGCTCAAACCACTCTCTTGCATGGTTCCTGCCCCACCCTGAGTGAAGGCTAAAGACCTAAAAATCACTAGTAAGGTCCTGCTGGACAAGTTTCTGCCTTTTATGTCTCTGATCTCAACCAGTATCACTTTGTCTTCTTTTGCTTTGTCCCTGCCATGCCACCTGCTGGCTGCTCCTCGAACAAGAGCACCTCAGGTGGCCTCTTCTGCTTCTTGCGCTTGATGCTCCCCTGCCTGAAAGGCTCCTTTGCTAGTTGTCGGAATGGTTTATTCCCACATATCTTTCAGGTCCGTGCTTAAAGACCATCTTTTCTGTGAGCTCTACCCTCCTATTTAAAACTTCAGCCTCCAGTTCACCTAGGACTCCCTGTCCTCTGCCCCTGCTTTCTCTGTCTTCATAGCCTTACCACCTTCTAACAAACTACACACAGTGGTCCCTCAGAATACCAGGGGATTGGTTCCAGGACCCCAGGCATACCCTGAAATGCACACATACTTGAGTCCCCAGTTAGCTCTGTAGAACCTGCCTGTTGGAAAAGTTGCCCGTCTGTATATGCAGGCTTCAGGGCCCGGAAACACTGTGCTGCTGATCCGTGTTTGATTGAAAAGAATCTGTGTATAAGTGGCCCTCGCAGTCAAACCCGTGGGGCTGAAACTCTGCACGTAGAATACTTTTTGGCACATAATAGATCGTTGATGAATATTTTTAGATAAGTTAAAATATGGAGGTTTGATTTGTGTTTATATCTTAAAATGTTACGTAGAATACACGAGGAAATTCCTCCAAATCATTATCTTCCGGCAGAAATATTGAACTAACCAAGTGAAAGACAGGAGACACAGAGTTGAAGGTAGTTGGTGCTGCAGGGACCAAAATAGTTTCATGATTTTGATTGTTTCCTAATTCTCAAGGTGCTTAATTTTTTTTTTCTTTTTCTTTTCTTTTTTCTTTTTCTGTTTTTGCTTTCTCAAAGTTCAGTCATCCCAGGTATAAAATTGGATGCAGATTATGAAATGACAACAATTACTCAGTAGGTTTTAGATAAACCAATGAGTTATGTGAACTAATTTACATTAAAATGAAATGCAAAATTATATGAAATTAAAACATGGTATTTCCAGTTTGAATATCTTAATAGCCCTTTCATTTTTATGTCTTGATGATTTTTCTGAATCAATAGCAGTATAATAAATTTTTTTAAGAAATTAGTGTTGGGATTTGATTCATATCTAGAGAATTTTTTTAATCCGAGTCTATTTCCATTCACTTACTTCTGGGATCCCATTGTTAACATCCTGCTGCGGGCTGCACTATTTTGATCTCTAGGTGAGTGGAGACAGCAAGTTTGGACATGCACACTCAACACCTAACTGGAGAGAGAAATCACTGGGCAGCCATTCTTCAATTTAAAACTTTGTGTGTTGCATCTCACATATTTCATTTACTGAGAAGAGTTCAGGAGTGAGTTGTTGTTTCAGTTCATTTGTAACTGAAGTCATGATGTTTCACAGGTAATTAAGCTGAAAATGTCTACACAAAAAAGAATAAGATTGTACCCTAAAATAAGCCGCAAATAGTCTTTCAGTGTAGCATCTCTGTTCTTATCAACCAATAAAGTTTCATATTTAATTGTATATACAGTTTTATCTTGTTCATGGGTTATAAAGAAAAGAAATTTATACAATGGTGATATAATTTGTGCAGGTAAGTTAATGTTAAGTTCATGAGAGAAACATAACTGATATATTTTATATTTTCAGTTATGCTATTACCATAATTTTATAATGATACATATTATTTAAAAGGTAGTATTGTTTAATAATTCATTCATATTTAAAAATACTTAAATTGAATTTTTTATTCATCAGATTATAACATTTAATATTTTAGTTGAAGATGCAACAAATAAAAAAAATCAAGCAAAATTCAGGAGCTTTTGTTTCAAGGGTGTTTAGATGAAGAAGAAATTTTGTATTCAGTCTAATATATTTTTCCGGTGTACTTACTTGACTTATTATGATATGAGGAAAATCACATAGAAACTTCTTTAAGATTGATTACATAGTTTAATTTCCTAAGATAGAGTTGACTAAACAAGAAGCTTGCATGGCTCGTTTGAATAGAATCCATTAGACTGTGTAGTATCTGAATTTCATTTTGTTTTGAGTATTTAAATTTAAATTGCTGGGAATAGCTTCCCCAAAGTTATTTTATGTATATGTAAATTTATTTAACATAATTTCAAAAACATCTTTATTGAGGTATAATTAAATCATAGGTGTTATATAGTTTTGGCAATGTATCATTCACACATTCCACCTTCACCAACATAAGAGATATAAGCAGATATATCTATCCATCTACACACATGCAAACACATATATATTAAATTCTAAATTTTATATTATAGTTCTATAAATTTAAGACCTGTTTAGCATCCTGTAATCACGACTACAATCAGGATACTAAATAGATCCTTCACCCCAAAACACTGCTTAATTCTAGTTCTTTGTAGTCAAACCTCCTCCACTCAACCTCTGCCAGTCACTCATCTGTTCTCTGCCATTATAGTTTTGCAGAGTATCACGAGTAGAACCACGTAGGATGTAACCTTCTGAAACAGAACTGGCTCTTTTCATTCTACCTAATGCATTTGATACTTCAATAAAGCAGCATTTGTTTTTAATGTATTAGTGCACATGTACAAAAGTCAATTAATAGTCAGCCACCTTTTTATTTAGCTTTGATTCCATAGGTATGCTTTGTCTGGTATTTAAAGCATGATAAGTCTATGTTCTTGAAATGTAAAACATGCTGTAATATTTTTAATGAGATCTCAGTTGAAAGTACTAAGATATTTTCCTCTTTAAAACATTATATAATTAAATCTTAATTGAGTGTAATATTCCCAGAGCATATTGATTACTTAGTGTACAATTGGCTGACCTTTCCTATTCTCTCAGCTTACTCAGAGGGAGGAAGTTTTTCATGTGCTAGTTTGTCTTTTTGAGAAGTCAATTGCAACCTGAGGCTTTCTTGCCTTGGATCTCCTGAGAAACATTATGAGGCAGGAGGCCTGTTTATTTCTTCCAAGCCTTTATTGTACTGGCAGAGACTGCCCTTTTCCAGATGTCTATTTTACTTCTCAAGTTGTGGAAACTGTTTAAAGGTTAGTGGAATCAAAGATTTAAGTAGAATACACCCTTGGCATAGAGGGTGTGAAGGTCATTGCCACATTCCACAAAATAATTATAGTTTCCCATCAGACACTTTTTCAATCTGATCCACTTGCTATCAGAAAAGTCAATATTTGCATTCTGTTGAATATGCATGACCACTAGTGTTTGAAGAAAGGGCTACTTGATATATGCACTTCTATGATTATCTTGTTTGCATTCACAAGGAATTATCTGAAAATCCTCTAATGATTCAAAGACTTTCTGTAAGGGGTTATTTCATTATTAGAATTAGTTCTACTGTAACTTTAAATTAAACTGACTTAGCATTTTATATTTCTTAATTTAAAATAAATCACCAGAAATGGGGACAAATTAAAATATCTAAGAAATAAATTCTTTTCTCATAAAATGTTAGATTATGTGTGTAAATAAATTTTTAACTTTTTTCATATTTCTGATTTATTTAATCTCTGAAGTATATGCATTGAAGAAGTTCATCTTCCCTGGGGGTTTCTGGTATTTTAATAGCATCCAACTAGCTTCAGTTAAAAATTATAATGTGGAAGTTTTTAACTGATAAGCAATTTCCAAGGTTTACTTTCTACAGAATTTCCTTCTCTTTGAGATTTTAGCATATCCTTGAGAAATATTGACTGTTGCTGTAATTCCTTTACACATATTCTATTTTGTTGTTGTTTTTCCTGTATCGACTTTTTAAATAACCCATCTTCTGTTTTTAATTATTCTGTTAACTTAAATACAATGAAGATAACTTTGCCTGTCTATCTGTGACTTTTCCATTTTAACCATCACGTTTTGTGTTTTCAAAGATATGAAAACAATAAATCTCGCTAAATACCACAGGAGACAGATCTAGATCTTAATATTTAGCTTTCCAATTTTGCAAAATAAAAAAGAAAGTGCTACAGCTTACATAGTCCTAGGGACAATTTTAATTTCTCATTAGTTTTATCTGTTGCTTTCTTAGTGTTTGAGTCTAATCATTTCTTCTCTCAACTATAAAATTTGCATTACTCTCTTTGTATTTTCAGTTTGAAGTTTCAAACTGAAATACGGTAAGGTTCTTCACCTCTTTTACAAGTTTGTAAAACGGAAAAGTTGGACTAGGTAAAAACCTGTTTTATTATGATTTGGTAGTCTGTGCCTTAGCTATCTCTCAAAGTCAAGCTAAATGTGGCAAATCTCTAAGTCAAAGGACATTTTATTTGGAGATATGCTCAGGTATGGTGTTCTGCACTGGGAACCTTCAGTTTACAAATTAGAATTTGTTAGAGCTACTGGGTTAGGAATACTTCTCATGATTCTGATTTCCTCCACGAGGCTTGGTAAGCTCACTGGACTTTTTTTTTCATACAGTAAGTTATTAACTTAAAAGAGTTATGAGCCTACTTTGAAGCCAAAATTTTCCTCTCCTTTTTTCACCACGCTAACGTACCTTCTCTTACTGCCTCATTACCTGCTTCTGAAAACCTACTAAATCAGATACATTTGTTTGGGTTACAGAAATGCTTTTGCTGAAAATAACCAAATAAAAATAACCATCAGTACAACAAAACCTCTGTAGCCAGAAGGCAGTAAGAGATCATAAGTGATAAAGAGGAAAGAATGATTTTTAAAATCAGATTTCTGTATAAAAGTGAGTAGATAAGTTTTGATAAGCCAAAACTAGAGATAGAGAAGGGATTAGTTAGATTGGGACAGGAGGAGGAAACTCAGGGAATATGTATCTATCTTGGAAGTAGTGCAGATTTAGAGAAGAGCATTGCTTTGTTTCTGTTTCGGAACACAATGTGAAAATTATGGATGCCAGCAATAGCTTCCTTCCCCCATAATGTATCAAAGTCAATTTCACAACTTCAGGTTTTAGAATATTAATATCATATTTTTAAGATTCTTTTTTCAACGTTTATGATCCATCTGTGGTAGTTTTCCCCAGACCTCAAGGGTTAAGACTCATTCTAGTCTTCAGAAGTTGTCTGAACAGGAATCACTTAAAGGCAAAGACTGGAGCCATCATTATCAAACATGGTGATCTGTGGTCAATCAATCACCCTCCTTCACAGCATCTCTGTCTCCAGCCCCTCACACCCTCTACTTTCAGAAAGCTTTTAATTGATGAGGTGAAAAAAAATTGGCCTCCATTCTCATTCAGCTACCTCATTCTGTAAAGTAACACATAAACAGTGATGTTCCTATATTTGAAATAACTGTGAATTCTCTCAATTATGAATTTTCAAAATATATTTGATCTTTGTATTTATTCCTCCATTTTTTAAAATCATTCATTCTTTAAACAAATATTTGTTGTTTATTACATACCATATTTTTTAGTAAATACTGAGATTACAATTGTCAAAAAGTTCTTTTCCCTACCCTCAAAGACCTTACATTCTAGGAGACTGAGGTGTAGAAATAACAATGCAATTTAATTATTTTAGGTACAAGAGTCTGTGGGAGCATAGGAGGAACATAGTCACATTTCCCAGGGAAAAACACAAAAAGCTTTATAGAGAGATGTGTAGCTTAAATAAATTTTGACAGTTACACATGAATATGCTAGGTAGGAAAAGTAGTTTCATGGAGGACACTACATCTCAGGGATGCATATTAAAACAATACCTGTTTTATATGAACAAGCACACATTATTCAAATTATTAGATATACATGGAATGTAGGTATGTAAGTAATGATATTTATTATATATCTATGTATGCAAATATTCATAAAATTATCTGAGGAAGAATAAATTACTCTTCCTCAGATAATTTTAATCAGTTCTTCAATTTATAGAATGTAAAATATAATGTGCCATCGAAAACTAAGTAGGATTTAGTGTTTGCATATTAGTATATGGCTATTTAAAAGTGTAAGCATATTCAAACCTAAATTCACCTATATACATTGGGCTTGTCCTTATTTCAGTGAAACTTTGAGCCAATTATATTTTTAAGAAAGTTCTTTTATTCAGTAACAAATTTGTTTATTTCAAGAATTTAAATTTGTGGTGAAACTTTGCAATATTAATAGATAGAGTAATTGGGTAAACTGCAAATTTATCTTATGAACAACATAAACATTTAAAGTAATGCACCCTACTTTTTTGAAGAGACTTACAACTAACATTATTTTAATGAAGTTTTTCATCAAGTTTTCAGAATGTTAATGTCCTTAATAGTGAGAATGAAGAATCTTAAAATACTCTTTATTTTGTAATAAGATATAAAAACAACAAAACCAATACTGATGGCATTTTTGACTCACTAGTAATTAATAATCTTGGGTAAACATTAGAAACACTCAGAGAACATGTTCAAAAGAGATAGATAAAATAAATAAAGATTCTTTAGCCCCATTATTAGAGATTTTGATTTCATAGTTCTGAGTGGGCCCAAGAAATCTGAATTTTAAGAGTTCTCGTGGCCATTCTGATATATATAGCTAAATTTGCAGAATGACTGCTATAATAGGAAACACATTACAAATATTTTTACCTTTTCTTAAATGTTAAAAGAAGTACAGATTGATTACTGCTAGTATTACTGTAATTCTTTGGAAATGACTGAGGTTATAGGAGCTAAATGAACTAAAAAGAATGAAGCAGCAATATAGAAACTTGATTCTAAAGTGAATGGAATTACTTTTAAGTATACTTTTTTATTCCTTCTTATCAAGCTTTATCTGCAAAAATTTGGTAAAATAAAATAAATAAATATATAACATTTATACAGTAAGTGCTGATAAAGTATCTGTAACATGATCAAAATATACTATGTATAAAATGTCCACAAACTTGATCTTAAATCTAGCGCAGAAAATTTATAGCAAAAAAAGCAAAGATCTATAGCAGATGAGCTTGAAAGAATATAATTCTAATTAATCACTAACTGATTTCACTTTACACATTACTCTGATAGAAAAAGGTTTTTGGTAATTTTGACTATAAATGTTTTGAAAATATATATAGAAACCAAAATTTTCAAATAGCACAATGTAGAATATAAAATAGAAAGCCCTTTTGCAATGGTTAGAATATTGTATTTAGTAATTATTTTAATTATAAAAGTGTTAAGAGAAATGTGTTTATCAGTTCAAATATTTAAAAGAATCAGGGCTTAGATATTGTATTGAATAAAAGTAAAATAGAATAGATCAATTTTGTAGAGAAATTTTCTAAAAATATTTGTCAATTGCATGAAGTACTATGAGCAGACATGTAATGTTTTTTGGTACATAAAATTTCAGTGTAGACCTGATTGGAAATAAAGAACTATAATGACCATTTTTATAGAGCCCCAGACAATGATAGTTTAATTTAATATAAATCATATAATTTTGTGCTATCTGGTTTTAAGAAGTTTCATTTGCACTACTCAAGGCTATCTTGGTGAACGATATAATACTAGAAAACATATATATGAATAAGATGTGGCTCATATTTTTGATGTATAAATGACTGTCTTGGGTTCTATTTTAATTCTCACTTTGTCATTTTCATGAAATGCATAGATCTTTAAAACTCTCTAAGAAAAGACACATATTTCACATTAAGGCTAAAATAGCAAGTATAAATCTCAAACCACAGACACAAGTTTTCAAAAAATTTGTTCTCATAATTTATAGTTCCAAGTCACTATTGTATTGGGTTAGCAGGAAATACCACAAGTCAGTCTTGGTTTCTCTCATGGGTCCTTATTTCCTCTCTTGTACTTAGAGCCACATAACCTAACTATACACTTTCAATGGTTTCAACCTTTGAAACCAAAAGCCAGGAAAGCAAGGATTTTGCAGACAGAGTTTGCTCTCTTGCCTGCCTCAAAAGTCCCCTGGGACAAGTAGGCTGAGTTTACTATCTGCCTGAATGAAAGTCATAAAAAATGGAAAGGACAGATTTCACACACACACATCTCTGACTTGCAGAAAATTATTATTTCACTTTCTAATGTACCACTTATAATTGATATGAATGATGATGGTTTCCTTAAGAGTTTGTTTTTCTCCTTGAATGTATTTTTCTGCTGTTTTCTCTTAATTTGTCAGTGCAATACATATAAATGTGAAACTGGAATGTTTCTGAATTTCTTTGATTATCACATGCTCTGATAATACCTTCTTTTTTTTAAGATTAAAATACCAAAATATAGTATTTGAGTTGGGTTTGAATAACATAGCACTGTAGAAGCTTCCAAAACCCAGGAAATGCATTGTATATTTTGATGGTAACTAAATTAATCTTAGTATCTTATCCATTGTTATAATATAGTTAATGCATTTTAAGCATGATCAAAATCTTAAGAAGTTCAAAAGAATACTACATAGACCTAACAAGTAGTCCATGAATATCGTTAATGAATCAATGAGTGAAGAAATGATCAGCTTTTTTTGGTAATTTTTCTTAATTTATTATCAAAATGGACCATAGTAGACTATAAAAGGACATAATCCTATGCATATAAATAAACGTTATCCTTCCATGTCACAAACGTTAAGTCAAATATTGTTCAAATACTATTCATGTATTCCAAATCTATGTGAGAGAGGTAGTCTTTTACAAGTATATTTTTACAGGTATTTTTTTCCCTAAACAAAGAAATATATAATGCAAATATGGCAAAGAATATACAAAGAGGTTATTAGAAAATTAGCAGAAACACAGGAGTAGGAGAGAATTCGTTTTTCTAAGCACAACTTTGTTTCCCTTTTCAGTAACTATGTGTTGCAGAAAAATGGCAGTTGTATCATTCTATTTTCTAATTGCCAAGTGCCTCTTTATACTTACAACAGACATTTTTACAATTTTGATTTCAACATTTTGTGAATACTGTGAGCAGGAGGAGAGCCCACAGCAGTTCTCAGAAACAAGTCTTAATCCCAAACAATCAGCTGGGCAGATGCCTTCTGTGCAGCTCATTCTCACAAGGTGACTTCCTAACCCAGCCTGTCTTTACACAAAGCAGGTCTCCACAAGCTGTTGTTTCTGTTGTTATTTATGAAGGCATGGGTAATGTTTGAAAATCCTAGGTTAACCCTCAACTAAATTGCTATAACTCAAATTTGATCTATAGGAGCCACTAGAAACATAAGCTTAAAAAGTGGGCTCTAAAATTCTATAATTCTATGAATTAAAGAAAAACGAATTAGAATTAATGGGCTAGGTTTGTTGAGTATTTTATAATAGTAAACATAACTCATTATAAAATATATCTATTTCTTACTGAAGAAAACTAGGAAGAACTTTAAGGTAACTATAGTTTTTTATATAGATCAATACTGTTCATAATTACTATATAAATGTACAATTTAAACATGTAAAGGAAATATGAATTTCAGTTTATTATACTGTCAATATTTAAAATGTATATGCTGGAATAAGGAAAGGAAAGAGTGTGCCTGAACACTAAAATATCCAATTGAAGACCAAGTCTGAGAAACAAAGATGCAAAATTCAAACCTATATTTGCTGCAAAGTGTCTTTAAGGATGAGCTAGTCATGTGCTGTGAGGTGAGAATGTAATCATAAATTATGGAAAGCAAAGAAAGTATAATGGCATTATCACTAGGGTAAAAAGAGTAAAATATGGGAGAAATGTTGTCAATATGCATGCATGTAAAAATTCAGAAGTACAAGTGGTATTTTATACCAGTTACCTGTATCTTCAGAATTAAGTAAATAATCTCAAATTAACCAAGGTCATGAGACTGAGAAAGTTTTACCTTTTGGTTGCAGCATGTCAAAAGGCAAAGAGCGTTGCTAGATAATCCCTGAAAGTCTTTCCATTCATTACTCTGCTTTCTTCTTAGAAAGTTAGTATAAAATGCATGATCGTCATTATAATGGCAAATCATTTTCATTATCATTTAACAGATCTAACTTCTGGCAGAGAATGTATGTTGTGCATGATAGTGAATTTCAATTGTGGAAGCTAGGATTTTGTATCTGTATTTCAGCAAGGAGGGAGCACATGGGATTTAGTTGGTTGTCTCATCACATCTTTTCAGGTACTGACTTTTCAGAAAATATGTGTCTTAGAACTAACTATAAAGTATTCTTTTGCTTTTGGCACAAAAAAGAGTGAAGGTTTATATATGCTAAGTTTTGCAAAATTACTTAAAGAAAGTACAACTAAGTTATGCTTATTGTTAAATTCCTTTTATGTTTCAGGGGTTTTTTTAGAGAAGGTATTGGTGTCTTTAGTAGATAAATTTAGAGATCAAGTTGGAAATTAAAAGAACCGCTCACTTCTCTATAATTTCCACATGGTATAGATAACATGAGAGACAAAAGACTAAATTGAGGATTATATAAGAAAAAAACAAGGAAGACAGAAAAGTGGAAAATACAGAGAGGGAATTACAATGAGCAAAGACAGAGACAACTGGGAGAAAAAAAATGCAAACTATAGTGTTTAGAAATAAGGGAAACAAAAGAACAGGTGCCATGGATGTTCTTTGGTCCTAAGCAGCTGCTTCTTTCCCAATGTTTCTTTTCAAATCCATCTGTCTCTTATAATTTATTCAGTTCCTTAGACTATCTTTTTTATCTTCTTTCTTTCATTTTTTTTGTGGGAAATGATTCAAGTGTATTTCGCTAGAAAATGTTTTGGCCTTTAGATAGAAAAGATGCATAATGTTGGCTTTGCATTGGTGACATCTGAATTAAATCATGAATTAAATACAATATGTATTATACATATTTTCTATATATTTATATTCTTTAGGTATGTCCTACACTAGGACCTAGAAACAGTCATCCAGTATAGGATTGAACATGCACAGAACCCGTATCTTGATTTTAAGGACCATTCCCCAATGAAATGACTTGGAGATCCTTGGGAAAATGGATGACTCTAGGTCTGGATGAGCAGTGAATACACTGTTATCACAGAAAGCAAAGAAATGCTCAGAGACAATAGCGTCATGTCAAGAGAACACAATAATCAGTATTATGGATATCATGGATATCTCCCTGTAGAATTTAATATGATTTCTGTTTCAAAAAGAAAAATGAGGCCAGGCGCGGTGGCTCACGCTTGTAATTCTAGCACTCTGGGAGGCTGAGGCGGGTGGATCGTTTGAGCTCAGGAGTTCGAGACCAGCCTGAGCAAGAGTGAGACCCTGTCTCTACTAAAAATAGAAATTATCTGGCCAACTAAAATATATATATAGAAAAAATTAGCCAAGCATGGTGGTGCATGCCTGTAGTCCCAGCTACTCGGGAGGCTGAGGCAGTAGGATCGTTTAAGCCCAGGAGTTTGAGGTTGCTGTGAGCTAGGCTGATGCCACGGCACTCACTCTAACTCGGGCAACAAGCGAGACTCTGTCTCAAAAAAAAAAAAAGAAAAATAATGGAAATAGATTATAACAGGTTGACAAAATATCCATAAATCCATAGCGACTCACAGAAACTCAAGAGTGTGTATGTCTGTCTGTATGTGTGTGTGTGTGTGTGTGTGTTTATGTGTGTGAGAGAGAGAGACAGAGACAGAGAGATGGAGAGAGAGGGGGAGAGAAACTTTTTAAGGCAAGCTAATAAGTGTAAAAGGAAAGAAAAATTAGAAAATTATTACTTTGGAAGCCCCAAAGTAATAACTAAATCGAGTAAAATATCATCAGTATATATTACATTTCAGTCTTATGCAATCCTATGTTGTGGCATATACAAAGAACATTTATTTTTCCCTCACATACCTGACACGTCTGGGTCAGCTGGGATTGTGATTTACTCTAGGCAGTAAATTGGGCTCATTCTATCTCATGTGTTTCTCATTCTCCGTGGACCAGTGGTTATCCAAGTCACATTGTTTTAATGGTGAAAGCAAGAGTGCAAAAGAATAAGCCCAACTGGACAAGGCATTTCAAGCCTCTGTTTTCATGACACCCACTGATATCCCATTGAACAAAGCAAGCCACATGGCCAAGTCCAGATCCAAGAATCAGAAAGGAATAATTTCCTCATGATTTAATCTGTCACAAATTAGCTAGATCTAATCTATCTAATTAATTTTCTGAAAATGCATCATCAGGATATTCAAATCTAAATATCATCCTATGTGTTATATTTTTGGTTCAGAGAGAGCGAGCGAGATCTCACAGCTACTTCTTAAATTAAATGACAAAAATTAGAATAATCAGTAATGAAATAACCTGATATTATATATCTCCTGTTTTGATACAATAATATCACTTACATAATAATCTTTCCTGAAAAAGTAATTAACTTTAACTTAAATTTAATTCTGAGAAAACGATAGGCAAAGCTAGAATGTAGAATACTCTAAAAGACAAATAGCTTTATACTTTTCAAAACACATTCTGAGACAAAAGTATTATTCTACAGAAACTAAGGAGAAATAACAGCAAAATGTAATGTGTGAAGCTAGATTGGATCCTAGATTTAAAAAAATATATCATTGATAAATTGGAAAACTTAAGTACAGACTATATATTAGGCATTATTAAATCATTATGATTTATTTTTTTTATTTCAGGAAATTATGGGGGAACAAACATTTTGGTTACATGTTATGACTTTTCCATATCCCAACCATGATTTGAGACATGTTCTTCCCCCCCACAATGCTCACCACATCCATTAGTTGTGAGTTTACCCACCCCTAAACCCTCTATCCCCAAAGAATATTACTACTGTGTGAACACCTTAGTGTTGATCAGTCAGTGCCAATTTGATGGCAAGTACATGTGGTGCCCATTCTTTCATTCTTGTGATACCTCACTTCAGAGGATGGGCTCAAGCTCTATCCAGAAAAATATAAGAGGTGCTAGATCACCGTCATTTTTTATAATTGAGTAGTATTCCATTGTGTACATACACCGTATTTGATTAATCCACTCATGGATTGAGGGGCACTTGGGTTGTTTCCATATCCTTGCTATAGTGAATTGTGCTGCCATAAACATTCAATTGCAGATGTCTTTATTATAGAATAACTTTTGTTCCTTTGGGTAGATGCCTATTAGTGCTATTGCTGGATCAAATAGTAGTTCTGCTTGTAGGTCTTTGAGGTATCTCCAAATTCTTTTCCACTGAGGTTGCATTAATTTGCAGTCCCACCAGCAGTATAGGAGTGTTCCTATCTCTCCACATCCTCACCAGCATTTGTTGCTTTGGAATTTTTTGATAAAGGCCAATCGCACTGGAGTTAGGTGATATCTCATTGTGGTTTTGATTTCCATTTCCCTAATGATTAGAGATGTTGAGCTTTTTTTTATATGTTTGCTGGCCATTATTCTGTCTTCTTTTAAAAGTTTCTGTTCATGTCCTTTGCCCATTTATTGATGGGGTTGTTTTGATTTTTTTCTTGTTGATATTTTTGAGTTCTAGATAGATTCTTGTTATCAGCCCTTTATCGGATGTGTAACGTGAATATTTTCTTCCATTCTATAGGCTGTCTATTCGCTCTAATGATAGTTTCCTTGGCTGTACAAAAGCTTTTTAATTTGATCAGGTCCCATTTATTTATTTTTGTAGCTGCTGTGATTGCTTTGGGCGTCTTCCTCATAAATTCTTTGCCTAGGCCGAGTCTGAAAGAGTCTTCCCTACATTTTCTTCTAGGATTCTTAAGGTTTCATGCCTTAGGTGTAAGTCTGTTACCCATCTTGAATTGCTTTTTGTAAGAGGTGAGAGATAGGGATCCAGTTTCAATCTTCTGCATGTAGCTGAAAATATGAATTTTATATAGTATTATAATAATACTGTATGTAGAAGACCATCCTTGTTCTTAGGAGATGCATGCTGAAATATTTAAGGGTGAAGTTCATGACATTTGCAGCTTACTTTCAAATGGGTAGATTGATAGATAGATGATAGATTATAGAAAAAACATAAAATTTAAAACTATTGTTAGATTGTGAATAAGTAAAACAGTATGACTTGTTGCATGAAAATAAAGCATGTCAATCAGCTTAATGTGAATATTTCAACAAGACAAAAAGTATATCTAAATGGCCATAAGTACCCAGTAAAAGGTTTTTTTTTCTTTGAAGGTTATCTTAACATTTTAGAAAACATTAACATTTTATAATCAATAAGTTCACAAGAAAGTTATAAAGTACATGCATATAAATATATATTTGAATATTCTGTACTCTACTTAAATTGGACATAAATAATATGTTATGACTGGAAAATTATTATTTATGTATAATTAATAAGTACTCTTATTAGCCATTATTTTCATGGCTATTATATACAAACTGCATTAAACAGACACAATAGGATGAGTTACCTCTGGATGTTTACAATTTAAATGAAGGTGGAAAGGCCAATACTATTAGTATCATTTTGATACTGTCAGTACAATGACATGAATAATAAATGGATTCTACATTGTTATGACAGCATTAAGATAAATTGCATATTTTATATGGTAATTCCTTGTGGTAATGTAAACATCTACATAACCATTATAAATTCCCAGTCCCTAGATTGACATATAGATTAATATAGAATATTGCATCAATGGAACCTTCTGGTCAGTACAATTCTGCTTTGATGAATTGTGGCTGATTATAAAGGAATGATGGGTCCACTTATAATTGAATTAGAATTCCAATTTTCTGTTATCAATCCAAAGATGGTCTCAAAGTACCTTGATAAAACTAATCATTTTCAGTTAAAATTTCATTAAAATAATTTATTAGTTTTTAATTGTGGTACAATATACATAATATAAAATTAACCACTTAAGTCATTTTTAACTGTAGAATTCCATAGTAGTAAGTATATTTATCATTTTTTCTTTCTAAAATTTATAAGCATGATACATTAAATTTCCAATTACAAACTTTTGTAATAATTTTATAATTTTGATCTAGCATATCCTATTTTTACTAGAATATTATTTCTTCTCAGTTTTTAATAACATATCATGAAATGTTTGTGTCATATCAATGAATTACCTTCCCTTTACTTTTTATAACTGACCTTTCTCTGAATGAATAAAATGAAGCTAACCGTAATTCTCATGATGGACAATTGAAAAGACAATGTTCAGTTCCAGAGAAAATTGGTTATTTTGATAATAATAAAGTATTAATCATGGCAACTTACTCTTGGATGAATCTGTAATCCTCATTATCCTCATATATCTAGAAAATTTTCCTCTTCTGTTCCCAGGGTTGGTTAGACTCCTACAGTTTTAAAAACTAATTTCACCTTAAAATCAAGTGATAAAAAACTAGTCATGCATCATTTCCACACTGAGAAATTTTTGTGCTTATTAATTGGAAGAAAGTTTATCTCACTGTTTTTTATCACCTCTTCTGCATATTTTTAATTAATCACTTTAATACAAAAATCATTAAGGAGAGGTATTCCTGATTTCATGTTCCAAACAAAGTAAGAAGTAGCAACACTAATTCCCCATCTACATAATCTGCCATATATCCCCAAGAAGAACATCCTCATAGTCTGAGGTTTCCCATTTTAGGTGAATGTGGGTGGAGATGAAATGCTCAGAAGCAATCGTTAAGTGACTCTGACTTAGCTCCTGTCTTTATTTGATCATTCAGTGTTAGAAGTTGGGTCTCATAGCACACATAGCTAAGATTTTTCCATACTCTTGCCATCAAAATTGTCTCTCTATAGTGATCTATGGTAACTTCCCTAACATTACCACAATAGGAGAATTTCTCTTTGGACTGAATTACATTTTTAAACACATATTTTTTTAGCACTTCCTCTCTAATAGGCATAAAACTGAGTGCTTTCCATTCATTTACTTAATTTTTCTTATGAGCTTATGGGGCTATATGTAAACACAACATAAAGTATTGTCTATTTCACTAATGAAAAATTGTTCACTAATAGTGAGGAAACTGAAACACAGTTTTGCTGATTCCAAGTTCCAATATTTTGAAATACTTTATTCTTTCTTGTATTAACTATCCTTCTTAATGTTATGTTACCTGCAAATTAAATGTGTATTATTTCTAGTTTCTCTTACACCTAAGGTCAAAATATTTAACAGAATGGGACTGTCATGGAGCCCAATAATAGTAATATCTTTACAGACACCCTGGCCTCATTTGACACTATTTAAATATATCAAAATCACCTTTCTTTGTTGGGTTATACCTGTGCAATTAAAACTGTCTTGAAATATAACTTTCACTGAGTTATACGAAAGATAGGAAACACTTTACCAAATGATTTCCTGACTTTAACTGCATGGATAATAAGAGGATCTGAAAAAAAAAAAAAAAAGTACCACCTAAGGAGAATAATGGGAGTCTGGAGAAATAGGTAAGGCTCATGCATGCAACATATTCAGGTCATAATAAGAAAATATCAGTTTCTTAGAATCAATGAGAAATCATTCAAGGAAGGATTTTAAGCAGTATACATAGCTGAAAGAGAGAAAGTGATATGATTAAGGTTGCATTTTGTATGAGCAACTGTGGCTAAGTTGTGAAGAATGTTTCTGATGGAGACAAAGGAGATGCTATTAAAATAGTAGTACTCCATGTGAGAGTGATGGTAACTATGTTTTCTATTTCCAGTAATAAATTACTACAAACTCATACACTTAAAACACATTTGTATGCAACAGTTTCTGTGAGTCAAGAAAACAAGCAAAGTTTAACTGGGCTCTCTGCTGTGGATTTCTCACATGCAAGATGTCAACCATGGCTGGAGTCTTATCTGAAAGTATGACTGGGGAAGGATCCATTTTCATGCTTACTTGGTGGTTGACAGAATTCGGTTTCCTGATAGCTCTGATGCCCATTTCACTGAAGGCCTTGGTTCCTTGCTAGCTGTTGGCCAAAAGTCATCCTCAGTTCCTTGTCACATGGACCTCTTTATACACATCAGCTCACAGCATGGGAGCTTGCTTCAGCAAAGCTAGCAAGAGAAAGAGTCTCCTAATAAGACAGATGTCACAATGTTATGGCATCCCATTATATTTTTTATATTGCATTGTTAAGAAACAGGCCAGAGTTTATTCCCAAAATTAATCAGAGCAATAGAGGAGCAGGCAGGAGGAGTTATGCAAGTGACTGAATACCAGCGGTCAGGGTCTGAGGACAGTCTTCGCATATGTGCACCACAAGAAGTTTGACTTGGTAGAGTCATGGATGATGGAAACAAACGGGTGGACTTTTGAGATAATTAGAAAGCATTATCAACATGGTAACAGACTGGATAAGTAAGAGTGAGAGAATGATTTCAAAAATATCCAACCATCAACTGGAGAAAAGATGTTGGAATTTACTGATACAACATCAGTATTTGTTTATACTATTTTTTGGATTTTTTGGGATATGCTGAAAATATGTTAGCACAGCCTATAACTAGGGTCTTTTGCATCATGTCAGTTGATAGACTGTGACTGATACCCTTTATGTTCTGACATTTAAGCACAGGAAATTTATAGTTTTCAAAGAATTAACCCAAATTATTTATTTAAATATTTTACCCAGGAATGTTGGGGTAATCACACTTCTTATTCCATGTTCCTGGTTACCTCTTAGTAGTGATGCCTCCTAGTAGATCTATTTCTTCAGAGGGGAGAGCTTCAGCTATGAGGATGGGTTTGTTAGAGAATTTGTGAAAATAATTCATAGGTACATCTTTTATTATCCCAGGTTTACATGAAATTTGTTTTAATCTTTTAAAAATGTTCTGGAAGTAATTTAATATGAAATTTATAAAAGTAATTTCTGATATTTTAAAATAGAACTATATAAAATTTCTGACATATTACAGTTTCTGACCTATTAAAAAGGGCAGTTTCATATGGTTTAATGTGATACCACATCATCAGAGATGACTGACAATCTGCTATCAGAAGTCTAATTTGAGAACTCTTTCCATATATCTCATGAAATCTCCAATCTGACATCATTTTATTTAAATGAAATATAAAAAAATGTGTTGAATATTTATCAGGACTATTATATGGTAGTAACTAGCATATGTGTTAGTAGGAAATCATTATTGTTTCCTAATAAAACAATTCATAGACCCAAATGGAAAAGTCATTTCTTAATGATGAATCCACTGTCCTTTTAGGTAACTATATCACGTACAGAAAGTACACAAATGAAATGGAATCCATACCAGTTATTAACTTTAATTTCTGCATGATTCACTTGAATTTCATTGTTCAAATATAACTGATACAGTTACAATTGCTTAGAATACAAATTAATTTCCAATTATCTATTGAAATCATATTATTCTTTTTGCATTTTAGAGATTATATTCTGAATACTTGTGTGCTTTACCATAGGGATTTTATTTCTAATCTTCTGTTTTTAATAGCCTTTCCTTAAACCAGGATTAAAGTTTTGTACCTTTTAGGAAACTTTCTGTTTAATATTCTAACCTCAGATAGTCTTTGTGCAGGATGGAAAATCTCTGTTTCCCACTGCACAGATCCCTTCTCCATAAGGCAATATTTTGCTTTTTGCTCTTAGTTCAATCTGAACACCAGATTCCTGAAAATTTATAATATAATTTAAATGAAATAAGTCTTATTTAAATTTTATTTTTTCAATGAGATATAATCTGCCCTACTAACACTCCTTGTTGCATTTCAAAACATTAAGTATAGTTCATTGATCTGTATTCTTTCCCATTGTCTTTTCCTCTAAGATCCAAACTCTCATTGATATTCACAATCAATTAAGGTATTTCCATACTGCAATGAGTCCCTTATAATCCTGAAAAATATTATTACTGACATATCCAAGATAAACTTCCTAAATATAGAATAATTTTTGTATTAATATTAATGTTTTTTAAAATCTATCCCTACTTTTTTATTTCTACTACCATGATCTTGCTTCAGGTTCTCATTATCTTCATCTGGACTATTTTAATAGTGGAAATCAGTCTTTGATTTTAATCCTTCTCCCTGAAAAACATCTTCTGTATTATTGCATGTATGCTTAAAAAAAACAAACCAAAAAGTATATTATTTCCCATAATGAGAAACTTAGTGACTCCCCATCCAATCAAATTCAACTGTTTTAGCCCAGAACACAGTACGAATTTGGTCTACACCAGCCTCTTCAGCTCACACTCTCACTCTTTGCATTGATTCCTATACTATATTAATACTTAATAATTGCTTTTTTTCAAACACACACCATACCCTGTATCTCCTCTAATCTTCTCTCATTTCCTCTGCCTATATTATTATCACCTCCCATTTCTTACTCACGTTTTCTAGTCATTTTTTTTAAAATCACAGTCTTAAATCAGTTTGTCCAAAAAGTGTTCCCACTCATCTTGAGACCTAGTTCCATCTCTTCTATTTCCCTACAGCATGCTTCAATACATCTGTATTAGTAGGTTTTATCTTTCTTAGTTTCACAGGAAAAAAAGTGTATCATATTCAGTGAAATACAAGATGAGGTTATTTTAGTATTTTTAGAAGTATTTTATGTCACAGTATTTCCTCCTTCTCCTAACTTCCCAGTCAGTGGGAAGTATAATAACTTGATTTCTTACAAAATAAAACATCTACATTGATATTTTGATTTATGTATCCTCCCTAATAAATTCTGCTATTTTTCTACACCTAATTCGTTTACATGATACCATTGACATATCACTGTCTATATGGTCTTAATTTTCATTTTTTACTTCCTCAAAATGCTGAAGATCTTAAGCAAGTGGTGTTGGTTACTTTTTCATTGTTTGTTCCTTTTTTTTTTGGTATAGAGATCTATCATTTTGGTTCTATCCTCTGCCTTTTTGATTATTCTATACCACAAATTGTAAACATAATATTAATTATTATCATTTCACTCTGTATTCCAGTTGGTTGACGCACCACTGCTGTATGGCAAGCTTTTGCTAGTAGAAAGAAGATACTCGTATAATGTGTTGATCATGTTCTCAAATTTTCAGTGCCTGCCTCACGTCACCACCATTTTTGTCAGCAGTGCCCCATGTCAAGTTGTCCCTCTTTTATGTTGCTGACCATTTTTCTTTGCTGCTGTTGTTTTAAAATATGTCCTCTGTGTATATATTATTCTTTTACCTATTACAGGCTGAGTTTATTAACATAACTGACTGTGATTTTCAATTATACATGGTCTATATTCATGCCTTTAGCCTATGTCTCCCAATGATAAATATGGCCCAAGTACATTAGCATGTTTTCTTGTACAAATGTATGCCTTTCAAAACAAAAGCAAAATGAAGGGCATTTGGACATTTTTGACTCTGTGTTGTTGTATCTTTTTAGATTACAGAGGAAACGCTTGTCAAATTTGTATATATCATGAAACTCTAATTGATAGATGTCTCAGTTTATTTGGGCTATTATAAGAAAATTCCATGAACTAGGTAGCTTATAAACAACAAAAATTTATTTCTCAATTTTTGGAGTCCTAGACATCCAAGATCAAGGTGCTGGCAGATTTGGTGTCTGGCCAGGGCCCACTTCTTGGTTCATACACAAGAACCTTCTCGCTGTGTCCTCACGTAGTGGAAGGAGCAGCTCTCTGAAGCCTTTTTTTATAAGGGCACTAATCCCATTCACAAAAGTTCTACCTTCATGACTTTATTACTTCCCAAAGGCCCCACTTCCTAATACCATATCATTGGTGATTAGGCTCCATCATATAAATTTGGAGTGAACACAAACATTCAAGCCATAGCAATAAACTAGATGAATATTTTGTAACCTTAAGTATATCAATATCCTGGTAGAGTAGTGTTACTATAACCAGGTAAAGTATGTTATTTCTAACATTTGGGTGAATAAAATAATTTGAGAGATACAGGGAAAGGAAATAGTAAAGTAGTAAAAGAAAGTATGAATTAAAATGACTTGTCCATACTTCGTAGATCCTATGACAGAACAGAGAGATGAATTGATAACTTCACTGTCTACCAAACCAAATATGGAAGGGATTTTTTACATACAGGTGGGGACTATAATCACAAAAATAAAGTGCCCCCAACATGTACAGAGGAATCTAGTTAATGTGGTACAAAGTTTTATGGACAGGTGATAGGTTCATGGCCCTTAGAAATTTCTCTGAAAGGGAAGGCCCTGTGTATGTGTCTGTATGTGTGGGTGTATGTATGTGCATGTGTGTGCTATGGCTGGTAGTAAGAGGCATAATAATCATCTTTGCTTATTTAAAGCTTTTCATGACAAGAGGGATTTTCCTCTCTTTTAATGTCCAAAAGGATTAATAAATAAAGGCAAAAGTGAGTATATTTGGTTCTTTATAAACCAAATATTAGCTTTGAATAATGAAGATGCTTGAGACCGTCTTGGCAGGCAATACGTGGTGTTGCTTGTCACAACAGGTGTTCAAACATAGACAGAATGATTGCTTGGCTAGAGTACTGCTGAGGAGATTAAAATATCAAACGAATGGTTGTTTTAGAATGTCTCTGGGGTTCCTTCTAAGCCCCAGGTTACCTAATTTTTTAAAAATATCTTCTTCCCCAATGTCTAGTTTAAATACTAAGTGGAAGATTTCTGTCCTAAATTTCTGCTATGAGAAAAATAACATCTCATATTTCTCCATGTAAGAATGTGCAGTACTGCATATATAAAGTAATGCACTTATTTGATTTATAAATAGACTGCTTTTAAACTCCATGTGTTTTATCTCTTTTATAGATATATCATTTATCTCAAAAATAAGGATGACATTTTTTTCAAAGAGATTGCATTTATGTGTACATGTGTGTATTTAATTTTACCCACGTATTTAACTAATGATGAAAGCATATTTTTCCTTCAACCAATTTTTTCCTAACAATTTTTTTTTGTCATACACTGAACTTTCCTTCTATCATATCATTTAACTTTCAGAACAATACATCTTATAAATGAGGAATTGATGTGCAACATAATAAACTAATTACCCATAGCTGCATAGCTAACAGGGGAAGGATCAGGGCATTTGAGAAAATTAGAAATACACCAAAGCCCTTGTCTTTAACAGCTACATTTTATTTAAAACAAACAAATAAACCAAAACAAAGAAACAAGCATTTATTTTCTTCCTGAAACATCCATAAGCACAGAAGATGTTAAAGGTAAACTCTTGAGGGAAATTCTCTAGTTTATTTCCAGCATAAAATATTTTCACTTCTAAGATTTGTCTGGAAGATATATTAAGATATTTCTTTAAATATGAAGGTTTTAGATTCCACAATCTATACTTTTAATTACTTTTATTAGCTTGAAAATATAGAAAATATTAGTTATTTTTTTAAAATAGATACTTAAGACTGAACCAATTGCTTCCAATTATTAATGATTTAAGAAAAAAGAAAAGTCAACTTAATCTACATAAAACTATGACTCCAAATTAATAGTTTTAGAGGATGTTTTTGTTTGGTCTTAATTTTTAAATACTTATCAATATAATGCAAAAAGTGATCTTATCTTTAGTTCATTTATATCCTCATATTAATTTAACAGATCAACACCTTACAAAGTTACTTTATAGAATTGAATATTTTTCTTTTTTCCTTAGATGTAGGCACCATCCTGTTTTTAAATTTACTCTTTTTCCGTGTTTTTTTCTTCCTTTTTTTCTGTTTTTATTTTTTCCTTCCATTTGCTCCCTCTCTCTTTCTTCAATGTTTTTCTGTTTTTTTTGTTTATGTTTTATTTTTGGTTTTTGTTGAGGAAACTATTGGTTCTATTGAGGGTATATGGAGGCAGGCTACTATCTTGTTTCTAAATCAGTGAACCTTCCAGATGAGTCCAAAAAAATTGCATAAAGTGGAGTTTCTCAAGAATACACCACAGGGATGTGTCTTATTGCCTTCAATAGTTGAGACTCTTGTCTAGAAAATTTTAAGATGGATTTAACAAGGTGACTATCTAAGCTAAACTGAACTAAAACTAAAGTTTTCATCAAATTCCTATATTTAGGTAATGACATATGACATTGTACACCTATGAGATAAATTTTGTGTGTATGGAGTATAAACTCCAAACCATTAGTCAACTTTTTATGAACTTGTTTAAAAAATTAAAAATTGTGTAATTGCCTAAAGCAATGACTTTAGTTTTAAAATAGCTTAACCATGTCACTTACAGAAAAGTCAATATTCTGTTTAGAAACTTGCAAATTCAAATAAAAGACAAGAATGTGCATAAAATAATATTTTTTCTTATTAAGTAATTTTAGTTCACTCAAGAGTAATTGTCAGATTCTTTGAAAATAAGTCAAAGAGGGAGCACTAGAATACACTCTATTTTACTGTGTTTGAATGACATTGCTGATTTTTAGAGAACAGTTTCCATTTGTTCAACAATGACATTTTGGACTCCTGAGGTTTAGCTGGTACCTTATTCTGTATGCAGAGTAAAGAGCTAGAAGGAAATAGGAAACAAGTCAGCCAATCTTATATTAACTTTATGTAGAGAGGTTTAGCAAGTTTTGTATGTCTAAGTTAGCTGTGACTAAGTCCATCTCATGTAAAACATTTCCACTGAAAGATCTAGATTATTTGCATGTCAAACAAATAGTTGGTCTTTAGTTTGAGTTAATTAAAGCATTATTTTAGAAAGATGGAATAGAGGTACCCAAGCAGAATCGTGAGGACAAGGTTAAGGAAGAGTGTCTGTGTTTTTTTTTTTTTTTTTTTGTCTGTGTGTGTGTGTGTGTGTGTGTGTGTTTTGTTTGTTTGTTTGTTTTCTGGGGATGTCATAACAAAATTCTAGCACCTAGGTGGCTTAAACAACAGAAATTTATTTTCTCACATTTCTGGAGGCTGGAAGTCCAAAATCAAGGTGTCAACAGGGTTGGTTCCATCTGAAAAGGCAGTGAGAGAAGGATCTATTTCAGACCTCTCTTCTTGGCTTACAGATGGCCATGCTATCCCTGTATCTTCACATCATCTTTCCTCTTAACATTACTGTGTTCAAATTTCCTCTCATAAGGACAACAGTCATATATGATTAGAACTCACCCTAATAACCTCATTTAACTTAATCCCCTCGGTAAAGACCCTATCTCCATATATAATTAAATTCTGAAGTACTGGAGATTTTTGAGGGGACACAATTCAGTAAATAATAGGTCCCTTTCAGAAATTGCCTTAAGAGTAGATTTCCTGAGTAATATATTTAGTGTTGCTTTTTATAGTTGGCTGTACAAGTGAAGGATTTAGTGAAGTTTAGAATAGACAGCTAGAGATCAACAAAATTAGCATGGAGGGTCTCAAATTGTAGAGCTGTAAGCCATTTCAGTATGAATTGAAACTTAAACTTTCACAAGCTCACTTACCTGCTCATACCTACATATGAAACCTTAGTATGAATCAAAGACAATACATTATATTTTCTTATTATAGTTCTATATTTCTTACCACAAGATTTCATTGCAGCCATGTTGTATTTGGGGTAAAAAGAAAATTACACACACACACATACATGTTCTTACACAAAATTAGAAATTCGCACATATGCTATGATGTACTACGTCCCAGATGTGTTGCATATCATCTATTTTATGTGGCTAATCAGTAGTCCTTAAGCTAATAAACTAAGTATGTGGGAACCTAAACTGGGACAGATTATCCATGGTTTATTGATAAATGATGAAAAGAGAAACATTTTTATAAAGCATCTACATCTAATTTCTTACCATGGGACACCAGTAGAAAATTGTAATCCCTGTCATTTTTTCACCAATTAAGCGCCTCACCTCCGTGTAGCATGAACAAATAGCCCAATGGACACTAGCTTCAGCATTAAGTACATTGTAAATTATCACTTTCTGATGGATTTAAATATCTTCTTAAGGACAATAGGGAGCAAAGCAACACAAAACGATGGCCTCCAGAGTAGATATGTAGTTTGCATATTCCAGGTTCCAGGAATCATGTCTACTGGGCATGGCATCCATTCATTAAGACAAATCGCATGTACTCTCTGTGGAAACTGTGCCCTCACATACTTTGCTAATAATAAATATTTTTAATGAATAAGTAATTAGAGAAAAATAAAAGATAATAGAGTAAGATTAACAGTCACTCTTTCTATAGCCTAGAAAAAATTACATGTACTATTCCACGGTGAAGATACAAAAACTCTTTGAGACTCTTTGGGCTTATTCAAAAATGGGGCTGTGAGATGATCTAAGTCACTAAGATTTATAAGGGGTCTAAACATTCTCTACTTCTATGAATTGGGGACACTTAGAAAAGTGTCTAGAGTGGGATTATGTGCCTGAGATACTGAAAATAATTTTAAAAGAGATCACAGATATTGAATGGAAGTTAAATCAAGTAACAATGGCAGTGGGCCCATGAGATATATAAAAGATATATAGAGATATAAGGGCATAATAAAAATTCAGTATTCATATAAATAAATATGAACTTTAGAAAAAAGTATTCAAAACAATTAATGTAGGATTACTAATAATCAGTTCTCTTTTAGATGTAATGAAGCTTTAGGGAAAATCTTAATAGTTTTGTATCAACTCTGAATGTTTTTTTGTTAATTAGGTGAGCGTTATCTTGCTCTAGAATAAAATAAAGCAATGGAATGATGCACGAACAATTATTGAGGGTCTCATGTGTACAAAGAAATTATTATACTTTTCTGGAAGTTCAGGAAAAGAAAATTCTAAGAAATTGTGACCATACGTGTTATAAAATTAGAAAGTGGTTTATTCCGAAATGTAACTGTTACAAACAGAAGCCAAAAATCATGTTTTATAAATTTCTATTACTATCATGCTGTGTCCTAGAAGGCAAACATGGGAAGCTATTAATATTTATAGACTAAGAATGAAGAAAACATTATAAATTAAATATTACATGTTTCCATGGAAGAGCACAGGAAACTGACCAAAAATCTGACAGAATATTTTCTATGTTAACAGAAGAAGAAAAGCCACAGAGAGCCTTTAAAGTAGTTAACTTTTGTTATTAAGTCCCCCATTTTACTACATACAAGAGCCTGAGATTTCTTGAGGTAAATAATAAACATCTACTCCCTAGTATTTTAGGTAAAACTTTGTATGCTTCAATATAATGTAGCTTCATTGTACTATGTGATTTTGAAAGGAAAACCTTAATAATCTGTATTTAATTTGTAAACCATGTGTAAGAAGCTGCTGCACAACTCTGTAGAATCTAATGGAGAATATGACAAACTGCTTGTCAATTAAATAATCAAAAACCAGTATCAGTGAGCTGATGTGTGATGTCATTTTTGGCTGGAAGTTAAATCTGACTTGAAATTTTCCATCTCAAGCAGATGACTGCCAGTCCAGAACACACAGTCAGAGACATTCTTCAAATTACAATAAAAGCCACTTTCAATTTAGTGTCTTTATTTATTATCCATCATACTTCAGGGTTACATCAGAATTCTGATTCATAAAGTCTAAATAAAACTAGAGAAAAAGAAAATTACTTAAAATTATTCTTATTATCTTTTCTAAAATCCTTTGTCCCAGTAATTCAAATATATACATAATTCAGAATTCTTTGAAATATATTACTAAATGCAATATTATCATAAGATTACTATTACAACCAATTTCCAAAGTGTTTTAATTGGTTCAGGAATTACTTAAATCACCACTCAGAAGTATTTTGCAATTACATGTGTCAAGCATGAGCAGAAAAAATGCTTTCTGAATTTGTTCAAGAAAGTGTAGTATCATATTTATACTTAGCCAACATCATTAAGTGGTAATTATAAGTATGTACATTATGTTGAAATCAAGAATAGTTGGGCACATTTTTTGTTTAAGAACTCTTTCTTCTGAATTGCATCAATTTCTTATAAAAGTTCAGACACTAATAATGGGGAATTCACTTAAGGGCATGGTGTGCACCGTCTGGGGGATGGACAGGCTTGAAGCTCTGACTCGGGTGGGGCAAAGACAATATATGTAACCTAAACATTTGTACCCCTGTAATATGCTGAAATAAAAAAAACATTGATAAAAAATATGGAGTTCATAGAAGCATAGAGTTTATAAAAATCACATATTTATGTTATAATTTTCTTTATTTATATGACTGTTCAAGCACATATCCTAATTTAGCTGTCTTTCTTTCATATAGTGTTTGGGTCTCCTTAAATCAGAAATTTATTAGTGGGAAATTAAATTATCTGAGGAGGAACCAAGGTTGCTGTAGTATTTCAGTTGCAGCAAACATGCACAATAAATAACCTTGCAATTGAGAAAGCTAGCTGAGAATTCTTTAATAGCTTTGATGTATTTTAAAAGTTCAAAATCAACTACATAATGAGTGTGATGCGCACTTTCTAGGGGATGGACACGTTTGAAGCTCTGACTGGGGGGGGTGGCAAGGGCAATATACATAACCTAAACTTTTGTACCCCCACAATATGCTGAAATAAGAATTAAAAAAAATACTCTTCTTGTAAGTATATATAATATATGAGGAATAGCAAAAATGTAGCCTTTTAATAAAGAACATCTTTGTGTCTTGAAGGTGAGTCTACATAAACTTGCTAGAACAAAGGAAAACTATTTCATAGATATTTTCAATTCAATTACAAGAAAGTAAAGAAAAATCCAATAGCTATTATGCGTGGTATTCTTATTTTGTCAGGTGTTTTGCATAATTACTTTACTTAAGTAATTTCATTTTAATTTACAGCACATCTGTGTGATAGTTATTGTATTCCCTCTATATTGATAGTAAGTTGGAGATAAACAAAATGCAGCTAGCAAGTGGCAATGCTGGAATTCAAAGCTAGTTCTAACCCCAAAGCCTGCGATACCTTTTTCATAATAAGAACTACCTAAAATATACCACCAACACATGCACACAAACACACCCCCACACATCTACATACCCTTTTTTTCTTTCCTTGAGATATCTGTTTAAATGAAAATCTTCCTTCCCTGGGTCCTAAACATTTTTTGATAGCTTTTTGATAGCAGAATTTACATATATACACAGCATTTCAAATAATTACTGGCATATAATAATCAACCAATGTTTATTAATTATATATATCTGCTTATGAAAATATATATCATTTTTATTGATAAAATTCAGCTTTTAGAGAAGTAGGTACTTTTTTCATAATGCTTGGTTCAATGAGAAAAATGAATTTCACCAAAATATTAAGTAGGTTGTGTATTTTTCATTGTTTTTAAAAATTTAAAAAATTTTAATCATATGGATGATATTCTAATTAGAACAAATTATAATGTCAAAATCACATATCTAGCATATAATTTTTTTACATAATTTTCCTCATCTGGAAAATGAATGTGTTTAAATGACTCTTTAAAGTGCCTTCAGAAATAAAAGTTCTTTATTTCTATAAACATGCCTGAAACTTAAATTAGTGATTATCTAAATAGTGTTTTAAAAAGCATTAAGAGCTAAGTTAATAAGCTGTCTCTGTGATAAAATTAAATTTAATTCATGATGCCTGCCCTAGAGGAACTTAAAAGACAGGGCATCAACTGATGAAAATTAAATGACAGATAAACACTAAAGGAAATGATAGAAGATGCTACTATACCCATAATTCCATTTTCAAAGAAGCAGTATGGGTTCTTCTGAGTTCATAGGAAAGTATGAATTACAGTGTTCTAAATGGTTACAATACAATAAAATAAATTTATTAGACGTCAAATAGGGAACAGTCTTGGCTAAAGTAGCAAGCAGGGAAGATTTTTAAATTTAGATAAAAATAAACATTGAGAACCATTTAAATATTTAAAACACTAACCGGTACTATACTCTCATGGAGCTTACAATCTATTTAGAAATGTTTGTATAAATAGTCAAATTTTATTCTGTACCTTTGTAATATTAACATTTTGAATAATATTATAAAATGTTATTATTAAATTTGAGAATAGGGTACAAAAACACTTAAATGCTATAGCAGATTTTACTCATCGTTGACTTTCTGTGAGTGTTTGGGACTCAATTTTCATGAAATATAGAAAAAGATTCTATTGCAATAAATATGCATTATGTGATATTAAAATAATATACGTATAATAATGTAGTCAAAACAATATATTTAGCATAAGTAAAATACATGTCAAATTAGTTGGTACAGATCTAGTTAACCTGTTTAAAGTTATGTGGATTTTCCAGTTTGGGGCAATCAAACACATTTCATAATTCCAGTATCCGCTTTATGATTTTATTTATAATCATAGATTAGGCCATGCAATAAAGAAAAGGACAATGATATAATTTTTAATTCAAGTTTGCAGAAATGAGAACTTTTTGATGATTATTCAGATATTAACTGGGTTTTACAATTTAAAAAAGCTAGTTAACACCAAATTTTTTAACTTTGGAGAATTTGATATTGTTCTGTTCTTCTATGGAGAAGTCTTTTGCTAACAGATTTTGCAATGAAAGAAGAGTATCTAAATTTAAGAGATTTCAATTTAATATGAAGTGATGTCTATTATATAAAGAGAGAATTCTCTTCAGAACTCAATTTTATACACACATACACAAACATACACATATTTCCTTTCTAGAGTAAGGTGAAGTATATATGATCTGATTACTGATTATCTCTTTGGGACCACGTATACCAGTTAAGTTAGCCGCTATGAAATGACATCATTTAAAATTTTATGATATGTTATAACTAAAGTCATCTATTCAAGTTTTCTGTTCTTTTGCTAATAAAGAGCAAAATAAAACAAATTAAAATCATATATAATCAAAAAAGAATAAATTAAAATCCTTCACCAAGTGGTTATATTTAATGAGATATACATTTAAAACAAGAATTTAAATTTAAAAGTTTTCACATTCACTTATAATTGAACTCACTGTATTCCCTGATTTATTTACATTGTGGCTCTTGACTCCTCTCAATCTTGAAATGTAAATTTAGTTTTCCCATTCCTAACTGATATTTCTGAAATTATTTTTCTTTAAAGTGTCTTCTCTGAGTCTCTCATTACTCTTTTAATGGTATCAGGATTGTGTTTCTTGGAAAGCAGATAGGTTAATAGGAATTTCACTTCTTTCTTGAAATTAATAGCAAATATGAACATAAGTACAGAACCATAGTTAAATAATTTGAAAGACATTATTTTAAAACAAAAATAAAATATATCAAATTTAATAAGTCATAAGCTATTTTTAGCCAGTTATGTAATATAAATATGTCCATATTAGCAAACATATTTCATATCAACTAGACATATCTTGGTGCTCATTAGTTTTAGAAGATTTAAAAATATATTTGTGTGTAAATATACATATATTAATAATGTCATTTGTTGGAATTATATTAAAAATCTATATTTTTCAATCTATTTTTAGCAAGGAAATAAATATTGAAAAAGCAAATAAGCTAAGTAAACATTTAAGTACTGAACTTAATTTTATTTAATGACATTGTAGATACTCAATAAGTGCATGTCTACCTTATTTTGTTTGCGTTTGTGTTTTTACGTGGTTTTAGTTTGAGATCTGGGAATATTTTGCAATGCTAGCTATGTCACAACGAGCACATCAAAAGCCAGAATTGGTCTTCTCTGTAAACTGCTCTCTGGATGTAAATTTAAAGAATAGTTCATTCTTCTAGCTAACCAAGGCACCACTTAGTGAATTACTGTTTGTGTTAAAGAGTAATTCAATAGCACACCTCTGAATTAGTTTTCTCAGACAGCCAATCCTCACCCAATAAATTGTAAAACACAGAACAGAACTCTAGAGGGCAGAAACATTATTATAAATAATGTCTAAGACCATCTGTATACCAAGAAACATCTCCAGTCTAAAGGCATGGTATTTTCCATGCATATATGTATTACTTCTCATTAATGTAACTAAAATTTACTGATATTAAAATATATTAATTTAAAAGCATAACTGAATTTCTTGCCACTGTTATCATTATCTCAATCAACTGCAATTAGAACTTCTCTTATGTATGAGGTCTACATTTTTTTAACACAAAAATGTAGTCATTATATATTGTCAATGTAAACTATTTACTGAAAGCATATGTAACTCTCTGAGGTAACAATTTATACTGAATGTAGAATGACATTACTTGTAAGACTTTATTTTGATACTATAAAAGTGAAAAATAAAATCCTGAAAAATTACAATATTACATTTATGTTAAACATATGTCTTAGAATCAATGAAATGAGTATATTTCTTTTAAAGTTATAAAGATCTGCCTACCATAACACAGTAAATGTTCTTGTCACTTTTCATAAAATAATAGCTTTACAATCATTAAATTTCAAATTCTATTGCAAGACTTTTGCTTCCAGCCAAGATGAAAGAACAGGGAAAAGATTTTTCCTTCTGCTTGAAACAACTAAAAAATTAGGATTAAAAATATGAAACAATGTTTTAAGACATTGGGTATCAGGAAACAGAGGACCCTGATACTTGAGAGTCAGATAATCATCAGTGTGAGACTTGTGTGGGAAATCTTCAGACTATCACTCAGGGAGAGGGATCTGAGTAAGAGCCAGGAGTCCCCTGAACTAAAGAGATAGAGCTGAAAGTCTAGGGAGGCTAAGATACCTAGAGTTTAAAGGACAAAATACTGGAAAGGAGATTACTTCACAGGGAAAAATTCTAGACTCTGCAGAAGTGCTTTCTCAAGTCTTCAGTTTTTTAATGTCAGCAATCTTTTCTTCTACAGTATCTGATCAGCTCTTAATTCCTCCATTGTATCTCACAGCACCAGCACATGAGAAAATGATCAGTGGTGGGAGAATGAAAAACCTGAAAGATTTGTGATAACAATTCCTGTAGCTCAGATAGGGCTAGGAATAGTTTTCCCACCATCCATAGTAGAATACTTCACTATTCAAGAACTAAAACATTAGATAGAATACCCAAAAGGGTTTTGCCTCAGTAATGGGTCAAATTTAGCACTAAAATAAAATATTATTCTGGTTCCCATTAACAAAGCTCTAAAGAAATACACAGAAGGGTCAAATTGTGTCTAAGTAACTTAATTTCATCCAAGAAAAAAAATCTCAATAATATTTATACAAATAAAAAAATATGAAGCACTAAAGGAGGTAAAATTTAAAAAGCATATTATCCAACCATCATTCACCATATTTGCAAAGAATCAGCAAAGTATGCCACACAATGAGAAGAACACCAATTAATTAAAATGAACCCAAACATGGCAGAGATGGTAAAATTAGTACACATGGACATTAAAGAAATATTATAACTTATTCCATATGTTCAAGAAACTAGAGGAAATATTTAATGTATTAATTAGAAATATAGAAGATATGATTGAAAACTCAAATTGAACTTCTAAAGTTGAAAACAACAATGTTTGATATGAAAGATACAACAGAAGAATTAACAGCAGACCAGACAGAACAGATGAAAAGACTGCTAACACTGAAGACATACTAATAGAAGCTAACTAAAATAAAACAAAATTAGAAATAAGAGTGAAAAAAATAAAAGAGCATCATTGAGCTATGGGAACCACTGATACCATAGAAATACAAAAGATCATCAAAGACTGTGATGAGCAAATATATGCTCACAAACTGGAAAACCTAGAGGAAATGGACAAATTTCTGAAAATATACAACCTCCTAAGATTGAATCCATAAGAAAACCTGAACAGACCAATAATGAGCAGTGAGATTGAATCAGTAATAAAAATATCTCAACAGCAAAAGAAAGCCCAGAACCAGATGGACTCACAGCTGAATTCTATCAAAGATACTAAGAAAAACTGGTACCAATCCTGAAACTTGCAAAAACTTGAGGAGGAGTGAATTCTCCTTGACTCATACTATGAAGCTAGTATCACTCTGATAACAAAAGCAGACAAGGATACAGCCAAAAATGACAACTACAAACCAATATCCCTGATGAACATAGATGCAAAATCCTCAACAAAATACGAGCAACCCAACCCAACGAGTTAATACAAAGTTAATACAACGTGATCAAGTGAGTTTTTTTCCAGGGATGCAAGGATGGTTTAACATATGCAAATCAATAAATGTGATTCATCATATAAACAGAATTAAGGACAAAACCCACATGATCATCTCAATAAAAATTAACTTATTTTCATTAACACTTGCATAGTTTACATAACCAGCCTCTTTTCATGAGTATTTTTTACTATTAAAAAACACACTATAATAAGTATCCTGGGCTATGCTAATATAGGTGAGGTGTTTTTTTTTCTGTCAATAGATTTTTAAAAGGATACCTAGTAATAGATTTCATGTATGTAAAACTTTTACTAGGTAGTACCATATCACTCTAGTAGATAGCAGCAACTTAAATGTGCATTATCAGTTTTTAAACTTCTCATTTTAAATACATTTTCTTTCACATTTAGTGTCATAACCTCTTGAAATTTTAACCAATCTGGTAGGTAAAAAAGCAGTTTGCATTATTTTGTATGCCTGTATTAGAATTTCAGCTTTTATTTTTTACATAAAATTGCATTTTTTCTTCTGTGTAGTGCTTTCTCAATATCACTTGCATATTTTTCCACAAAATTATAAGCTGTCATATGTTTGTAGGAATGATCGATATATTATAGATACTAATAGTGTGTTTCATGTGCTGCAAGTATTTTCTCTCTGTGCATTTTTGGAAGTACAGAAATAACCAAATTTTATGTAGTCATATCTGTCAAATTCTTTCTTTTAATGTGCAGGCTTTGGATAAGCCTTACATACAGTTAAAAATTTGCTTTTTAGTATTTTTATGTAATAAGTTTAAAGTTCATTCTATGTTTCATACATAAATTTTTCCATAATTTATTTTTATATATTTCCTTTTAGTCTTAGTTTTAAATTAGGCAATCAATTTATTTACATTTTTAAAGAATTAGACTTTGTTGTATTAATTGCACTTACTTTTGAAATTCATTTAATTTTATGTCAGTATTCATTTCTTTCTTAGTTCTCCTTTTGTAACTGGCGATTTATAGCTGAAATCCTGAACAAACTTAAATAAATAGGGGGGTTTTATTTTTATTTTTTTAGCATAAGAAGCAAAGCAGGTAATTCATGCAGTAGCTTCACTGTGATAGTCAATCTTTTATGCTCTTCCTTTCTTTCTCTAGCAACAGAAGCCTGTGATTCTCATTCTTACAATCTTTTTTTTTTTTTTTTTGGTTTCCCAACTGATTTTTCCTTTATTTTCAAGATCAGTTTGCTTTGAATTTATCACATATATTATTCCCAAAGAATCGAGCATGGTATATTCTCTATTTTTGGTTCTTATTTTTAGTATTTCTTTCTTTCTGCTTGCTTTAGGTTGAATTATCTCTTCTTTTTATAGTTTCTTAAAGTAGAAATTTAGATTATTGATTTGAAGCCTTTTTTTCTTTTGTAATGTATGTATATGAGTGTGTAAAATTTTTATAAGTACTGCTTTAGTTATAGCCCACAAATTTTAATATGTTGTATATTACTATTATTCTCTTAAAATATTTTGTACTTTTTCTTATAGTTTTTTTTTTATTGACCCATGGGCTATATAGAATTTTATTGTTTTCTTTCTCAATGTGATGAATGAATTTAGTATATTTTTATTGCAATACTGTTTTATTTCTAAAATAGATACATAAGTATTTTTTTACAACTTTTATGTCTCACCTCTTCATGATCATGTTTTATTCTACATTCTTAAGTATTCTTAAGGCTCTTGCACGTCCAGGTATCTCAGTGTTCCAAGCATGAAGAAGGGTAAATTATAGAAGTAAAAAAAAAACACAAACCCCCTAAAAACCACCACCACCAACAACAAAAACAACACCAGCAAAGAAAAAACTCTTTCCTTGAAAAATCTTTCCCTTAATTTTTTTTTTTTTTTTAGTTAAAGCTTATAGTTCTCTTGTATTTGCCATATTTATTATTAATGAAAACCATGTCACAAGGCCACTTACCCACAAGGGTTACAAATGCTGAATATACTAGGCTAGACTTGCACACTCCAAAGGAAGGTTCTGTTTGCAAAGAAGAGGTCATGCTTAATTAGGCTGCTAATCATGTATATCACTGCTATTATCTTCTGATGTATTTTGTTACTTAGTTTTTGATTTGTTATACTATATGGTAAGGTTAATTTATTTCAAGTTGTCTACTTAACATTGAATTGTATAAGAACAAACATTTTCCTATTGTGGAGTTCTGCATCCTTTTAGTATTGAGATACAATGTTATCACTTTGCATTGATTTCTCAAAAATTCTTATTTTAGTTTTCATTTTTTATTTGACACAAGATTTATTTAGAGCAAGATTTTTGTTTCTTTACATTATTTACTTGGGATTATTCTTTTGTTATTTATTTGCCATTTTATTGCCTGAAGGCAAAGAATGTGATATGGAGTAGTTCTACTTCCTGGACTAGTTAGGATATCCTTTGTGTTTAGGTACATAATCAGTTTTTTTACTATTCCTTATACAGAAAAGAAGAATTTGTATTCTATGTATGGGACATAGTTTTTCTCTCAGTTCCTCTTTGTCTCTATAATCATGGAAATATATATTAACTATAGAAAATTATATATTTCATAACTTGAAAGGCTCAATTTTTATATCAACATGGCATACATTTCTCTTAAGATCAAAATTGGGTGGTAAAATTTATTTGTATTAAAGCTTGCCTTTTTCAGTAAATTTGCATCATGAATTTTATTGTATTCTGTCAGTTGCAGAAACATGTATTATCATTATGTTTTCATGGTATATTAATTCACTGAATTTTGCCTTGTGTTTGATTTAGTATCTTGCTTTAA
Organism: Eulemur rufifrons; assembly: GCF_041146395.1. Classification (NCBI taxonomy): domain Eukaryota; kingdom Metazoa; phylum Chordata; class Mammalia; order Primates; family Lemuridae; genus Eulemur; species Eulemur rufifrons. The sequence continues at coordinate 44,267,127 of NC_091000.1, read as the reverse complement.
ATTCCACCTTATCTACTTGAGTATTACCATCTCCAATTTAGTGTTTTATATAATCATTTATTTTTAATTTACTACAACATTTATCTGAGACACATTTGAAATGGTAGAATAATGTTATGTACATACTGATTTTGCTTCTGGTAGACATATGTAATGTGTTCAGTATTGGCGAATAAAAATAGTGAAAACAAGTAAAGAACAAAGGACAGTTTTGCCTTACTGCAATATAAAATCCAGGTATAGCACGATGCTAGATGCTAGATAGATAGAATGTAAAGATACATTTTAAAGGCACATTTTACACAAACACATACACACACATATTCCAATGCATATTCCAATGAATAGAAAAATTTTCTGATTTCCAACTAGTTTATAAAATCATCTTTGCTAATTGTATGTAACAAAATACTGGAGGCATTTGGTCCATGAATTTTTATGAAAATTTTAAAATAATCTCTTTGAAAATGTCTTCACGATTCTACTTGTATTTTATTCTTAGTGAATAAATGTCTTTACTTTCATTTGAAAGATTTATTTATTAAAAATAACTGTATTAAGAAAAATGCCACTAATTTTACTCTGTTCAGAATCTGAGATTACACATTTACTATTAATGTAATATTGTGGCTCTGACCATTAGTGATTCAAATTCTGTAAAATATTCATTTTGTACAACCTCATTTTCATGTTTTAAATGTTACTCTAACATTTATCTACAATTATATCTTAATTTTGTCATATATTGGTTTGACACTATAATTCTCCAACATATAGCACTTTGTTGAATAATGAATATTTTTATACAATGGATCATCTGGCATATACTGTCTCAGTGTATTATATTGTATAGTCAGTCAAAAATTATTTCAGTTGTGTTTGTGTTTTTGAACAATGGATATAAATTACTTACTCTTTGGCAAAAGCAACCTCATATTTAAATGCACTTTTTGGAGACTGTTACCAGAATCTTCCAAGTTATCTATCTTGTAATTATATAGAAAGCATTTGAAAGTTATTGAAAAGAAAATACTTTGTGAGATAATTGCAGGGTTTGAGATACACAAAGAAGTTATTTTGTTGTTTTTGTTCCTTCTAAATTTAAAGTATTTCTTCACATTTGAAAAAATATATATGCTTGCTAATTCTGTGGTGATCTAAAATTGTGCAATTTTATTAAAATAATATAAAATGATTGTTATATGACTTTATCAAAGCAAAGACAGCCTACCTACTTTAAAGAAGTATATATAGTCTATGAAATGTATGCCTAATCTGTGAATTGTAGTTACATTTGGACACATACAATTTATAAAGTAGTAGTCTCTATTTTGTATCTTCTATATGTATAGAACAAATTTCTTGCCCATAAGTTTTCCCACATTTCATATTTTTAAAATTATTTAAAATAACTCATCACAACTTAAAAAATGTAGCACTAAATTTTAAAGATACAAATTTTAATAATGTCTATAATATTTTATAGTTATCTCATCCTACTAAGATTGGGATGAATTAATTATAAGTTAAGAAGCCGACTACAGAACTATTCTTGAAGTTATGGACTTGAACTGAATCTACAGACTCACATAGTATATTGCAGATTAGAGTACAAATCTTATAGAGAGAAAACAGCCATATTTTTAAAATATGCTCTAAAGCAGTGGCCCCCAGCCTTTTTGGCACCAGGGACCGGTTTCATGGAAGACAATTTTTCCATGGACTGGGGGGTACAGGAGGGGATGGTTTCAGGATGATTCAAGCTCATTACATTTATTGTGCACTTTATTTCTATTATTCTTACATCATAATATGTAACGAAATAATTATACAACTCACCATAATGCAGAATCTAATGCTGCTGCTGATCTGATAGGAGGTGGAGCTCAGGCGGTGATGTGATGGGGAGTGGCTGTAAATACAGGTGACGCTGCTCACCTGCCTGCTCACCTACCTGCTCACCTCCTACTGTGCAGCCCAGTTCCTAATAGGCCACAGACCAGTACCAGTCTTTGGCCTGGGGATTGGGGACTGCAGCCCTAAAGGACCCACTCAGATTTCCTGAGATAACTGTTAAGGGGAGAAAGAGAACGTAAATAATCCTTTGATCCAGCCACCAATTTTCAGGGCCTTCAGGCACATACATGTCTAAAACATTTCTAAGAATTGTGTCTTGTGTTCAGGAAGATAAGGAAACTTGCCTTGAGACAAGAGTAAACGCTCACATAATTTAATGTATGCGTAGTTCTCTACAAACCCACAGTATTTTTGTACCTTCAGAATGTTTTTAATAATAAATTTTGTTTTAAGAATAAAATATTTCTTAAATTTATGACTGTGATGGCTAAATTTGAGATACATAATGATATATTTAGAAGCAACTAACAGTCAGATTTTATTTACCTGGCCTGAGAGAAACCAAAAAACTATCAATTAATACTTCAATCATTTTATTTCTCAGCCTAATACCATGCTTAGGCTTTCCTTACACATGTGTTAAATAAATGAGTGAACTTAATTAATGTACTGAATTTAAAAATTAAGATAAGATACTCACTATGTTATTTTCAAAGCCAGGTGGCATCTCTTCACTGTGTAACAATGTTGTAAATCCAAAGACATGATTTCTTATACTTTTAAACCAGCTATCTGATACCTAAATCAAGCCTGCACTATACGTTTCATATATATCTTGAGGCTTTGGCTAAAAGTACTATGCAGTATTTTTTTCTCATTATTATCTGATGCATTAAACTATTTTCTACTGACTTCAAATCAGTCTGTAATGATCACTTCAAAACCACTGCATCACAGTCCACCTTCTTTCTTTCCCTGTACAGAGTTTTATCTTCTCTCTCGCTTTCCATCCCTAGTTCCTCTGAGGCATATTTTTCAATAAGGTCAAAAATAGAACTATTGATTGTGTCTGACAAGTGTCAAAAGTCTTTTCTATCAAAAAGAGAGAGAAGAGAACACCTGAGTCTGATCAAAGTTAGTGAGATAGATGGTGTCACATTAAAAAGGAAGATACATTATTTCACCACTTATAACCCTTAAACTCCATAAGTGATTTGTCAAGTTATGTTTCTGTGAAACTTTCTCTTTTTGGAGATTATTTTTGACTCATGTTATATGAAGGGACTTATATTTTTAATATCATCAATGAGTAAACACACAATACCTTGAAGTCTATTTCAAGTGAGTAAGGAATCAGTGAATTTGGTTGTAGATACATCTAAATCTTTCTTATAAAATGTGAAGCATTTTTTCTTTTTTTGGACAGAGTCTCACTCTGTTAACTGGGCTAGAGAGTGCAGTGGCATCATTATAGCTCACAGCAACCTCCAGCTCCTGGGCTCAAGTGATTCTCTTGCCTCAGCCTCCCAGGTAGCTGGGACTACAGGTGCTTGCCACATCGCCCAGCTATTTTTTCTATTTTTAATAGAAACAGGGTCTCGCTCTTGCTCAGGCTGGTCTTGAACTCTTAACCTCGAGCAATCCTCCTGCCTCCACCTCCCAGAGCGCTAGGATTACAAAATGTGAAGCTCTTTAATCCATATAATTGAGTTGAGAATTATGTTAGGAGATTATTATGAAAATTTATTATTTTACCACTGCTATTCTAAAAAAATTCTATTTTTAAAATATAATTACACCTCCATGTAAAGACATAATAATATATGAAAATTCATATATACAAAATATACATTTAAAATCTAAAATATATGTCATTTTTGCAGCAAAGTTTTCTATAAGATTCTTTAATTAAAAGGTATAGATCCTAATATATTGTGGTATTTGGCATTTAACATTTACTTGAAAAACTATTTTCAGTATCTTTAATGGATCAAATGTTTAAATAATAACTAGTCTAATTTTCAATATATACCTTTTGCTCAGGATTAGTTAGTACACATTTAAAATCAAATAATGCAGACTGCTTTTGAGCATGAGGTAGAATGTTGAAAGAGAATATTACTTTCACTCTAATAATTAGAAAAAGCCAGATAACCAACAATATCATGGTTTTATAAACCCATCAGGGATTTGAGGATGTGAAAATCTTAATGAGCTAAAACCCTTGAAGTGACAAGCCCTTTCTAGTAGAGAATAGACCTATGGCTGCTTTCAGTCTTGGTAGAATGGATGAAGGAGGAGGAATTCACCAGAGAACAGGGCTGAAGGAGAAACAAGTTGAAACTAAAATAATATTATTAGTAGTACTAATAATACTACCAATGATAATAATAATGCCCAAGTGTTGTCTGGCATGATGGTTTAGAATGCTGAAAGGCCCTAGTCTCCTAGCAAGTGTGCATCTACCTGACAGCCCTTTGCAAAGACTTCCCTGAAAGACCAGAGCTATGGAACATAGCAGGAGAGTAGAGAGAGAGAACTCCCCTGAGGCACTTGAAATCCACTAGAGGCTAAGAATAGGGAAGAATGTTTGAGAAGAACGAAACTTAGGCATTCTGGGCTTCAGTAACTTGAAGGCCGCAGCTGTTGACTGTTGAACACTGGAAGAAGGGAAGGCAGAAGAGCAGTGATGATAAACCCATCACAGGTAAGCATTCTGATCCTTGGGAAATAGGAAGCATGGTTGTTACTGGCTGTGTCAGAGCAGATGAACTGAGAAAGATGTCCCTGAGGGACATGATGATTTTCCAGAGTATGAAGCACTGCAGCCTGAAGATGGGGACAGGATGAGAAAGTTGGGAAGAATTTTCCTAAGACTTCTTAGGCTTTCATTAAATCCTGGACTGCAACCCTTCAAAGGGTAGGCTCAGGGCAGCAGTACAGAAAAAGAGAGTACCTGAATGTCATCAATCAAGGATCAGGAGTTGACAACAAATAGAATTCCTCAGGAACCCAAATAGCTAAGAACTAGATCACTGATGGTTTAGAGTATTGGCAACTGATCTGAAAAGCAAAAGGGAATTCCTTGAGTGTCCTTTTTACTAAGATCCAGACCTAAGTCTTCCTGAAGAGAATGTTCCTCAACAGTACTAAATTCATTTTAATCAAAGCAATAGGCAATCTCAGAACTATCTCAACAACAGATGTATTGATTCAGAGACTCACATTATTGCACTGTTAAGAAGAATAAATTTGCCGTTTTCTGAAGTGAATATTATTTATCTCATTCTCTCATTAATATTCCTTTAATTATGAGACATGCAAAAAAATCATAAAATGTAACTTATCAAGAGACAAAATAACTAATAGAAGCAAATGTAGAAATGGCTTAGATATTATATTTATCAGATAGAGAATTTAAAATACTTATAATAAGTGTTCAAAGATATAGCAGAAAAAGAAACAACTTAAGTGGACATATGAAGAATTGAAGCACAGAATGTCAACTACTTTTTAAAAATAAAAATGTGAATGTTATAAAAAACATTTCAGTTTGCAACTATCAGAAACATGGGCACAGGAAAGACAGAATCAATGAAATTAAATCCTGATAAATAATAATCACATAAACAAATACTTGGAGAAAAAATATAGAATACTAATAACCATAAACAATGCATGTGAAAGCTGTGGGACAATAAGAAATGTTCTGACTGGTGTAAAATGAAGTCCAAGAAAGAGGAAAAAAGAGATTAAGCGAGAAAAAGATTGAAGACATAATTGCCAAGATTTTCAAAATTTGGTAAAATACATTTACCCATAGAATCAAGAAGTTCAGCAAACCCTATGTAGAGAAAAAAAGAATCCACTCTCAGATATGTTAAAGTAAAACTAAAGAACATCAAAGACTAAGAAAGACTTTGTAAAAATTGTGTGGTAGACTGAGTAATAGCTCACCAAAGATGTCCCTTTCTGAGTCACTATATGGCACAAGGAACTTTGCAAATTTGCCTAAGTGGAGGATATGAAATGGGAAGATTCTTCTGGATTAGCCAAGTGGGCCCAACATAATCACAAAAGCCCTTATGAGGGAAAAAGGGAGAGAGAAGAGTGACAACCATTTGGCAAACCCTGGGTCTTTTGATTGTTGAATTCATTTACATTTAAAGTATTATGTTAATGATAAGAAAGGATATGCTTCCTTATTTTCCTATTGTTTTCTGTATTATATTTTTTGTTCCCCAATTTCCTTCATTATTGTCTTATTTTCTGTTCAGCTGATGTTTATAATGTACTATGTTGATTTCTGTCTCAGTTTCTTTTATGTATATTTTTAGATGTTTTCTTGGTGGTTCTCCTGATGATTGTAATTAACCTCTTAAATGTATAATAATCCATTTGAATTAATATTACCATAGCCTTAATTGTATAAGAAACAATATCCTCACAACTCCATTCCTCCCCCTTTATGGTGTTGTTTTGACTAATTACATCTCTATACATTATTTGAATATTAGTATAGGTTTAAAATATGAGATTTTGCTTCCTCTCAAATCCTATAGAGAAACAAAAGAACTAATATGTCCAAATGCAATAATTCTGGCTTTGTATTTACCTATGTAGTTACCTTTACAAGTGGTTTTATTTCATATGGCTTTAATTCTCCAATGTCCTTTCATTTTCTTTTTTCTTTTTAAATTTTAATTATAATGGACATGCAATAGGTGTATATATTTTTGGGTTACATGTGATGTTTTGATACAGGCATACAATAGGTAATTATTAAATCAGGACAATTGGAGTACCCAACACCTCAAGCATTTATCATTTCCCTCTGTTAGGAACATTCCAATTCCACTTTTTTAGTTATTTTAAGTGTACCACAACTTGTTGATTATAATCACTCTGTTGTGAAATGTTATATTGTTTATTCTGTTGAATTATCTATATTTTGGGCCCACTAACCATCCCCACTTTATCCTCCTCCCCTCCCTGCTAGCCTTTCTAGCTTCTGGTAACCATTAATTCTACTCTCTGTCTTTATGAGTTTGATTGTTTTAATTTTTAGCTTTTACATATGAGTGAGAATATGTAAAATTTGTCTTTCTGTTGCTGGTTTATTTCACTTAACATAATCTCCTCCAGTTCCATCCATGTTGTTGCAAATGACGAGATTTCATACTTTTTTCCATTATCTATATTTATGACATTTTCTTTGTCCATTCATCCACTGATAGACACTTAGGTTTCTTCCATATCTTGACCATTGTGAAGTGCTGTTATAAATATGAAAGTGAAGATATCTTTTCAGTATACAGATTTGCTTATTTTGAATACATGCCTAGTTTTATAATTGCTGGATTACATGGTAGTACTATTTTTGGAATTTTGAGTAACATTCATACTGTTCTCCATATTAGCTGTACTAATTTATACCCCCACCAATAGTGTACAGGGTTCTACTTTCTCCACATTCTCACCAGCATTCATTATAGCTTGTATTTTTGATAAAAGCCATTTTAACTGAGATGAGATAATATCTCATAGTAGTTTTGATTCACATTGTCCGATGATTAGTGATGTTGACCATTTTTAATATACCTGTTGGCCATTTGTATGTCTTCTTTTAAGAAATGTTTATTCAGATTTTTTGCCAGTTTTTAATCAGATCATTTGATTTTTTCCTGTTGAGTTCTGTGAACTCTTTAGATATTCTGTTTTTTAATTCCATGTCAGATGGGTAGTTTGCAAATATTTTATCTCATTCTTCTGGCTGTCTTTTCACTTTTTTGGTTGTTCCCTTGCCATGAGGAGGTTTTTTTGCTTGATGGGATCCCATTTGTCCATTTTTGCTTTGGTGGTCTATGCTTTGGGGGTATTACTCAAGAAGTTCTTGCTCAGATCAACATCCTGAGAGTTTTCCCAATGTTTCCTTTAGGTAGTTTCATAGTTTCAGGTCTTATATTTAATCCATTTTGATTTGATTTTTGTATGCGGTGAAAGATGAGAGTCTAGTTTCTTTCATATGCATATGGATATCCACTTTTCCCAGCACCATTTATTGAAATGACTGTCTTTTCTCCAAGGTATGTTCTTGGCACCTTGTCAAAAATGAATTTACTATAAATGTGTGGATTTATTTCTCGGTTCTCTGTTATATTCCTTTGGTGTATGTGTCTGTTTTGATGCTGGTACCACACTGTTTGGTTACTATAGCTCTGTGGTATAATTTGAGGTCAGGTGATGTGATTCTTCCAACTTTGTTCTTTATACTCAGGATGGCTTTGGCTATTCTGGGTCTATTGTGATTCCATATAAATTTTAAGATTATTTTTTCTATTTCTGTGCATAATGTCATTGGTATTTTGATAGGGATTGCATTGAATCTGTAGGCTGCTTTGGGTAACATGGACATTTGTAACAATATTGATGCTTTCAACTTATGATCATAGAATATCTTTCTATTTTTTGATGTCCTCTTCAATTTATGTCATCAATGTTTTACAGCTTTCCTTGTAAAGATCTTTCACATATTTAGTTATGTTTATTCCAAGGTATTTTATTTTATTTGTAGCTACTCTAAATGGAATTATTTTCTTGATTTCTTTTTTAACATTGTTTACTGTTGGTATACAGAAATGCTACTGATTCTTCTATGTTGATTTTGTATCCTGAAACTTTATGTAATTTGTTTATCAATTCTAATAGTTTTTCAGTGAACTCTTTATGTTATTCTCAATATAAAGTCATATTGTCTTCAAACAAGGATAATTTGACTTCTTCCTCTCCAATCTGGATGCCCTTTATTTCTTTCTCTTATCTAATTGCTCTAACTAGGACTTCCAGTACTATTTACTAACAGTGGTGAAATGGGAATTTTTGTCTCGTTCCAGATCTTAGAGAAAAGGCTTTCAGTGTTTCCCTGTTCAATATGATACTAGCTGTGGTTCTGTCATATATGTCTTTCATTGTGTTCAAGTGTGTTCCTTTTATATCTTTTGATATATTTTATCTTTAACTGATGTTGAATTTTATCAAATTCTTTTTTAGCATCAATTGAATATATCATATGGATTTTATCCTTCATTTTGTTGATATGATGTATCACATTTATTTATTTCTGTATGTGGAACCATCCCTGAATCCCTGTAATGAGCCCCATTTGTTCATGATGAGTGGTCTTTTTTTTATTGCATTGTTGAATTTGGTTTGCTAGTATTTTGTTTAAGTTTTTTGCATGTATGTACATCAGAGATATTGGCCTGTAGTTTTCTTTTTGTGGTTGTTGCTGTTGTTTTTGTTGTTTTCAGAGTTTTTAAATTTCTATCACAAAATATCCCTTTACTGCTTCTTGGAGAGTTGGACTCCCACAGCTTTTATCTGGGAATGTCTTAATTTCTCTTTCATCTTCAAAAGATAGTTTTACCTGATATAAAATTCTTGGGTGACATTATTTCTGTTTCAGCACTTTAAATTTATCATTCCACTGCCTTCTGGTCTCTATGGTTTCTGCTTAGAAATCAGCTGTTATTCTCATGGAAAGTTTCTTTTACAGGACAAGTCTTTTCTCTCTTATGGCTTTCAAAATTCATCCCTCAACTGTCAAAAGCTTGATTTTAATATGGATCAATGCAGATATCTTTGTGTCCTTCTTGGAGTTCATTGAATGCATACCTTCATGTATTTTACCAAATGTGGAAAGAATTTGCTTATTTTTTTAATCAAATATTGTCTTTTCTTTTTCTCTCTTGTCTTCTTCTGGGACTACCATTATATATATATGGTATGGGTGATGGTGTTCCACAGGTCTAGTGAGCTTTTTTCATTTTTCCTCATTTCTTTGTAATTTTGCTCATCATACTGAATAGTTCCATTGACATCTTCATATTTTCTGTTCTTTCTTCTGATTGCTAAACTATGCTGTTAGAGGCCTCTGGTAATTTTTAAAATTTCATTTATTGTACTTTTCAGAACTATAGTTTCTGGAAACATGAGCTCACATCTTCAATACCACTGTGAAGCTGAGGAAGGGGGAGAGGGTAAGGGGAAGTAAAAATACAGCAATATTTTCCTACTATTTTTAAGTTGCCTTTTTCATGATTCAGCATTCTCTTGGCTTGTATAAATATTTGACTATTTTCTGTACCTATTCCAAAGCTGATTCTGACAGTTTATGCTTGATTTTTTTGGTATTCCTGTAAAGGCACAGTTCCATGTAGCCACCTACCACACTGTTATTGCTGAAATTATTTTGTACATAGCTTTAAAATGAACCTTTCTGATTTACTATTTTCCTCATGTTAGTGCTTGTCCAATAACTCAGAATGACACCTTATTTCCTGCTAAATGGAGCTAAATTCTCTGAACTTGCAATACAAATTGCTGTACTTTGCCCTTATATAAATAACAAAAATAAACTCTTCTTGTAGAGTCCTTCTCATTACACAATCATTTTCATGCCTGAGTTATGAAGTGTGTCAGCCAGCTTAATGAGCCTGAGTTCAAACTAGATGAGAATCAGCTAAAGGTTATCAAGAAGAAAATTTGCTAAAACCATTGGCTGAAAACCTTAAAACAGAATTGAATCTTGTCTTTATTATTAGGAATTTAAATAAAGAAAAAGTATTCTAAAGAATTAATATAGGCCGGGCGCGGTGGCTCACGCCTGTAATCCTAGCACTCTGGGAGGCCGAAGCGGGTGGATTGCTCAAGGTCAGGAGTTCGAGACCAGCCTGAGCGAGACCCCGTCTCTACTAAAAATAGAAAGACATTATATGGACACCTAAAAATCTATATAGAAAAAATTAGCCGGGCATAGTGGCGCATGCCTGTAGTCCCAGCTACTCGGGAGGCTGAGGCAGTAGGATCGCTTAAGCCCAGGAGTTTGAGGTTGCTGTGAGCTAAGCTGATGCCACGGCACTCACTCTAGCCTGGGCAACAAAGTGAGACTCTGTCTCAACCAAAAAAAAAAAAAAAAAGAATTAATATATCTATATTAAAAAGAAAGCTTCTTATATTTACAGATATTTCCAATATGATTTCAAGATTTAAATGCTATAATATCAAGAATATGTATTTTAATAATTCAATGTAATTTCTGCTCCCTTTTTCAACTTAATATATGGAAATATACTTTTTATATTTATTCTACCTAGATAAGAAGAATTTATTTTTTAAATGAATCCTCTTTATTTTAGAATGTTTACAAACTTTATATGTGCCAATATATAAAATGGTAGCACTTAGTACAATATAGTAATTAAATTATGTCATTATTACCTTTTACGTTTCTTAAGTGATGTAACTAATGGTACTGGTTAAAACTAAGAAAATGGTATACTGTGCTTGTTGTCATTCTGTTTTCTTGTAACTACATCTTCTAAATATATTTTTCTGCTACTAATTGCTCCCTTAGTTGAGGACTGAAGCAACAAATAGACATTTTAAATTATCAATTAATAAGCTGATTATAATTAGGCACTGGATATCTGTTCCATGACTTATATCACCAGTAAAAAGAAACTTAAGGTAAAGGATAACCTATTCCCTATAGAGAAGAGTTTCAAATAAAGATGGTGCTTATTCATAAGAATGCAACCATTAAATTATTAAAAGGATTTTATAACCAAATTAATCAGACAAAGTGGAAATCAAAGACAATTACTTTGATATGTAATACATATTGCAATTTTCCTTTGGGATGCCACATTTTTTTAAGCTATATATTATTTAATAATTTATTATTTTTCATCATTGGTAATTTTACTTTTCCAAATTCCCAATGTTTTAATCAACCATTATGCACAAAACATGAAGATGCACACCAGTATTTCTTATGATATGTTATCTCATGTAATATTTCTCATAGGAAAATGTTTTTATCTAATTTATGGAATTTTAAAAGAATTATTTTTGCCATATATATTTTTATATATTTATGTATAATTTTAAAATGGTATATATATATCTTTTAAAAATATTTTACAACATGCTGTGATCTGATGATGCATTTTGATCATCTTCATGTATACTATCGACCAGTGTATCAAGCAGTTCACTTATTCTCTTATCAAGACTCACTAGAGACTCCTAGTCCCTGAAAATAGAGTTTTTGAACAAAACGACAACACCTTTGCTCTCTTGGAACACATGTTTATTGAACATAGATATTAACTAAATATTCAAAATATTAATAGTAGTGCTATAATCAAAATTTTGTTTAGGTGTTATGCAGGCAAACACAGAGTATTACAAAGTGCATTGATATTGATCGGTGGTGGTGGTGAAGGAGACCTAATTTAGTAGGTGTAAAGAGGAGTAAAAAGGAAAGGTGTAAAGGAAGTTCTCTTAGATGAGAAGACATACAAGGTGAGATCTCTATGATGAGTGAGAGATGAAGAAACTGGGCATGTTGGTAGAAAGGTGAGCCAATTTCAGAGGAATCACCATATTAGAATATTTCAAAGTTCAGGAATTTTGCAATAGGTAGGGCATCGGGCAGGGCTGACGTGTGGACCAGGCACCAAAATGTACAGCAGACAAATGAACAGAAGGGGAGATCTGAATTTTTTTCTTCTAAGTTTACCATTGCCTATTTCCAGTACTTAAGCATATGTCAAAGCAGAAATACCTCCACGGGGAGAAAGAAAAATCCTTAGCTGACTGGGGATAAGCGGTGAAGGGGAGAGCAGGGTCAGGGACATTGTTAGCACAAGGTCCTTTTCCTTCAGAATTTTGTAGTGCTTTATAGCCTTCTTGTTTACTTGATGCTGTTGGGAAGTCAGAAGCAATTTTAATTCCTAATCCAGTTTGTGTGACTGAACATTTTATTTATCTTTCTGGAAACTTGTAGAAAATTATCTTTGTCTTCAATATTTTTAAACTTCACAATGTGTCATACTATATATCCATTCTAATTCATTTTATTGGGCACTAAGTGAACTTTCTCAATTTGGCAATTCATGTCCTTCAGTTCTTGGAAATATTTTAATATTTTTATTAATTATTTCCTACCATCTGTTTTTCTCCCCTCTCCATCTGGACCTTCTATTATTTAGACTTTGGAATTCAGGAAGTGATTATCTATGTTGTTTTATTAATATATATTTTCTCCCATGTGTTATCATTCTTTTCTATTTACTTATTTTCTATAAGACTTTCTTAACTTTATTATCTGGGCTTATTACTGAAGTTTTTGTTTTACTATCAGGCCTTTAGATTCCCAATAGCTCTTGTTGGTTTTTATAAAGTTGCTTCTTGTTTTTATTTCATAGATTGGCTATTATATCTTATTTCTGTGTTGATATAAATTACAGGTTTGGGTTTATTTCTACAGTATTTTTTCCTTGGGGATAATCTCATTTCACATTGTTTTTATCTGTTTGTTTATTTTGGTCTTATCTTTCAAGTTAGAGAGTTTATTCACATGTACAGTTAATGTTGGCTTTTGTTGTTGATTAAGAGGGACATACCAAAAGTACCAAAAATCTCAGTTGGAATCTCTGAGCACTGGGTAAGGATTTTCAACTATCATCTTCTCTGTGTGTGATCTGGGTGAAGCATTTTTAGGGAACTCCAAATTTCACATTAAACATTCTTTAGAAAGAGAAGAGTCTTTGAATCATCTGCCTAAAGGCTATGACTGTGGCTTTCACCATTCTTCTTCGGTGCTGGGGTGGAACAGTCTGTAGGAGAGAGCTGCTCTTCATTGCTTTCATTCAGAATTCAGTATTTTTTTGATGCTGTATGGTCTGAGTCCGGAGTGAACAAAATTTCCAGACTCCTACTAGGGTTGTACAGGCAAGAAGATCTGGTAATTTATTGACTTCTCAAATAATTTTCACCAGGCTCCAATATTTTAGTAACCACTGTCATTTTCATTTCCTGAGATACTTAATATTGCTAATTTATGTGCTTTTTTGAGGGATCTGTGAATAAATAAGATTTTCTGCTTTATCCACCAGGCAACTAAGTCAGTCCTCATCTTTCCATATGCTTACAGGCTTCCAATATTGTGTTGTTATCTTTACTTCTCTTCATCCTTATAGATAACTTTTAAAATGTTTTAATGGCTTTGAGGATTTAAGAAGAGAGTAAAATGATATTTAAGTCTGCAATATACCTAGGAGTTCATTTAAGAGGAAAATGTATTATTGGTAGTATATATGCACACATACACATACTGAGGTTATGTATTATGTGTACATGTAAATATATGTAAAATAATCTACATTGTTTTCCAAATTTCACAATTTCCAAAAGTCATAACTATTAGGAAATTCATCTGCATTTCAATAAAAGAAGATATGTGTTGGGTAAAAGTGGTTCCCTTTTGGTTTGTTTGCTTTTTGGTTTGTCTTTAATAAAACGATCAGGGGAGAGTCTTTAAGTCTACACATTTCTCATAAAACTATTTGTAAAGGATGTGTAGATTCATCCTACTGATTACCATTGGAAACACTGAGAGACCTATATAGAAAATCTATTAATGGATAAAAGTTTATAATGAGGAAAGTAAAAAAAACTAAGTCAGAAGCAATGGAGACAGGTGAAGAACAAGAGGCAGAATTTGATATCCAACAGCTTAAAATAAGTCCCCACCTTTTCTAGAAGAGTTTCTTGAACCATCCTGCCCAATCTTTAGTTACCTCTGCCTGGTGATTAAAGAGATGTCTCTGGTTATGTAGCCGTATAGGCCCATCAGAATGTTTATTTCGATATCAATAGTTGAGAAAAGGCAAAGAATTCTGCCCCCAATATAGAGAATAAATTAGAAACGAGATCCTCTGTGAAGCAAAATTGAAAGTAATAACGGGTCTCCAAAGCTTTTTTTCTTTTTTTTATTTGTATACAATTGTATAAATTTTTAATTGTATAAATAAATTTATTTATACAAAAAGTTTGTATAAATATCTATAAATTTAAGTGTAATTTTGTTACACTGATATGCATCATGGTGGAGTCAGGGTTTTTAGTGTCTCTACTACCTTGGAATCCTTCTCTTTACTGACCCATTGCAAATGCCTTGCAAAACTAGAGCTCTTGTGCCAAAGAGAATCATTAAGCAGAAACTGAAAGAATTCTCACTTTCATTACTTTACAAGTTTACAATGTAGGCACGGAATATAGTCATGAGATCCAAAATTAAATTGTTAGTCATATTTTGTTTAAAAGTGTTTTATACATAATGATTATTTTCTGTAATATCATCAATATGCACCATACTGTTGAATTATCAAGGAGTAAGTAGAGTTTGTCTGCTAACCTGGGAACCTATCATTTTTTGTGCTGTTTCCATGAGTACTAAATAGTATGCAAATTTTGGATTATAACTTCTTTGCCAATTGCATAATTTTTTGTTGTTTATTAGAATGAAATAAAATAACAATAGCAGCAATGATATTGATGTTAATAAGAGCTGACATTAATGTTGCACTTATTGTCTGACAGGCAGTATTTTAATTTCTTTGCATGCATTAATTTATAACTGTGATATAAGTTCAATTGCTATCTCCATTTTACAGATGAGAAAATTAGAGAAAAAAGAAAGCAAAAAAACAAATTCTAAGATTACACAGCTAGTGACTGATAGAATCCAGTTTCATTCAGGCAATAGGACACCAGGTCCAATTTTCCTAACCATGAGTGATCATATGAGTTTTTTAAAACTGCCAGTTCTTTAATGACAAACAGTAAAGGCATTCATATTTCCCTTGAAAAACTTTTCCAAAGTCCAAGTTGCTATATTTCCAACTCTTCTTTCTATACACTTTTTCTTCTCTTCCATTGCATTCATTCATATCTTCACCTATAATTTTATATACATGAATGTCAAGTTAAGATTCCTGGACGTTCTACTAAGCTCAACTTTTATGTTTCCAATCACCTGTAATACATAATTCCTATATATTCCACCAGAACCATAAAAATTGATAGGAACAAAACTCAGGCAGAATAATGTAAATGTTAATTGTTCAAATAGATATAAGTCTGAAGGTTTGAAGCCTGGCTCCATGACCGTAGGGCATGTTAACCATTTGGAGCTAATTTCTTTTTTACGTGTAAAACAGGAAACAAATAGCACTTACAGCATTGTTACGAAAATCAAATGAAGTAAAATGCTTAGGAAAATGCTTTAGTTGGAATGTCTAAATGATATTTATCAATATTACAAGGGAAACATGGTTTGGAGGTTTGTTTTCTTACTCTTTCTACTTTAGAGGTACTACTCCAAGACCCAACTACATAGAAAGAACGATTTAGGTGCTTTTTATGTAATTTAAAATATATATAGTAAGCAATAATTCAAAAATAAACCAAGAAGAGATATAATACGTTCTGCAAGTGTTCCTTCATTGGGTCAATTGTAAGGACTGGCTTAGCAATTTAGGGAAATATCACTGTGAAACCACGTGCGAGGGCAAAATAAAAATGATAAAAGAGTTGAGATTTAGGGGACAAAGTATTGCTTTTCTGTCTTCCTGTGCTCTTCTTTTTTAACCCATTTCCAACCGTCAAAATACTAACCATTTTTTTTTTAAATCCCTGATCAAATCTGACTTCTATTAGGAAGTTTTATTACCTTCTCTCAAAAATAAATGTCTCCCTCCTCTAAAATTTCATATCATTCTGTCTCTCTCATGTGAAGACTTTTTTAACTTATGAAATATTTATATTTTAATTATCTTATATCATTACTAAAATATAAGGCTCTTCCAGGCCTAAGCACATGACATGTATCTTAGTGTCTTTTTCAGTGTCTAGGCGAGTACGTTTCAGAAGAGACAGACGTCTATGGCATACACTGTACACACTCCAAAAGGAGATGGTAGGCAGAGGAAAGACTCAAGGGCAGTCACCAAGTCAGAAACCCGGTAAGACAGCCATCCAATGTGATCCTGTGGTTCTGCAGCCTGAAAGGGATAATCAGAGAAACCTCTGGCAAAGGGCAGCAATGCAAGATTCGCTGGCAGAGTAGGGACAGAAAGGTGCCAGACCACGTCATGCTAAGTATACACTAACCTGCCAAAAATGTAAAATAGATAATAAAATAATAATGTTAGTATCTAATCATATTATACAGGACATAAAAATATGTATAGAGAAGATTATCACATGCAAACTAAAATAGTTATGAAATATAATTTCTTAATGAATTGTATTATTTTATAACTTGTAGAGAATTTATCAATGGCTTGAATGTGACCAAAAGCCAGGGATAGGAAGAAATCCACAATCCAAATATCTGGAAGTCTAAGAAAACACCTTAATTAACCAATAAAATTAACAAAACAATCTTTGAAAATAACGTTAAAGCCTTTAGCTTTGGTTAAGCGATGAGTTCAAAATATTGACTTTATTTTGTGGGTGAGTAAAGATTCCAAACATGCAGAATTTGTAAATATGGAACAACTTAAAAAATAAAATTAGTTGTTATAAAAAGAAAAAATAATTACCATAGAGATGGAGGCAAAGACAAAATAATTATAGAGCTGCAGAATAGAGACAAATCGGTAATATCTAAAGACCCAGAGACCATAATGGGCTATGAGCTAAATGGGATTTTTAAATACATATTACACATCTATACAAAAATTCTAATATGATAATCATTATCATTATTGTTATAATTAGTTTTCAGATATTTTAATTATATTTCCGCTAATTTTACAGCTTAATTTTCAGACATATGAGAAAGGCAGGTAACTATCAAAGCTAATGAATAAAAGGATGATAAATGGTATCTAAAAAAAAGACTACAGATCTTGGCAATTGTCAATAAAGGGACTCCCCACTAGACTGAGTTATGTGCCCGTCTTTTATGGTGGTGACTTAATACTTTTGAGGTAGTGTCCTATTATTTCCCCCTTAACTTTTGTCCAATTCTAGCAGCAGATTAACTCCGTGTCTTTAGCCCCAGGAAAAGGATATAAGCACAGGAAAGCTGAAAGCCTTTAATTATTCCAAACAGCTAAAGTAAGGAAATTGAAAGAATTCAGATGTTAAGTTTTTGGAGTAATTAGTTATGAAATGGATTTAAACTATAGCTGTTGGAGGAGAGAGGTGAGGGGTTGAAGGAAATGAGTTTATAAGAGTAGAGAAAGTACTTTGCATTCTAAGTTTTGTTTTAAATATCCAAGGAACTCAAGTGATCAGGTGACTCGGAACCACCGTTGTATCAATAATGAGCCCAGGATTCTGAACCCGAGGACAACATATTCACCTCTCATGACTTGCTAGTACACAAAACTCTACCATTGGCCTAAACCTTCAAAAGGCGGGAAAAGCCTCAAAAGTAATTGAGATTAAATTAAAGTCTAAAGAGATGTGGTACTAAGTTAATTCTTAGAAAATAAAGTCTTTTTTTTTTTTTTTTTTTTTTTTGCAAATAGTAGATGTTCAAGATTTTGCAATGAAATTAATGAACTAATCAGTACTTTAAGTCAACCACTGCATTGAGGTTTCTTGTGGGGGAAGGGGAGAATTTGTTAATCATTGGCTCTGTTTAGATTTTTGCCAAGGCTAAGAAATCAGTTTTGCTGGAGTTGTCTTATACTGGTTTATGAGAGCTGACTATTTGATTATTCATATCTCTTCTTAAATTCAGGCTTCGTAATGTCTTATTTGTAGCTTTAAATCACTCACGTTGGGGGTATTTTGCACCATAGAAACTGGAAAATGCTACAAACAGTGCCTTTCATCACACATAGATCACCACATTACCGGTTATGAAGAGCTCAGACATTTTAAGGACCTTTCCAATAATCTGATGTTATAACAACTGTTATAAATATGGCTCTTACACAACCCTGAGGTTGTTTCTTATGCAACAGGTGTAAAGAAAAGGTGGGGTAAACATAACTAGCCACATTTCAAAAAAGTATAAATTTGAAGGAAAAAATGAGACAACCTTTAATCCAGTGCTGTGGAAATCTTGAGTCCTTCTCATTTCCCTTAATGGATGCCAGGGGGACTGGAGATGGTACTCCCATCCCTGCTTTAACCTGAATGGTGACACTTTGGTTTACTTTATATGGTGGGATTTTGCATTAGATTTTCTCTAAATAGTAATTTCTCAGTTAAAACAATGTGTACACACACACACCCACATACACCCACACACTCCTACCTACATCATCTATAGTAGTATTTAGAATTGTGACTGAGGGGTGTATGTTCCATTAACTAAGTATATTGCCAACTTTAAAGTCATTTCAAA
Organism: Eulemur rufifrons; assembly: GCF_041146395.1. Lineage (NCBI taxonomy): Eukaryota > Metazoa > Chordata > Mammalia > Primates > Lemuridae > Eulemur > Eulemur rufifrons. Next base: position 44,248,052 of record NC_091000.1, on the reverse strand, counting down.
GCCAGGTGCAGAAGCATGCACCTACAGTCCTAGCTAGTCAGGAGGCTGAGGCAGGAGGATTGCTTGGTCCCAACAGTTTGAGACCTGTCAGGTCAACGTAGCGAGACCCCATTTCTAAAATAAATAAATAAATAAATAAAGTCACTTTCAGTTATCAACATTCTACACCAAATTTTATGAAAGTAAATATTTTCCAATTAAAAATCTCAACAAATTGTTTTGTGGATATTGACAAACTGATTCTAAAGTTTGTGTGCAGTGACAAAAGACCCAGAATAGTCAACACAAAACTGAAGAACAAAGTTGGAAGACTGGAATTACTTGACTTTAAGATTTACTATAAAGCTACCGTAATCAAGACTGTGTTGTACTGCAAAAAGAGAAAAAAGACTGACAGAACAGAGTGGAGAGCCCAGATGGAAACAGACCCACACAATCATGGTCAATTGATTTCTGACAAAAAAGCAAAGGGAATTTAATGGAGAAAGGCTATTCTTTTCAATACATGGTCCCAAAACACCATACAAAAAAAAAAAGAATAGAAAAGAAAATGAATCTAGACACAGCCCTTGTATCCATCACAAACATTAACTCAAAATGGATAACAGACCTAAATGTAAAATGCAAAATTATAAAACTCCTAGAATATAGCATAGGAGAACATCTCGATGGCCTTGGGTTTGGTCATGAAATTTTAGTTACAACACCAAGCACAATATATGAAAGGAAAAATTGATTAGTTGGACTTCATTAAAATTAAAAACTTCTCTGTAGAAGACACTGTCAGGAGATTGACAACACAAGCTATAGAATGGGAGAAAATATTTGCAAAAGGCATATCTGATAAAGGACTGATACACGAACATACAAACTCTTAAAATTTTACAAAGAGAAAAAAATGGGAAAAGGTCTGAGCAGACACCTCACCAAACATGATATACAAATAGCAAATAACCATCTGAAAATATGCTCAACATCATATGTCATTAGGAAATTCCAAAGTAAAACACCAAAATAGCATTACTACTTACTGGAGTAGTAAAAGTCTAAAACACTGCTGACATTAAAAGGTGGTTAGGATGTGCAGCAACACAAACTCTCGTTCATTTTAGGAAATTGCAATTAAAACACCAAAATACCACTACTATTTAATTGAATAGTAAAAGTCAAAAACACTGCTGACACTAAAAGTTGGTTAGGTTGTGCAGCAATGAGAACTCTCATTCGTCACTGGTAGGGAATGCAAAATGGTACAGCCACTTTGAAAGACAGCTTGGCAATTTCTTACAAAACTAAATATTCTCTTACCATCCGATCTAACAATAGTACTCTTTGATATTTATGAATACCTAAATGAGTTGAAAACTTATTTCTCCACAAAAACCTGTACATGAGCATTATTTTTCATGCCCAAACCTGGAAGCAACCAAGATGTTCTTCAATAGGTAAATAAATAAATAAACTGGTTATCCATACAATGGGGCATTATTCAGCAATAAAAAGAAATAAGCTATGGAGCCACAGATAGACATAAAGGAATTTTAAATGCATATTGCTACATAAAAGAAGTCAATTTTAAAAGGCTACATATTGTATAATTCCAACTTTGTAACAGTCTGGAAAAGGCAAAACTAAGGAAACATTAAAAGGGTAAGTGGTTACCAGGGGCTCAGGGGAACAGAGGGGATGATGAGTAGGATGAACAGAGTGAGCCCCGATGTAAACTATTTACTTGGCTCACAAGGCTGTGGCAGAGTTGATTCATGGACTGTAACAAAGAAACCGCATGGCAAAGGAGCAGGATGTTGGTGGTGGGGAAAACTGTGCATTTGTTGGGGAAGGAAATATATGAAAACTCTATTTTTTATTCAATTTGTCTGTGAACATAAAATTGCTCTAAAAATAGTCCATGAATTTAAAAAAGTAAATATCAATGCATTAAAAGCACATTCTCATAAAGAAAAAAAAACAATTTTTCCAAAACAAATTAAGTGTATTTTTCTACTTTTATGCTTAATTTTTAAATCTTATATTTCTTTATGAGAAACCAATAGTTTTCTTGCTTTATTTTTACTTTTTTAGTTAATAGACTATTTTGGGTCAATTTTACTCCAAAAAATTTGGAAAAAATGTATATTTTTAAGAAATAATTTACTAAAGTTGATTTTATAATCAAAACTTAAACATATAAAGCAATAATCTTCTAGCAGTCATTTATCTCTATAATTATAACAGAAATTACTATGTCTTCATTTTTCAGTCAATTTTATATTAGCCATATGACAGTCTTGATTCTAACAATCAGCATAATAATTTAAAGGCTTAGCTGGCCAAATCTAACCTTCTATTATAATGTTTGACCTTCACTTAAAGATTTTTTAATATGTTGTTTAATAAAAATGTCTACCTTATCTGAGAATAATCTATTTACTAGTTTAAATTTTAATAAGAAATAAGATGTTTTTAAAGGGTTGGGTTTATTCCAAAGCCTGAAATATTTTAAGTCTCAAATATGATTCAGCATATGTCTTTAATCTCATTGCATAGATTTATATAAAATAAAATGCTATTTTTATTTATGCTAATTGATTTATTTTCTTATTAATTATATGGATCAACATGGTTTATAGAGGGAGTAACAGCTAACTATTGAGCAAAATAAAATACCTTTTTTCATAATTTCACTCAAGTATCTTACTGAATCAAAACACTTGAGAACAAATATTTTGCTTCTACTAATCAGAAATCTTCGTTCTCTAATAAAAGGCCTTAAATACCATATATTCACATATGGTCTCTCTCTCTGTCTTTCTATCTATTGACATATCTATAATGTCAAGATATTCAATAGCTACCAAGGGAAACTATATAGAGTAAAATTTTTGACTTTTAACCAATTTCTATCATAAATAAAATATTTTTACTTTTAGGAAAGTATGTGACCGTAAGTACTACTGTAAGTAAATTCTCAGTGGGATAGAGATGTTAAGGTAATATGAGAATTCATGGCTTACAAATGGGACTTGGAAAGGGTAAAATAAAATAAATGATGAAGAAAATCTTCGTGTACTTCACTGTCAAGGTCACAAGTTTAGGTTGGAAAGAGTTTTGAAATTGTACCTTAGACTCTTCTGTGTTCTACTGTCAAGATTATTGTAATTCTGTTGAGAACATCATATAAAAAATAATTGTTCGAGACCAGCCTGAGCAAGAGCAAGACCTCATCTCTACTAAAAATATAGAAAGAAATTAGCTGGACAACAAAAAATATATAGGAAAAAAAATTATCCGAGTATGGTGGCATATGATTCTAGTCCCAGCTACTTGAGAGGCTGAGGCAGGAGGATTGCTTGAGCTCAAGAGTTTGAGGTTGCTGTGAGCTAGGCTGATGCCACGGCACTCTAGCCAAGGCACTCTAGCCCCGACAACAGAGTGAGACTCTGTCTTAAAAAAAAAAAAAAGAAAGAAAGAAAAGAAATAATTGTTGCCATTTTAGTTACTGATCTCAAATCATCTAACTTCTGGAAATGACACATCAAAAATCATCTCCACTGGCAAACATTCATTAGTATTAAACAGAAACTATAATTTGGATGGATGCAATTTACCTGGATCCCTGGCTATTTTTGTACTTATCTTTTTCATATTTACCTATTCTTAAAAGGAAAAAAAAATCCTATTGCAAAATTACATGAAGGTGCTTGCAGAAGTCCAATGGATTGTCTAAAATAAAATAGAAAAGAAGGTTCCAAATTCACTGAACTCCAGATTATGTGACCATTCAAAAGGATTGTCATTCAATAGTGGCACACTGGCAAACTTTTCATTGGGCATCCTTGTTTTGACTGACTTCTCAAAGTAGCAGCAGGAAACACACATCCCAATCATTAAAGGTCATGAAAAGATCATACTGTGCTCAATCTTTTGTGGGCATTCCTGTATTTACTTGAAATGCCCCTTGCCATGAATTTTGTGAGGTCTGAATGCATTTTGTTACAGTTTACAGTGTGCAACAGGAAATTGTATTTTGGATTTACTGAAGAGTTTCACAGTTTTTCAATGTGTGGGTAGGAAAATGTCACCAAAATATTATACTTAATTCTAAATCAAAATATATAATTATATAATTGTGAGCCTTTACTTTCTTTTTTCTTTTTTTTTTTTTTGTTACTGAGAGAAATGTTCTTGAAAATTTTAGGAGTATTGAGAACACACGTTTCATCAGTTCTCTAAAGGCATTTCAAATGAATATAATAGAAATTAGAATTGTCAAAGGCAGTTTTATTTATTCCAGTGACTTTAAGTCAATATATTCTATGTGCCAAGTCTGTAGTAAATGATAATTCTTAATAATAATAATCACTACATTTTTAAGCACATATTTTGTGCCAGGCACTTTCAGTGCACCATCTCTTATAATCCTCTCAACAGCAATATGTATTATAATTATTATTATTTTTATTTCTATTTTATTTATTCATAGAATTAATACTTATTGAGTTCCTACTATGTTCTAGTTTAGATGGGAAAACTCCAAGACTCAGTCATTTTAGCCAACTTGCCTAAAATTGCACTTGTAGTAGGAATAGAGATAAAAGATTCTGATTTTAAAGACCACATTGTAACTATTAGCATAAAATAAAAACAAATAATATCAAAGTCTTAGAAAAAAAGAGCAATATGAATAATCTAAGTTAAAATTCTGTTGCACTTTGTATAGTTAAGGGTATTTCTACAGTATGTAAATATTATTCAAATTAGAGAATTATGAGTATATGATTATTTAATGCCAGTGAACTATAAATATTAGACATTCTAGCGTAAGCTTACTAAATATAATTACAAGACATTAACTTTCATTAGAACTGTGTTTTGCCAAGCATTATTAAATTAAAGTATTATTTATATGAGAGCAAATCTAAAGATAATTTGTTAGTTACCTTTTATTTAGCCGCTAGAATAGCAGATCCAAAGAGATTGCAGCCTCACCAAGGTCAGACAAGTATGTAATGAAAAAGACAAGACTTAATCCCATTCTATACCAAAAATCTGTTGTTCTTTTTAAAAAATCAAAGTGAATATAATCCTTACATTTTGTACTTCGACATAATAAATTTTCATAAGATAGCACCTCAAATAACTTGCCACTCTAAATACAATGATATGTTTATGTTCCACAATAAAAATTAAAAGTAGTTAGCTCATCAAAATCTGGCTCTTCCCTCCCCCTGCTATTATTGATTAAAAATCCAGCGTCTGTCTTTATTCCATGCTGCTCATAGCAGCCATCTGAACTCCTACCCTCTCTTCAAACACAACCTCAACTGTTACACACTACATTGTCTGTAAGGTCTGACCTGACCTTAGTCTCCTTTGTGCCCTTAAGTGTGTGCCTAAATCTTAGCCTGTCTACTTGAGCATGTTCAAGTTCTATCTTAGGCTCTTTCTAAGCCACTTGAAGAAAGTGTCATTGACTGTTCTTTTTATGTATCCTATAGCAACTAATATGACACCTTGCATAGAAAAATAATTTCATATTACTAAAGTTTATTTCGATTTAGATCCACTGTATGTTAAGTACCTGTCGGATATGTTAGATATGCATATATAGATATAAATATAAATATAAACATAGATTTATATTCCTTGAAGAGAATTTCATTCACGATTGAGAATCTGGAAAGAAACATCTTTAGAATTAATGTCGAATTGTTTGTTTTATGACTTGGTGTCTTTAATATTTTAATGTTTTATCTTTATTGCAAATCTGAGGAATTTTTGAAATTCTCTGCAGGAATAGAAATTATAAAATGATATACTTGTTAAATATGTATCCCTTTTTTGGAAAAAAGTTATATTTTATACAGCTATAAGATACCAGGATATAAATTCTAGATTAAAATGCATTTAGTGTATTATCTGACTGAATGTACTTAAAAGAAATCTTTGACATGTTGATCAGATTAAATTGATTTAATCTCAGCTGAAACTGAAGTTCAGCATTAGTCATGGATAATTACTGTCAGAAAGGGTATGTTCTAGCTATTCATTTACATAATATGAGCTTTCTTTTGGATTGCATATGAATTAATTAAATTTCCTTTAATTGTAGCAGCTACATGCAACACACAGCTTCTAGCTAGTGTAAAGTAGTTCATTAACTTCTAGAAAATGGCCAGTATCCTAATACAAATCTCTGAACACGAGTAGAGGCTCTCAGCAGAAGGATTTAAGAGGAGAAAATCTGGGAAATAAATAGTCGCCAAGCAAAATATGCTACGTATTGACCACATGTTATAGTGAAGCATTTCCCCCCAAGAAGGAAAATTACACTGATTCAATTTGTAACCAAACTTAAAATGATCAGGTACTCTTAATAAACTTTAGCTCATTTTGATAATAAAAAACTAAAACACTCTGTTGATAAATCTAACTTATCATTTGATAGTAAGAAAATATATAAAATTAACAAAGTATAACTATGTTAGTGAAATTCTTGTGTAATAATGGCAGCCCCATTTTGGACTCTATAAACATTAGATCAATAATTTGCCTAAGTACTGGTATAAGGATGGGGAAATATTTTTCCACTTTGAAATGCGTATTTTATAGTCATAATTGACATAATTTTGGACTTTCTTTTAGCACATTTGTTAAAATGAAAACTTTAGACAAATTGAATTTAACAGTTTATTTGACCAAAGAACAATTCATGAATCTGTAATAGTCAGACTTAGAAGAGATTCAGAGAGCTCTGTCCAGCAGTGTGAGCAGTGAGCTTCAAAAGGCCAAACACAAAAGCAAAGTAAAGAAATGACAAGATTGGTGACAGCTATGGCACTACCTTATTCTGGTGTGATGAGGTATTTGCCTTATTTGGGTATAGTCTGATCAGTCTGCTGCTGGTGATTGGCTGAAATTCAGCTGTTTACAGTTGGCTGAAACCTGGCTTTGTTACAAAAAATATACTCCTAAATTTAGTTTTGGTTTGTTACATACTAAGTTCAGTTGCAGTTTGTCACTTAGAAACTCAAAGTACTGAAACAATCTCCAGCTAATGGACTTCTCCTTATTTAATTTAACATATTGAACATTAAAAAGCAATAATATAAAAGTGTAAAAACTTGCCAAATATCATCTCAATCCAGCTAATTAATTATGTTCATTTTTCCATTTCTTTTCCTTGTATCTTCCGAAAAGTTGCAATATTTTATATGGTTTTGATTATAGCATTAACTTCTCATCTTTTCTACTTCAGAGCATTTCATAATCACTTACCTAGTCCTTTTCTTAGTATTATATCTATTTTAACTATAAAGTAGGGTTTCATTAAGTCAGAGGCCCTGAAGTGTGATCCTGGAAGCAGCAGTTATCACTATTACCTAGGAACTTGTTAGACATATAAATTTTGGACTATACTGAAGATTTATTGAATCAGAAATTCTCGGGTGAGATGGAGGAAGAATTTTTGTTTTAACAACTTCTCTAGGCTATTTTTATGCATGCCAAAGTTCAAGAACTATTGCATTAAATAAATATTCCAAAATTTATTAAAATATTTGAATGGATTGTCAATATTTAAAATAATACTACATTGGAAAGCTCTGTTCAATAAATTATTTTTTTCACTTTTTTGTTGCTTTCTTAACAATTGGAATATAGTATCAAATAGTGCAAATATTTTAAAATTGCTTTTTAGTAGATTTGTTCTAACTTCCACTGCTATCAGAACATGTAAATTAATTTTTTGAAAAAATTGTGCTATTGAAAGTGTTGGTCTTTACTGTGTAATTTTAATTTTGCCTATTTAAATTCTATTTGGAAATACATGCATAAATATAAAAATAAAATTAATGTATGAACTTCATTAAAAAAACTTGATTATTTAAATGTTTTTATTCACATCTTTATGTCCTATGAAAACTAGTTTTTGAAGAAATAATAACTAACACTTAAAAGTAACACTTTTAACAGTTAAAACTAACTAGTTTTACATATACCAAGCCCTTTAATCTCGATGAGCCTATGAGAATATACTACTGTTACTCCTATCTTATGTATGAAGAAACTGAGTTACGAATGGGTTAGGTACACACTCTCGGTGCCAAAGCTTACAACTGGTAGAGCTGTGATTTAAACTCAGGGTCAGATTTCATGTTCTTAATCATTTTGAAGCCATGATGTAGAGAGATGATCTAAAACAAACAAGCTGAAAATATACACTAAGTACCCAAGAAAATTACTATAATTTAAGTTTAAAACTTCTCAAATCTTTACTTTTCTTTTTGCAATATAAAGGTGTCATTGATGTTAATCATGTATACACATATATTTATGTGTAATATATCTTTGTATGCATGTTTATTTGTATGTGTATATGCTTATGCATATATGCATATATTTGTGTATATGCATATATTTATATTCAGTTTATTACCATTTTTGATTTTTTCAGAGGTCTCAAAAGAGAAAAGCCAGTTCTGTCTAGAAAATCATAATCATTTCAGCCTTAGTACAAGACTGCTGGATCCACCTATACTTTTCTGATGTCAATGGAGATTGTTAGACTGAATAAGTAACAAGAAAATTGATTTCTTCATGCCTTGTTCATTTAATCATGAAATGCATCAGTGATTTCAAGTGTTAAAGATCAAAATAAGAAAGGGTCAGCTATCAGAAGCTACTAAGAAGTTCATTATTTTTCACTCTAATCTCCTCTCATTTTCTGCCTTATATGCATGTATTTCCTTTCTCTTGTCCAGAAGTCTGTTACTGTAAAAGTTAATATTTATTATGTGCCAGGGATGTGCTTTCTATGGATTATTGCATGTAATATTTTGTACAACTCTAGGAGATGGTCCATACTTTTATCCCCATATTACAGATGGGACAACTTGGCACAGGGAAGGAATTTATCCAAGGACATCAAGCTAATAGAAGGAATTTATCCAGGACATAAATCCTGGTAGAGTCAACATTTGAACACAGGCAGTTTAGCTTGAGAGACCTTTCTTGAATGAAGCACTATACTACCCTGGGGATGGAGAGGAGGAAAAGAGGAGAAGAATGTTGAAAGCATTTTGAAAAAGCTCATCTGTGGGTGCTGATACAAGCATCTTCTCCACTGAAAACAACTGAATTCTGAATATAGTATTCTATAATTGTCTTAGAACATTTTTTTCATTTGATACTTAGAAATGTCCATATTATTTGGACATTTTAACCAAATGATTTTCTTTTCTTTTCTTTTTTTCTTTATTCTCAGGATTTCTGACTCAGGATGGCTCTTTTGGATCTTGTGAAAATAAGTACTGTGGTTTGGGGAGGCACTGTGTTATCAGCAGGGGGACAGGGCAGGCTGAATGTGCCTGCATGGAACTTTGCAAACGGCACTACAAACCTGTGTGCGGATCTGATGGAGAATTCTATGAAAACCATTGTGAAGTGCACAGAGCTGCTTGCCTGAAAAAACAAAAGATTACTATTGTTCACAATGAAGACTGCTTCTTCAAAGGTAAATACTGGGTGAACCTAAAGTGTCACTCTGTTTCTTTCCTATTCTCAACTAGTGCCTTTAAATATAAATGCTAGCACAATTTTATATTAACAAGGAAGAAAAGAAAGGCAGAAAAAATAAATTCAGCTTAATTAAACCAATAAGCAGTAGTGTGAGGAAATTTACATGGATACAATTCTGATATTCAGTTATGAGAAATAAGGCTGGCCAAAATATGACTCAAAATTTAATATAGCTTCCAGCATTGCACCATATGGCTTCTCAATCAGGGATTATCTTAGGGACACAGGGTGGCCAATTCACTCTACAGGCCAAATCCACCCAGTGAAAAGCACCTGGAGTGAAATTGAGGGAAGAATGAATGCCAAGCCATGCTGTGATAACATTTCATTACTTCCTGATGAAAAACAATGGTTTCAGTTTGCACCACATAATTCAAATTACATGGAACTGGTAATTGCCCACTGAAATAACTATGAAGAAATGATGCTAAACTTAATTAGTGAATCTGAGATGACAGTAGTTTAAAATTTTAAAGTGTTGGTATTTACTTTCATGTACTTGAAAATCATTAGCTTATGGAAAATTAGTAATTTGATACGTTATTTTAACATGTGATATAAATAAATCAGGGAACAGCTTTAATATCATTTATTTATTAATTTGTTGTTATTTGTTTATGCCTTTGGGAATATTTTCTTGTTCACAGTCATAACTTAGATTGAAATTAGTGACTTAAATATATAGATGTTCCACCATTCTAATAGGTCAATGATCAACCTCATTTCTAATCTTAGGTCGGTTCCAAGTCTCAGTTTCTCAGAAGGTCTCTGAAATGGGATTACACTTACAAACATGTTTGACTGCTTTATTCCTAGCTTAAATTTTTGGCTGAAATTTAATGTTACAATACTTCATTCATCTACCTAATGTTACAATACTTCATTCATCTACCTATTAAGGAAAATTGAAGATTTAATTTTTTTAAACTTAATAGGACAAAGTATTATTTTCAAGGTATTAAAAAAAAAAAAAAAGAATACACCCAGCTTTTCAAATGATACAAAATGTAGCCATTGTGGCTACTAGAAGCTCTTTGACATAATTGAAGTAAAATTATATGGATAGTTTACTTACCGTAGTGCACTATCTGAATCTTAAATATATGTGCATAGAATTTTATGATGCTAGATTCTCTTCTTTTACGAGAAGAATAAGAGATGGCTTTGGTTACAAATTCAATTTATTTCCCTTTTCAATCAAATCTATTTTATAAGTAGTTAGAACTGGTTCTATGAACATTGTGCTTTGATACTCATACACTATTTTTTCTGTCATTTTTACCTGAGATGGTACAGTGGAAATTATACTATTGAACTAATGGATAACATTATAAAATTATGTAAATCATATGCAATATGTAACCATGTAAATATTTTAACTTAGAATCATATTCTCAAGCTGAGGTTTTGTTCACCTGACACTCAGTGATTGATTATATGGAAGCACATGATATTAAATACCATGTGAGAAAGTAACCTTTTATATTTAAAGTCCTGCTTTATAGCCAGGTGCTTAGACATAATGCCATGCAATATATAAATCAGTATGACATAGATGAACAAGGACATAGATTACCTTCCTTATAAGTTTACTTCATAAAGCAATGCTTTGAAAAACTTTTGTCCTACAGACTTATATTAAGCATATTTATTAGATCTATAGTTGCTTCAAAATACTTTCTCATCATACATAGCATTAAATTCCATTTATATTATCTGGGTTATTTACCAAGTGTTGGCGTGTTTTCCAGGTCTCAGAAATTGTGGGTCTTCTGTTTGCTTGTTTATTTGTTTTGGTGTTTGTTAACATACAGCTTACTCATAAAATTACTTTATTTCAGCAGAAAAGGAGTAAACAATGTAGAACAAACTAATAAATTTCCTATCTTATTAGTGTGCATTTGGCCAAATTTGCGATGGAAAAGCAGATTCCGTAAAGGTGAAGGACTGATGTTGTTATAGCTAAAATTAATTCTGTGATTGTGAATGATATTTTCTGTGGAATTTCAGCAGGTTATATAGCTTCCTATAATGGCCCAATGAAAAAATCAAATCAAAGTATTAAGTTCAAGAACTGCAAAATGTTATATTTAATTAGATATTTGCAAATAGAATATTGAAACAAGTCAAAACAAATGAAATAGAGAAAACACATTTGCTACTTTTAGATTAACAAAAGTTGATTTTGAAACCTTAGAATGTGGGTTAACAAACATGAACCTATTGGTGAAATCCAGGTCAGGACCTATTTTTTTAACTTGTGTTTTATTGGAACAGAGCCACACTCATTTCTTTAGTGCTTTTGCACTACAAAGGGAAAGTTGAGTAGCAATGGGAACAGAGATCTTATGGCCCCCAAAGTCTGAACAATTTTTATCTGGATTTTTCCAGGAAAAGTTTTTGACCCCTGCTATACAAGATTACTGAGATCTTAAAATTCATTTTTAAAAATTTTAGATTTTTACTATTCTTTATGTTCTTGACTATCTTGATGAATATAGAGATTTACATATGTGGTAAAAATTTAATGAAATTAAACACATACACAAATGGGTGCAAATAAAATAGGAAATCTGAGTAAGATCCATGGATAGTATCAAAGTCAATATCTTGGTTATGATGTTGTACTATAATAATTTTGCAAAATGTTACCATTAGGAGGAACTGGGTAAAGGGTACATGGAATTTCTCTGTATTATTTCTGCCAATTATATGCAAATCTACAATTATTACAAAATAAAAAAAAACTTTAACAAAATATAAGTACTGGAAAAATATTAGAAAATAATTGAAAATTTTTAAAGAAAGTAGGATTTGCATTTTTCCTTACTGATTTGCACTTAAGGTAAGTCCCATTTCCTTCACATATTGAATTTATCAGATTTGTTTGGTATTTACATTTAAACTTATTAAAATAAATTGATGCATTGTTTTAAATTTAAGATTAAAATTCAGGTTAAAAATTATGTATCTATATCAAAATATTTTATATATAACTATATATATAATATTTTTTCTGTTATTTGTGTTAAATATTGAAATGCCTCTGTAGTAATCTCAGCATTTACTATTATTGACTTTTAAATGTACACATGAATTTACCAAGAATTTTCATTAGTGATTTATGATTTGTGGAACTATCTAAAACAAACATCCCTATGAATATAATATTTTTCTAATTTATTTTTATTCATATTTATTTGATCATGAAATAATAGGCTATAATAAGATGTAGAATATTGCAGCATTTGTTTAGTGCCATTAAATACTTTGTGATGACACCCAACATAACATAAAACCTTCTCTGTATATAATGTCTAGCTATTCGTTTTTTTTGATAAAATGGTTCTTCCTTAAAGCCGTTTCCCTTACAAAGGGCTTTCTAACTGCTGCAATTCACATCATCCTTATAGCAAGTACAATTTCCTCTCACCCTGACACCAGGGCAGTCCGTCATACAAAACCTCTAAACTACTCAGAGGGTAGATGTAAGCTGGAGTAAGAAACTCAAGATATAACCTCTGCCAAAATGAAAGAGAACTAAAACTTTTATGAGAAAGTCAATTGAACAGAAACCCTTTTGCCATTTACTATGCTGAGAAAAAAACTGCTGGAAAGGCAAATGTTCTGTGCACTTAAAAATGTGCATCACAAACAATAACAAATAACAACTTAAGAAATATGGTTGTTACAGCTATCTGTGTGCTATTTGAATGAGAACCGATGTTTTCTTTTTCTTTGGCATAATCTGAAGAGACTTCTGTATTTTATCTTTTAATTGATTCTTTTACCTGATTCTTTTTTTTCTTTTTTCTTTATTTTTCCTTTTTTTTTTTTAGAAGGGACTTGTAGAACTTAGACCTGAAAACTGGGCTGCCAAGAATATTTTAAAATGTATCAATGAATGGCATGTGCTAACCTACATGTACTTAGGTCCTTTAGTTGTTTTTTTTTTTTGAAAGGATACCTTTGTAAAGCTTCTATTTTATATATTTATAGCCTTTTATACCACTTCAAGAAAAATAGCAATCCAAATATATATTGTATATAAAAATGTATATACTATCTATGTATTTTATATATATGCACTCTGAAAACTGATACCCAGATTTTTATTTGCTTGTTTGATGTTTTGTTTTTTAGTCAGTATTGGCCAATTGGAACTGCATATTGATGGTGAAATTAATTACTTGGATTATTAAATTAAAATGATAAATTTAGGTGAACACTTTTGAAGCCAGAATATGAACACTTAGAGACTTTAGTTTCTCTGAATTCATTTAGTATCCATAGCATCAAAACCAATTTGATTAATCCCTTAAGTTTTGGTAGATTTATGTTAAAATTTTTTGAATTCAGTGTTGTGAATTTTACATATTTTACACACTTTACATATTTTATATGTTTATCTGCTATTTATAGATAAGTAGTAGCGAGACAACAGATATTATATCTAATATAAAAATGATCTAAAAGAAGTGATTAATAGGGTGATTAATCACTTTTTTCTGGGATTTAGAAATTAGGTCTACTAAACAAATGTTTTTAAAAAACATGTTACCAATCTGGCATGGTGGCTCACACCTGTATTCTAGCATTTGGGGAGGCCAAGAGGGGAGGATCACTCGAGCCCAGGAGTTTGAGGTTACAGTGAGCTATCATGGTAACACTGCTTTCAAGGCTTGCAACAGAGTGACAACCTGTCTCAAACAAAGAAAATATTACTGGAGACTGAAAAGGTGGGAGAGAGAGGGAGAGGTGGGAGGAAAGGGGAGGGCGAGAGGGAGAGGAAGATGGTGAGAGAATGCCAGTACTAGTGATGATGATAATAATAATGATAAATTGGGTATTTATTTCAAAACTTTCACAATGTTATATTATTAATTCATCATAATAACAAGCCAATGTACATAATGAATACAAGCTTAGTGCTTTAAAAATGGCTTGCCAACATTTATCAGTAAGTTAATGCTAAACTAGGACAGGAACCAAGGAATTCTGGCTTCTCATTTAGTGTATGTATGTTCTAAATATCTCTGCTTAAGGTTACAATATAATATCTTACTTGCCCGTGTGCCTGCTTTTCTAAATAAATTTTACTTCTAATAGTGATTTTCATGTGAATATTTGACATCATTTAGAAACAATCTCTCTGTAGTATTCATGAAGATTAAATCATGCATTTAGCATAGTTCTTGGCCAATAGAACACAATGTTAGTGGGTTTAAGACTGGAACTTCAATAAATGTGGACATTTGATTGTAATAAATTTTCAGACTTCAGTCTGTGAAGTCACACATTTTCTTTTAGTTTTGTATTTAGTTATAGCCTTGCATCTGGGCAAATCATGAACTAAGTTTGCCAGATCATTATAGGCTAATTGATGGTAGTAAATTTTCTGATTTTAGATAAGTATATTTAAAAAAAATAACTAAACTGAGTTGGGAAATATATTTGTTATTGATGGACATTTGAAAAACTTTCACTCATCATCACTTTTCTCATTGATTTAGTTTAGGTTAATTTTATCTTGTACCATAAATAGAATACCTATTGGATCTATAACTTAATACCATTTCACCACCCAACCACTCCTGCCCCCCCCACACACATACAAATATCTTTAGGGATTATGAAGTGGGTATTTTTACTGCATTTAATTTCTGTCAAATTGTCCTCAGTGATCTATAGGACCTAAATTTAACTTGCAAGTATTTTAATAGTCTTATCTCATTTTGTTGCTCATTTTTCAGGCTATATCATTTTATTTTAGTTCCCAGTTTAAAATAAGTATTTTAGCTTACTATTTTATTTTGCATTTTCTATGTATGTATGAATATTCCATTCATAGTTATGAGCACAATATTCAAAAGTGACAGGAAAAAAAAACAAAAACATTTTATTAGTTCAAATAATTTTTCTTCCACTTTAAGGAAGTTTAAATATTGTTTCAGTAGTTACCTTCCACTAACACTTTTGCATATCATGTTCATTTTCTCAGTATCCTCTTTTCAAATGCTGAATGTGACATTTTTATTGCTTACAAAACATTGAACAGTGAAGAACTTATTTTACCATGGTTAATTTTCAATATAGTTGATTTTTCTTCTTCCATTTTTTTGCAAAGTAAGGATGATGAAAACATTCCATTAAGTACACCCTATATATATATATATATATATATATATAATTGAGGATAAAATATTCTAGAAAATGCAGTTGAAAATTGTTCTCTATTAGTATGATTTATATTTCACTTTCAAAATTGTTTCTGAAGAGCAACCACAGATATTTCAGAGAACATATGAAAACTTATTGATAAAAAATTTAAAATCAAATGAAAAAAGTGAAAAGCTTTGCACGTTATCATTCCAGTAGTTATGTGAAAGAAATTTGGATGGAATCACATTAAATAAAGGAAATTTGGCACTTTCCAGCATAATGAAAAAAGCATAGGTAATTAGCAATGTTGCTTGTTTGATACACGTTAAGCAAAATTTAAGGAATGTCTTTGAATCTATCAATAAACACTTAAATTAATTTAATTCAGTGGTATGCAATTAGTTAGTTTTAGTTCAAGATACCATCTAATCTAGCTATAAATTATTTATCAGTCCCATGGTTACAATGGAGCTTCAGTCTATTGGTTACTGTGTATTTAAGCAGACATTCTACATTTCATATCTTACTTTATGTGACAATCACTTTAAGGACTTGTTTCCATAAGTTCCTCTTATCAATATATAAATTTCTAGTAATTTGGATGAGGTTTTCCTAAAGGTACCTCCTGAAGTCTAGACATGAGTTGTAATTACATTTTTTTTTGATACTTTTTGTTCTTGGTCATACCTAAAGAGCACACAAATGATTGCCAAAGTTCTTGAATAGATTCACTCTTCAGACTAGGATGAACTAAAGTCCACAATATGTAGAAAGAGTATTGAACCACAATTAAATTATAGCTTGAATAATATGTACCCTGAATAAGATATTTAGCTCCATTTTTCATCAGAATTGCAAACATACAAAATAACGTAAAAAGAAAAGACAATTACAAGTTGGTCTAGGTAAAACTTTGTGGTAATGGTGGAAATGCCTGAATAGAAATTTCCACTTTCTTTATTTCTAACATGAATCCATAATGACTTTCAAATATCTGTAACAATTTTATATAGAGATATAAAAAGTGGATTTATGGTCAATTCAAACAACGGATACTTGTTTCCAAAGGTTCCTTTTCAATTATTCAGAATAACTTAAGTCCCAGATACATCTTTCTTGTTGACTGTCCTTTATTTTAATTATAATATTGTGATTTGAAGTCCATAGGCAAAAGTGTGGAAGTATATCTGTATGTAACACTTAAAGGTCGGGGATAACAACTTGGTTGCCTTTAGGTGACAGACCAGGAAGAAGATAAAATATGACAGGAAGCCAAATCATAATTTACATTTGAAGTTAGAATAATAAATTAAGAATCTTGGCAGACTTGTCAAAAAAGAAATAAAATGGTTTCCCTAGTAGACCAGATAAGTAGAAAAAATGTTAAATGCTAGACATAAAATATGTCGGTGTATAGATTAGATTAAAATACTTTAGTATGACGAAGCAAAGTTGAAGCAGAAAGGTCAATTAGGACCTTTTTCTACTTGTCCAAAAGAGATAGAGATGATGGTGATTTCAACCAAGATGGCATAAGTAAGTGCTGCTGGTAAAATGTCAGATTGCCTAATATGATCTGCCATGGATTGAATATTGAGTTAATGGTAATTAAAGAAACTAGCTAAGCAAACAAGGTTTGGGGATCCATTTACTGAAATAGAAAACACTGGTGCTTCCTACATTTGTATACGTCTATGAGGAGAATATGCTTGTACATACTCATTTAAGATTAGTTAAATTTGAGTGTCTTTTAGACCAGCAAAAGAAAATGCCATATGTGCAATTGGATATGAGTGTGGAAATCAAGGGAGAGCTCAGGGCAGGAGATCACATTTATGATTGATTATATTGATAAAGGGGCAAGGACAAAGGACTCTATAGTTAAGATGAAGTAGAGAATGAGTGAAGATTGGGAAGAACAGAAAGCTGAGGATATAACTGTGGGGCACTTCCATTTCAGAGGTCATGAAGAGGAGGCAAAGCAAGCAAAGCAGATGAGTAGGTAGTCACCAGAGATGGAGGAGGAAAACCGGAGAATGAAAATACACAGAAGCTAAGGAAGAAAGTCATAGGGAGGACAGAGTGATGGGCTGATTGACTGTTGCTGAAATCAAGTATGATGAAGATTTGGGAAATGAACATTGATTTGAAAGGTTAAGGCCACGGTTGACTTTGGTAAGAGATGGCAAAAGAGAAAATAGGAGCTGAGGAAATGAGATAGTGAGCATAGATAGTTCATTAGACATGTTTTACTCTAAAAGAGCATTAGATATATGTGTATTTATTTAGAAGGAGATGCAGCTGGGAACAAGGAAACAGACAAAGAAAAAATTATGGTGTAAGAGAAATAGGAGGTAATTGTAGGAGTAGAGCCATTGGATACGCTCGGGAGGATGGGAGTCAATGCACAAGTGGCAGATTTAGTTTTAGGTGAGAGTGTGGACGATTCTTCCATTAAACTGAAGGACAGGAAAAATAAGTGCTTTCAGGTGCAGGTATTTGGGCATATTTTGTGGTATAAAAATGTGCTATCTCATCAGATTGCTTATATTTCTCAATGAAATAAGAAATGAAGCATCAGTTAAAAGTAACAGATGTGAAGGCTTTGGAGATTTCAGGAAGGGAAAATTTGTGAAATAATAAACAAAGAGAGAGAGAGAGAAAAGACTAGGGGAACATAATAAGTATTCTAGCAGTGCTGAAGGACCATGTGACACCACTGCTCACAAATTTAAAGTGAAGATAGTCTTTCAAGGCTGTGTATTTTTCTCAAAATGGAGTTAGCTGCATAGAATAAGGCATTGAGTAGTTGAAGAATTGAGTTTAACCAGGATTTATTATTTTTCCAGAAAAACTATAACTGAGGAAATGATCCAAAGCCTATTTTTTATCTCTCTTCAGGGGCAGTATTTTTCTTGACAACGGCATTCAGTTTACATCTATGCCTTTTAGTTAAAATCATTAGTCACGGAATCTGTTTAGACTAGTAAGCCAGGCCACACATTTCCTAGGCATCTAGAAAGCAATATAGGGTTACAGTAGCTGCTTAATTTCAATGGAACTTCCATCTCTGGTCAATAAGCAGTTACTAAGGTGGGCATAGTGACAAATTACATACAATATTTTTTTTTTTGGACAAAAAAATACTATTGACAAATAACTTTCTAAAACAGGGTATGGATGGGCAATTATTTTGAAACATATCTAATACAATATCACTTTGTTATTAATTCTGTAGGCAAGCTGTAAGTCAACATTACTGAGAATAGCCTTTGTGCTGAGGTTGCACTTTGACAGATGAAACTGCTTTATTGCATGTTATTTAAAGTTTGAGGCAGCTAAAACATTTGCTACCTAATATTTCTATAAGTGAAACATTTCATTTTTGTGTTTGTTTTAATTAATCAGCTTCCAAACATGTTGGAATATAGATTGATTTAATTAATGTGGGTGTGTGCCAAGTTGTTGCCATTGAATTCATTTTTTTAAATAATTTTTCCTAAAAAGGAAGAAAGTACTATTGAAAACTTGAGAAAAAATACATGAGCATTTGATGAATTAGTAGAGCATTGGTATAATTAACTGAAAGGAAAATATTACACATTAATTTTATAAACTGATTAATTTAATATTCTCAAAATGCTTATGCTTGTCAAAAAGATTTCAGGTAATAATTCATGTAGCATATCTACTGAAATAAAATACGTGCATATTGCATATAATAGATATGTATTACCAAATATGATTTTTTGACTGTTACTGATAATCATCTATTGACACCAAACCGTGTGGCAGATCCATTCTTTAGACTCTCTCCAAGATGGAGATATGACACAGTTCTCACTCGGTGGAGATGAGTGGGTAGATGAAGCAATTCATGGCCAATGATATTTTTCTCCATTGCAGGAGAATCTCATTCTTTTAGATTACTTTAACATCTATCCCTGATATTCAGCGACATCAAAATCATTCTATGTTGAAATAAACCTTTTGTGCAAGTAAAACATTTTTCCTATGTGTCTTGTTATAGCCAATCGTTATTCATGGACACTCAGTTTATTCTCTTGACAGTGTATTAATACTGAATATAAGGTGCAAATCAAAAGAGAGAAGCAGGGATCCATGAGAACCATACCTAGGAGCACATGATTGAATTAAATTAGGAAAACAGCAGCATAGAAGTTGGAAATCAAAAGCAATATGTGGAGAATTAATTGCACCTTTCATCACGCATGTTAACATGCTGCAGCTTTGAAAGATACTGTATATTGTTTTAATAAGTAGGCAATGTTACTTAATGAGAATTCTTATCTTGAAACATACTGAGTTTACTCTAACAACCTAGAGAGATACTGATCATTCACCTTGACTTTCAGATAAGTAAGTGAAGTATCAGCAACAGTGTTCGTATATGCAGAAGTTCATTCTCCTATTTAAACACCTAAAGAACTTAGCATGGTGTCTGTCAGATTGTGACTAAAATGAATATTGTAAGGAGGAGAAAAATTTTGGAACTGCTCATTTGCATTGTATCTATGTGGTGCCTTCATCTATGAATACTTCCAAACAAGCATAGAATATTAACCATAGAGCTCTAGCTTGAGGTGTTTTTATGCCCTATCTAAACTCATAACTTTTTTTGCATATCCTCACATTTACTTATTTTTAAAACAGACTCATATATGTAAAATATATACATAAGGCAATAAAGCTTATTATTTAACTTTTTCTCGAAAATATACATAGGCCCATATCAATTGTATTTTTAATGAAATATGAAAGAACATGTAGGTTTGTATAGAGTGTGTTTTCCAGTACTCAGAAGAATAAGTATGGCATTTAGCTGTGACAATAGTCTACGAAACATAAGAGTGGGATTTTGGGGTTTAATTACATTTATGTCAAAATTGCTTTCAAATCTGGAGAAAAATATGCCTGACTAACGCAGCACATGTTTTGGTCTTTAAAGATTTTAACAAGTGGAAACATTTACATGACACATTGGCACAGTCTCTACAGCTCAAAAATAGCTAGTATATGGCATAGCAACAGCTTTGTTCATTAATTCCATAGTAAACATGCACAACAACTCCTGTGTAAATTTGTCACTGCTGTGTCTACATCTACTGGAAGCCACAGGCATGGAAGCAAATTCCATTTAAATATATCTATAAATATATGAAAGGAATATTACCATGCCCTTTCCTAATTATTTGAATATCAAAATACTACACAAACTAAATACAGAAATATAAGTCTTATCTAGCCATCTAGACATTATCTTATAAACAATATTTGCTGTATTTGACTGCAGATCATTGTAAATATTTATAAAATTTACCTCCAGATACTTGACTTTGTTATCCAGAGGCAGATCCTTCTTCCAACTCTGCTCCCTCCCCACAAACAGGCACCATTTCATTGCTCTCTGAGACCTGATAGCAGTTAACCCCGACAGAGATACGTACTTACAGTGTGGCTCATGGAGGAGGCTGAGGCATGGTCCCCATTTACAATCCAATTTCCTAACTTTGTTTCTGTAGAAAAGTTCAAGAGGACCAACCTGTTAAGTGCATAAAAAACAGCCTTTCTTCCAACTTTATTTCCAATTAAATTAGAGTGAATGGAAAAATTTGCCCCAGCCTCTAGCTATTTCAAAACCTTATCTTCTTTTTACCAAACTATTTCACCTGAATCCCCTTGCCTTTGTGATTGCTCTGCTGCCATTTTTCTTCCTTCCAGAGATGGGTGAGATTCTTTACTTCCTCTCACCACTGAGAGGAAGTACTAGTACTAAAGAAGGAAAGTATGTGTCTATTCGTAATATCAGTGATGATTTGCAAGATTTGACTCTGGTTTGTTTCTTATAACTTTCTGGGGTGAGTTAGATATGTGTTTTCTTCAGCAAACTCAAGACTCTTCATTTATCATAAAATTTATGCCTTTTATAAGGATTCAAGTGTTTAGAAGTTTTGATTCTGATAACTTATCATAAGTTGAAACATGTTGGGCTCTATCTTCAGAGTTCATATGTGAAGATGACAGGTTAAAACAGTGTTATCCAAAGGTGAAGACCCAAGAAGTGTCCAGGCTCAGCCACATGCTGGGCCAAAGGAAACCCTTCTCACAAACCCACCTTCTCCTCCTTCTCTTCTACACAGTTGCACTTTGAATGCTCAGGGTTCTTTTCTTAATTTTTATTTCAAAATATTAAGGGAGTACAAATGTTTTAGGTTACATGGATCATTTTTGTAATGCTTGAGTCCTGGCTATAGGTGTGCCCATCACCCAAATAGTGTTCATAGTACCCATTAGATTGGTTTATTCCCCTTCCCCTCTCCCTCAATCCCTGCTTGCTCTCCATTGAGTTTTACTTCCCTCTGTGTACTTATGTGCTCATCAGTTAGTTCCAATTTAATAGTGAGTACATTGTCTTTCCATTATTATATGCAAACTCCATTTTAAATATTATAATCATTGTTATCTATTGAGGAATGGAAACCAATTCCTAATATTACATAAAACAAAATTGAAAGCGTGAACTTTTCCCAGTTGCATTAAGTTACTTTAATATTGTCTAATTTAGGTTTGGGGGAAGAACAACATCTCTCTAGAATTTTAATTAAAATTTTCATCTAAAGCATTAATATATTGCTTGAAGTCAATTAAGAAAAGGACAACCTGATAACCAAGGGTAGCATGAACATTTCTAGAGATAAGACTATTAGTTCAGAGCATGAGAAATTTCTAAAATTCATCCATATCTACTGTTAACTAAAAAAAATTAATGAGCTTGATACTTTGGGAAAAGGAGCACTTTATTTTTCATAGAGGGTAGCAACTTATTGGGTAGCCCTTCTAACAGATTGGAAAGCAAAGGCCCAGCCAAAAGCCAGGCATGTATGCTTGAAAGAAGAGACAAAAAGTGAACAGGATTTTATACCTAGCGGATGGTCAAATATACATATTCAACAAGCTATAGGAAGAGTCATGAATATACATGAAGTGAAATCATATGCATGTAATGATGCTTTATCTTTCCCATCTCATCATGACTGGGAACTCAGTTTTAAGGTGTTTCTGGGGTTCCCTTGGCTGAGAGGGGTCCATTCAGTTAGCAGAGTGCTTAGGATTTTACTTTTAGTTCACACTACCTATGAAATTAACAACTTTGTATATTTCACTTTAATATCTAATCTGTCATCTTTACTGTTAATTAAGGAATGAAATAGTTCAGGTGACAAAACTATGAAGATACAATAAATGTTTATGTAATCATCAGCAGTAGTTTTGAGAGTTTTAGAAACATTATGGAATTCAGAAGTAATGACAACATTTCAAAAATGTTAAGGCTAAACTAAGATTTGATAAATTATCTAGACATGTACTGTTCTCATGTATCAAATGTATATTTTCATGACCATGTAAGTGCAGGAGGAAACTACATTATATTATTCTTTTGCCCTGTGCCATTGATAAAGCCCAATATCATCAGGTATTAAATATTGAAGGGAAAATAACATAGGAAGAAAAGCTGTATTTTTGTTTGTGTTGAAAAAGAAAAAGCAAAAGCAAGCTCTGGAATCTGGGATACTGGTTCTGAATCTCACCATTGCCACTTAGAAACCCGTGGTCCTCTGGTCAGTCACTAGTACATGCAAAAGAAATTGTGACATGTAAAATACAATCCTAATCATCTTTTGAGAGGATTAAACACCATATGTATAAATGTCATTATCTCAGTAGCTGGCACAGAGTTAAGTGCACTCTAAAGTAAATTACAAACATTGGCATTATTATTTTGTTTTCTGCTGCTTGCTATGGTATTTCTGTCCTGACATATTATGAATAGCATCACAGTTACGACTGCTGTGGATAGAGCCATAGCAGATAATTTCAAGCTCTCCAAAACCCAATTCAAAAAAACAAATCTGAGCATAAACTCAGCTTCATTTTCTCTAGTTAAATTAGCTCTGGACTTAAAATCACAGATTGGGCTTAATTTCTGTTCTTGCTATTTACTAACAGTGTGGTAAATCTTGCAATTTGATTGGGTTTAGTTACAGGTGAATCCTAAATCTAATTTAAAAGGTGGATCCAATAAGAAAAAGGAATTGACACAATAGTTTTATTTTTTTAAATTAATGTTTCTTTGAAAGGTAGAAAGAACTGCAACACTCTATTGTTTTTCTTATTCATACAGAAGAAAGGGCATTTCTAATATAATTTTGAAATATAATAATGGAAAGCAGTGTGGCTAAATGGTTAAGACGATGGACCCTGGAGTCAGTTTAAATCTACTTATTGTGCTCTTGCTACTTATTAGCTGTGAAACCTCAGGCAAATTTTCCAAATATTCAATTCTGAATTCTCTTATCTGAAAAATGGAGATAATAACAATACCAACCCCACAGGGTGGTTGTGTTGATTGAACGCTCTAAAGAATGTACCTCGCAAAGCACAATGCTCGTGACATAATAAGTACCCTGTGTATATAAGCTGTTATTATGATTGATTTCTCTAAGCATTGATTTGCTTTTGACAAATACTGATATAGCTGAGAAAACTTTACTAAATAATGTGCACATTCTTGAACAAAATATTTTTGTTTTATAGAAGCTTCAGGTACAATATGGAGTATGTTATAAACATGCACCACCTAAATTAGCATGTGTATATGAGTGTGTGTCTACATAAGTACATTCTGAAAGAAACATCTGTTATTTGTCCACAGGCAGACATATACAAATGATCAATAAATGTTTTTTATTTGTTTTTAACTTTTCAAATACTCCACAAAAATGGACATTGGTGGTGATCTTGTACTTATGTGAGCATGAACTAAGAAGAATTACAAAATATTCAACTTACCAACTTTTGTTCTTGTTTATTCTGATGACAGGCCTAATAGCACTACAATGTAATGGAAAAGAAATGGAACTCTGGAGTCAGAGAGGCCTGACATTAATCTAGGCTCCACCTCTTACTGTGGGACTTTTTCCAAACATTCATCTCAGACTTGTATTTCCTCATCCATGAACATACTATTGAATTAAATGAATGGTAATATCCTCCACATTTAAAATTCTAAACTGAGAATTGCATACCATCCCCCAAACCCAACCATTTTATAATACAGCCCATAGAAAGAGGATAAAAAACACACCTATGTTTTTCTGCAATGGATAGAACTCAAACTCTTCAGGCATTCCCTTGAAATCCTGAATAATATTAAGTTTGCAGAAGTAAAAGTCTGGACATGATTAAAAATATTTAGGTACCAGGATTATTGAATCTTTAGAAAAAGGGGGGAAAGCCGTTAATAAAAACTGCTGATGTTAATTTGGAGCACTAAAAATTCTTAAGGGTGATTTTTTAAGGGATAACTGCTGATACTGCAAATCAGTCAGCAGTATGCAGTGATCATTTGTTCTGTTTTAATAGACCTTATATAGCTACTTAGGAATTACCCTGTTAGCAGAGTACAATAAATATCCAATGTTCAGAAACCATTTTGAATTACCTGATGAGAAAATAGAAGTGCATGGCTGCTTATTTTTTCCTAGGCAAAGGCATTAAGGGATTTTTTTTTTCTATTGCTCTATTTGATTGGAAACAGTATGAAGCATTCTAAATAATCCCTGTGGTTTAACTGTTAAGGATGATGTGATGGCTTTGGTTTACATTGATGACAACATTAGAAAAATGAAGCGAAACCACAATCAAAGAATTATGGTAAGATGACAAGTTTTACAATATTAGAATGGAATATAGAACTTGAAAACAATCTTTCTAGTGTTAAAAGCTAATTATGACTTAGAAGTTACATTATCTGTCTTAAATTTAAAACAACTGCTAAATGGATCATTTCTTTGGTTATTTAGCCATTTAAGCTTCTCTTTGATAAAGGTCCTTGCCATCCAAATGGAACATAAAGATTTTATTGGTCCCTAATGATGCCAACTACAGCTGTACAATCATCATTTTGGAGTCCAGGCTCTGTCTGCTCTTAGATCTGTTGTCACTTGATCACAATTGTAGAAGTATCTTTAAGTGTATTTGCTTAACCAGATGGTAAATGGCTGTACAGGGAATACATTCATCCTTTTTACTCTATGACTAAGTGTTAAAATAGAAATTTTAGCTATGGTGGGAAAACACAGACTTGTATCATTCTAAAATTAGTGTTTTTTTCATTTATTGGAAGAAACAGATATGAACATATGAACCAAGAGAATACAACATTATGGCAGAAATTTTTTGAATACGCACTTAAATATTTGAATAATACTTTATTAATAAAGTAATTAAAAGTTTTTAAAAGATAAAATAGTGGTATAAAATATATAATTTTTGAAATTTTTTTCAAAAGAAATCTAAAGACTATTTGCTATATTGTCCTTCAACAATTAATTTAATTCTTAGAATAACAGAGCTAGAGATCATAATATTCAAAGGTATTTTAATTTTCTATTAAAATAATTGTAAATATATATAATTAGAAATATTTATTTGCTATTTTTTAAATAAAAGATCATTGTATTTTATATATGAAAATACAATTAATATATATTTTATACATCATATACTTAATGATATTTTTATATAATTAATATATAACTATTTACATTTATATATAAAATCAAATTGATTAACGACAATTCGATAGAAAGCTATAGAATTTTGGACTGACAAGAACATAGACTGCTAGGGGAGGAAGATCAGGCAGCACCAGCTAGTTTTTCTGTGAACTCAGTGTTGTCAGAGCCCCTATGTGATACTAGTTGCTTTTGAGTTAGAGACACGACATATAATTTTAAGGTTCAATCAAAGGAGAGAGATTTATGGACAAAAAGTGACAGAGGGACACAGAGTGTGAATATTAGTTTTTTTTTTTTTTCTGACTTGAATTTTCTTATGGTTTTCAATAACTAAATATTTTAAATAATTTTACTGGTTACAAAGTATTTCCACATTTTATTTTTTCATTTTACAAAAAATAACACTGGAGATAAAAGAATAGATAAATTATTTTTGAGATGTTTTGTTTTACACTATAGTTAATAGAGATATAGGGACCTATACTATGGTCCATTCAAATTTAAATCTGTGATAACTGACACGGATAATTTGATAACATCTTGCATCCAAAATTTGTACCTTCAAGCCAACACTTAATCAAGTGTACCCATTAGGTGCCAACCAGGCAAATATGTGAACTTTCTTAGTTTTATACCTAATGTAGTTTATGAAAACTAATTTTAAAGATGTTATATAGATTGATAAATTTACATTCATTAACACAGAAAAAAGTCTAAGAAGCATTTAAAATTTGGAAAGTAGAGACCCAGTAGTATAGATATGATACATAGATGAGAGAGAGAAAGAGAAAGAAGTAACACAGAGGCTCATAAACAGAAGAAATGTTTCTATTTCATAAATAGTCGTAAAGATATACCCGATTTTTAATGAGAAAAGCTTAACAGTGGTGAATAAATTAACATTGTTTTTTTGTCGTTGTTTCTGCTGTTGTTACTCTTTTTCCTTTCTTGGTCAGAGATCTCAATGTTTAATTTATCTTATTTGTGCTTAAGTAATTGTCTGATACCCTTGAAAACATGTAACATTAATTTAAGTTAAAATACTATCAGTCTTACTTTCTAATGCTGTAGTGGGATTGGAGATTTGAGAAATTGTTACACAGAATTTCTTCAGAACCAGTAAATATTGCCTTGCCTGTGAATTACCAAACCAATAAAATGTTAACGGTCATAAATTAAGTTATTTTAAAGCTTAAGTAGACCAAGCTTGGAAAATATAGTTAAACATTAAAGTTTTTAATTGAGGCTTATAATCATTTGTAGAGGATAGCTCATATCAGAGTTGTGTGGACAATGCTGGGATTCTTGAGCTGCTACAGAAACATTTATGATGTGTTTCAATGGCAAGTTTAGCATGTGAATTTCCTAAAACAAAGGGTGTGCTCTTTCTTCTTTTGTATTAGGAATATAACAGCAGAATATATTACAAATGTGGTGGACTTTTCAAAATATACTAAGCTTCCTGATGAATGAATTATTAATGTTTACTTTCTGATACAGATAAGGTAATGATTATATGAAAATGTCCTCTTTTGTTGTTGTCTACTTTGCAGTCTATTCACAGACTTTAATGTACTGGCTCTTTTGTATCCAAATATGATTGAAGAATATGGAAGATATTTATCTTAATACCTCTTATTTATTGAAATAAAATACATTTCTTCTAAGATGGAGCTTTTTCCATCAGCTACACATGAATATGAATTAGTGTGGGTAATGCTGCACTTCTGGTTTTTGCAAATTTCAGTGGTTTACTGAAAAAGACTCTAGTTTCTATCACTTTTTAGAGAATTATGTTATGTCAAACTTTATTCTAAACTCCACACATATTGCAACTTGATCTCCTGGTCTCTTGGTCTACTAGCAGCTTTTCCCATGCAATTCCATTCATTTCCCTTGAGATGTCCATTTATCCAGGAAGACTTCACGACCTTCTAGGTTAGAGTTAACTGATCCTTCTATGAACTGTAATGGCACAGGATGCTACTGTCTAGGACATTTTCAAATTATAAGAACCTATTTGCTTGTCTCTCTCCCCAGATCAGATAGTAATCTTCTTATACGAATTCGATAGTATTGCTTATTGCTTCAACAGTGTCCAAGAACTAGTATAAAATATGATTTTAGAAATAATTAAAGGAAAAAGTAGGAGTTAAGTGTACAAGTTAATGTTATATTATTTTTAATTCCTTTAAATAACTTTTCGTATCATTCCTCTGATATCCCTCATTTTGTTATAACAGTTGTCTACCTAACTAATCCAAACCTTAGAGTTCTTACCAAACATAAAACATACATACATATAATACCACCTCCCAACACACATAGCCACCCCAAAAATAAATAAAAACAAAATCGATAACCATATTTTTCTTTTATTTTTGCCTTTGTATGTATACAGCTTCTTTAGGGGATTAATTCATTATTAGAATCCAAAATGCAAAGTTAGACTTTCAAAACACAGTATGCCATCAAAAATGTATTGAGAAAAAAATGTCTAAGTATCTTACCTTTGATTACTTTTACTCATTCTCCAGTTTATATAAATATAAATGACATACAATTTCATGTGTATGTAATTTTTCTGATTTCCAGATCAGGACAATTTAAATGGCAAATTTTATAAAAATTCGGGTGTTTAAATATGTTTTTAGACTACACACTTGGAGTTCTAGTAGCCAATAAACATTTTGATAATATCTATCTTTATACTTTGAACATTTTGATGATTAACTGCCAGTCAAGAGATGTCCATTTAAATAAATGTGCTGATGGTTCTCTTTTAATCATAGAAATTATTCAAACATTTAAAATTGATGGGTGGCAATTACTACCACTGAAATAATTCATCTAAATTTTCCTGATATTTTTCAATTTTTAATTGCAAAAACTGAATTTCATCCATATTTGGGATCTCAGAGCAAGAAAAACACTAGTTTCAGATTTTTTAAAAGTGGAAAATCCCTTTTAACTGAAATAAAAACTTTTCATTCTTTATTACTATTTTTGATGGAAATACCTACCTTAATCTTAAATTCATCTATTAGTTGTTAACCTACAGCTTTTCATCAATAGTAGATTTCTGCACACTCATCTCTAAAGCATAAAGGTATTATAAGAATTTAGAAACAAAAGGGAATATAAACCCAAATTTTAGTGTCAGTTTATACCTGAGATTTTGTGGATAACTAAGTATAGAAAGGCAAATCATGTATCTTTTCATTTTGTTGTTTTGTGGGATTATCTTTTAGTATGTAGTTTTCAGATTATACACTTGCTCTTTCATAGAAAAAGTCCTTAGTAACCTGCAGCGAGATACAGAGGAAGACCTTGGTTAACATTTCAATATTTTCAAAATTCTGATATCATAGATACAGTAATTCTTTACATGTGTATCATGTAGGAGATAAAGTTGATAAGGACCCAAGGCAGAGGTGTAATGAACACTCTAGAATTTTTTAATTGAGGTAGAAAAATAGGTTTAGAAAAATGCAATATTATCAAAGTATCTTTTAAAAGTGATTATTTTATTGCAAGTATCTTTCATTTATAGGTTTGTCTCATTCTTAAAGCACTAGCTTTTATATAAGAAATATCTCACATAAATGAAAGCCCAGTTTAATTAAATGGAATTTTGTAAGCTTAAGAAAAACAAATGTTCAAATTACATTGTTTAAATTGTTTCTACCTTCTTTTACTTCAGTAGAATGTGAGCTTCATTTTATTTTGCATTTCATTGCATTGTGCATTAAAATTTGTTTCTCAGGAAAGATAGAATAGTGGAAGACAATGGAAAGGGATACTGTTCTTAGATTGATATCAGATTCATAGTATGGGTTTTTTGCCTGTCTTTCACATCAGTTACCGCATATAATCCTCAAAACATATCTACCAGTGTACATGTGATAGATGAGGACGATGAGATCAAACTTTGTCCTAAATTCCTCATCTATAAAGCGTCAACTGTGAACTAGAATCCTCACCTGTCGCCTCTAATTCAGTATTCTTTGCTTCTGTCTTTCCTTTGTATTATAACAACCTATTCTAATGGACATAGAATTATTCCTGATAAGAGCAACTAAGATAGATTTAAGCAATCAAAAATTCAAGGAATTAATAATAAATTGACCTCAAAATATAATTTCACAGGAAAAAATGCTGAATACATTCTCAAATATGTAAAATGTTCTTTTAAAAGCATTAAATTTCACAGAAAATATTCAAAATATTGAGGAAAAAAATTTGATAAAGAACATAAAATAAAGCATCCCAGTCTGTGAGAAAGCTGTCAGGCTTTGGGAGTCACCTGCTGTACTTCAGGGACAATCTCAGACACGTGAAGCTCTCCTTTCTGACCTGAGAGCTTAGTATCTTCATTTACTTGCCTGCACCAATTTTCAACCTATAAATTAATATTTCTATCTGTTTATTTCAGTTATTAGAAATAAGTTCCTGATAAAATTTGATTTAAATAAAATGGTAATATGGCCCATGATTATTAAATCTGAGATAAGTCATATTGAAACACTTTCATTATCCCAGAGGGCTGATCTTGCTCCCCCAACTTATTACAGTAAATATCAAGGGAGACCTTTATTTCATTTGAATTTTAAATTACTTAGCAAACAACTGCATGAGACTGATATAGGAATAAAAACAACGACAGAGTTAATGTGACGTTGAGAAATGTGATGGATACAGGAATTAATTTATATATCCTTATAACAGAATAAATTATTGATAAGTTAGGCACTTAGAGGATGTTTTCTTACTTACTGCTGTTAAGTGAATGAGGCTTGTTCGGCTGAATGTCCTTGATTCTGCTCAGATC
The DNA here is from genome assembly GCF_041146395.1 of Eulemur rufifrons. NCBI lineage: Eukaryota > Metazoa > Chordata > Mammalia > Primates > Lemuridae > Eulemur > Eulemur rufifrons. Next base: position 44,216,879 of record NC_091000.1, on the reverse strand, counting down.
AAAACAAACCCTTACTGATGGTCTCAACAGGAGTTGAAGAGTCTATGGATTAGAGATTAAAGTATTACAGGTATGCACACTTACGCTGTTTAAGAGTTTATCTTTTAACTCTTGTTTGCAGACAGTAATCTTGTGGCCTAGGAAGGAAGAAAAATCGCACTCCCTTGAATATTATGTACTTTCCAAACATCCAAAACATATCTTTAATTGAACTTTACACAAAATTAGATGAAATACATATTCTTCAGCAGTGATCTCACTAAAAATCATTAATTCACTATTGACCCAAATGAGATAATATATGAGCATCAGGGAGGAATGTTTTTTTTCTTTTTTTCTCAGAAGAAAACAAACATCTTTATGAACTTGGGTCAAGCAAAATCTTGTTACGTATGTCAAAATCAGAAGTAACGAAAAATTAGACAAATAGGTTTCATCAAAATTAAAAATGTTTCTGCTTTGAATTATACCATCAAGAAAAGTGAAAAAGACAACATACAAAATTGGACAAAAATTTTGTAAATCATGGATCTGATATGTAACCAAGTAATCAAAAGACAAGCCAACTAAAAATGTGCAAAAGATCTAAGTACTTTCTCTAAAGAAGGCATACAAATGGCCAGGAAGCACACAAAAGGATGCTCAAAAGCATTAGCCATTTAGGAAATGCAAATCTAAACCACAGTTAGATGCCATTTCATACCCTCTAGGAAGGCTATAATAAAAAAAGACAAATAATAACAAATTCATGAGGATCTGAAGAAATTGGAACTCTCATATATTGCTGGAGGGAACGTGCAATGCTGCAGCCATTTTGGAAAACACTTGGGAGTGACTCAAAACATTAAACATACTGTTGTCATATAACTCAGAAATTTTCTTCTGTTTACCTATTCAAGAGAAGTAAAAACATTTCCACACAAAAATTTGTATACAAATGTTCATAGTAGCAGTATTCACAATAGCAAAAATGTGGAAACAACCCAAATGTACAACTGAAAACAAATAAACAAAATATGATATATCTGTGTGATGAAACATTATTCAGCCATAAAAAGAATGAATTATTGACACATAATACAATATGGATGAACCTTGAAAACATTATACTAAAGTGAAAAAAGTCAATGACAAAAGATCACATAGTATGATTAATAGACATGGTATGATAAATAGACATTTAGGTGCTGATAAAAATGTTCTAAGTTGAGATTGTGATGGCTGGAAAATTCTGAATATACAAAAAATTTTTAATTCTATACCTTAAATGGATGCATTTGTATGGCATGTGAATTATATCTCAATAAAGCTGTGAAAAAGTGCACATAAGTAAAAATATTAGCATTTTGTTTGTCTCACACTCCAGTGATGTGTAGAAGTTAGAAAAGAGAGGTCCGGGAAGGCATTGATTCTGCTCTTATCTGTGTACTTTTTTCCTTCTGTAGTTAAAACAAAAATGAAAGTAAGGTCTTAAGCTGTTTCTATAAAATCCACCCCCTTTCTGGTGAGGAGTGTCTTTTGGAGGTAAAATAAAAACAAACTATTAGTACATTTCAATGAATCATTTAGCAATAATCCTAATATATGTATGACTGCAGAATTCTACTGATAGTGCAGCCTACTCCACTAGGTGAGGGGTCTGTGGCTCTTGCCTCAAATGGAAAGATAACTTGAGTTCTGTAAAAATGATTATTGCACTGGAAATGGAAATGTAGTGAAGGAGAAAATGAAGATAAAACATGTTCTAAAAATCATTTTTATTTTTAGGTCTTGTAAATCTGTTTAAATTGGAAATATTCTAGACATATTATTCTTACTCATTATTTAAAGTTTTTATTTTTCTTTAATAAAGAACTTGCCATGGTTATTTTGGACTAATGGATAATACATTGGGTTGAAATGTTTACAGTGAATTTCAAAAAATAATACCAATAGAACAATCAAGTGTAAAATAGTAAAGAGATAAGAACAGAAAATCTTTTCGTTAAGAGAGGTGCTAAAAGGAGTTGGAACATTTTCAATTTTCCAAGTATTACCAGATTGCTTTGGTACAATAGATGAAGTTTCCAAATAATCTGCTGTGTCAGGAATTAGTTGAGGATTTGTGGTTTTCGAGTAGTAGGTCAGTAATGATTTGAGAAAATCCTGAATTAAAGAGAATCAATTTGAGATAAGACGGTTGATCAGCTTAAAGTCCATTACTGCTGGCTTAGGTCTTATAAGAGGAAAAAAAATATATTACTAGTGCTCACGGCATCTGGAAAAGGTTGACCAGAGGATGGGAGGAAAGAGGAAATGGAGAAGAAGGATTTTAATATGATTAAATACTATTTAAGCAAATATAGTAAATATTAAAATGATATTTTGATCAGTTGTAAGGCCATTGTATATCCTGTCTTAAAAGTGTCACATCACATAGGAATTTTAAGTGATCAAAAGGAATGAGTCTGACCTACTTAAGAGCTAACATCAAATAGCAGTTTGAGGCCATTTTGTAAAATCCACTGGATGTCTCCTGACATGGTTAATAAATAATCTTTGAGGGTTAATGCATATTAACATTTAAGAAATTGCTGTATTCGTCATCAGGGAATAAGGCAAGAGAAACAAATCAAAGAGAGGAAAAAAAGTCTTTTAAAGCCCAGGCTATAAGCGATCACACGGTATTATGCTGTACATGCAGTCCGTCTCATGACTGTTATGGAGCCAGATGGCCTAAAATAAGCCTATGTGAAGGAAGGTAGTTTTATTCCATAAAAGCAAAACAAAACGAGAGTGCAGTGACCTAAGTACTTTCTTGCTATTAGTAGAATGCCAGAGCCTGTGCACTTTTTTCACTAAAACAGTTAAAGCATCAGGACAATGGTGACTGTCAGAAGAAAAAAATAATAATCAGCAAGAATGTGCTGGAGTTCAAATGTCAGGATAAGAAATATCAGTATTAGTTTAAACAGTGATTTCTAAAATTTAAATATGAATGGGAGGTAGCTGTTTGTATGCCTATTTGATTTTCATTTATTATTTATTGTATTATATGATGTCCTAGGTAATTAGTATAATATGTTCTTAAAAATATATCCCCAGGTCCTGAAATTCACTGATACAACTATAGTTTCTAATTTAATCCCACTTTAAAAAAGAAAAAAGAAAAAAGAAAAAAAATACGTGTGTGTTGAGGAAAAGAACAAAATGTTGAATTGTAATCCTGTTATCAAATAGATATACTAAAATATTAAATATATTAATATTAAAATTGTAAACACTATTTATAAGCCAAATCATTTACTTTCACAAACGAAATTTCATAGAATAAAGTTTCATTTCTCAAAATATCACAAATTACTATATCATGCAACACCTGAAAGTTAATATTCTTTTTTAATTTACATATAGTAAAACTTACCTTTATCATCCCTCTACTGTACATTTCTATGAGTCTTAACATATGTATAGATTTTTGTAGCCACCATTATAATCAGGATACAGGGCAGTCCCCTCGCTCCCCCAAAATTCTTTTTACTGACTCTTTGTAGTCACACCCTCTCCCTACCCTACCCCTACCGGATGACAACCACTGATCTTATCTCTGTCCCTATAGTTTTGCCTTTTCCAGAACGTCACATGAATGGAATCATAAAGTATGGGACCATTTGAAAATGACTTCTGTCATCAGCATAATGCCTTTGAGATTAATAGGTATTGTGTGTATGTCAATAGTTTGTTGCTGTTCATTGCTGAGTGGTATTCTATTATATGGATGTGGTGCAAGTCCATTCACCCTTTGAAGGACAATTAGGTTGTTTTTAATTTTTGGCAATTAGGAATAAAATAGCTATAAACATTCATGCACAGAGTTTTGTGTGGACATAAATGTTTATTTCTCCAAGGTAAATATCTAGAAATGTTTATGCTAGGTCAAGTAAGTATGTGTTAAGGCATGGTAAGTGTATGTTCAATTTTTTGAAGCACTCCCAGACTGTTTTTCAGAGTGGCTGTATTATTTTACAGTTCAGCAATATAGGAGAGTTAATTTTTTTGTTAAAAAAAAATATTACATAGACAAGAGTCAGAGTTCTGTTACATTCAATATTTATGGTTTGTGTTTAATCAGCGTGGTAGATTGAATAATGCCCACCCCCACTGCCCAGATATCTCGGACTTAATCCATGAAAAGTGTGCATGTTACCATATATGGACAAAGGATCTTTGCTGATGTGATTAAGGTTTTGAGACAGATGCCTGCTGACAGGGTTAATAAATCACCCTTAAGGATTAATACAAATTAACATTTAAGAATTTGCTGTATTCAAAATTAGAGAATAAGGTGGCAGAAACAATTCTCTTGCTTTCACAGAGCTAACATTCTAGTGGGAGAGAGCAGATTAGAGAAATAGATAAATACAAAATATACTGCACAGTGGTAAGTGCAAGTGAGAGGAAAGGATAGGGGTGTGTCCCAGGGCTGGAGGAGGAATATAATTTTTTAGAAGTTCTTGGATGGTCCCTCATATAAGATGACATCTGACCAGAGAATTGAAGTGAGGTATGCTAGACATGTGACATACAGGAAAAGAAAGTTCAAGGCAGAAGGCAAAGGGATTGATAAGGTTCCAAGGCAGAAGCATGTTGCATGTATTTGGGCAATAACTGTGTTGTCCATGTGGCTGGAGAAGAGTGAGGAAGGAGACACTTAATGGAGATGATGTTTGAGAGCCCACAGAGATGAGCTCTTGAAGAGCGTTACAAATTTTGGTAAGCAATGGATTTCAACCGTTTTCTTTCTTTCTTTCTTTCTTTCTTTCTTTCTTTCTTTCTTTCTTTCTTTTTTTAATTTATTTCAGCTTATTATGAGGTACAAAAGTTCAGGTAACCATTTTCTTTTCATAAAAGAAAGTCACTGGAATGTTTTGCCTGAGGAAGTACCATGAACAGATTCTTTGTTTTAAAACAATTGTTTGCATCTACCAGCTGCTAGATGTAGTCTTTGTAAATTTACGCACATAGAATCTTACAGACTATTTTGCACACCTTACTTGTTTTCCTTTTAATATATCATGGAAATCATTCTATATGCATACAACATTTTCTAGAAGAAATTATTAACAGAGGTTACCTGTGGGGAGATTGACGAGGCTCTAAGGGGAAAGGCATTTTTAATTTCCTTTTATACATTTCTGTACTGTTTGAATTATTTTACTAAATTCATATGCCATTTTTAATTTAATAAAAATACAATTTTTTTGATAAGGAAATAAAACGATTGGTTTCTGTATGATAAATAATTTATGTATTGAGAAAAATGAAAGACAGGCCCAGGTAGGAAGCTGTCAGTAGTCTAGACATTAAGTGAGAGATGATGCTGGCTTAAAGCAATCTTACAGTAATGGAAGTGTGTAGGATTTCTTGGATTCTGGATATAATATGAAGGTAGATCCAATGGGATTTGCTGCTGGTCTAAAGGGGCAGGGAATGAGACAAAGAGAGATGTCAATGATAACATCAAGATTCCAGATCTCAGAAACTAGCCATTTATTGACCAAGGAAAGACTGACGATGAGAAAGTACAAGAGAGGGAAGAAGCCATAGTTTGCTTTTGGGAGTGAATATGAAATATTTAAGTGGAGATTTTTAAGTGGGAAAGATAAAACACAAATCTGATATTTAGGAGAGATGGAATAATTGCAGGAAAAAAAGAGACTTGCCAGAAAATAAAAATTTCTGAGCCCAGTAGTATCATCTGTAAGTGTGGGATGGTAATATCAATGTTAAAGAACGGATGAAAAACTTAACTGTGATTATATATAAAGAGAAAGTTTATAATATTTGCTATTATTATCATTCATTTTATTTAAGTTTAATCACCACAGAAATGGGCATTTAAGTTGATTAAAATGTGATCTTTTGAGAAAACTACCAAATCAGTAGGACTATAGTAAATGGAATTATAAACCCTTTGAATGTAGATGCTCCCTTTTTCTCTACATTTCTTTTACACCAAATCATTTTTTTCTCAAGTAAATTATTTGGAAGAGTGTTGACAAAACCAGAAGGCAGAACAAAAGTAGAGAAGAATAAATAAAGGGAAGGAAAAGAAGAAGGGAGGTAAATATGAAAGGAAGAAAGGAAAGAGAGGGAAGGAGAAAGGAAGAAAGAATTTTTGCAAAAATTCCATAGTTGAGCTGGTAACTCTATAAGTCTCTCTTGTGCATATCTTTTTTGTTCCTTTTTACTCTTAACCCTAAAGGACACACTGATGGTAGGTTCCTTGGAGTCTTCTACATGTGTTTACTAATGTTACTTATCATTGTGGGATCTGCTCACAGCCATTAACAAGGGCACCACGCAACTATTTTATCATTTTTCCAAAGAGGTTGTATTACGTGTCTAGGGTCCAGCTCACCGGGCTAGTGGAGGGTACCTGACCTAAGTGTAAGTAGGCTACGCTCCTGGCTTCTAGGGATGAGTGTGGCTACTGTTTTTATCTTACAATTAGACTCTCAGAAAAATTTATAAACCTGCAAAAATATTCTGGCAAAACTCAAGATTCTGTCTCCAGTCCCAACATTTATTAATATCTGAAGTTCTAGGTTCCTCTTTTTGTCTTTTCAATATCTCCATATATATTTCTAACACATATTCCAAATATAGTATGTCCAAAATAGAGTTATTTTCCTCTCCTTCCATTCAAATCTATCCCACCCTTCTCAGTCTTCCCTATATCAATAAAATAGAATCATCAATATTTATATGTATACACAATTATAAAATCTTTATAACATTTGTCTTTCAATTTCCCTCAAACTCCAAGTCTTTTATTGAACTCTACATGCAAAAAGTAGCAGAATCTATTCTCCCTATTTCCATGGCTACGACGCTGGTCTCAGCCCTTCATCTCTTACCTAACTTCAATATGAGTCTGTGGTTGGCTGTCACTCTTGCTACTCCATGATACATTTTGTGTGTCTTATTCACCACTACTGTCACCAGTGCTGAGAATAGTGCCTGGCACACAGTAAATGTTCTGTAATATATTCTGAGTTATGAATGAACCAAGACATCGAATAGCATAGATACAGCCTTGTCTAGCACTTGCTGGATCAAAATCTTTTGGAAAGGAGATCAAGAATGTAAAATTTTGTGAAGGTCATTAGAGGACCCTTCAGGATTCCTAAAGCCACTGCAGTAGGGTGTGAAAGGCCCTTCTGAAATTCAATAAACTTTATTTTTCAACTAAGCAATATATTTTGGTGTGAATAAAATCTGTAGTTATGAAATGTACAAACAAGACCAAAAAAGTTAATTTTATTATGTTCTTGAAATAGTAATTATAATAATAGCTTTTGTGACTATGAATTTGTGACATGGCAAATGCTTTCCCGTGTGCTTTCCAAAAATCCATTGATGGTTTCATGCAAACACCTTGTGAGATAGACACTATAATTATATATAACTGAGAGAACAGAGGTATGGTAATGTTTATTTCCTGCCCAAAGTCACACAGTTAATAGAAGCAGGAGCCATGAATCAAACCTGTTGCATAATCATAACTTTAATATATATATATATGTTTAGTATATTAACAAATAAGTTAGTTTGGAAAATGAATAATCTCCCTGAAGATGGTCAAATAAGCCTTTAACAAGCATTTGTTCAACATTCCATAGCTGGTCCCTTTCCCTGAAAATGGAGAATATTAATTGATGTGTCCCCTATAATATGTTGTTAAATGCATGAATATTATATGTGGAAATATATGTAGGTTTGTGTTATACACAACATGATATTAGGTAACTCTTGGTTTTACTGTATTGCTTTTCCAAAAGTCTTGACAAATTAGCAATCTTGATTTCAGCAATTCTTCTCATAAAATAGATCACAAATAAAAATGTAAAATTCTGAAATTTCTAATAATTAAGAATTTATCAATAAAACAAACTCAAAAACCATTCTTGGTTTTGAAAATTCTCACTACATAAATCAGTCTATGGAACATTTTTATTACTAAGAATGCAAATATATACAGACTTGTTAGCTAACATCTGTTATGGTCTATGTTAATTATGTAAGGTAAAACTGTATTGGCTTCTGTGGTCTGTGCTAATGAATGTCATAATGCAGATTCTTTATAAAACCAAAAAACTAAGATATATTTTTAAAGTATTTGGTTTTTATGAATTGGACAGTTTTGCAGTACTTATTTAAAAGATTGATCCATTATTGGACAACATGTTGTGAAGGTGGTGTTTATATACTAAGTCTATGGTTTTCAAAGAAGCAGCTATATTTTTAAAAACAAAAATTAAATTATAATTTATTTTTAAATAAAAGTACTGATTTAAAAAGTACCAGAATATTATTGAGGCATCTTTATGCATCAACAAACTTTATTCTCTCTTGTGTTTGTCATTCCTTTTGGGCTTGTTTTTATTATGTAGAGAATTTGGCCCATTTAGTACACTTGATTAGTATCCAGCTGTCTGAGACATTTCTCAAGCAGAAAAGTGTTTGGAAAAATAAAGACAGAAAGGGAATTAATATGTATTGAACATCTGTAATGCATCCAACACTTAGCTTACTTAATTTAATTGAATCCTAATAAAACCTTAAGGTAAGTGTTATTAACCCTTATTTACAGCATCAATTGTGGCTCGGAAAGGTTAAGTGATATTTATTAATTCATTAAGAATTTATTAGTGTCATTAAGAATTTATTGAGTGCCAAGTATATGCCAGACATTCCTTATTCTAGAGACACTTTGAAAATATTGCTAAAAAGAAAAAAAATTCCTACATGCATGCAGGACACTATAATGTGATATATTATAAAATAGGCAGGGTCAAGATTAGAAATCAAAATTGGTTAGAGTATTTTGAACTTCTTCTATACCATGATTCATTCTTTCTCTCTCTGTCTCCCTCTCTTTCTGTGTATATGTACATATACATACACACACACACACACACACACAAATCAAGAAATAATATTTAATCTTTGTGTCTTTGTGATGAAAAAAGGAAAATTCTTAAGCAACTTACTCTTTAGTGAAAAAGGCATAAAAACAAAGCAAGAGAAAAATTAATTATCATGTATATATCCCCTAATATGTGCCAGATACTGTGCATTGCACTGGATGGTGACAAATCATACATGACTTGTCTTAGGGAGTTTACAGTATAGTAAGGGAGATAGTGCAAAAAGAAATAAATATGGTCTTCGAAATCCAAGACTCATTCTATCACTTTTCTCTGTTGCATCTACTATATTTCCCTTGCAATCTGAAAATGATTGTTGATATTGATCAGAGCTACAAGCTTTCTTCTTCACCTTCAATGGGAAAATAGAAAAGGGGAAAAGAGAAATAGGAGGAGGAGGAAAGGAGAGGGACGGAGATTGAAGGTGAGAGGAGAGAAGTGAAGAAAGTGAGAGAAAGAATTTACTCCTTAAGAGAAGCTGTATGAGAGGGGAAAAGAAAAAAGATAGACTCTACTCTTAAATATGATTTCTGCAGTAAGTCAAACTATATCAACTTAAGCCACATATACCCTGGCAAATACCTATCTAGAGGAAATGCCATGTGCTGAAGTTTTAAAACTAACACAGTGCTTGAGACATCCATGGTTGATTATTAGATAGAGATTTCTCAACATTGACACAATTGGTATTTTGGGTCAGATACTTATTTGGAATGGAGGACTTTCCTACATATTGTAGAATGTTTATCAGATCCGAAGGTGACCTCTACCTATTAGATACCAGTAACACGCTGGAGTTGTAATAACCAAAATGGTCTTCAGATATTGCTGACTGTTCTCTGGAGGGCAAAACCACCCTTGCTTGAAAACCAGTGAAATCAGCATAATCCCTACCTAAAGGCGGGGAGGTGGGATGGGTGGAGAAGTCAGCTATCATGTCAACAACAGTGGTGTTATTCTTATTTTGCTGAAAAAGGAACTGATAAAGATTAAGAACCTTATTTGTGATCAAGCAACTGGTAATCTGGATCTATCTGAAAGTGAAACCAAGACTAACACCTTTTCTGTAATATATTTTTACTCCTGAATAGCTATCATCACCCACGGGGCATATTTTTTGTTTCAAAACATTTGCACATACTACCACATTTTCCCTTATAGCTGCCCACTGAGATAAGCATTATTCATTATCTTTTCACAAAGTGAGATCATTGCTGTATGAGATGACTTAGAATACAAGGGTAAGGCTTTCAAACTCTACTAGAAGACTCAAAGAAGATGGTTAAAGGAGGTAGTTTGTGAGGTTGGAGGAATAAGTACAGCATGAAACATATGCAAGGAGAGCACATCAAAGAGAGGGTCTAGCATTTACAAATGAAGAAAACTATGAAAGTGTGTGTTGTTAAGAAATTACAATGGTTTCAGTGTCATTGTGGATAAAGTGTCTGAAAGTAGCAGGATGCACACTTATGAAAATGAGCTCAGATACTGTCTAGTTCATGATAAGGAGTCACTGAGAAACTGTGACTAAAAAATTAATAACAGTACTAAGTTTGAAAAAAAATTACTCTGGCAATATTGTGGAAATTAGTTTGGTGGAGAGGAAGATTACTTGAAACAGAGAAGAGTCAAGTGGTTCAGGCAAGACTGAGTGAAAGATGATGGGCACCTAAACTAAAACAATGGTTTGGAAGAGAAAGTCAAGTTCCACAGAGATTTAGAAAATGAAATCTATGAGAGACACTCGTTGGTTTGAAACAGTAAAAGAAAGGGAAGGTGACACCCACACTTTTGTATTGGCCACTTGATTGGTACAATAGACTGATAAATGGAAGACCAGGAAAAAAATAAGATGGAGAAGGAGGGAAGGTTCAAGAAGGCACAAGGTTTGCAGATGATGAACAGAACAGGAGAAGTGATAGACTAACCTAAAGATGTTATTCCTGTTTCATTTCAAAAACCTTATTTATTTAACTGTTTCTCTAATTTTACAGAAACCTGTTTTAGTTAAAGTTATGCTGTTCTACAAACATTTATATATTTGATTACATTTCAAATAGGTTATCTTAATTTTTTGATGCTTCTTTTTTCCATATAATGTAGTTGAGATCACACTATAGATAGAAATTTGTGTCATGTTTCTTTCATTTTGAATTGTTTTATATGAATACCTATGTTCTTTTCACAGATATTGCTGAGACATTATTTAATGTCTCCATATTTCATTAAATTGATTGCATTAAACCCCAATTATTCAATAGTTATTTCTAATTTTTGCATTAAAAAACCCTGAAATGACCATCTTATGGAGTAATATTTTTTCTCTGTATATTGAATTCTTTCAAAAGAATAAGGTTTCAGTAGTTTACAGAATCAAAGTTTGTGAATATTTAATGTTCCTATTATATGTTGCTTCCTTTCTTTTCTAAAGCACTTTACTAAACTATTTTCACTCAAGTAATATTTAATTATGCTAATTTACTTTGGATTCTGTCAAATCTAATGCAATTATTTTTCATAGTTCATATAATATGCAAATGATTATATATGTAACGTTCACATAATTTTGACTATTTCATTCTAAAGTTAAACATAATTTCCATATATATTTAAAATATTTGTATTTCTTCATTTCTACATTGCCTGTTTATGCTTTTACTCAAATATCCACGTCACATAGAAAGTATTCATTAAATTTATTAGTAATTAATTATTTGATGCATTGATAAATTAACATATCAGTACCTTATATTACTTAAACATTGATTTTAAGAGTATATGATTTATTTAAGAAAGCAAATTATAATTAAAAGAAAATTTCAAGATAATAACCTATAAATAATATTTTATAATATGTACTGTACATGTATATAAATATGCAATGTATATGTGTGGGACTGAGACAAATTTATAAAGGTCAAAAGATTAGAATTTGAACTGAAGCCCAGAATATCTCATTCTATTTCTGTCTCTCTCCTTCTGAATTAACAATGATCTTAAATATTTCCATGGGCAAATGAGGAAGAGAAGTCATTTTACTAGCCAGGTACAAATCACATTCTTTCATGGTCTTCTTTTGTGGAAAAACTTAAAGATGGAGTAAAAATGTTGATAAAGGCCCTCAACTAATGTTACCACTTAGTTGCAGAACACAAATTTATAGATACTAAATTCATCATTTCCCAGAACTTCTTTATTTCCTTTATTTTCCCAAGGGTATGTACTTTAAAATGTGTCCACTTGTATTGGTCTTAGGAAAAAATTTTAATTTAATATATAGGAGAAAAATGTATGTGAAACTAAATATATTTTATTTTTAATTTGATCACTAAAGATATATGCTTTCAAAATTATACTAAAGTTACAATATGATTAATACATGAGAAAAATAATATATGCCTTTATGGGCATCATTGATTGTATGCTTTTGCTTATTTTCATATGTCACCCATAGTGTTGTTCTTTAGCCTATGATTTGGTTCAGACAATTTTACAGATGATTATAAACTGTCTAATAATCTTTAGAACAATAATTAATTTTGTTATTTTACTTTTAATTTTATTTTTATTTAAATTTTTAATTTTTAATTATGAGTACATAATAGTTGGATATATTTATAGGGCACTTGTAATGTTTTGATATAGGCATATGATTAATTTTAAATTGAATAAAATATATGTAAACTTTTCCCCATAGTGCTTACCACGATGCCCTTGTGGAAGTATTTAAAACTCTTAACTGTCTTTTTATCTCTTGACATTCTCTCATCTTGTTTTCTACATGACATTCTGTGGTTCTCTTCTAATCTCTGTGTATTTTATTGGCGTCTCTTTCTCTCTTTCCACTTGCTACCTGTAGGTATTCTCTAAGGGGAAAAAATTGACCCTCTTCTCATGTTATGCTGTGTCCCTTGGCCTATTTATGTAAATCAATAGATTTTATTCCTATCACTTGCTTCTATATGTATCTGCAGGTATCTATGGTTACTGTAACCTTGATCCTTTACCTTATGTCTCATTGCTGGGCATCTATTCCAAAAGAGTTCATTAGCAGTGCAAAAATATAAAGTGACATTGTTATTCACGCTCATTAATACTTTTAAAATAATTTCATTATAATATTATAGTAGCTTCCTACCTTTCCTCTATATTCTGCTTGGTTCCTTCTATGCATTAATAGTAACTGCCTTTAATTTCATCTGTGTCCAGCTCTGGACTAAGTGCTACTCTTATGTTATGCCATTTAATCCTCACAGCAACCTGTGAGGTTAATTACCCTATCTCTTTTATACAGATGTACAAAATGAGTGTCCCATGACATAGTTGACTGTCTATAGCCACACAGTTAGTAAGAGTCAGGGATGGCATTTGAGGCCTTATCCACCTGAGTCCAAAGCCAGAGAATGACATAAACTTCGCCACCACCACACATTGCTGTGAGAAAGAACCTGAAGTGCACTATGCTACTCCCCTTCATAACATCCTTTCAGGGCTTCCCTCAGGATTCTATTTTAACTCCTTGGATTAAAATATTTCAGGATCTAGCTTGACATAATTTGTTTCTAAAAGATGAAAGTATAATGTGTTCAATATCAAGCTAACCTATGGGAAAAATAAAAGTCAACATTACTCTTGAAGTCTTCAGAAAGGTCCAATTGAATATTAATAGAACCTCTTTATTTTTAAACAAATTTTAAAACAACAATAAACAACAAAAACAGACACTATTTTTTCCTCACTGATAATACCATGATCGGAAGACATGGCTTTAGATTTATTAGCCTAATGGTCTTACAAATTCTGATCCCAGAAATGGCCAGGCCCATCCCAGTAGTGCTGAAGTTCTTCCCCAGCAGAACGAAGCTCCTGGGGGAACAGGTGAGTAAGCTCGCTGCTGGCAGGTGGGCAATCCTCAAGGGAAATGGGGTAGAGCTGTGCCAAAGTTGCCAAATTGTACTTTGCAAATTTTTAAACAATTAAAGGACTCTATTTCTCAAGCATGGACCCAGTACAAGTGAGAGAGGGTGAGGTAAAATGCTTCTTATGAAAACCAGGAACAGAAAAGGGAAGAGCCTCTTATCCCACTTAGACAAGCTGGATTTTTCACACAGACGCTTTCTTTTCTTTGCCTGTATCATATCCAGCCTGTCAATCCTGCTACCATCAAGCCTCTCACGTCTCATTCAGCCTCTCGATGTTCTCTATTTCTGTTGTAACTATTGCAACAAATTGATTCCCTTGCTTCTTTATTTTCTTTTTGTGTTGACACCCGCCATGACCCGAATACAAACATTCATCCTCCTGCGCAGCATTGATGATAAAACCCCCTTTCCTGAAATGAAACAAAACTTATCTGTTACTGCATATGGTAAGAAGCAGTCTGCGACACTAGGTCTTCTGTCTTCTGACATAAACCTGTGCTTTCCATCATTATTGTCTACTGTTTACATCTAACAAGATCATTTGTCTATTCCTAACACAGCCATCCATTTCCCAGCACTGCACCCTTTTATTATTCTTCCTTTATACCTATGACAAAGATAGCTATGACAGAATTTATATTTCCATTGAAAATAAATGTTTAAATGCTGTAACTGATAGAAAAATGAAAAGTCTATTTTGATACAAATGAGTAGAAACTTCTGTAAAAATGGGCTTTACATGTATGTAAGTGTTATTACGTACGACAGCCAATTTTATCAAATTAATTTTTAATGGTATCACTGACATTTGGTAGGGGGAATATTTTGTACTTAATGGAGAATTAATGATACACAGTTTCCTTATTCATCCATAGCCTTATTGCTTGTATTCTTCAGATAGTTTGAATTATAACAAAAGTGCATTTGTAAATTCTCCACTTTCTTTCAGAAAAGAGGGATAACCACTCAGGATTTCCAGGTTCTTTACAATTTCTTTTTCTCTTGTAATGACTTCTTGTAGATCATTCCTTCATACATTGAATATGACATCCTTTCCAATATCAATACATTGCACACCTGATTTCGGTAGTGATGCTATTACTGCCTTAAAATTGAAATTGTAATATAAAATATTGAACTTCTTTTACTATACTAAAACTATTAATTGCCCAATAATTATTGGTTCATATTCTATCTTTCATATTATTCATAAATGAAATAATTAGCTATTGTCCTATTTAGTGTATTCCATTTTTAACAACTAAATGCGACAATGAAATATCACTACTTTAAGAAAGAACATATTTCATAACATTATCAAAGAAACTTTACATATAATTAAATGAGTCATTTAAAATGTTTTTTTACAGTTTATTTATTAAGTCAGAAGTATTTGCATAAAGAATCCATTTCTATTGAGAGTTAATTTGAACTCAATGTTATAGTTTTTACCAAAGAAAAAACTGAATTCTCTTGAGCATGCTATGTCAGTTTTACCAGGTGAGAAAAGACTAATGATGTTACATTACTTTTCAGTGAGACGGAATGAACTAAATTTGCATCAAGGGAGAAATGATTTCTTAGCCACAGACATATGCATTGATCAGATTGTCTGGGAGTAGTTTATTCTATGTATTTATATATTTTCTTTCTATCTTGCTGTCAACTATTATTATGCCACATTTATCATCAGAGAATTACAGTAAGAAAGCAAGTTCCAAAGACTGGTTGAAATGAGTTGAAGTTTGTTTACTAAATTCATTAGCTGCTTCTCTAGTAAGAGTCCAAAAGGAAATCAACCTCTACCTATCAAAAAATATAATGCTACCTGAATTTTTTTTACCAAAAATTACTCTGCTGGATTTTTGTACCATGTTTGAATGAGGATCAATGTCAGAATAATTTTTCTTCTAATTTGGGTGATGTCACTCACCTAGCATTTAGGATTCCTGACAAGAAAAGAGGATGTAATACACTCTAGTAGGGATTATACCATAAAAAGGATAATATCAACACATTTACAAAATACAACACACAATGTACCAAACACAAATATGTAAATCAGCAGTCCTTTTTGGCATCAAGAACCAGTTTCATAGAAGACAATTTTTCCACGGCTGGTGGAGGGTGGGGATGGTTTCAGGATGATTTGAGGGCATTACATTTATTGTGCATTTTATTTCTATTATTATTTTTACATTGTAATATATAATGAAATAATTATGCAACTCATCATAATGCAGAATCAGGGATCCCTGAGCTGGTTTTCCCGCCACTAGACGGTCATCCCATCTGGGGGTGATGTGAGAAAGTGACATCGAAGTGTGTTGCTTATGTCCAGTCTACTCTGTAATCTCATTTTGGTTGCTGTCACTGCAAAAAATTGCTGTCCTGCTTCACAAAGATAGGATGTTGGAAATGGAAGCAGGATTTTCAGAGCTTTTGTGGCAACCTCAGGATATTCCACCTTGATGTTAGTCCAGAACGTTTGGAGATTTGAAGTTGTCTCAAATATGCTTTTAAGGCCACCATCACTTGCAATTTCAAGCAATTGATCCTCTTCTAGCACAAAGTGGAGTCACTTGGCTTATTTACAATTGGGTCACAGATCCCTTCCTTCCCAGTTTAGGAGTCCTTTCTGGTTGGAAAGTAATGCTCAAACTCTTTTGAAAGCTGAGGTAGGTGATCATGCACCAGCTGGGAGAAATAAGGCCGTGGCTCAATCTCTTTCAAAATCTCTGCTAATGTTTGAAACACGTCAAAAATCCCAGTGTTCACTCATCGCCCCCATAATTCCAGGTTAGCTGTGAATGTAGCTACTTTATCTTCTGACTTGAACACAGTTTTTGTTCTCCCCCAAAGTGACAGATTGAGTTCGTTGAGCAGGTTGAATATGTCATACAAGTAAGCAAGTTTTGCAATCCCATTCTCTGTCACTGAAATGTGCTGCCAGTGGTGACTGTTTTTCTAAAAGAAATCTCTGGAGTGGCTCTCCTAACTCAAAAACTCTGGCCAGTGATCTATCTTTAGAAAGCCATCTCACTTCTGTGTATAGAGAAGACATGTGTGCTGTGTGTTCACCTCCTCACAGAGCTGGGCAAACAGACATGAGTTAAAGGCATGTACTTTAATGTGGATGATAATTTTAATCACATCCTACAAAACATTATTTAGTTCAGGTGACATTTTTTGGGTAGCCAGCACTTCTCTATGGATGACATGGTGCATAGAATCACATTCAGAAGTGACCTCCTTGACCTGAGTAGTCAAACCAGAAGGCTGTCCAGTCATGGCAGCTGCTCCATCCATGCATATACCGACACAAAATGACCAATTCAGTTTTCCTGATATGTAATCACTCAAAGACTTGAATAGTTCTGCAGCTGTGTGTTGGCTGGCAACAAAAGTGCACATAAAATATCCTGATGCACATTCTCCAGTACCACAAAAACAAGCATTATTGCCTTGTCGTCAACATTGGTAGACTCGTCAACCTAGATTGCATACCACGGTGACTCATTAATCCTCTCTAACAATTATGTCTCAATATCCTCTGCTATTTCATCAATTTGCCTAGTTATGGTGCTAGCCAAAAGAGGAACACATGCCACCTTTTGAACTGCAGCTTCTCCTAAAAGTTCACAGCAAATGTCCTTAGCGGCAAGATCAACTCTTCACCAATAATAAAGAGCTTCTTAGTTTAGCAATGCAGTTAGCCACTAAGAATGATTCTCTCAGTACAGACACATTTAATGAAGTGGTGGCCTTCAGTAATTGCTTCTGTTCTTTGTGTTCATGTGTTTTCTTTTTTTTTTTTTCCTTTTGAAAAACTCCAAAGGCTTGTCTTTTAATGCAAGGTGCTTGGTCTCCGTGTGGTGAAGCTGTTTTGAAGGTTTCATGGCTTCGCTGGATAGCTAGCTGGTCACAACATATTATTCAAAGCAGCCTTGGAGAATGTGGATCACCTGCCACAATGAACCTGTAATTTAAGTAGGACTCCTGGTATTTTCTTAAATGAAGCTTTCATTTTGTTGACAGTCTTAAAGTCTTCTGCTGTCTTGTCATTGGTTCTTTCCCCCTTTTCAAAGAAACTCTCCAGTGACTTTTGTTTTTTACTCATTTTTGCTATGGTTAGCTTGTGGCTTATCAAAACTGTGACTGACACAAGTGCACAATCTGGGAAAGAGATGCCGATGGAAGTGGTAAATAAAATAATGAGTGGGCCACGTGGACTAAAATAAGTGTTGGATTCTAACTTAAATCTTGCCACCAGAGGCAGCTGTACAACTGAAGTAAGATGCTTCCTTGCCACTATAAAGCCTGCCACCAGAAGCAGTTTAATTGTCACTTCCCACTCACTGAGAGGGTTTTGATATGACTCTGTAAGCAATTGATTTATGATGGTCTCTGTGCAGTCAAACCTCTCTGGTAATGATAATCTGTATTTGTAGCCACTCCCCAGCGCTAGCATCACAGCCTCAGCTCCACCTCGGATCATCAGGCATTAAATTCTCATGAGCAGCCTGCAAACTAGATGCTTTGCTTTAGTGGTTTAAAGTAGGGTTCGGTTCACACTCCTATGAGAATCTAATGCTGCCTCTGATATGACAGGAGATGGAGCTCAGATGGTGATTGGAGCAAAGTGGAGCAGCTGCAAATACAGTTGAAGCTTTGCTTGCTTGCCTGCCCCTCACCTCCTGCTGTGTAGCCTGGTTCCTAACAGTCCATGGACCGGTACTGGAGCAGCCCAGGGGTTGGGGACCACAGATATAAATGATATTTTAACGTATTTGCTTATAATATTGACTTAGGTATTATATTTTTGTGAAATATCATATGTGCTATCTAGGTGTGTTTCTGGGAGTAATAAATGTAGAATATTCTTCCAAGATCTCTTGAGCTATGAAGTTAGTACTTGTATTGTAAGGTGCATGCCAGGCATTTATCCATTGCTAGACAACACTTTGTTCAGCATTTCTTATAATGTGGGGCCACATAAATATAGTGTTATGAGATAACCTATGAAAAATAAATAAAGGCAACATGTATAAGAAAGGTGACATATTTTATTCCCTTCTTAGAGATTCCCCAGACAGAATATAAATGCACAAACCTAGGAGAATGATTAAATTAATTTCAGATGTCTATAGGATATTGTCCCCAGTGCTTGTACTTAGATGTAAGCTACCATCCCCTGCAGCACAGCTGCCTCCTAATTTAGCAGCTTGCCTCCAATTTTAAGCCTCTGGAAACTTTCTCTACCCTGGAGCCAGACTGACTGATATAAAAAGTTTAAATCTTGACCCTCTAACCTCTGAATTTTTCAAAACCTCCCCATGCTTTTGTTATAACACCCAAGCTCCCTAATACAGTATACAATCACATTATTACCTGTTAGCTTTATCTCTCACTCATCTTCACCTTTAGCTCTGCATTTCAGCCAAAGGAGGTTTGAAATTCCATGCTTTTTTACTTCTCAGAAAAGGACTGCACACATTGTTGTCTCCTCCCTGCCATGCCTTTTCCCATTTAATACATTTTTCTCATGCCATAGTCCTTACTGAACTTCAAAGCCTTCCTGGACACCTCACCTTAACCCTTCTCTCTGGGTTCTGCTTCCTTCCAACATGTTTCAGTAGCCCTCTGCACCTGAATACAATAGCATTTAATCCAGGGTATGTAAGCATCTGCTTTTTTCACAGGGGTTGTAAGCCTGGTGATGGTAAGGAACATGCCTGCTTTGATCATTAGTTTGTTTCTAGCAATTTGTGCTATAGTTCTTACATAGCTGACATCTTGATCTGAATTCATTTCCAAAATTTTGAAAACTGAACCAGTATAATTTTTAAAATAATCAAAGATACAAAATGTTGGGAAAAATAAAGGATCGATGAAGTGTGAGTCCATATTTAAGAGTTAAAGTTGTTACCATTGAGTTATGTTATAGAAAGTTTTTAGGTAACCAGATGAAGAAATTAGGAAATATACTAAAGGCTTAAAGAAATTTTTGGAGGTTTTGGACATGGATGTAACCCAGAGAAATGTGCTTTACTAAGGCTAATCTGGTGGGGAAAATGTATGATGAATCAAAGAGAAGAGACCAAGAACTGAGAGACCACTTACGAGGCTTGTAAATTAATATCAGTTTAAACCGTAAGACAGTGCAAGAGAGGAGATGTTTCCTTCATTCCTCTAAGATAGAAATAAATGCAGTTGGGAAGTTTGTGACAGTAGATAAGTTTGTAGGCACCAGAGTAGTAAGTTAAGGATTTCATTTTTTATGGACCAAATGTTCCAAAAAGTGGAAGCACTGTCATCTGCTAAGTAACTAGGAAGCCCTGTTAAAAGAGCCATCTGGGGAAAATGGAACTGAGAGAGGGATCTGCTCAGGAACACATACAAAGTCTACTGAAGATCAATCCTAAAGGAGATAGGACACTGAAAATTTGCAAAGCCACTAATTGAGACTTTTATGAGATTTTTTTCCCCCAGCAATATCCAACTGTTGCCATAGGCATAAAGAAAGCAAGATACGTAAAGGTAGTACAGAATGGGATTTAACCAGAATGTGTGGCTGGGAGGAGAGTTAAAGGAGGTAAAGCTCTAGGTAAAAGGAGGTAAAGCTCCATGGGATGTCAAGGGAAGAGACAAGAGGGAGTACAGGCAGCAGCAAGACACACATCTGGAAGTACAAGATGTAATCATGTACTGGCTGTCTCAATATAGTCACAGTGCAGAACTCATAGGACAAAAGTGGTGGAAGAGTCAGATTTGTGGTCAGAAAATGAGAATTAGAATTATCATTTCAAAGGTGGAGAAATTCAAAGTAGTATCTATAGAAGAGGGTAGGTAAAGTGGACCGAAGAGTATTTTATGAGATTGCTTAGTATTTGTCTCCTCCATTAGAACTTGATTTGCATAATGGCAGGTGTCACATCTGCTTTAGCTCACTACGTTGTCGTTAGTGCCTATCATAGTGCCTAGATATAGAAAGAACTCCCAAAATACACTTTATGAGGTTAATGATGCAAATAAGTCAAGGACTTTCAGGGCAGGTGTCTTAGTTTGTTCAGGCTACTATAACAAAATGCCATAGACTGGGTGGTTTATAAACAACAGAAATTTATTTCTTACAGTTCTGGAGGCTGGAAGTCCACGATCAGGGTGCTGGGATGGTTTGATTCTGGTGAAGTCCCTCTTCTCCATTGCAGATTGCTAACTTCTGGTTGTATCCTCACGTGGTTGAAGGAGCTAAATGTCTTTCTCAGATTTCTTTTATACGGGCACTAATCTCATTTATGAGGGCAGAGCCCTGATGACCTAATCACTTCCCAAAGGCCCCACCTTCTAATACCATCACCTTTGGGGTTAGGATAACACAGACACTAAGATCTTAGCAGTAGGGTATTTGAATTGGTGCCCAGAAGAACTTTGAGTTTGGTGGTTTGCCAGACATTAGGCTAAAAACTTCTTCCCTCCAACACTTAACTGATTGGTAATTGACAGAAATAGGAAAAGGCTTAAGGTGATAGAAGCAGATGACATAAGCCTTCATATAAAATTGGGAAAAAAAGAGAAGAGCTAAAAAGAGAGAATTACTTATTCACTCAATAAATATTTATTGACTTTCCATAGTCTGCAAGGTCCTAGTATTGGGAATAATCTGTGAATATAACAGACACAGGCTCTGCTCTTCTGGAGCTTTCAAAAAGGGGATGCAAAAATCAAATTAATGAGTTAAAAAGGAAATGATTAAAATTCGGATAAATATGCTAACATATACTCATGTGGGCTTGTTTTCAATAGAAAGCTGTATTTATTCTGAGTAATGAAGAGTGAGTAGCAGTAAGCTCAATGACAGAAATGGAGGATGGTCTGGGAGGGGGTAGCATTCTAGGCAGGTAAATATAATGTAGCAAGTGAGAATGTTACAAATAATTGCTCCCCAAGAATTGTCTTTTGGAGATATTAGAAAAATATTTCTAAATGTGTTGAAATATATTTTCACTTAGGTACTCAGACCAAATCACAGAAAATATTATTTTCTCCATTCTTTCCCTCCCATCTCACATTCAATCCACCAGCACGTACTGTAGCCAATACCTTCAAGATACATATCTGGTTCGAGAATCTGATCATTTCTCATCACTTTCACCACTGTCACTTAGACCAAGCCACTTTCATCTCTCACCTGTACTGTAGCCCTGTAGCCGTGTCTTTTTAATACCACTTGTCTGATGCAAATTTGTAATCAGAATAAAAAGGCAAGTCAGAGCATGCCACTGCTACTTTTGAACATTCCACCCAACCAATGGCTTTCCAGTTGCCCTTAGAATAAATTCCAAACTCCACACAATAATCTACAAAGACTATATGTCTGGCTTTTATATCTATCTTGATCCTCATCATTACGAATTTACTGTGTTTTAATCAAACTGCCCTATTTTTCCTTTTCTTCAGCATGCTAAACTCAGTCTGTCCTCAGTGCCTTGAGTACTCTACTTAAACTTCTCACCCATGCCTTTGCAGTGCTCATTTCTTTAAATCATTCGGATTTCGAACTCATTCCTGACTTCCCTCTTTGTCTCCTACCCAAACCTGCTCTCCCCCTTCTTGGTTTGATTTCCGTAGGATATTCAGTATTTTTTATATTTATGTTATTTGTTTACTTGCTTACCTGAGTTGGTGAATATACACATACATACACACATATACAAGTATGCAAATAAATATTAATAATAGATGCACAGATAGAAATGAAAATACTCTTTCCTCCCCATTAGAATATAAATGCCATAAAGAGAGATAAGCATTTGGCTTTGTTCACTCTTGTATCTCCAGGTTGAAAAGAGTATCTAGCCTATTATATGCCCAACAAATGTTTGAAGATTCATAAAAGTAAACCACATGGTTGCTTCAAAATGGCTTTTTAAATACAACTATACTTTGATGCTATGTAGACCTTCCTAAAATAATAATTTTATTAATTTTATAGTTAAATATATCATTGATATTTCTCTTGAAAAATATCTTTTCAAACTACAAGCTACTTGATTATGGTATTTTCCATCCTTTTATGCAAACACATTTGCCCACCTGTTTGCTTTTCCATGTTCTTCAATGTTCAATACTAACAAATTAGGCCTGAGTTCTCTTTTAAAGGAAATGCTTATTTGATACAGTAAACAAGAATTGTTCATTCTTCCAAATTGAACTAAGCTCACTGTTCCCTCAGCTTCAAAATATTTTGCCCATAGTTTCATTAATAATTAATATTCAATATTATGGATTTTTTGCTCATTGTAGTTCATATTTTGTTCCTATATGACTCTAAGCTCCTTTATAACATGATGCATATAAACATTTAAGAACAAAACAAAAGAAACAAACACCGAATAGCAAGGTTTTAAATATCGCGGTTTTTGTTTATCTGTTGAACCTTACTGCTTTTTCAAATATAGATGCTGTATCTTTAGCACTTTTTTTCCCTTCTGTTGAACAACTTTTTTCAGTTCTATCAAAATTATGTACATCTTTATAGTACAAATTGGAAAAATATCCATTAACTGGGATTCCATTTAATTTTGAGGTGTGTATTTTACCAATCTAAGTGAGAAAGTTAAATTTCATTAAATTAACTTCAGGGCAATATGATTGTGTCTCCAGTTACATTATATTAAATCCCCTATAAAGTGACTGAGTTACTGTATGAACAGGAATAAAAAGCATATACTTAAATAATATTCAGAGAAATCAGGTATTTTTACCTATTGCACAAGTTTCAAACACAGTCCTAGGACCAAATATTGTACCTACTTATCTTTTTCCTGCATCTCTATATTTTTTAGCATTGATATAATAAATAATTAGGAGCAGATTTCTGTGTTTCAGTGAATTTCCAATTTAACTCCAAATGCTATGACAAATTGTGATTCAGTATTCTGATTGCAAACAAGCAGACTGACATTATATTGAAAGAAATGTGTCTGTTTTATGCTCAGAGAAGAAGTTTGTTTTGCTTGCATGTATGCCTTATGGACCTGAATATATAATTTTCTTCTATTGTGAAATTTCAAGGGAATGCAGATTAGCTCTGAATGTGCCAGTTAGAAAGCCCTCCAAAGATACCTTATGGCAATGTTGCCCTATGTGTACATAGCCAAAAGCATAAAACTTTGCTAATCTTAATTTTTATATTTATTGCAATATAATTAGTTTACCTCAAATAGCACAATTAGAGTTTAATCAGACTCTCTTCTCTTTAATATCATCACCTTTAGTCACATTTTTGAGAACATTTTCAATCTTTGTTTCTAAACTGTAGACCTTAGTGACTATAAGGCTAGAAAGAAAAAACAAAACAAAACTCTAAAGTGTATTCCTCAGAAGAAATGTGAAGATTGGTTTAACTAATATTGTTATTTACATGTTCATTGCTATCAGGTTTAGATTTTTAAAAAGAATTTTAATATTACTAAAATAACC